>NC_062990.1:13732895-14429437 GCF_023078275.1 Leguminivora glycinivorella
AGCATTAATCTCCTGTCAGAATTGTACTACAATTTACATAATAATATCAATAATATTTAAACTTGTAATTACAATTATGTGTTCAATAAAGCACATTTCCTTACAAAATTGTTAAAAATCACCTGTCAAGTTAAAATGTTTATTGAACAGAAATTTGTAAAATTGTAGCTTAACTCGTACAATTATGTAAACTATGACAAATTTGTAACTTGTCATTTTTATTGAACAGAAACTTGTGAAATTGTAACTTGTCGGTACAATTTACAATTTGTATTGTTTATTAAATGGGGCCCTGATGCCTAGGTTGTTAAGAGAAAATATTTCGAACCTAGTTTTGTGGTATAAACTCACCTTTTAGTTAATCTAGACTGACATTTTATGAATAAAATGCATTCTGACATATCACAATAATGTTGATTATTATAATTATATTATAAAATAACCTTTATAACTGATAAGACACCTACAACTGACGTATTGCAAAACATGCCATGACGTCACAACGAGTGATCACACGTCAGGATGACTTACTAGCATTTAGTAAATTACCAAAATTTAATTACGTCTAGCACGGGAAGCATGGTCGCGCGATAGACGATAAAATATCAGGCCGTCCCTATAGCACTTACAAATAGTGCGATAGGGACGGCCTGCTATTTTATCGTCTATCGCGCGACCATGCTTCCCGTGCTGGTCTTAATATTCTAGACCTGAATACGTCCAATGACACATATGACACTCTAGCAGGTAATAGTGTATAACATGGAAGCGTTTCGATTAGTTAGTCCGTTCTCTATTGGGCATGCTTGTATGAAGAGGTATATATTTTTGAGTACATCATTGGCGTTTGGTATAGGTATTGTACACGTCCTCCTGAGTCAAATAAGACCGGTAGCCACTTTAAACTCCGTGTCCAAAAGGGGGAGGGGGGGTCAAAGTATGGAGATCCCGGTGCGCAGAAAAAAAAAATCTGGCCGATTAGTTTGAACTTTTAAGTTAATATTGGTGTCATTTTTATGTAACTAGATAATGCTCAATTTATTCCCAATACTAGTATTTTAGGGTTCCATAACAAAATATAGCGCAATATTTAATACTTAGGGCATACTGAAAGTCTCTGGAACTGGCCACTTATAAAAGAGAAAGTAAAAAAACAATTATACAATTTAAAAAAAGAACTCTCTGGTAGTATGTAGCCGTTTTATTTGTGAGATTGTCATTTGTTTTTTCATCGTGACGTCGGTTTGCAATTTGTTTGTCGCCGTCGCAATGAACTTAAGTTAAAATTAAATTATATTATTTAATTATCCGTGAAAATTATCGAAGAAGGATTTTTTACGATTTTCGATGTGGCTTAAGTCAGCAAGAGAGTTGTCAAAGACTTCAATGAGCGTTTGGTGATGAAGCCCCATGTCGTAGCTCTGTCTATTCGTGGTTTAGTGAATTTAGACCTGGACGTGATCATCTCCATGACGATGAACGTGAAGGCCGGCCGGTGACCGCGGTTACTGATATTAATATTGAGGCTGTACGAGAACTAATTATCACTGACAAAAAAAATATGTGTCAGCAGATTCGCAATATCTTAGGCATAGGAATGAGTTAGGTCCAAAAGATATTACATTTACATCTGAAGGTTAGGAAATTATGCACTCGATGGATACCTCATGATTTATCAGAAGACCAGAAAGGACTGCGTGTAGAGTGGTGCCGTAAAATGATAAAAAAAATTGACGGAGGGCAATCAACGGCTGTGTATAATATCGTGACTGATGACGAAACATGGGTGTACTGTTTTGAACCGCAAAGGAAAAGTCAGTCGGCGAAATGGATCTTTCCTTTTCAAGAGTTGCCGATGAAAGTTAAAAAAAGCCGAAGTACTGGTAAAAAAATGGTTGCTTCTTTTTTCGGGAAATTAGGGCATTACACCACTATACCGCTTGAAAACCAAAGAACAGTAACTTCAGACTGGTATGTACACACGTGTTTGCCCAGCGTGTTCGACAAAATTCATGAAAAGCGTCCCCTTAGCAAAATAGTCCTTCACCACGACAACGCGTCGGCACATTCCGCTAAGGCAACTAATGCGTTTTTGAAGTTCTCAAACGTAGAATTAACGACTCATCCGCCATACAGCCCCGACCTAGCACCATGCGATTTTTTTTTATTTCCAAAAATTAAAGATAAACTTAGAGGTTCGCGATTTACAAGCCCTGAAATGGTAGTGAATGCCTTCCGCGAAGCCATCAAAGAGGTCCCTAAAGAAGACTGGACCCACTGCTTTACACAATGGTTCTAACGAATGAAAAAGTGTGTAAATAGTAAAGGTATATACTTTGAAAAACAATAAATATATAATAAACATCATGTGTAGTCTTATTTATCAGAATCCAGAAACTTTCAGTATGGCCCACGTATAATGAATTTTTTGTAGCCACGAAATGTAAACAAATCCTCATATTTCCATATTCTTGTACTAAACTTGTTTTAAAAAAAATACTGTTTAAAAAAGCATTTTATAAGTTATCTAAAAACATTAACATTAAATACAAAATTTATTATATTTGATGTTAAAAAAATATTGAAAGTACTGCAACGATCGCTAGCGCAGCACAGGGGACGGCATAAAGATTTTTAATAATCATTATACTGCGCCCCGAGTGTTGTCCACGATGAATAAGAAGCGATGTGTTAACTTAGGGTATATCGTACCTCCTCCACACTTAATTTTATCAAAATTTGTTAAGCTACTTGAGCGTATAAAAGTAACAAAGTAGCACAGTACCTATGCTCCCAACTTTTGCCTTTAAAATATTACAGTGACTTTTAATCCTACCTCTTTAATTTAAAAACGAAGCGAGGTAACAGTTAAAAAGAAAAACATACAGTTAAAGAAGGAATTATCTTATTTACATCCACCTCCACAGTGACATAACTTTGCATTTGAGCTGGCGTTTGATACATTGCACCTGAAACTGCAAGATTTAAGGCACCGACATCTTATCAATTCTAGGCATGTTTGAGCTGCCATAGGTCTTTGGGTCCACAGTGGCATCCAAGCTTCGTTTTCCTTCTGCCAACCCCATTCAGATGGACAAGGGAGATTTTGAGACTTCTGCAGGCATTGTCACCAAATAGAAACCGCCAGTAACACTGCCAAGGTATGTTGTTTGAGAGCAGCATCTGTAGGAGAATTTTTTTCAATTTGTCTGTCCTTTCTTGTAAACAAAAACTTTCGGCACTCATTTACCGCCTCGTAGGGGCATGATCTCAAAAACAATTATACTAATAAAAACATGTATGTTCTGGATCAGTATATCTCTTAAATATCGTTACCTTGCCTGTCATACATTACATACACATACATAATTTTTGAATTCCAGAGTCTGCATCTGCCCCTCTATACAGTACTTCAGCCCCTGTGTGATATTTGGATAACCCTTCCATGCCTCGAATGCGGTTATTTGCCTCTTCCGTTAAAAAATGAGGTTGACCTACATCCGGTAAAGGAATGGCAAAACATGTGTTCTTTCAGGTCCTGGAATAAGAAAAGTATTCAACTCTGTATGTAAAATCAAAAGTCAAACAATTGTTCTGGGTACTAATAAGTCCGTTGCCTAAACATGCATCCATAGAGTGACATGCCAGGTATTGGTGATTTCACCCTTTTCCTATGTGTACTCAAAGTTCTTTTAGGCCTTCCAGCTTTGGAACACAAGATGTAGCTAGTATAATGACATCTGTGTCGACTGTTCTTAACATTATTTTGGAATGCCTTTTCAGCACAGCATCTGAATACTTTTCTCGTTTCAGGACCTGAAAGAACACGTTATGCCATTATTCCATTCCTTTACCGGATGTGACACAAACTCATCTTTTAACGGACGAGGCAAAAAAACCGCAATCGAGGCATGGAAGGCGTATCCATATCCAAATATCACACAGAGGTTTGAAGCACTGGTTAGAGAGGAAGATGCAGGCTCTGAAATTCAAAAAAATGTGATTGCAATGTATGACAGGTAAGGTAACGATATTTAAGAGATAGACTCATCCAAAACATACATGTTTTTATTAGTCAGATTCAGATATTTTAATTATAAACATTCAATAAAGTTTACATGTCAGATATCTCATAACTAAAACGTGTTATTTTACAAAAATATATTTTATACACAGGGACATGTAGGCATATTCAAACTACTTAGTACATGATTTCAGTGAGTATAATTGTTTTTCAGATCATGCCCCTACGAGGCGGTAAATGAGTGCCGAAAATTTTTGTTTACAAAAAAGGACAGACAAATTGAAAAATTTTCTCCTACAGATGCTGCTCTCAAACAACATACCTTGGCAGTGTTACTGGCGGTTTCTATTTGGTGACAATGCCTGCAGAAGTCTCAAAATCTCCCTTGTCCATCTGAATGGGGTTGGCAGAAGGAAAACGAAGTGGCATCCAAATGCCACTGTGGACCCAAAGACCTATGGCAGCTCAAACATGCCTAGAATTGATAAGATGTCGGTGCCTTAAATCTTGCAGTTTCAGGTGCAATGTATCAAACGCCAGCTCAAATGCAAAGTTATGTCACTGTGGAGGTGGATGTAAATAAGATAATTCTTTCTTTAACTGTATGTTTTTCTTTTTAACTGTTACCTCGCTTCGTTTTTAAATTGAAGAGGATTAAAAGTCACTGTAATATTTTAAAGGCAAAAGTTGGGAGCATAGGTACTGTGCTACTTTGTTACTTTTATACGCTCAAGTAGCTTAACAAATTTTGATAAAATTAAGTGTGGAGGAGGTACGATATACCCTAAGTTAACACATCGCTTCTTATTCATCGTGGACAACACTCGGGGCGCAGTATAATGATTATTAAAAATCTTTATGCCGTCCCCTGTGCTGCGCTGGCGATCGTTGCAGTACTTTCAATATTATTTTAACATCAAATATAATAAATTTTATATTTAATGTTAATGTTTTTAGATTACTTATAAAATGTTTTTTTAAACAGTATTTTTTTTAAAACAAGTTTAGTACAAGAATATGGAAATATGAGGATTTGTTTACATTTCGTGGCTACGAAAAATTCATTATATTAAATATTGCGCTATATTTACTATGGAACCCTAAAAAACTAGTATTGGGAATAAAATGAGCATTATCTAGTTACATAAACATGGCACCAAAATTAACTTAAAAGTTCAAACTAATCGGCCAGAATTTTTTTTCTGAGCACCGGGAGCTCCATACTTTGACCCCCCCTACCCCCTTTCGGACACGGAGTTCAAAGTGGCTACCGGTCTTATTTGACTCAGGAGGACGTGTATAATGCCCATTCCAAACGCCAATATTGTACTCAAAAATTCATACCTTTTCCCAATAGAGAACGGACTAAGTAGAAATTACCTATTCTAAATGACCCCCCCCCCCCCCCCCCCCCCCGTACCTAATAAATGGCATTTACCTATATGACATACTTAAATGTGTTTACTTTATTACTTCCTACTCTTTTCAGGAATACCATGTAGACTATGGAAATGAGGTATATCTTCTTAGATCACAATACTACATTACGATACAAGTGCGTAAAAAAGGAACTTCGAAACGAGTGGCGATAAAATAAATTAAAACATGACCGAAGGGAGTGTTTTGAATCGACACGAGTTACGAATTTCTTTATCGCAGGTGTATCGTACGACGTTTTTCAGTACAGGCTCGTCTACTAAACTAGTCTCTGGCCCTAGTTGTCTTCGTTTTAGTTGCAGAGAGACCGAGTCGCCGGTGACTAGTCGACAGTGCGCAATAGCCCTTAACCCCTGGAACGCCGTTGTCAAAAATTTGTTACTGAATTAATAAACTTCAATTAATTTCAGAGCCAAGCACGAGCAGAGCATGAGCTGAACACAATTCGTCTAGTGTGGACCGACTTACAAGCCTCGAACAAGCGCGATCCGAGCGTTTCGTTCGTACTCGGCTGCGTTCCGCCGCCTGTCGGTTTATTGACGAACACAAAGGGATTTGCTTCCTGCTCACAGTGCGCTCGTGTACGTGTTTAGTGACAGACATCATTCGCTCGAGCCGAGCATCATGGAGAACTGGACTGAAAATGCTTCCTTGCAATTAATTGAGCTATTTATATCAAAATTCGCAGCCTTTAAATTCTTTTCTGCTGACTACTACTATAACAATCGCTGCAAACAGCGGCTGCTGCAATATTATTAATATCGTCCATATTCGCCAAGTGCCGCGAGCACACTGCGGAAAACCACGTTTGAGGACAGTGATTGTTGTAGGTTCGTTGTACGTCCACACTTGACGCCGCGAATGGCTTCGCTCGTGCTTTGCTCGTGCTCGGTTCGTCTAGCGTAGACCCACCTTTAGATTTAGATGGTATCACATCAGTTTTTTTCTGATTTCAGCCCGGACGTGGAGTACGTCTAGTACTTACATTAGATACAATAACGGTTACTTGGGAAACTTATAAACGACGATGGGTGCGTAACGTGGAATGAATTCAGTATTTTTCACCACCGTTTTATTTTATGAAGATGTGATTTAATTTTGACGTGAAACGTTAGGTGAACGTCTTTAAAAACCTGTAGTAGAGTGACCGGACCGAAAACCAGGTGTAACGAAAAGTGTTATGGCGCGGCGGCTTCTATCTCTGTAACTATAATACCTACATAGACAATTTTGATATGACCGTAACCGTATAGAAGAAAGTAGCCATTACTCGGACATATATAATTAGCTGCTACAGGTGGCGCCACTTTTGCGGTAAAAGCGTTCCATTCGCGCCAAAAATGACGTTTTTTGTAGTGTTAGCTTAGCAATTACTCACAAAAATTGTATTGTGCTGTACCATAAAATGGTATTGTTAGACAGATCTAGTGCTGAATTATCTAAATATTATGAAAAACTAACATATTTATTTATGATCAGCTGGAAAAATTCAATAATGTGGCATTTTTTACAAAAATTTAGTGATTGTTCATATTTGAGGACATCGTATGCAAAAATTAAAGCATAAAACTGTCAAAAATTACTTAAAACACTAAGATTAACTAATAAGTATTCAAATAAATATACATAAACCAAAGTAAAACCTATTAATCTTATCAAATAATGAATTAAAAACAATGGCGGCGGCAACGGCTGGCAATGTACTGAAACTTGTTGGCAATCGTGACTCTTTCGATTCGTTTGAGGCAATCGTATGCAAAAATTAACATATTAATATCAAATTCAGTAAATTAACATATTAATATTCTCAAATCAGAAATGTAGCGGCGCAGCAGCAGTAAATGGAACCGACAGCGGTTGCTTGAGAATTTGGTGTTTTTAATGTTCATTCATTCATTCAAAATTTATGTAGTTACTATGGGTGTCGAAAACTTCTAGTTATAAATGTACAAACGCGAACGTACAGCCTGTACCCAAAAAGGGTAGTCGTGCTGACCCGTCAAATTACCGCCCCATCGCGATCACCTCCAAACTATGCAAGGTTATGGAGCGTGTATTGAACTCTAAGCTCCTGGCATATCTTGAAGGTAACGATCTCCTCAATGATCGGCAATATGGATTTCGTCGGAACCGATCAACTGGGGACCTTCTGACCTATGTCACCCACCTATGGGGCGAGGCCATCGAGAGACACGGAGAGGCTGTAGCCGTGTCCCTTGACATTTCCAAGGCCTTCGACAGAGTGTGGCACGACAGCCTAATGTGCAAGCTGACCGCCTACGGAATCTCGCCTGGCCTGCGCTCCTGTGGATCACTGACTTCCTGAGGGACCGATCTATTCGAGTTGTCCTAGACGGGTGCTCATCTGATCTGTTGGCTATAAATGCCGGGGTCCCTCAGGGCTCAGTTCTCTCCGCGACCCTCTTTTTGCTGCACATCAATGACCTGCTTAAGCCCGGTATCGTTGGGTATGCGGATGACAGCACGGTCACGGAAAGATGTCTTTCCGATGCGAGAGCCAGTGTGAATGACACCAGAACCCTCAGGGAAGCGATGGTGGAACGCCTGAATTTGTCCCTGGACGCCGTCTCCAGCTGGGGCGAGGCCAATTTGGTTGGATTTAACGCCACCAAAACCCAGGCGTGTTTATTCACCAATTTACCTTGGCTCCCTCCTTCCAGAGTGTGTCCCTTCCGCTGACCGACCACCTAGAACTTCTCGGTGTAAGCCTGAAGTCCAACCTGAACTTTGGGTCGACCATAGAGTCCAGGGCTAAAAATGCTGCCAAAAAACTTGGTGTCCTATTTAAGGTGAAGCGGTATTTCACGCCGAATCAGCTTATCTCCCTGTACCAAGCACAGGTCCGATCGTGCATGGAATACTGCTGTCACCTTTGGGACGGTTCCGCCAAGTATCAGCTGGCGGCCCTGGATGCGATAGAGCGTCGGACGCATAGGCTCTTCGGCGATGACCCTACTATTAAGGCTAAATTGCAGACCCTAGAACATCGCCGTCGAGTCGCTTGTCTGTCGATATTCTACCGGATACATTCTGGGGAGTGCGCTCAAGAACTGCACGACCTAATTCCTCCTTCTCCTTTCCATCTTCGGACGTCCAGGCGAGGGGAACGAATGCACCCGTATGTGGTTAGTGTTCCATTTATCCGCACAAAACGATTTGCCTCATCCTTTGTAATGCGGACTACAAAGGAATGGAATGCGCTCCCAGCATCGGTGTTCCCAGAAAAATACGACCTCGGTCTCTTTAAACGTAGAGTGAATAGGCTATTACTGAATCGGTGAGCTCCATCTTAGACTCTGTCTTCACTTTCCATCAGGTGTGACTAGGGTCAATCGCCGATCAGTCCATAATTTAAAAAAAAAAAACCTAAATATATATATATATTGAAAGACACCTCCCATACAATGAACCTATTAGCCTGAAAGTCCCCAAACTAATTGTAAGACTAGCTCGTACTATGAGTGCCAGCGACATTATACGTACCTATACTCTAAATGTTGGTAAATTTTTAGCTATATACTTACACGTAGACGACCGGTCTGGCGTAGTTTACAGTACCCTGCCTGCGGTCCTGGGTTCGAATCCCGGTAAGGCCATTGAATTGTGTGACGAACACATATATTTTTTCCTGAGTCATGGATGTTTTCTATGTATAATAAGTATGTATGTATATCGTCGCCTCCTAGCACCCATGGTACAAGCTTTGCTGAGTTTGTGGCTAGGTACTTGATCTGTGTAAGGTGTCGTCCAATATTTTATTTATTTATTTATTTACATGTACAGTACTTTTTGGTGGTGCGCAGGGCCCGAAGGCCCGACGGTCTTGTCTTTTGTATTTTGTCTTTTGTTCACCTCCAGTGTTTTCACACGAAGCCGCAGGCCGAGCTGCAGATAGATAGTGCTCCCACGCGGTACACTTTTTATACACTTATTATTGTTCTGCGCGGGAGTTGGACCTCCGGCCCGCCGCTTCGCTTTTTAGACACTTTTATTATTGCTCTGTGTTCCCGAGCACTATCTGTCTGCAGCTCGGCCTGCGGCCTCACGTGCTTGGGAGCGCATCGGGGACGCTCAGGGCTTTCTGCCCTACGCGGAGCTCAGCCTTCGGCCTTCTCTAGGTTTGAAGCTCAGCGTTGGGCCTCCGGCACGCCGTTTCGCTTTTTAGACACTTTTGTTATTGCTCTGTGTGGGAGCGTTATATGTCCGCAGCTCGGCCTGCGGCCTCGCGTGCTTACTATCTGTCCGCAACTCGGCCTGCGGCCTCGGGGCCGCTCCGGCCCTTCGACCCTACACGGAGCTCGGCCTTCGGCCTTCGCTGGGTTTGAAGCTCAGCGTTGGGCTTCCGGCCCGCCGCTTCGCTTTTTAGACACTTTTATTATTGCTCTGTGTGGGAGCACTATATGTCCGCAGCTCGGCCTGCGGCCTCGCGTGCTTGGGAACGCCTCGGGGACGCTTCGGGCCTTGGGCCCTACGCGGAGCTCGGCCTTCGGCCTTCGCTAGCTTTGAAGCTCAGCGTTGGGCCTCCGGCCCGCCGCTTCGCTTTTTAGACACTTTTATTATTGCTCTGTGTGGGAGCACTATCTGTCCGCAGCTGGGCCGCTACGGCCTCGCGTGTTCGGCCCTACGCGGGCTCGGCGTTCAGCCTTCGCTGGGTTTTGAAGCTCAGCGTTGGGCCTCCGGCTCGCCGCTTCGCTTTTTAGACACTTATTATTGTTATGCCTGGGAGCTCTATCCGTCCGCAGCTCGGCCTGCGGCCTTCGCTAGTTAGTTACGTCCCCTCCTCAATAGCGGTGGTCCACACAACGTTTCACGTTATCCATCGCGGCTGTGTCCCTGACGCAGCCTACCTTAATTTTTTTTTCATTGAAGCAAATCAAAGCTACCAGATGTGGTTCAATAACTTTAAAAAATTATGAAATCTTTAGATTTCCGTATTTTTCTACAAAGTAAATATTGCCATCAATGTACCAGCTACGCCGTCATCAGTTTAGTTGACGTTACATGTCAAGCTTTTAACATAACGAAATTCGCAGTAAATTGCGTGTTATATTAGGATAGACATAGTATACTAAAAAGTAAAATACAAGTTATTGAAGTGGAACTTCTAATGCGACCTCTTGACAGCGCGTAACACTCAGTCATTATTATTTTACGTGGAATGCCGCTCACTCAGCGCGTAACAACGCGAGTCACTCATTCCATTCATTCACTTATTCACTCAGTCAGTGACAGAAGAACAGAATGTTGTGCCCAGATGGTTTTGAATCGTGGAATGGTTGCTTGGAATGTGTGTGTATTATATTTAGATTGAGTGTAAAATGAGTTTATGTTTGTTTTTTCAATAATTTGAACAAATAACAATGTAAAATAACTAAACACAAAAAAATGATGGTCACTTGACAAAATGTTTTTGAGCTAATGTTAGGAAGTTTTACTTCTTCCGCGCTGAGGGACTCCACGCACTGTTTTTTGTAAAAGTCGCTATACACTAATATTGATCAGTTTGAGGAGTCACAGTTTAATTTTTTTGCTCATATTACAGACTGTAGATAGCTGGCATGCTGCTCGTGGATTGGTAAGGGATCAAGGCCTATTGTACAAAATAAATACTATCGGTGATTCCAAGCAAGGAGATAGCGGATCTCATAACTGGTATGTTGAGTG
Organism: Leguminivora glycinivorella; assembly: GCF_023078275.1. NCBI lineage: Eukaryota > Metazoa > Arthropoda > Insecta > Lepidoptera > Tortricidae > Leguminivora > Leguminivora glycinivorella. Next base: position 13,744,042 of record NC_062990.1, read on the forward strand.
AGCGAGAGTTCAAAGTGTTCTTGGGAGACGCTAAAAGCAAAAGAAGGAGACTAAATAATGGCGAATTTAGGGTGGTGAATTTCTCAGCGTGATTTTTTTGTGGCGGAGCTGATAATCATTGTGTCGGCTAATTGTTTCCGGGTTTTTATTTTTTTTATGAAATCCAATCCTAAAATACTACCTTCGGTAACATTGCAAATTGTTACAAGTGTTATGTTATGTATATTTATTTAAAAACTAGCTTTTACCCGCGGCTTCGCCCGCGTAATAAAAGTATTCATTAAGATTTTCATTTGGATCCGTAGGGACCGTAGGTTTCTCTGTAGGTATATTTATCTGCGATTATTTCGATTGCACATAATACTTTTGCTTGCAATGATTGTAGAAAGATTACACATCGACCACAGCGTAGGTAATTCTATATACGCTGGGGAAACCTTTATAAACATCCCACATAGCCCGTATTTCGACACTATGATCGGTGGGTAAAAAGTACTTTTTTCTATTATCCCTTACAATTTTTTACATTTTGCTTATACTTATCGCAAACGTAATCTTCAAGCAAGCAAACAACGATCGTCTTAGAGCACATTGATTGTAAGAGACCGCCGACCGATTATCCGTATCCCGCTAACGATACCCATATTATCCGTATCCGTATCCGTATCCGTATCCGTATCGCTATCGCTATCGCTATCGTTATCGCTATCGCTATCGCTATCCCTATCGCTATCCCTATCGCTATCCCTATCGCTATCCCTATCGCTTTCCCTATCGCTATCCCTATCCCTATCCCTTATCAAGATGTTTAACGATATAACACTTTAAGTTCTCGCGCTTTGTACACATATTTAAAGTCACATACAGGTCGAACGCGATTAATTAACATTATTTTTACCTTTTTTCCCAACGTTTCGGCCAGGTTGCACTGGCCGTGGTCGCGGAAGACTGACGTCCCAGCAAAATGTCACCGGAGATGTAAACAACACAAAACTACCCGATATTAATTTATATAAATGTTCGGGGTAGACAAATAAATATAATCTACCCGCTTTTAGTTAATGTTTATTTCCCACCATGTTTATTTTAAAGGTAAAATAATGTTAATTAATCGCGTTCGACCTGTATGTGACTTTAAATATATGTTTAATGATTTCTTATCAAGTGCTAAAATATAAAGTTTCATGGTTTATCATTTAAAATTAAGAAATCCCATACAAACTTTCAACCTCTTTTTCAACCCCTTCATCCCTTTTTTTTCGAAATAAAAAGTAGCCTATGTTCTGTCTCAGGGTCTAAAGATTGTCTGTTCCAAATTTCATCAAAATCGGTTGCGTGGTTTAAGCGGGAAAGCGTAACAGACAGACAGACAGACAGACAGACAGACAGACAGACAGAGTTACTTTCGCATTTATAATATTACTAGCTTTTACCCGCGGCTTCGCCCGCGTAATAAAAGTATTCATTAAGATTTTCATTTGGATCCGTAGGGACCGTAGGTTTCTCTGTAGGTATATTTATCTGCGATTATTTCGATTGCACATAATACTTTTGCTTGCAATGATTGTAGAAATATTACACATCGACCACAGCGTAGGTAATTCTATATACGCTGGGGAAACCTTTATAAACATCCCACATAGCCCGTATTTTGACACTATGATCGGTGGGTAAAAAGTACTTTTTTCTATTATCCCTTACAATTTTTTACATTTTGCTTATACTTATCGCAAACGTAATCTTCAAGCAAGCAAACAACGATCGTCTTAGAGCACATTGATTGTAAGAGACCGCCGACCGATTATCCGTATCCCTCTAACGATACCCATATTATCCGTATCCGTATCCGTATCCGTATCGCTATCGCTATCGCTATCGCTATCGCTAACGCCCAAGTAACAATTTCTGGTCCTATAGTGGTCGAGAGCACCAAATTAAATCACATTAAATAGTCCTATAAATAGTCTATATTGGTACTGTAGAGCCGATTTGGCGCAATTATGCAGCCATTTAGTGATATAATAGAGCTATAGCAGTATCATCCGTGACGTTTAAGGTCTATAATGGTGATGTGATGATGACTATTGTGCTAATTTGTTGACATAGAGGACACAGTAACGCTATTATAGTATCAATTTATGCTATAGTAGCATTTGAGATTCCGTTATACAGGTTTTTTGTTCTGTAATAGCAGTTGCCGTCTCTTTTAATGCGAATGAATGAAATTTCTAAAATAATTTAATGTGTGTAATATTTAACAAAAACTGTTCTAAACGAGGAACTTTATGAAAAGTGGCGTGTGAAGTTGTGAAGTTTAGTGTCAATCAAAATAATTTGGATTTCGTATAATTCCATCATTACTGCAAAAAGGTATGCGATGGAAATTTTACCGTTAAAAGAATATTAGTTTAATGGAGTATTTTAAGTGCGCCCTCGATTTATACCTGTTTTGAATAAAATAAATAAATATAATTTAATACAATAAAATTATTGGCACCATAGTTTCTACTATGGATCCAAGAAGTAAAACATACGCTTTTATAGTTCGACTATGTCACTTATCATACGCATTCACTGCCATAAGCCCGCCATTGTGGATTCAATTAGGGTTGCATGAGACTTTAACTATGATCCAGTTTAACTTATAAGTTCTTTATATAGAAAACAATACTTGTTTTCAATGTTTTACTATAGAAAGATCTTCTAAACAGTTTTTTTTTTATAAAACATATAGTAAACTCAGCTATAACGCTATTGTGTTTTAAAAGATATACCGAAACCATTATTCCACAGTTCTGTGATATAAAAGAGTAATTGTGACGTATACGGCGATGAGATATAAAAGGCATTAGAAAACGACTATTAACGCTTTTCAAAGCTATATAAACGTATCCTGAAAACTTCATTATACAGCAAAATAGCTCTATAATGGTATTCATATCACTACTACAGTGTTAAATACTGTAGCAGTGTTTTCCAAAGCCACTATATCCCAAAATAGTGGTATAGTTAGGTTTTAATTTCTGTTAAAATACGACTACTAAAAATACTATAAGCGGCTTGTTGGGAACCTTAATAGCGCAAATTGATAGCATTAACAGTGATTCCTAACACTATTATACAATAATATTGTTCTTTAGTAGGTTATTTGATCCTGTTATAGACCAGGCCTATAGCGGCTGTATAAAATGGTGATATAAACGTTTACATCACTTCCTAATAACACCTTCTAGCTGTATAACACAACAACTATAGCGGCTTGTCGGGAACCTTAATAGCGTAAATTGATTGCATAACAGTGATTTCTAACACCATTATATAATAATATTGTTCTATAGTAGTCATATTTGATCCTGTTATACACCAGGCCTATAGCGGCTCTATAAAATGGTGATATAAACGTTTACATCACTTCCTAATAACACCTTTTAGCTGTATAACGCAACAACTATAGCGGCTTGTCGGGAACCTTAATAGCGCAAATTGATTGCATAACAGTGATTTCTAACACCATTATATAATAATATTGTTATATAGTAGTCATATTTGATCCTGTTATAGACCAGGCCTATAGCGGCTCCATAAAATGGTGATATAAACGTTTACATCACTTCCTAATAACACCTTTTAGCTGTATAACGCAACAACTATAGCGGCTTGTCGGGAACCTTAATAGCGCAAATTGATTGCATAGCAGTGATTCCTAACACTATTATACAATAATATAGATCTATAGTAGTCATATTTGATCCTGTTATAGACCAGGCCTATAGCGGCTCTATAAAATGGTGATATAAACGTTTACATCACTTCCTAATAACAGCTTTTAGCGGTATAAGCTTATAGAGCTAAAAGGTGTTACTGGAGGCTTTTATACGACAAGCGGTCACGCCGAAAACCTTTATACGACATCTATAGTAGCTTTTGGCGTCGAAAACCAAAATTATAGCACTAAAATGTTACTTGGGCGCTATCGCTATCGCTATCGCTAACGCTATCGCTATCGCTATCGCTATCGCTATCGCTATCGCTATCCCTATCGCTATCCCTATCGCTATCCCTATCGCTTTCCCTATCGCTATCCCTATCGCTTTCCCTATCGCTATCCCTATCGCTATCCCTATCCCTATCCCTATCCCTATCCCTTATCAAGATGTTTAATGATATAACACTTTAAGTTCTCGCGCTTTGTACACATATTTAAAGTCACACACAGGTCGAACGCGATTAATTAACATTATTTTTACCTTTTTTCCCAACGTTTCGGCCAGGTTGCACTGGCCGTGGTCGCGGAAGACTGACGTCCCAGCAAAATGTCACCGGAGATGTAAGCAACACCAAACTACCCGATATTAATTTATATAAATGTTCGGGGTAGACAAATAAATATAATCTACCCGCTTTTAGTTAATGTTTATTTCCCACCATGTTTATTTTAAAGGTAAAAATAATGTTAATTAATCGCGTTCGACCTGTATGTGACTTTAAATATATGTTTAATGATTTCTTATCAAGTGCTAAAATATAAAGTTTCATGGTTTTATCATTTAAAATTAAGAAATCCCATACAAACTTTCAACCTCTTTTTCAACCCCTTCATCCCTTTTTTTCGAAATAAAAAGTAGCCTATGTTCTGTCTCAGGGTCTAAAGATTGTCTGTTCCAAATTTCATCAAAATCGGTTGCGTGGTTTAAGCGGGAAAGCGTAACAGACAGACAGACAGACAGACAGACAGACAGACAGACAGAGTTACTTTCGCATTTATAATATTAGTATGGAGTATGGATATAGTAAGTATGGATATGGATAATTTTCCATCGAAATTCTAATTTTAGTGTAGCGTCCAGAGCCTGTTTTTAGCGGATTATTGCTATAGTAAATCCAGTAAATCCGCAGCTATAAAGAAAACTTGCCATAACTTCATTCTTTATTACATTAAGTATATTTTAAGATGACATAAGTCAATATTATTATACAATTTGACACTTATAACTGAGCACCAAAAGTTGTCCGGGGGAAAGAATCAATTTTGGTGGTAAGTATTGAAATCATTTTTATGGTTAAACGAGACGCAGCAAGACGAACAAACGTGTCGTAACATGACCATTCAGGTTCGTTCCTGCATTTAGACATGACACAAGTGTCATACCTTGCTGGATTGGTCCGCCCACACAAAAATATCTAATTTTGGTGGGTCTATAACGACCCACCAAAATTAGATATTTTTGTGTGGGCGGACCAAAAAAAAGTAAAACTAAACTAAAAGTAAAGTATAAACTTTTTCCACCAAAATTGCATAAATTTTGGTGGTGAACAAATCTTGTGAAACTCACCCAGAAATTCTCGTGGACAAGGTGGATACAAAACTGAATGAGACTATGAGTTTTTCTACCCACCACCTCAACGCCTAAAGTCCTGACGTTCTACGTATGCTGCTGCTCAAACTCTAAATAGTTTCATAGGTTACCTTCATCTGGTAGAATAATTTTGGTCAGAAACACACTTCGAATAACATATTCCGCAGAAACATTTTCGAAGTTTTACCAAAGATTATGGATTTAGTAGATTTATATCCATCCCATACAAAAAAATGCGACCGCCTAAAACCCCACCAAAAGTAGATGGCGTTTCTACAAATGTCTTGTTGCCTTGAGACGACTGTTAGATGGCGTTAAGTGTCACTTTCGAGACATACATTTTCAAAAGAATATAATATAATGAATTTTAGGACTCGTAACGCCATGCATACATGCCACACTGAAAGTTAGTCTAGATATATTATTATCGACAATTACAAACCGTCAACAGATGTTGCTTTATAATATAATTAATAAATAAAGAGTTTTCTGTGTGTAGATTGTTATAAAAAGGAAATTGTCGATTTTGGTTTCGCTCAGGAACCTTTGCGTATAAGTTACAGACTAAGGTGTAGATTATTTACGCATTTTGTTATGAAAAACGATAATATATAAGATATTAAACGGCTTAAACAAAACGGAGAATATAAATACATAACAAAAAGGCCTCGTGTTGCTTAATTCCGTGATTCAATATATTAATTTACAAAAGCTTTGCCGCCATCGACGTCTTAAGCAGCTTTGACATAAGACTGAAACTCACTTAAAAAGTAATCTTTTGAGTCATAATCTTTTTACACTAATGAATGAAGGCTATGTTCCGGTCTTAAATGAAAGAACTTCTCCTTGCTCTTTGTTTTATTACAATGCCAATCTCATACTGAACAGTTTGGGTTACAATCACAGTCGATATTAACAATACAATACACAAATTCCTAAAATTATCACAGCTTGGTTATACGGTTGCTTTTTCTAGTTTTTCCATAATGCCGATTATATCTTTTTTTCACGGTGACATCTGTCAAGATTTATGCGGTTCCCGCCTAATGTTTTATTTTTTTAAAAGGGCCAATCTTATTCAGGCACGTTTATATCTACCGATAATTTGATAAAGGCCAGTATACATATAAAATCAATGAAAATTATGAACTCAATGTCGAAAGCTAACAGCTCGGCCTTCCTGTGTAAGCGAGGCCCTTCGCTTAGGACCAGTTGCATCACCCGCAGACAACAGCTAGCAGGCACATCAACGTCTCGCAGCAGAAGTCTATGGACATTACCATACAAAAATATTACAAACGTTTAATTCGTTAACAGACGGATTGGTGCAACCGATCCCTAGGTTGTTGACATAACACAAACCTACTTCCTATGCCTACTAGTTTAGAGATCAACAGTGGTAATGATAACATATCATTGAACATTGCTTGTAATGATAACATAACTTCAATAAAAGTTACGAGTTTCAACAATAGAAAACTATTCAAAAACATAAATTAACAACAAATAAATCAAAAGCTGCATGTTTTAGACAATAATCATTCGTCTGATACAACGGTAATGGTAACATACCTAATCCTCCAGGTGTTGACATGCTTGTTAATGATAACACAACTACAATAAAATTTACGAGTTTTGACAATAGCAAACTTATCAATAACATCAATAATAACAATAAAAAAAATCAAAGGCTCCATTTTTCAGACAATAATAATACGACTATACAACAGTAACAGGAAGAGTGCAATAAGTACATCGGCCATCCTCGTTGTTAAGCGAGTCCCTTCGCCTTGAGCATTTCTCAGTGTCACGACTGGAACTACGAGTATCAACTATCAATTAGATAATATGCTTAGAGATCAGCGATAAAAAAAAAACAATGAATTTATACCTACTTATTAAATTTTGCACCTATAGGCATACCAACATTGTCATTCAATTTTACATTAACAAACAAAAATAGATCATAAGATATAACAAAACCGATAGTCGTATGGAATAATAATTTAATCCGAAACACAACAAGAAATTTAATCCAATAAACTTAACATGTATAGCGTAACTACTGTCATAGAGTATATAAAAAAAAAACATCTTTATTCAGTTGATTGGCCAAAAATCGAACAAAATGCTCAAATCACACATTTAACATCCATTATATTTCAAATAACGTTGCCAGTATCTGTTTTCCATACAGTCTTGTACAAACACACAAGAAATATAACTATCCGTGGGTCACAAACGACTTAATAATAAAAAAAAAACTTCTCGTCCAGTTAATTGAAATCGCTCAAAAACACCCGCATAGTAATGAGATATTGAAACTAATAATATCACAATCAAAATATTAATAATTTAAACAATCTCTATCACACGCACATCGCACAACGCGAATACTACGCTAAAACGTTACAAAATAGTGGTTATCAACTAAACACTCTCTGGCAAATCGTAAACACCGTCACGACACGCGTCTCCAGCAAGCGACAATGCAATCTGGACTCGTTAAAAGATAGCCGGGACGAACAATACACATCGCGGAACCGGTTAGCTAAGATATCAATATTTTTTTTTTATCTGCTGCAAATACTGCAAATGCACCTATCGCTCGCCCGGAACTGACTAATGAAGTACCTCTTACACATTCGTGCACCTCAAGTCCCGTTTCCGTTAAGTTATCGGTCTCGGTTTACCTTTGATGAGTTGTATAAAATCATATAGCGACAAATATTGTTACAAGAAAAACACCTGTGGTATATATGTATATGATACCTCAACTATGTTGCTAATGCTCAAAGTTGGACTACCTAGGCATAGTTCAGTTAACTAACATTTTTTTATTATCAAAGTAGGTATTTACCCACCATACTTAAAAATGTAACAGTCGTTCCCGTTTATAAAGGCAAAAGTCAGAAAGATGAGTTGAGGAACTATACCTAGTAAGTATAATTCCCACTATGGCCAAAGTTTTTTTAAAAGCGGGAGTGAGTAATCGGCCGCATAACTTTTTAGAAAAGTTTCAATTAATACACACAAAACAATTTGCCTATCGACGAAATCGCTCATGTGTCTCAATTATTAAAGAGAACCATTTACATGTAACCATTGTCGTTTGCGACATGACGAATGCTTTTGACCTTTGCGATCACAACGTCCTAATCAAAAAGTTTGAGCACCACGGTCCAGGTGCCTCTGTTTTAAAGTTCATGGCCGATTTCTTACAGGAAAGACAGCAATCCGTTGTAATAAATAGTGGTTCGGTAAAATCTGACTGTGGTTCTGTAGATATTGGGATCCCCTAGGGCTCGTCCATGGCCCAATCTATGCTTTCTAATACAAATGTATGTTTTTGCTGACGACATACTAACTGCTCCGAACAACGATAGCTTCAAGACGTCAATCACCCGTGACGTACATAAACTCCTAGTACATTGGTTTCGTTAATGGGCTCGTCCTTAAATGTATCAATAACTCAGGTTCTCCACTTTAACCTAGGAAGGAGACCGCCAGTAGTTACCATGAACAACACAATCCTTCCGCACGTCACCTCTGCCAAATTTTGAGCGTTACCCTCGACCAATTGCTAAAATGGGACACCCAAATTGAATTAGTATGCACGCACTAAGTTAGCAGGAATCTGTTTCGCACCCAAAATACTGTCCTTGTTCTTCCTCAAGCACAAACATATAATAATATAATATAAGCTTTTATTTTCTTGATAAATATTTACAGTTATGTTTTTTTTTATCTTCTTCATCATCTTCATAAGGACCACCCTGAACGGTAAAGCCTCCTCCAATGCTTTCCAGCATTCTCTTCCTTTTGCTACTTCTGGCCAGCTGTAGCCTACTATTTTTTTTTATGCCGTCGCTCCATCTTATGAGTGGTTTTCCACTTCTTCTCTTTCCCTGGGTTAGCCACTCGCTTACCACATTTGGCCAGTGTCCGTTCTCGGTTCCTTGCGTGTCCGGCCTATCTCCATTTAAAGCGTAATACCTGCTTAACTGCTCATTTGCCCCGGTCCTCTTTCGAACGTTTATTTTTTTACTCCATCTTCCAGTCTCAGTCCTAGGTAGCCTCCTTGAACTCCTCCCTGACATGCTTTTATTCTCCTAAATGTTTCTCTCCTAGTGGGCCAGGTTTGGCATGCATATATAAGGCAGGGTAATAAATAGGCAAATTTCCATTGCTTTAGTCTTCATTTTTGTTTTGTAGACATTTTTACTTTGAAATTTCCTTTAATGACCAATACTTGTTCCATGTTCGATTTACTCTTCTTTCAATTTCTTTTTCTAAGTCTTGTTTAAATGAAATTAAAGTGTCCTCAGGTAGATGTAGTCCTCTATGGTCCTCTACATACTCTAGGGGTGTCTAGGAGTCCAGCATAATTCTGCAGCAGCAGTACGAAGTAGTTATTTTGTCCTTTTCCATTCTGTGCCAAACTAGTCTAGAATTTCAGAGGCGTCGTCGCTGACCGGCATGGTGTCCTCGTGTTGCAGAAGCGAGCTATAAGAATAATAGCCAACTTGCCCTCCGGTTTGCCAGCTCGACAACTATTTATATATCATTATGAACCATGACATTACCATCGCAATATATTTTTAACATTTTAAAGCTCGTAAGAACCCACATTGACATATTTCCACATAGAGTCGTCAACTTGAGACGCTTAAGGAACAGGAATAGGGGCGTGGCAAAAACATCCAACTTCAGACTGACCAAATCTACCAAAAGGACATATTATACTGTTGGCCCAAAAATTTACAATTGGATCCCCGAACAAATAACTGCTTTATCCAATGAAAATGCATCACACAATAAATTGAAATACGGAACCCTACAAATGACTAATTGATCATGCCATGATATTAATGAATTGTTTGAAATGTAACACAACATTGTCAGCGCGACAATCTAAATATGAAAATTGAATAGTATGATAGAGTTATCAACTTATCAAGATATTCGAATGCATCGCCATCTATTATTAAGGTTCCTTATAACACACAAAGCATGTGCACCCTTTTGACATGGAATGTCACATATTTATGACGGGACTTTTAATTAGGTTTATTTTTCACTCAGAATCCGAGCCTAATACAACCAAATTACAATCATCATGTGTAAAAGCCTCCAGGCGCGAACACCATCCAGAACATTAGCACATTAAAAGATCAAATGCAATTTTTCAACCTCTGTGTGATCTGTGTAAGAATGTCCTATAATATTTATTTATTTATTTATTATTATTTATCAACACCCATCTCTCCAAGAAATCACAGCCAATTAAATACAACTAACCATACGTAGAACGCCTTTCGCTAGTTTGCAGATGGTACAGCGACATCTAGCGAAATACTTACACCCAGCCAACCAGTTTGCAGTGGTAAATGGTAATAGTGACGTCTAGTAACAACTTGCACCACGGTATATATTTGTACGCGTCAGTTTTGCGTTCAATTGGCCTTCACGCCCTCTATCGTTCACTTTCCTAAACATATCCTAAGTACATTGGACTTACTATTTCCTTTGACTGAAATCACCGCGAGCACCGATTCTGACACCTTACAAATTTCACAAATACGTCCTATCACTAGTAGTTGTTTGAGTTTCATTCCTTTAATCAGTGTTTTTATTTCTATGGCAATAAATTTCAAGATATCCTATCTTTTCACATGATGTTTTACTTTCCTTACTAAAATTACATAATTCGATACCTCTGGGTTCAATTGGCGTAAAGGACATTTTGGCGAAAATGAGTTATATATACAGTTTTGTTCAGAATTTCAAGCGCTATCGATCTGTGTAGTTAAAATTTCGATATCTCTTAAAAAGTTGCCTTTACGACCAAGATTTTCTACTATGGACTTGCAAAAATAGCTTTTCTGAAGGGGCGTAAATATCAAGTCATTAATTATAAATTATTATTTGTGTCGTAAAGGAAATCTACAAATAAAAATATAGTCGTAAGTCACCTTGAAATATATTGTTGCCCTTTAAGCCCTTACTTTTTAAGGATCACTTTCTATAGTAGTGTGGTAAAGTTGGGCGTAAAGGACAAGTTTTTTTGTTCTTCGTCCTTTACGACCAGCACTAAAAATATTTAATCCGCAACTGTAATCGATATCTTTGGGTTCAATTGTCGTAAAGGACATATAATGCAGGTTTCCAAGAGAAAGATAAACCCACTTTTTTGTTTTATTGACCTATACATATTTGTGACGTGTATAAGAAAAATATGCAGATTACGAGTATCTTTAACCTAGTGTAGCAACCGTAGTGATAAACTAAACGATTTAGAAGATAGATGGTTGTAAAGGACACGTCAAAATGCTATAACGTCCTTTACACCCATGATTTGATAGGGTCGTAAATGACAGTCTTAGATGATTTTTATACAAAGTCGGGGCGTAATTGTAACCGAAATGGTACTACAAATGTTGTGCTAAGTTTACAATTTAAAACTGGAAAAATGTATCAATACGAGTACGTACTTAATATGGCATAGAATAGCTACATTAGTTTAATGCAGTGTATTATTTATCTAAGCTATCTTAGCAACAAAAAAACCGGCCAAGAGCGTGTCGGGCCACGCTCAGTGTAGGGTTCCGTAGCTTTCCGTATTTTTCTCAAAAACTACTGAACCTATCAAGTTCAAAACAATTTTCCTAGAAAGTTTTTATAAAGATCTACTATTGTGATTTTTTTCATATTTTTTGAACATAGGGTTCAAAAGTTAGAGGGGGGGGGACGCACTTTTTTTTTATTTAGAAGCGATTATTTCCGAAAATATTAATATTATCAAAAAACGATCTTAGTAAACCCTTCTTCATTTTTTAATACCTATCGAACAATATATCACACGTTGGGGTTGGAATGAAAAAAAATATCCGCCCCCACTTTACATGTAGGGGGGGTACCCTAATAAAACATTTTTTTCCATTTTTTATTTTTGCACTTTGTTGGCGTGATTGATATACATATCGGTACCAAATTTCAGCTTTCTAGTGCTTACGGTTACTGAGATTATCAGCGGACGGACGGACGGACGGACAGACAGACATGGCGAAACTATAAGGGTTCCTAGTTGACTACGGAACCCTAAAAAGAACAAGACTATTTTATATCCAGTTTTGTAATAAAGAAACAATATTTGCTTAAAAATGACGTTTATTGTTTGGAAAACCTCATTTGTTTACTTTGGCAACAAATTCAAAGTTATTTTTTTAGTATTCGCCGCTGTCTGAATAGTCAGTAGGTTACGCATTCAGCCTTTAATTCTAGCAGGGAAACGCTTTCGTAGTATTATTATATCGCGGCGAGATGTAGGTAATAAAAAAAAACACTATGGTAATCAGGGTACGTACCCAAATGCACAAACGTTCACGATAATATCTATTTCGTAGCTATTAAATATATCTTTATCGCTCTTGCGTATTGCACCAGACTGAATTTTTGTCGGCGTCTGGCGTCGACGATTGCCATTCAGCTACGCCGGCAGTAAACTTTAACAGTAGACTATACTAACATTTAGTGCGACAATAACAGGTGCGTTTCGCTAGCGAATGAGCGTTAGCGTTTGGTGACTTGGCTATGTACCCAGGTACTTAAAGCATTGACTATAATATTTCTAGGATTGAACTCATAATTAAGATTATTCTTATTTAACAGGGTTTAGACTAAATAACAATCTTCTGTTTTAAAATTATCAAAAATATGAATCAACATAGTAGGTAGTCTTGACTACAGTTACTATTATTTATTAGTTGGTCACAGTTTGTATACGCGTCCTAACTTGCGTTTATAAATAGGTACTTAACTCTTTAGTTATTCTTAGAACTTCTTTCTACTTTAGACTTAAAATTACTGTCGTATTAATATAGTCTACTGTTCACAGTTGCTGATTAAAGTTTACGTGATTACCATTAGTGTTTTATATTTACTTAAACTACGAAAGCGTTTCCCTGCTAGAATTAAATACTGAATGCGTAACTTATTGAGACAGCGGCGAGTACTAAAATAATAACTTTCCAAAATAGTAGATAGTTTTGAAGAAAATGTTGTTTCTTTATTGCAAAACTGGATATAAAATAGTCTTGTTCTTTGTCTTTTCTAAATATTTAGATAAATATACACTGTAACACTATTGTGGCTATTCTATGCCATATTAACTACGTTTTGATACATTTTTCAAGTTTCTCAATTGTAAACTAAGCTAAAAACAGTTGCCATTTGTACCATTCCGGTTACATTTACGCCCCGAATTTGTATAAAAATCATCTAAGACCGTCACTTACGACCCTATCAACTCTAATTGTTCAAAAAAATCGTGGGTGTAAAGGACGTTCATAGCATTTTGACGTGTCCTTTACAACCATCTAACTTCTAAACCGTTTAGATTATCACTACGGTTGCTACACTAGGTTAAGGATACTAAAAATCTACATATTTTTCTATATACGTCACAAATATAGGTCAAAAAACAAAAAAGATATAATCATTTTTCTAAAAAAAAAGTTGTTTTTTGCTTCTCCTGAAAACCTGCATTTTGTCCTTTACGCCAATTGAACCCAAAGGTATCGATATATGAAAGAAGTTTATCATAGTCTTCTCGACAAGGAAAGGATTCTATAAATTTCTCTCTCCATCCCATGTAAATAAAAAGGTGGATAATCCTTGATAACAAGTCTTAGCTACCCTATAGGATAACTTATGTTTGTCTGAACTCTTGACCTTGTCAAGAATACTAAGGAATTGATTTAATATAACACTATACTTGATCCGCGACATCATTTCCTAAGTTGAGGTGATGAACTGCCACCAGACCCAGATGATGTTGAAAAATAGTCCCTCAACCTCCAATGCTCACTTCTCCAACCTTCCTTATAAGAGTTGCTCCAAACAAAACCAAGAAACCACTCGTCCTAAAATCTTGAAACCATTTGTGTTCTCCGTCCTTGAACCCAAAGCAGTCCTTAAATCATGGCCGTGTCCTCAACCTGCCTGATGTCTCAGCCTAACACCACAGCTAAGACCTACAGCATTAATCTGTGCCGGGTTCTCCATCCCTGAACCCAACACACTCCTTAAATCACGACCGTATCCTTGACCTCCCTGATGCCATAGCCTAACACCACAGCTAAGACAATCAGCATTAATCTGTGCCGGGTTCTCCATCCTTGAACCCAATGCACTCCTTAAATCATGACCGTATCCTTGACCTCCCTGATGTCTTAGCCTAAAGCCTCAGCTAAGACCATCATCAGCATTAATTTGTGCCGGGTTCTTCATCCTTGATTCATGGCCATATCCTGGACCTCTCTGCTGTTTTATCCTAGTGCAGCAGCTAAGTTCATCAGCATTAATTGCTAGCTGTACTGATCCTCCTCCTCAATCAGTACCACCATCCAATCTGCAAATTATAATTATATGTTAGATAAGCTTTATTTTAAATTCCCCTTTTATTACCTCTTCCTCCTTCTTATTTATAGTACCTAAATATTCACTTCCTCCTTTAACCACATTACCTATGTAAAACAATTTTATGTAGAATTACAAGTATATTAGATGTGTAATATACAGGAAAACTTTTTGAATATGTTTTTGTACATGTAACAAAAAAACATGGATCACTAGTGTTGAGACAAACAACACATGTCACCGGCCACCTCCTTAGTCCAGAGCTGTCAATATTATGGTTTGTTTTTCTTTATTTATATACAACATCCTGATCCTTAGCTTAACATCCTCATAATTTACCATCATTGATTTCTTGCTATACCTTGTAGTCATAGTTTAAATGTAGTAGCTTAGACAGAAATCCAACACCAATGACTAAATAAACTGTCAATGTCAAAAGATTAATACATTCCTAGTCTGATACACAAAAACAACAATGTTGAACTTAACCATCAACTTCATCCTGAATAGATGAGCTCCAAAAAGGCATGTGACTTTCAAGCAACTGGCATTTGAGCACACTAGACAAAAGTAAACGGTAAAAGAATTGAAAGCCAATAAAATGATTATGATGTCACTTGACTTCAAAGCACAAAATGAAATATTTACACTAAACTGAAATATGGCAGTGAAACTAGTTCTGAAATAATTATCATTACTGAATAAGTTAGACATCATTAGTATTTATTCCAAAAAGAAATTATCCCATGTGTTTATAAAACATTGTTCAGTTTATATTTCACTAGCTATTTCCTGTGGCTTCGCTCGCGTTAGAAAGAGACAAAAAGTAGCCTATGTCACCCTCCATCCCTCCAACCATCTTCACTTAAAAAAAACATGTCAATTTGTCGCTCCGTTTTGCCATGAAAGACAGACAAACAAACAGACACACACACACTTTCCCATTTATAATATTAAGTATGGATGTTTGTTTCTTTGACCTGAAGTCTATGAAAGCAATAAAATATACTGATTACTGATGCTCATTCATTCCTGAATTAAAACAGGTCATTCAGAGAGTAATACTACCTATTTGATGCAATCCTTTGCTATCTCAAGTAATTAGAATAAGTATTCTGCATAAACACGAAAACAACATTTTCCACTCATAAGTGTCTGTATCTCAATCCATAACTTAGCAAGTCCATTCCAAACAATCGGTATGACCCGATCACTTCCCATACTTGTTGATATTACCAGTTATATGACCACTAATATCATTTTATCATATAACTCGGTCTCCAATACTCAAAAATACAGATTAACTTGTTTACCTGCCGTTCATAAAGTTGTGGACGTGGTTTAGGCGACAGTAAGCCTTTGATCCCTCTTGCTGAACTGAAGGCTATGTTCCGGTCTTAAATGAAAGAACTTCTCCTTGCTCTTTGTTTTATTACAATGCCAATCTCATACTGAACAGTTTGGGTTACAATCACAGTCGATATTAACAATACAATACACAAATTCCTAAAATTATCACAGCTTGGTTATACGGTTGCTTTTTCTAGTTTTTCCATAATGCCGATTATATCTTTTTTTCACGGTGACATCTGTCAAGATTTATGCGGTTCCCGCCTAATGTTTTATTTTTTTAAAAGGGCCAATCTTATTCAGGCACGTTTATATCTACCGATAATTTGATAAAGGCCAGTATACATATAAAATCAATGAAAATTATGAACTCAATGTCGAAAGCTAACATGAAGTAAAAAAAAAATTAAAATTTAAAATTTGAACTGTTTATTTCTTTATAATAAATAAGTAATGAATGACAAGTCTAGGAGGTTTTCCACGAACACCATAGTTTGCGATATGTGGCTATATATGTCACTCTATATGCATGAATAGGAGTAAAAGAGAAAGATATCCGCAATGTGTTAACCCAGGTGACAGCAAAAGGCCTTCTAAATTAACTGTCACCAAACTGTCACTGATTGTCATGGCCAACATACTACGTCTCGATACTGTTAAAATATCGAAGTATCATTAATTATATTCTTTTTGTATCTAGGTTATTAATTATTTATATATGAATATCAAAATGCCTAAAATACGTATTATAAATAGAAAAGATATTTATTCAAGATGATTTTTAGTTTAAAGCAAGAAGATAAAAATATTTTCGTGTACCTACACCTACCCTTTTTATATAACAAAACGCATTCATCATTTTCAGTCTGTCATATATTTGCAAGCAACGCTGACCTCATAGTAAACCTTATTGTTTTTAAATAAGTAATAAAATGCATAAATGGTCAATTTACAAGAAGTTTTCTCTCTTTAGGAAATAACGAACTAAAACAATATCATAGTTTTCTTGTTTTTCTTGTAGATGTCTTTTAACTTGATGTTTATATTCTCATTAAAGCTGTTTCTTCGGAATCCGTCTCTAGTACAGGATCCTGCTCCGTCCTCAGATTCGAAGGCCCTTATAAGTCTCCGGGTGCCTCTCACTCTTATTGAGACTGCTCGAATAAGGGAAATTTGGACTTTTACCTTCAACCAAAACATAATTTGCGAGTATGGTTTTCCCCATTTCGTATTTAATTTTGATGCTGTTCTTTTCAGGAAACTGTTAATATTCGGTCCCAATGGCCCCATCACATGAGATGATTAATGGTGTAAACGAAACTCTTAGATCTTCTGTAGCTCGGTCGTATTTTAAATGTTTTTCTCGGCTGTGTCTCAGTGATGTTTTTTGCCAGGTGAGGTTGCTGTAAGAGGAAGCGTCAGCATTAACTATGCGAACGTCGAAGAACGCTTTCCTTGCAGGTTCCCAGACACTGTTCAATAACAGATCACCTATAAGGGCTGGCTGTGTAGCATTTGCATCACGCATTAAGGGCTCTATTGTACCAGTACCCCAGGCTAATTCAGCCCAATTTTGGTTTTAATATATATAAAATATCACTTAAACAATATCATATACCTAACGACTTTATATTTTATAAAAATCTGGTTCCAGTTTTAGTAACACGCCAGATTTTGATTTTTTTTCTAAAAAATGCTATTTACAACTTTTTCTTTCTGGATTCATGTTGTAACTGTACGATTTCTCAATAATTCCATTTTATTTCGTGATACTGTTAAAAATATCGTAATCTAGTACGTATGAGGATTATTCTGGAGGGTGTTTCAATTTAATACGCTTGAATCTGACCTGTGCCAAAACGGCGAACAAAATCGACAATCTCCTTTCATAATAAAATAAAATGACAAATGAAAAAAATGCAAAATGAATGAGCAAAAGGAAAAATGCAAAAAGAAATTAGAACCCACCAGTCCCAGGATCATTCCATAAGAGTTCTCTTCTTATCTCTAAATATTAGATTAGGTCGTGATACTTGGTACCTACCATTCCTTAATGGACTCTGACAATACAATTTACTTTTAGTATGATATCGAGAAATTACAGCAAAAGCTACAACAACCTACAAAACGGATACATTTATTTTATTTTCTGGATTCATGTTTTAATTGTAAGATTTCTCATTAATCCCGTTTTATTAATGAATTTAATGATCTACTATCGAGCAATAGGAATTATTCCGGCAGTACACTCGGTTTCTCAAGACCTCTAAAGCGAGGGGAGAAATAAAAAAAACTTTAAAAAAACTTAATTTGAACCGGATTTGAACTCGTGAGTCTCGTGACTCGTAAGAGTCGTAAGTAAAACCGTTATTGGCGGAGCTATTGGCTTCGTGCGAAGTGCATGGAGGGGGTAAGCAAAGCGATCGCAGTGCTTGCGGTGGTCAAAATCGACACTGATTGTGGTTTGTCATCTATCAAAACTCATAAAATATAATACACTGTGTAATATGGGGCCCCAATGTTGTTTCGTTGTCAATTGTAAAAATAATGGCATAAATAGTCGTTGCACGTTCTATGCGTTTCTTAGAGCACACTGGAAATTGAATCAAAGAACTAAATGGATAGCTACCGTGAAAAGAAAACGTAAGTGGCATGTCAAAACAAAACATTATAATAAATTATATTTAAGCTTTGTTTACCTAATATTGTTCAATACGCTGTTAGTATTTTTCAAACCGTAAAAGATTATGCTTAAAGATTCAGGACTAGCCTGGGAATAGGCTCATGTCGGATATTTCTGCGGCCGCGGACATGACTATACCTACGTTTAGATTTGTTTCATATGGCATTAACGGGACGGAGGTTTAGCGAATACCATATCACTCGCTTGTAGAACGTCTACCATTACTCCTATATGTTCTTCAAGATTCCTTATATGCCCTGCCAGCACCTATTTATTGCCTCTTGCTGTTGTCTGGGGTTGGAAGTTTATACCGTGAGTAATGCTTTGGAAACTGATTTTTACTATTATATCCATGTCTATATGATCTTATCTACCTAAATTACACATGTAATTGTAGCTCTTGTTATTGATTTATTTAAAATTAACGAAAAATCGTTAAAATATATGTTTGTTTACATTTCATTTTTTGACATTTTCCACTTCCAGTTCACATGGTAGTGGGCGTAATTGTAGTAGCAGTAGTAGTAGTAATCAATTTATTGTGTACAACAGTTTATATACAATTTGTAGGAATAGAGATACAATAGAATACAATAGAATTGTCATGCACGACGTAGTTCAAAATTAGGCTTTGCATAGCTCTTGCGTCTATGTGTCAAGCATTGCTTCAACGATTCTGAATTTCTTTCTATATTTACAAGATGACGGAGATCTGTCAAATGGTTGAAGTGAAAAACGTGAGATAGATGTATCTGATGACAAGTGTGTACTCTTTTGGGTGGTTGTCAAATCGCATAAATAAACATGTCATTTTTTAATTACCTAACTTTGTTTTTATATGGCATGGCATAAGGTTTGTTTTTATATTTATATGTTAAGCCATATATATAGCCCTCCTCATCGTTTTCGATGACGGCGACCCTAAATAAGCCTTACGGACGTTTCCTTGCGTGTGCTCTAATGTGGCTGGCCAGGCCGAACTTGGTTTTAAATACTCGCTGGCACGGGTGGCAATAAAGTTCGCCAGCGGAGTTATACGTGTACACGGTAGGAGGGCTTAGGTCTCTCTTTTCGTAATTGGCGCTTTTCATCTAAGGTTTTGAGGCGGTTATCCTCAAATGCCTTAACACCGTTATAGATGGTAGTTCGCCAAGATGACTTTTTCCCAGCAAGCTCCTCCCAACGCTCATGGTCGATGTCGCAAGCGTTCAGATGTCGTTTGAGCACGTCCTTGTAGCGCAGGTGCTGACCACCGTGTCTTCGCTTACCCGCCGCTAACTCAGAGTAGAGAATAGTTTTTGGCAAACGGCGGTCGCCGCATATAATAAGGATCAGATTTGAAGGCGATATTTTTGAACTTCCACGTGTTTATATATAAAATTATAAAACGTTAGTACAGATATTTTTGTGGAAGTACGTGCTTTTAATTATATTAAAAAACTACTGTGTATGTATTTGCTCATTCCTGGATATCCTGCCGGTACATTCTGAAGACAACTGGAATACCTACTGGAGACTAGAGGCGTGGTGTATGATTTAATGTAAATATCAAAATAGAATTAATAATTTTAATTTTAAGTTTGATTAAATTGATTAATCTATTTAGATAAAAATGTACCTTTTTATGCGCATTTAATTTTGAAGCCTTGGATTTGCCCGTATATTTATAATTATTAAAGCCATTGATCATATTATTTGTAAACATAAATTCAATATATGTTTTTCATGTTTTTTGGAATAGTTTTTATTATTTTATGTCAAGTAAATGAGATTTTAACATATAAATTTAAAAATTGGACATGTTTCAAATTTATTAAATATAAATTTATCCCAAATGGGACTATGAGTGACATCTGTCGATTTTCGATGGAATCGATAGAGTTGGAGAGATGGGTTTTGACGGTCACATTTTGTGGTACGGGACGGATACATCTACTAAATCCATAATCTTTGGTTTTACGTATGCTGCTGCTCAAACTCTAAATGGGGTTACCCTCATCTGGCAGAATAATTTTGGTCAGAAGCACACTTCGAATAACATGTTTCGCAGAAACATTTTCGGTCGAATGGTAATTTTGCAGAAAACTTCATTGGCATTATTACTACCACGCAAACGACACATTTGGCAGAATATTGTTTTACAGAAAATAATATTACTTTGGTCGACTTTGATTAGCATGATTTTATGTACCACAATAATCGTGCAGCATAGTATTACAAGAGCAAAATTATGACATGCTATCAAAAAGGAAATACTATCCCAGAGCCATCGTTAGGTACGACGACGAGCGAAGCGAGGAGTGTTAGGTATCTTGCAACCCCAACACATCCAACTCGCTATTAAAAAGCAAATTGCAAGTTTATGCCGCCTAAATATTATCTGCGAAAGTACTATTCGACTAAAAGACTATTATGCTCATCAACATTATGACAACATACGATTCGGTATTATAAACGTCAGCGAAATGATTTATGCCAGGCCATGCATAGATTTTTTTTTTAAATTTCAGGTTGACAAGAAGCCAGTCGTAAGAGATTTTGACAATATTTAAGTTTTTAAAGCTTGAACAAAATATACCTACATAAGGTATAGCGGACAAATCTCGACTGGGGGTCAAATGTAACTGGTCCATTTATTCCATGTTTTACAATGTTTGCATTATTAAATAGTGTCCACCGGTTATATGTGGAAAAAACTCTATATTTACGTGAACATATTTACATAATTATATAAGAAACGAAGACTAAACTTAAAAGCTAGCTAATGTCTAAAATAGGTTATATATTATATAAATAAATAAATAAATATTGGGGACACCTTACACAGATCAACTTAGCCCCAAACTAAGCAAAGCTTGTACTATTGGTGCTAAGTGACGATATACATACTTATATACATAGAAAACATCCATGACTCAGGAACAAATATGTGCTCATCACACAAATAGATGCCCTTTCATGGGATTCGAACCCAGGACCGTCATAGTGTAATAATGTTGTGTTGTGTGTAATGGAAAAATGAATTAGTTACAATTGCCCCCAAGTCGATATTGGCCCTGCTGTACCTTAATTATGTAATTCCGATATATGTATTGGGTGTAGTAATGCGGAATTGCAGAACATTCCCAAAAAGCGG
Source organism: Leguminivora glycinivorella (assembly GCF_023078275.1). Taxonomy (NCBI): domain Eukaryota; kingdom Metazoa; phylum Arthropoda; class Insecta; order Lepidoptera; family Tortricidae; genus Leguminivora; species Leguminivora glycinivorella. The sequence goes on from NC_062990.1 coordinate 13,765,988, forward strand.
AAACATTCTTGAGAATGTTCGCAGAACATCCCTGCAACATGAAATTTATTGTTTAAACGAGAGAATATACTTGAAATAAAGTTTAAATGGGCATAATGTAAAACTATATGTTATTATACATGTAATATTGTCTATTACAGTTAGCTATTTTGTTGATAAGTGATAAGTTACCAATAAGTTGCTTAAATTCTCACTATACTCAGGGAACATTTCGATTTTCAGACTTCACAGTTTTAGTCCTGACTTTTTTAAGTTAGGTACCGAACTATTATTTCTTGATGCCTGTTTTTGGTCACGTCAAAATAATAAAAAAAAAACATAAAAAAAAGAACAAAAAGATCGCTGTCAGGATCGAACCTGAGAAAATCGGCATACGAAGCCAGCCCGCTACCACTGGACTACAGACTCTTGACTTTCTGAGTCCGACGAAATCATGGTATAAACTACGAACTTACTAAGTATTGTGATAAATTCTCGTTCTCGAGAACATTCTCAGAAGTTACGGAAAATTGTCATGAGGAATGTTCTGCAACTTTGGAAACTTCTCGTCCGTGCATTGCTAATTGGGTGACAGTTCAGTTCAGTTATATAGTATGAAGAAAATATTAATATTTAAGTAATGAAATTCTGCAACATAGCGCGTAATCATATATTTCTGTTCAGGCTTGATGGTTGACTGGTAGGGTGGTGCCTTAAGCCTCTGCCATTTGTACAAATTTATGTCGTGCAATAAATTTTTCATAAAGAAATACATTTCGTAATTTACCAGCGATTCAGCTGTTGTGGAATGTTTCATTTTATACCGGTTATGCTCTTAAATGGATCACCGGCATTAATGTTACATCCTGTACATATAAACCTCCTTCGTGATTCACTCTGTCTATCAAAAAAATACACAACATAGTCAGTTGCGTACTTTTAATGATCTACTTTACTTTTAATTCAGTGTGTATAGACTAAGAGCCCAGGGCCGCCAGCAGGCCTAGCACATGATGGCCGCGAGAGTAGGTCGCCGCGAGATAGACTACCTGTCCTTATGTCATTAATACAATTAGACAAAGACGTGTCATCTATCTCGCGGCGACATACTCCCGCGGTCATCATGTGCTAGGCCTACTGACCTTCCTCATTTTCTCAATGATGAAACTTTCGGATAATGTAGAGTTCGTATCGACATTTCATGATGTCTGCATATTACCTAGGTCTGCCCGACGGTCTATTTTTTTGCTATAACGTTTTTTTTTTAAATACACTTACTTTCCTTACATTCTCAAGACTTATTTTTATATACCTACCTATGTGTTAAAAAATACAGTTAGGAATTGATAATCATCATTGTTATCTTATCTTATTTGCGCCCGCCAAAAGCTTGAGAAATTAGGGTAAGTTAGAGAGACTTTCAAGCGTGTGGTATAAGTTACGGCCGGCGGAAATGGTCTGGAAATGATGATTATCAAATCCTTACAGTCTTTTTTATTACATAATTATATAAAAATCAGCCTTGAGAATTTAAGGAAAGTTAGTGTTTAAAAAAAGCTTTTAGCAAAAAATGGCCGATGGGCCGAACTAGGTAATATCACAGAATATTAAATAGTACAAGTACAGAAGGCCCACTGCTTTGATGTTCACAAAATGCCGCCTTTTAAATGCCTACAAAATTCTAACAAAGAAACGAGCCGCACGTGCGCAGCGTCGGACAATAGGGTTGCCTATGGATTAAAACGAATTAATACTCAGATAAAATGTTATACTATTATATTCCCGTCTTGGGTACTTTCTAGGTATATATACAGTATATATATCACAGATGACATATACCATAGATCAAGCAAACGTATCTACTTAGCGTGTCAAATGAACTCGGTGAAATCCACTGAGTTGTCCGTCTTTACTCGCAGCTTGCAGCTTTCGGGCGTCAATTTTTGTAAGTTGAAGTCAACCAAAACATAAAAAATGCCTCGTTACGTGATATTCAATTGCAACAACACAAAAATTATGAATAATCAAGAGCCTGAGACATATTTAAAATTACAGGCAAGAATCAACTTCAGTACAAAATTTGACACGCTCGGCCCCTATACAAATATATGAATTTGTTTCTTCTATCTAAATTAAGTTCTGTGATATATATATACTTTTGTTTACGTCCCAACATCACAAGCCTTATTGAACTTTTACGTGGGACTTAAGCAATAGTAGATCTGTGTAAGACTGTCCTATTTTATTCATGATGTCTACTTAACTAAGCATTATTAGCCATTTACACGCGGACATCGCATATAAAACTTTAAAAAAAAAACTCGCGACGTAAAATAACAATAGAAAGTACGAACGTGCGTTCCGTGAGAACGCGCGCCACCCCTGATTAGGCCGCGAACTCGCGGCCGCCAGCATGTACTTGTAGCGCGGCGATAGAATCGTGGAGTGAGCCGCCCCTGGTAATATGCAGACATTAGATTAGATTAGATTAGATTAGATTTCTTTATTTCATGATAAAAATTACACTATAAATTTGCTACATGTCAAAATTATGTTTATCTTCTCATCATGATCGTCAAAAATTACATAATAAATTCCAAATAAAAATAATTGTGTCTCCCAAATGAGGATCGTCATTTACAAAGAAAGAAAATACACATGCCAAGCTAAATAAAATTAATAAATTAAGTTACAATATCATGAAATTATCACGAAGCAAGAAAATATTATATAACAGAGAAATATAGGTATAATTATATCATCGGTCATTAAAAATTCAAATCCATTAAACGTCGATACGAACTCTACATTATCCCAAAGTTTTATCCTTGAGAAAACGAGGAAGATCTGGCGGCTCTGGGCTCTTAGCCTAATACGTGTATATTATTCCCCCCCCCCCCTTTTTGTATTCTTCTAAGCTTCTCGTGAGGTCTATTAAAGCCTACAGAGCTCTAGTTAATGTTGTTAATAGACTAGCCTTGAGGACTTCTGAACCTTAAAGACTTGCAAACCTGGAAGGTTCAAGATTTGAAGGCTCAAGCGTTAAAGGTTTGAGCTCAAAAACGGTTCAGAACCTTAAAGACTCGAGCTTTTTATGAGCTCTTAAGAGAGCTGTAAGTATTATTATGTATTTATTTTTAACCCTTAATTTGACGGTGTCTGGTGTGGTAGTTTTTAGGAATCCGTACACAAATTCCGCTCGGCTGCCCTATGCAGAAATCAAGTATCTGCTTTTTGCCAAATTTTACAGTAGAGCGAAAAAACGATTTTGTTTTATTTTTCCTGATTATATGCTTATTAATTAATTGATAGCCTTTTAAACAGACGAACTTTATTATACTAGATATCATTAATAGTGTACTATAATTTTTTCTTCAAAATGATTAGCACAATCATTTTAAAATACAAAAACAGCTTTCTGCGTAGAATGCGATAAGAAAATTTTAAAGCTTTTCTACAAGAAAGCAAGTATCTTGAACTGTTTTCATTTAGCTTTGGTAGGCTTGTTATTTTTAACTGTATCTAAAACAAAAACTACAGAACGGATTTTCATGCGGTTTTCACCAATAAATAAAATGATTCTGCGGAAAGGTTTTGGTATATAATTTATTTAGATCTTGTTTGAATTGGTTGAAATATGTCAATTTTTGCTTATCAAGTCGGACAAAATTCTGCTGGCTGAGAGCTTTAATCGAAAACGCTGCCCAAACTGTTTGAGCTGTATCAAAACAATGTATCGCGAAATTGTGTATCTTTCATAGACATACAAAAAAGTCAGTAATAGCATATGTCTATCTTTTAAGGATAAATTACTATAACCATTTTTATGATAGCCCCGTGCGCAGCCGGGGCGGGCCGCTAGTAGGTATATGTATACAATGTGTACATTTTAGATAGATGCCTTTAATGTAGTGTATGTCATGCTTGTGTAAATTAGGTTTTAATATAAATGCAATATTGGAGTAATACACGGAAAAGAAGCTCTGGTTGTGTTTGAATGCAAGTTGTCTTAAGATTATAGGTTTAAGAGGTTTATCTGTCACGAAGAGTTCAAAAATACGCCTGAAACTTAATCAAGTACTTACGTTGTAGGAGACTATTTAAATAATAAAAAAACCTCGAAAGCGATTTCCCGTGGAACGCACAATATTAATTAAGTACAGTAGGTAGGTGCCTAAATACTCGAAGACAGAAAAAAATAATGAAAGTTATAGTCTTCCTTAATTATAATAATAGGGAACTTGATTGTAGTTAAAATAAAATATTTTATACCATGCACGAAATAAAGCATCAGAATTATGAGATAAACATGGACATCAGTTATTTTTAAATCCAATTTCTATTTAATAAGCCAGGTAGAAATATATGTATAAAGTTACTGAGTTGACCGTGACGTCACTCAATTCAATGTCATATAAATTGCATATTAGCAAGTCTTTCAAATTCGTTTTGACAGTTCTTAAAAAGAAGCTGATTTGACTACGAGGCTAGTAGCCTATTTATCAACTAACCAACATGCAATAATTATGTAAACGTATGTTCGTTATATGTATTTTCGTATTTTGTATAAAAGAAGTTACATATTAAATAAGACAAGTTCCTTGTGCTTTTACTGTTTACATCTGGTTGTTTTTTAATACTAAGACAATTTCTACCCGAAACCCAAATTAATACATGTATTAGTAATTACAAGCTTTTGACATCACAACAAAATGATAGACGCCGAAGTCAAGTAACTTCGCAATGAATATCAATAGTTCTACGCTGAAGTCAAGTAACTTATCAATAAATATCAATATTTCTACGCTGAAGTCAAGTAACTTCGCAATTAATATCAATATTTCAACTCTGAAGTCAAGTAACTTAGCCATCTAATATGAATTGCAAGTATCTTTCGCAAGATACTCGATTTCAAGATAGAAATAGGGTAGATACTTGACTTTAGCGTAGAATACCCCGTTAAAAAAAGATACTTGAATTTTTTAAAGTTCTGTATTTTGAAAAATATACATTATAAAAATTTCAAAAAAATACTAAAAGATGTATTTTGAAAAAATGAATCGAATGATGTAAAAAACCGTTTTTTGGAAAATTTTGAGATACTTGATTTCTGCGTAGGGCAGCCGCGCTGTTCGTTTATCCAGTCACTTCACCAGGCCGTATCTCATGTATCTCAGAATACTAAAAAGTACGAAATCCTCAGTGGGCGAATCCGACTCGCACTTGGCCGGTTTTTACTTCACTTCACTTAATAGTATTTTATGGTTTTCTTGAATAACTTTCGTGAAATTCACACTGTTTCTTCTATTTTGACTCAAAGGTTTGCACTGTCAGCTCGGCTGCCCAAAGCCTTCCCGCGCACGCCCGCAGTGTCGTTATAAGGCGTTGCCATGGTTACAGAGCCAAACAATGCTTTTTCAGTTTTTTCGATACTGCGCGCATGCGCGGAAAGCCGGCGGACGCTGGCTTTGGGGAATAGACATTTATGTAGGGTTTTAAAGATCTATGCACGACCCTGTAAATGACGAATAACAGTTCGGGAGTAGAAAAAATCTTTTAAGAGTTAAATGCTACAAACCTTATAGACTTAAACCTTCAACGCTTAGGAGACTAAGAGACTGGAGGCCTAAAGACTCGAGGTTTTTGTGCTCGTAAGCAACAACGCGAACTAATTAAGTTAAAGCTTATATAATCGAGGCTTTAAGGTTCGAGGCTTCAAGACTCGGAAGTCGGGACGGGACTCGAGTTTTGTAGTTTACGCCTCAAAGCTTAAATTCACAACACTATTTATAATATATAGATAGCTCAGTAACTTTATCGCCTGAAAGTATGAGCCAGTATGCGTCAAATACGGTAGTTCTGATTTTTGCAGACTTGTTTATGGTGTTGGCCTAGTGAATAATCCAAGTTTGTGACCTCGAGCGTCGAACGCAACTTTGTCAAAAATCGAAAAAACCGCAAGAAAGTCGTTTATTTTCAAATTTTGGCCATTATAACCCTAACGGACTTGTTTTTAAAATTTTTTGAAATCTAGCTCTGATCAATACAGGTCAGGAAACCGTGGTCATTTTATTCTTTATGGTAGTTATTTCGGATTGTACCTTATTATTTATCTCGTTGGAATATCATGTGTTTTATTAATTTTCAGTTTTTTGAATGCTGTAATATAATTGTATGTATAACACCTCCTATGCCATTTCAAAGTTCCTAGTTAAAGCTTAATTCGCTACGTTGTTTATTTTCCTTATTTCACAATTTGATAATGATAATGAATAAACATGTGTTTTTTTGATTGTCTAAGTTAATTAAAATTAAGTTGTTAAAAAAATCGTAACTTTGACTACACAGTAGTATTTATCTTATAATTATGCTAATGTCGACATATTTTTTTTTAACCTAAATTAAAACTAAACCCTAAACCCATACAATAAAAATAAAATAGATCGTGATCTATTTGATAATTAATTACAACGAATCATTAAAATGTTATCTACAGGGTTCCGTGGTCAACTAGGAACCCTTATAGTTTTGCCATGTCTGTCCGTCCATCCGTCCGTCCGTCCGACCGTCCGCGGATAGACTCAGTGACCGTTAGCACTAGAAAGGTGAAATTTGGTACCAATATGTATAAGAATCACGCCGACTAAGTGGTAAAATAAAAAGTGGAAAAAATGTTTTGTTAGGGTACCCCCCTACATATAAAGTGGGGACAGTTTTTTTTTTCATTCCAACCCCAACATGTGATATACTGTTGGATATATATTTAAAACTGAATGTTTACTAAAATCGTTTTTTAGTAATATTAATATTTTTGGAAATAATCGCTCCTAAAGGTAAAAAAGTGTGTGTCCCCTCTCTAACTTTTGGACCAAAAAAATCACAAAAATAGAACTTTATAAAGACTCTCTAGGAAAATTGTTTTGAACTTAATACGTTCAGTAGTTTTTGAATAATACGGAAAACTACGGAACCCTACACTGAGCGTGGCTCGACACGCTCTTGTTTTTTTTTTCGTATTTTACAGGGTCAAACAGAAACCGGCGAGCTCTTGCCTGGATTTTATTCAGTAAGTTATATTATAAGCACAAGCGCTGGTAGCCTAGCGGTAAGTACGTGCGGCTTTCGTTCCGAAGGTCGCGGGTTCGAACCCCGGCTCGTACCAATGAGTTTTTCGGAATTTATGCGCGAAATGTCATTTGATATTTTTGTCAGCCGCTTTTACGGTGAAGGAAAACATCGTGAGGAAACCGGACTAATTCCAATAAGGTCTAGTTTACCCGTCGGGTTGGAAGGTCAGATGGCAGTCGCTTTAATAAAAACTAGTGCCTACGCCAAATCTTGAGATTAGTTGTCAAAGCGGACCCCAGGCTCCCATGAGCCGTGGCAAATGCCGGGATAACGCAAGGAGGATGATGAAGTTAAGCAACTTTCTGTAGGGACTAGTATTTTTAGATAAACGTAGGTACGCTTATTTTTTACTGTTCAAAAATAGCGGGGCTCCGTCTAGTTCCATTGCAAAGGAAATGTTTTTGGAAAAAATACGTTTGGAAGAAAGCGAATGGGGACCCAAATAAAAATCAAAAAGGTAATCACGGGTCTATGTCCCGGTCAACATGTCTAATTTAAAAGTGTTTTCTATGATCCTGTTTACATATACATACATACAATCACGCCTGTTTCCCAGAGGGGTAGACAGAGATCACGGATTTCCATTTACTACGATCCTAACAAACCACTTTCGCTTCACACACTTTCATAACGTTTCTCATACACGCTCGTCGGTTTCGAGTACTTCTTAATACCTGGCCTTTTTGCGATATTTCCCCGATTTGATCATGAGCCTGTTTGTATAACAGGTACTCATATTGAATGAAATATTGGTGAATAGGTACTACATCATTATCCGTGGTCATACCAAGCCTGTACTGTGTAGGAGCTGTCATTATTTGTGAATAAAAGTGAGTTTTTAAAGTGAATCTTCTGTTTACTTCTACCGTGTCTCACCTCTTATCATAATGGATGGTGGTGAGGACGTGTTAACATCCGATGACCATGCGAATCGTGGACATTCGCCGACAGCAGCGGTGGGATCACAATCGCCTATACTAAACGGGCGTCGCCGATCAGTTGTTCAACCCGAGCCTACTTTTACCATGGATCAAGTGATGAGCCTGGTAACTTCGGTTACCAAGCAAGCCGCAGCGAGCGCTGTCAACGCGGCACTGTCTGCCACTGCCGCTAATCCACAACAGCCTGCCCGTGAACGAGGAAATTTCTACTTACCTCCGTTCGACCCGGACATACGATCTCATGACATTCGAGATTGGTGCGCGAATGTCGACGAAACCATTTCTGTCTTCACTATATCACCTCAAGAAGCACGGATGAAAGCTATACTTCAACTGCGAGGAAGAGCAAAGGTGTGGGCCGATACCTGGTCTCTACAATCAACTACTTGGGACCAAGTGAAGGAAGATCTAATCAAGACCTTCTCGAAGGAGTTCCGGTATGCTGATGACGTGCAGAAGTGGCGCAACTACACATCGGACCAAGCAGCGAACTACGCCGAGTACGCCACCACAGCTTGGACATTGTTCAAGCGCGTGCGACCGGAAGCAAACGATACCGATGCTGTGGATGCTGTTATCACAGGTATTTATCCTGAACATGTTAGATCTGAATTGTTACGAAATACGCCTGACTCTTTGCCTAAACTAGTATCTATTTTAAAAACATACCGCAAACGGAAAGTTGATGCAATAGAAAAATTAAACAATAATAACGGTTCTAAAAAAGCTAGCGTCAATGAAGTAGGTGTAGCTACTAAAGCCGAGCGTTTGTCTATCATTTGCTATAGGTGTAATAAACTCGGGCATCACTTTCGTGATTGCAATTCTTTGGCAACTGATAGTCCCAGTACTGTTAATACCAATTCTAAAGCACTTAACGATACTAAATCAGTTGAATGCAAATATTGTAAGAAAAGAGGTCATGTTGAAAATAATTGTTTTCGTAAAATGTTAAATGAAAAGACGAATTCGGACAAATAAATATTTTTTTGCAGAAATCTTTCTCACAGAGCCCGTAGTATTAATGCAGTTAAAATAGGTGACACTACTAATTCTTGCTTGCTTGACACTAATGCTGATTGTTCTATGATGCGAAAACGCTTTTTTAGTCCGATTCCCGCAAGGAGAAAGACTGTAAATGCCCTTTTTTCGGTGCGGGTTTCCATTTGAATTATGACAAACTTAACTAAGTAATAAGGTAGAAATAGGTGGTAGGTGGTACGTAATCTTGTTGAGATAGAGTTTTATGTTGTTGGAGATAAGGATATAGGTATAATGTAATATAATTGTATTTGACCTTTTGCTAATACTGTCTTACCGTCACTCAAACAAAAGATGATACTTCTTTAAAACGCGATTTCTCAGTAAATGAGAGTACACAAAAAGAATCAAATCCTGAACCAATTTTTGATACTGACATAAATGCATGATACTGTCATGCTTAAATAATTACATACAATTTTTGGTAAATATAAAGAGAACTTTACGACTGGAAATAGAGTTTCTAAAGTAAATACACACACAAGCCTATTATTATTTATTTATACCGGTGAATTGAAGATAAGACTTAAACATACATACATACATACATACAATCACGCCTGTTTCCCAGAGGGGTAGGCAGAGATCACGGATTTCCATTTACTACGATCCTGACAAACCACTTTCGCTTCACACACTTTCATAACATTTCTCATACACGCTCGTCGGTTTCGAGTACTTCTGACCTGGCCTCTTTGCAATATTTCCCCGATTTGATCAAGAAAAGTTCGCCTAGGTCTTCCACTACCAACTGACCCTTCCACTCCTTTTTCATATACTTTCTTCGTTAATCTCCTCTCATCCATCCTCTCTACATGCCCAAACCACCTTAACATACCCATCTCAATCTTTGTCACCACATCTACATCCACTCCACACTTCTCTCTTATCACGCTATTTCTGATCCTATCACTCAACTTTACACCAGCCATGCTTCTTAACGCTCTCATTTCTACGGCATTCACTTGACTTTGAAGTCTTTTATCCCACACCCAACTTTCACTACCATACATAAGTGTAGGCACCAAAACTCCTCTATGCACCGCCAGACGTGCTTTTTGCGACACTTTCTGGCTGCCCATAAAAGCGTTTAGTGCTCCATTCACTCTATTCCCAGCATTCACTCTCCTTTCAATATCTTTTCCATGTTTACCGTCCCTTGTAAACAACGTTCCCAAATACACAAACTCTTTCACTTGTTCCAAACTTTCATTATCGATCTCAACTTCGCAATCTGTCATAATCTCATCTCTTTCTCATTCTCTCTAAGACTTAAAATTCTTGATAAAATTGTACAGCGTCGACCATATTTCCTGAGTACGAGAAAGTTAAAGAAATGATTGTTTCAAATCTGTAACAAAACGCGGAAGCTCAATATGTATCTGTTTTTATAGACGCGTTTACCAAATATGTTCATCTAGTTTATGCTGACGACCGTACTACAACTGATTCCGCTATTAATAACTATATTTGGCACCCGACACGTCTTATAACAGACCAAGATAAAAGTATGACCTCGCTAGAATTTAAAGAATTTTTTAATAAATTCTATATGCATCGCGTTGTGGCCGAAGTCGCTAGTATGGCAAATGGTCAGGCAGAGCGTATAAAAGATAACATATCAGTGGTGAAGTGGTGGTGTCAGTGGTGAAGCTTGATAAACCGTGGTATTCTGCTATGCAAGATTTACAGTTGGCAATTAATTGCACGATTTTCAAAAATACCGGTACAAGTTCATTAGAACTTTATTTTTCCGGCAATAAATATTCGCCACTCGCTATCAAGCTTCTCCAGATTGACAATAATGAGAGGAAAGGATGGACGAGCGATCTTTTCAAGACGAAGTAAGGTTTGATATAGGCAAAGACCTCTATAACTTAGTATAGACAGATAGTCTAAGAAAAAAAAACGTACCCCAAAACCATACAGAAAAGGTTACGGTGAGCTAGATGGCGCTAACAGGGACCGGACAACCCCTTCCGCGCTACAAGCCTTTCATTGGGAATCCCTAACGTAAGGACGACCCAATCGAGAGACTCTCCCTTTCGAACTGCAAGCCCATTCATTTGACTAGCCCTTACAAAAAACTAAGCAAAACAATAAAGCTAGCCCTGTGCATTGGCTTAGCGCTATCCGATACGGCTTGCAATCCTTTAATAAGGGTTACCCTTATTTTAAGCGCTATTTATAAGGCTTTCCCTTTTGTTAAAGCGTAGTCGAGCCTTGCGTAAAAGAGACAGGATTATGAATCTAAGCTATTGTAAGAACAGGAAGGAAAATGCGCTGTTGCCACTCCGCACTATGCGCCCCATTTTTAATTTTGCAACGAAACATGTTTTCGTTGGATAAAAGTAGAACACGGCTTGAAATTATTTTTAATGAACTGGGAGACAAGGGATGAAGGGACTGATGGATCGCCTGATGGTAAATGATCATCGTCGCCCATAGATCAGTATGTATGTTCGTACGTATGAATGTATGTAGGTATGTATGAATGTATGTAGGTATGTATGTATGAATATAATTATGTAAATATGTATGTATGCATGTAAATATACAGTGTTGGCCGAAAATCAATACAATTAACCATTAACATTACACATTGAAAACGTTAATTGCCAACATAAAAACAAGCCGTTTTCGTCATCCAACTCGCCTTGATGAGTTAATTGGGTGAGCAGTTCCTAAGATAGAGCTGATGCTGAACCCTGGCTTTTCCCAGGGGAACGCGGGTTTGGTTTAACATAGGCAATCGCTGTTTTCGTCATCGGACTTGTTTTGATGAGTACTTGAGTGAGCAGTAACCAATGTAGAGCTGATGCTGAACCCTGGCTATTCCTAGGGGAACTCGGGTTTCGTGCAACATAGGAAAACGCTGTTTTCGTCATCGGACTTGTCTTGATGAGTACTTGTGTGAGCAGTAACCAAGGTAGAGCTGATGCTGAACCCTGGCTATTCCTAGGAAACTCGGGTTTCGTGCAACATAGGCAAACGCTGTTTTCGTCATCGGACTTGTCTTGATGAGTACTTGAGTGAGCAGTAACTAAGGTAGAGCTCATGCTGAACCCTGGCTTTTCCCAGGGGAACGCGGGTTTGGAGTAACATAGGCAAGCGCTGTTTTCTTCACCGGACTTGTCTTGGTGAGTACTTGTGTGAGCAGTAACCAAGGTAGAGCTGATGCTGAACCCTGGCTATTCCTAGGGGAACGCGGGTTTGGAGTATCATAGGCAAGCGCTGTTTCCGTCATCGGACTTGTCTTGATGAGTACTTGAGTGAGCAGTAACCAAGGTAGAGCTGATGCTGAACCCTGGCTATTCCTAGGGGAACTCGGGTTTCGTGCAACATACGCAAACGCTGTTTTCGTCATCGGACTTGTCTTGATGAGTACTTGAGTGAGCAGTAACTAAGGTAGAGCTCATGCTGAACCCTGGCTTTTCCCAGGGGAACGCGGGTTTGGAGTAACATAGGCAAGCGCTGTTTTCTTCACCGGACTTGTCTTGGTGAGTACTTGTGTGAGCAGTAACCAAGGTAGAGCTGATGCTGAACCCTGGCTATTCCTAGGGGAACGCGGGTTTGGAGTATCATAGGCAAGCGCTGTTTCCGTCATCGGACTTGTCTTGATGAGTACTTGAGTGAGCAGTAACCAAGGTAGAGCTGATGCTGAACCCTGGCTATTCCTAGGGGAACGCGGGTTTGGAGTAACATAGGCAAGCGCTGTTTTCTTCACCGGACTTGTCTTGGTGAGTACTTGTGTGAGCAGTAACCAAGGTAGAGCTGATGCTGAACCCTGGCTATTCCTAGGGGAACGCGGGTTTGGAGTATCATAGGCAAGCGCTGTTTCCGTCATCGGACTTGTCTTGATGAGTACTTGAGTGAGCAGTAACCAAGGTAGAGCTGATGCTGAACCCTGGCTATTCCTAGGGGAACTCGGGTTTCGTGCAACATACGCAAACGCTGTTTTCGTCATCGGACTTGTCTTGATGAGTACTTGAGTGAGCAGTAACCAAGGTAGAGCTGATGCTGAACCCTGGCTTTTCCCAGGGGAACGCGGGTTTGGAGTAACATAGGCAAGCGCTGTTTTCTTCACCGGACTTGTCTTGGTGAGTACTTGTGTGAGCAGTAACCAAGGTAGAGCTGATGCTGAACCCTGGCTATTCCTAGGGGAACGTGGGTTTGGAGTAACATAGGCAAGCGCTGTTTTCGTCATCGGACTTGTCTTGATGAGTACTTGAGTGAGCAGTAACCAAGGTAGAACTGATGCTGAACCCTGGCTATTCCTAAGGGAACTCGGGTTTCGTGCAACATAGGCAAACGCTGTTTTCGTCATCGGACTTGTCTTGATGAGTACTTGAGTGAGCAGTAACCAAGGTAGAGCTGATGCTGAACCCTGGCTTTTCCCAGGGGAAATCGGGTTTGGTGTAACATAGGCAAGCACTGTTTTCGTCATCGGACTTGTTTTGATGAGTACTTTAGTGAGCAGTAACCAAGGTAGAGCTGATGCTGAACCCTGGCTATTCCTAGGGGAACTCGGGTTTCGTGCAACATAGGTAAACGCTGTTTTTGTCATCGGACTTGTCTTGATGAGTACTGGTAAAGCTGATATTGAACTCTGGCTGTACCTAGGGGAACTTAGGTTTGGTGCAACATAGACAAACCCGGTTTTCGTTATAGGCCCTGCCTTTATGAGGACTTGGGTGCGCAGTACCCAAGCCAGTGCTGTATCTGAGACCTGGTGGTACCTAGGGGAACTCAGGTTCGGTGCAATATAAATAAACGCTGTGTAGGAACAGTATAGCTATGTCAGCTCATATTCAAGTACGTGCGCACCGCGATATGAGCTGACTAGCCAAAAGCAATATCCTTTCAATGTGAGAACGAGACGCCAGTCTCACTCCGACCATTGTAACGTTAACTGGTTATTTTAATATACGGAGTTAATTATAAAGTGCTTATTATTCCACACCAATATATCACCTCTTATAATATAGAAGTGCGGACAAATAACTTCTAAAGTGGTGACCTCCCGACGTGAATCAGTGGACGATCAGTGAATAATAAAAACAGTTAAAGTGATTAAAAATGAGTCCGGATCCCAATAAATTAACTTCGGGCAGTGAGACTCAACCGGGCGCGGACAATGTACCAGCAGCAGAAACGACCGATGTGGTAGCCATTTCAGTGTCGAGCCGGATACCAGATTTCTGGGTGGACCAGCCCAGAGTTTGGTTCATCCGGACGGAAGCAGTATTAACACCACAGCGGATAGGGGACGACGCCAAATTCGACATGGTGGTGTCGAAGCTGCCAAAGGACGTAATACTGCGGCTGGCGGATTTTCTAACAAACCCGCCCGCCACCAACCGATATCAGGAGCTTAAGGCGAAGCTCTTGAAGATGTTGGAAGATTCCAAAAACAGGCAAGTAGAGAAGGTCCTCGGGGAAATGGACCTGGGCGATCAAAAACCGTCCCAGCTATTGGCCAAGATGCGCAACCTGGCTAAGGACAGCTTCCCCGATGCCACACTGAGAATAATGTGGCAGAATCACCTACCTACGGCAGTGCGCGCAGTTTTGGTAGCATCCAGGGAGAGCGATCTTGACACACTGGCCAACATCGCCGATGACGTATCGGAAGCCACTAGAATCCCTAACGTAGCAGCAGCGGCAGTACCACAGAGTCAGGCGCACAGAGCCGCAGCGAACACCTCAGGAACCGCAGATACAGCAGTGATACTCGCTGAGATTGCCAAGTTAAGCGTCAGAATGATGGACTTGGAACGGGCAAGGCCAAGAGATCGCAGTTACGGAAGGAGAGGACGCGGAGGTCGTTCAGCGTCCAGACCAAGGAGTACGTCACGCCACCGGAACCAAGCCGAGAGGAGACCAGATTGGCTTTGTTACTACCATTTCCGATTCGGTCCTGCCGCCACCAAATGTCGCCAACCCTGCGCATGGGTACTCAACCAACAGGAAAACTAGCGGAGATAGTACAGAGTGCGACTAGGACGGAGATCTGTACTATCAAACCAAGCCGTCGTTTACGCGTAACAGACTTAAACACTGGACTGCATTTTTTAGTGGACACAGGTGCTGACATTTCCTTATTACCAGTGCAGAACAAACAACGTGCGGGTGAGTGCTCTGATCTAAAACTGTTTGCAGCAAATGGCTCAGAAATCAAAACATACGGTGTTAAAGTTTTAACGTTAGATTTAAGGTTACGTAGACCGTACAAATGGGAATTTGTTATAGCCGACGTTAAACAGCCAATACTGGGAGCCGATTTTTTGAGTCATCACAAGTTAGTAGTAAATTTAACTGATCGCAAATTGCATGATCTGGTGACTTTTCTTAATATAACCGCACCGACCGTACGTAGCAACCAACCAACTATTAATACTGTCAATGGTAACCACCCGTATCATGATTTGTTATTGCAGTTTCCTAGCATAACAAAGCCACCGACATACAAGGAAACACCCACACACAATGTGGTACACCATATCGAAACGACGGGTGCACCAACATTCGCGCGGGCTAGACCATTACCACCTGACAGGTATAAAAAAGTTAAGGAGGAATTTCGTCGTATGCAGGAGTTAGGCATTTGTAGGCCTAGCAAAAGTCAATGGGCCAGTCCTTTAACGGTTGTAACAAAAAAGAACGGCGAAATTCGCCCTTGCGGTGATTATCGTGCCTTAAATGCACAAACTAAGCCTGATAGATACCCAATACCGAGATTACATGATTTTACGTTCATATTGGCAGGTAAAAAGATATTTTCCAAGTTAGACATAAATAGGGCGTATCATTGCATTCCAGTAGCTAAACAGGATGTTGAAAAAACCGCCATAATTACCCCTTTTGGGTTATTTGAATTTCCAGTAATGTCATTTGGGCTTCGGTGTGCTGCTCAAACGTTTCAGCGTTTCATGAACAGTTCAGTTCTGGAAGGTCTCGACTTCTTGTTCAATTACTTAGATGATGTTCTTATCGCGAGCGATAATGAGGCGCAGCATAGGGACCATCTTAGACTGGTTTTCGAGCGTTTCGACAAGTACGGCATAACGATCAATTTAGCCAAGTGTAGCTTTGGACAATCGAAGCTGGAGTTCCTAGGACATGAGGTAACTACCACGGGCATTAGGCCGTTAGAGGAGAAAGTGCAAGCCATAGTCGACTACCCAAAACCACAGAACGTAGAACAATTACGTAGATTTTTAGGAATGCTAAACTTTTATCGCTCTCACGTCCCTGGAGCAGCGAACATGCAGGCTAAACTCGACCGATATTTAGTTAACGCGAAAAAGCGAGACAAGACCCCTATAATTTGGACGAGCGAGACCGAAGAGGCGTTCGAGCAATGTAAAATGGGCCTTAAAAAAGCCGTTACGTTGTCCCACCCTCGGTCCGACGCAGTCTTAGCCTTAATGTCTGACGCGTCAACTACGTCAGTAGGATCAGCTTTGAATCAATTGGTTGACGGGAAATGGGAACCCTTAGGTTTCTTTTCAAAAAAATTGACTAAAGCTCAAAAAAGTTATTCTGCATATGATCTCGAACTATCAGCTATTTACATGTCACTGAAACATTTTCGTAAATCATTCGAAGGTAGGCCGCTGATAATTTACACGGACCATAAACCCTTATGTAGAGCATTCGAAAATATAGGCAAGAATAATAACGAAACACCAAGACGAACAAGGCAACTATTGTTCATTAGCGAATTCAGCACTGACATCCGGCACATAAGTGGGAAAGAGAACGTTGTTGCTGACACACTCTCTCGCATAGAGACCATTGTTTGCGCCACATCACTTGACTACGCAGAACTCGCCGACGAGCAAGCAAAAGATGAATGGTTAAAAAACATGACGCAATCGGATCAGCACGACGGAAATAGCAATATAAAATTAAAACTAATAGCGATACCTACATGTAGTAAATCTGTCTATTGTGAAATTTCTTTAGAAGAAGCAAGACCGTATTTACCACAAAAGTTTAGACGTACAGCATTCGAAAGTGTGCACAACTTAAGTCATCCTGGAACGCGTGTTACTCGTAAGCTAGTTACAAAGAAATTCTTTTGGCCTAGCATGAACAAAGACGTAGTTAATTGGGCAAGATGTTGCATCGCTTGTCAGAAATCAAAAATTAATCGTCACACGATGTCTAAATTAGGAACGTTTGAAGATGCCGACCGTATGACACATATCCATGTAGACCTAGTCGGACCCCTTCCGACATCTCCACATGGAAACCGTTACCTAGTTACAATAATAGATAGGCGTACATGTTGGCCGGAAGCATTTCCCATACAGGATATGACAGCAGAGGTTGTAGCCAAAACTATATTCGACGGTTGGATCGCACGTTACGGTTGTCCGACCAGACTTACGACAGACCAAGGACGCCAGTTTGAAAGTAACTTGTTCCGCGAGCTTATGAAACTGTTAGGCATAGATAGAATTAGGACCACACCGTTCCATCCCCAGAGCAATGCTAAGGTGGAAAGATTCCATCGCACCCTTAAAGCAGCCCTTATGGCTAGAATGGACAACGGCTCTTGGGAAAACGAATTGTCTACTGTGATGCTTGGCCTGCGTGCCGCAGGACGTAGCGATAACGGCGTAAGCGCCGCAGAAATGATGTTCGGACGGGCACTACGGTTGCCCGGCGACTTTTTCAGCACACAGTCAAACGAACCTAGCGATCCTTGTAGTTTAGTTGACAACATTCGCGATACAATAGCTCAATACAAACCGATAACTATTGGTTCTCGCAATAACCGTACTCTATTTGTTCACAAAGAGTTGCAAACTTGTGAATATGTTTTCGTACGAGACGATACCGTGAGGAAATCTTTACAACCACCGTATATGGGACCATTTAAAGTTTTAGAAAGAGACGATAAAGTATTTCTCATCCAATTTCAAAATAGGCAAGCTCGCATTTCAATTGATAGGTTGAAGCCAGCTCACGTTTGGAATGATGACGTCAACGATAGCGTGAACCTACGTAAGGTAAGCGACTCCACTACAACGCAGAGCGAAAGCGAAGCTAACTCGAAACCGCGGACCACTAAAAGTGGTAGGGTTATAAATAAACCTGTAAGGTTTTTAATCGATGAATAAGAGAACGTGACATTCGGGTCCGCTACTGTGTTTAATTTAGCATCTCCTGGATGGAGCCTGGACCCCGGGAGCAGGAAGTTTTTTCCTGTTTTCCGAAAAGTAGCATCGGTAGTTTATCTCTCGAGAGGGAAGACTACGTTCAAACTCATTACACCGGTATAATCAGTTTCAAGTCGGACTCTGCAACATGATGTTCCGCACCCTAGTTAGGAAATCAGATACTTTAAGTTTCAAGTTGAACTTTACGTCAGTAACGGGACTTATATTACATACGAACGGTCAAAACAGACATTATCCGTCTTATTTATCATAGTAAGGCAATGATGTGATGTTGTTTTATAGCAAAGCATAGCGGTTACAGTACTGGCTGGGTAGCGTTAGTCATGATGTCGTAAGTGTTTACGTTATGTATAACAGCATAAAATGCTGAAGAGATTGTATTGTGAAAGTATGAACTTTGATCACAGAATTATTTTTGTACTAATTTAAATGAATTTTGCAATGTATGTGTTACTAATATATTGTCTTATAAATATGTATTTGTGTCAACTATAAGCAATTGTCGTAAAATATTGGTACTAACAACACACAACGTGTGTCATATATTTATCGTGTAATAAAAGTAAATTTTGAATATAATTAAAATGGGCTATGCACAGAGCAAAGAGGATGGTTCACATAACAGTATTGCAATTGCTGAAGTCCATAGTGTTACTGGACAAGTAGACACGAAATTGAATTATTTTGGAATAATCCTCATAATTATCTCAGTAATATTGGCACTGTTTCTCTTGTATTTCATACAGTCCAAATGCAGACAATGTATAAGAAGTTGGTTACTAAAAGCAGTAGCTAGAGTTCAGCCAACAGCAGTCGTAGTGCACAGGGAACCAGCCCAACCCCAACCGAAACAACAACCTGTGATTTACTAAGTGAAGTGTTATAAATAAAACAAATAATTCAGTGCTATCAAAATGATCAAGTGTATTCAGTATATAAATGAACATGTTTGTAAAAAAAAATCAAACATTTTTGTAATAAACTTAGTTCTAATATCTAATTATAGTTGTGTAACGTAATCATATAATACAACCTCCATTGTGTAACATTGTACTCATATCGCACAGCTGCGCGTCACGCTATGTCAGCGAAACGCGCACCTGTCCGATAGCTGAATAGCCACAACATACGAAACATACAGGGTGTAACAAATATCAGATACTATTCAATTGTATGTAATTTTTTATGTAATTTTTTTTTTTTCTTCCCTAAGGGGGAAGTAATGTAGGAACAGTATAGCTATGTCAGCTCATATTCAAGTACGTGCGCACCGCGATATGAGCTGACTAGCCAAAAGCAATATCCTTTCAATGTGAGAACGAGACGCCAGTCTCACTCCGACCATTGTAACGTTAACTGGTTATTTTAATATACGGAGTTAATTATAAAGTGCTTATTATTCCACACCAATATATCACCTCTTATAATATAGAAGTGCGGACAAATAACTTCTAAAGCTGTTTTCTGTTCATAGTATGTTTCGTGTGAAATATCTTAGACTCGTCTTTATGACTGGTACTTGGCTGAGTTGAGTCCATAGAATCTGTCAAACTATTTCTGTTGATTGTTGTGAATTCTATGAAGATCGCTTGAAACAGAAATACTTTTCTGGTGGCAATCAAGCATACAGCCCGTCTGATAGTAAATAGTTACCGCAGTCTATGGACGCTTGGAACTCCAGTATTCTCTTTATTCCCTGTGTTACTATTAGTGAAATCGACTGTACTTAATTTTGATATTCAAATGGATATACATACGTATTTTTTTAGACATAAATAAAGTGTTTTATGTATGGCAAATTAATAAATTTGTTCTAACTACTTGATGTTAATATTCACTTCTGGTAGGATTTTTGTTCAGTTAATATTATGTTTTATGCCTAACTTGACATTGCATGAAATATTTCTATATTATAATGCACCGAAACCAGAGTTGCCCTAGATACCGCCAGGGCTCAGCTACAGCGCTGTCTTGGCTATTGCGCACCCAAGTCCTCGTCAAGACAAGTCCGATGACGCAAACAGAGTTTGCCTATGTTACACCAAACCCGAGTTCCCCTAGGTACAGCCAGGTTTCAGCATCAGCTCTATCTCGGGTACAGCTCACCCAAATACTCATTAAGACAAAGCCAATGACGAAAACAGCGTTTGCCTGTGTTACACTAAACCCGAGTTCCCCTAGGTGCAAACAGAGTTCAGCATCAGCTACACTTCGGGTACTGCTCACTCGAGTACTCATCAAGACAAGTCCGATGACGAAAACAGCGTTTGCCTGTGTTACTGCACTAAACCCGAGTTCCCCTAGGTGCAGCCAGAGTTCAGCAACAGCTGGACTTTGGGTACTGCTTGCTCGAGTACTCATCAAGACAAGTCCGATGACGAAAACAGCATTTGCCTGGGTTACACTAAACCCGAGTTCCCCTAGGTGCAGCCAGGGTTCAGCATCAGCTGGATTTCGGGTACTGCTCACTCGAGTACTCATCAAGACAAGTCCGATGACGAAAACAGCGTTTGCCTGTGTTACACTAAACCCGAGTTCCCCTAGGTGCAGCCAGGGTTCAGCATCAGCTGGACTTTGGGTATTGCTCACTCGAGTAGTCATCAAGACAAGTCCGATGACGAAAACAGCGTTTGCCTGTGTTACACTAAACCCGAGTTCCCCTAGATGCGGCCAGGGTTCAGCATCAGCTGGACTTCGGGTACTGCTCACTCGAGTACTCATCAAGACAAGTCCGATGACGAAAACAGCGTTTGCCTGTGTTACACTAAACCCGAGTTCCCCTAGGTGCAGCCAGGGTTCAGCATCAACTGGACTTCGGGTACTGCTCACTCGAGTACTCATCAAGACAAGTCCGATGACGATAACAGCGTTTGCCTGTGTTACACTAAACCCGAGTTCCCCTAGGTGCAGCCAGGGTTCAGCATCAACTGGACTTCGGGTACTGCTCACTCGAATACTCATCAAGACAAGTCCGATGACGAAAACAGCGTTTGCCTGTGTTACACTAAACCCGAGTTCCCATAGGTGCAGCCAGGGTTCAGCATCAGCTGGACTTTGGATACTGCTCACTCGAGTACTAATCAAGACAAGTCCGATGACGAAAACAGCGTTTGCCTGTGTTACACTAAACCCGAGTTCCCCTAGATGCAGCCCTAGATTTTTTTCATATTTTTTAAACTTGTGGTTCAAAAGTTAGAGGGAGGGGGGGGACGCACTTTTTTTTCCTTTAGGAGCGATTATTTCCGAAAATATTAATATTATCAAAAAGCAGTCTTAGTAAACCTTTTATTCATTCTTAAATACCTATTCAACAATATATCACACGTTGGGGTTGGAATGAAAAATATTATCAGCCCCCACTTTACATGTAGGGGCGGTACCCTAATAAAACATTTTTTTCCATGTTTTATTTTTGCACTCTGTTGGCGTGATTGATATACATATTGGGACCAAATTTCAGCTTTCTAGTGCTAACGGTTACTGAAATTATCCGCGGACGGACGGACGGACGGACAGACAGACATGGCGAAACTATAAGGGTTCCTAGTTGACTACGGAACCCTAAAAAGCAGCGTTTGCCTGTGTTACACCTGAGCAAAGCAGGAGCCTATTATAACTATAAGTATTTGGTATTGAAAATTGAACCTTATTTTATCTACAGCCGTTTCCATCAAACAGAAACGCGCAAATATCACACACAGTGCCGCCGTAGGTAACGATCGTATGTTATTTCGTTCGGAGTAATGTGTGCTTTATGAGCGAGGTACAGGATTTAAACTCGCACGATATGCTATAAGGGAAAGCAAATAAAACCCAATATAAGGCTTACCCTTATGGCGTTAGGCTGAGCCGATGATAAGGGTTTTGAAAGGGTATTGGGCTATTTTAGGTAAGCGCTTTCGTTAGGGCTTTAAAAGCAAAATGAAAGGGTATCGCGTCAAAAGGGTAGGGTAAGTTAAGCCTAACGAAATACCCATACAAAACCCCGTATAAGGGATAGCGGGCCGGTCCCTGGGCGCTAATATTAATATTTGTCATTTTAAAACATATCAAGCTAAGAATATGGGCCAAATTGTCAAAACTGAGGTTCAAAAGTTTAAGCCTGTGTCGAGAGGTGGCAGTCTATGCACTGTGATTACACATTTTACTTTGACAGTAACTCTCTTTAATACTCTATCCTCTTTGATATAGGTAAAGTAAGGTTAAACTTTACAAAGTGGGAGATTTTTTTTTAATACTTTTGTTGCGTCGTCATTTGGGGCAAAATTTGAGGGCCCCGTGGAAATATTGGAAATATTACCAAACAATAGTTTACATTTTTACAAATTAAAATATTTACATGTAAGTACCTAGGTAATGAAAAGATCGCTAGCCATGATTTCCTAAGACTCGCTCCTATGGGACAGACAGATCCATTTCATAATGATGATGACGAGTCTGCCGTGTGGGCGGAAGATGAGCTCTCAGACCTCTCGGTCCAAGACTCAATGATTGTGATTTTATTTTGGTATGAGATTTGACTCTATTTTATTGTGTTTATGTGTTTGAATTGTTCCACCTTATCCACAACACCTTCCTTACAACGCTGGCTGGCCACCACGCGTTTCCTTTTCCCGGTCTTGGTGGCTAGATCTCTGTTGAGTGATGCCGGTTTGGGCTAGATCCCAGGATGGGTGATGCCAGTTTGGGCTAGATCCCAGGATGGGTGATGCCAGGGTCAGCGCAGGGAGCGCGCTGGAGCAGAATGGCCGTGTGGGCGGCAATCCTTGATGATTGTTTATTTGCATGTTTTTAAATAATTCTAATAAATAATTAAATTAAGTAAAATAACTTTAGTATCATAGTCGACTGTTTAATTACAATTTATATGTATTTGTATTGTTATTTTTAGATAGTCTTAGAATTGTATTGATAAACCGCTTTATTGGGAATTGTATTGACAAACCAATAGCCAGGTGCTGTGGCGTGACGTGATTGACATCACCTGACCTGACCTGACGATCACCCAGGTGGCGCGATATCAGGTAGCTAACTGAAGGGGTAGGCCTGGAAAGGTTATTTAAGTGGTTGCACGCCTTTGTTTGATTCATTCTTATGCCAAGCCTGTACTGTGTAGGAGCTGTCATTATTTGTGAATAAAAGTGAGTTTTTAAAGTGAATCTTCTGTTTACTTCTACCGTGTCTCACCTCTTATCATAATGGATGGTGGTGAGGACGTGTTAACATCCGATGACCATGCGAATCGTGGACATTCGCCGACATATCATACCATAGAAAATTTAATGTTATTTAATGCTTTATCTACTCACGAAGCTCACAGACCTCACTTTTTATTTTTCAGGGAATGTTTGCCGATCGACATTTTGCTGTAAGTATTCATTTAGGGAAATGGCTAAGTGGACATTGACCAAATCTGTTTGGTTTGACCAAGTGACAACCTTAGCTATTTCGGTCACGTTACACGTATGGAAGACTCCGCCATAGACCCAGACTGCGCCCGACAATGCGATGGACAGACCAAGTGAGGGCTCTCACTGGGTCACCCTTAACTCTGTGCGCGTGGAACGCTACAAATAGAGCAATATGGCGTGTAACGATAAACCCTTTGTGTGCGTGTGGATTAAGAGAGCACCTTCCGAAAAAAAAAATATGCTGATTATTTAGTAAAAGTTCTAAAACAATTGTAAAACGAATCTCTGAATTTGTAAAAAGATAAATCAAAAGATACAGTCATTAACATGTGCTCACTCAGTTCTCACAAACTACCAACGAAAACAGTCATCATCATCATCAGCCTATCGCAGTCCACTGCTGGACATAGGCCTCCCCAATTTCACGCCACCGTTTCCGATCTTCGGCTGCTCGCATCCAGCTGCTGCCAGCTATCCCGCGCAAATCGTCGCTCCACCTTGCCTGAGGCCGTCCTACACTACGCTTGCCGAGACGCGGTCTCCACTCAAGAACTCGTTTACTCCAACGGTTGTCGGTTCTACGGCTAATATGGCCAGCCCACTGCCACTTCAGCTTGCTAATACGGTGGGCTATGTCGATCACTTTGGTTCTCTGCCGGATAACCTAATTTCTGATTCGATCCCGCAGAGAGACGCCGAGCATAGCCCTTTCCATAGCCCGCTGAGCGACTTTGAACTTGTGGACCAGCCGTACCGTCAGTGTCCACGTTTCGGCCCCGTACGTCATGACGGGTAGGACGCACTGATTGAAGACTTTTGTCTTCAGGCACTGTGGGATTGACGATGTAAAAACTCGACGTAGCTTCCCAAATGCTGCCCAACCTAGCTGAATTCTTCTATTCACCTCATCCTCGAAGTTGTTTCTACCCATCTGCAATGTTTGCCCGAGATAAACATATCTTTGAACAACTTCGAGAACGGCGCCGTGTACCGCGATCGGTTCCGGTAGTACATGTTCATTGAACATGACCTTGGTTTTATCCAAGTTCATCCGTAGGCCGATGCGTACAGAAGAGTCAGCCAGGTCGTTCAGCATCTGTTGTAGGTCCTGCAGCGTTTCTGACACGATGACGATATCATCAGCGAATCGCAAGTGAGAGATGTACTCGCCATTAATGTTGATGCCACGTCCTTTCCAGCTCAGAGTCTTAAACATGTCCTCCATTGCATTTGAGAACAATTTCGGGGAGATGACGTCCCCTTGTCTCACACCTCTATGCAATGGTATAGGACTTGTTTGCTGATTCTGTACTTGGACGGACATGGTGGCGGCCTCGTAAAGACATCTCATCACTTGGATGTACCGCCAATCTACTTGACATCGCTGCAAGGACTCCAGAACGGACCAGATCTCAATCGAGTCAAAAGCCTTCTCATAGTCCACAAATGCTAGACACAGGGGCTGATTATACTCCTCGGTCTTCTGTATAATCTGCCGCACTGTGTGGATGTGGTCTATGGTGCCGTATCCACTCCGAAATCCAGCCTGCTCCGGAGGTTGGAATTCGTCGAGTCTTCGCGCAAGAGGGGTTCGTGATCACTCTTGAGAACAGCTTATAGACATGGCTTAGAAGAGAAATGGGTCGATAGTTCTTCATCAAGGTTTTGTCTCCCTTTTTGAAGAACAGGACGACCACACTTCTACTCCATGCCTCCGGAGTTCTCCCTTCGAATAGGACAGCGTTAAAAAGCTTTTGGAGCTCCCTCAGTACGAAAACAGTGAATGTATTCATTTACCATATAATATTTATATATACTAACATTTAGTAAAAATATGCCAACTTACCTCTATAAATTTTAGATCACCTAGTGACGTATTTAATTTTTTACAAATAGTTTCTTATGCTCACTCAATCCTCACACTTTTGAAAAGCCGAATTTTGATGAAAAACATAAGATTTAGACCGCTATTATATGTGTATAGTTTAGTAAAAGTGAAATGGGAATTTGTAAAATACAAAACGAACCACTAACGTGTCAGGTTTTTTTATAATAAATTTTTGTAAGTGCTCACTCAGTCCACACGTTTTGAGAAAGTTAAAAATGTAAATATCTTAAGATTTGTAGCACCACAGACACTCGAAAGTACTTCAACATTTAGTAAAAATGTTTACTAAATATCCACCATCTAATATTTTATATTCGTTGTCTGGTTTAAAAGATATTCAGACATAACTTTTCTCATACAAATGTATCATGTAGTAGTGATGGGTAGGACATCAATTTCAAATGAGTTTGTATGAGTACCTCATTTCCAAAAATGAGGTGTTACAATGTCTTACTTCAAATGAGGTGAGGTACTGATCTGTATATATATATAATTTCTAGCATCGGCTGTTTGACAAAATCCATCGGCAATAAAAACTAGTATGTGTAGTTGTGTACTAGGTAAATATCCTTTATACATACTAAATTTCATTAGTCATAATGAGTACTTGAACATTTAACAAGAGAAAATAGATAAAATTAAAAAATATTTCAAGGACTGTCATAGAGGCCTGCATAACAACTTAATTTGATGTTTTTATGGAACTGGGTCTAATTTTGCCATTGAATAATATTATTTACAGTTTGTTCCATTTAAATTACTGCTACAAATTACAGTGGTTTCATATTATTAACAGCTTAATAATAACATACTTTGATTAGCATAGTTACCATAAAACTGCATGTTTTAAAACAAACTAAAGTTCGTATTGTTTTATAATTAGTACCACTTTTACATAAAAATAACAAACCTACCACTCCATGTGTTTTAAAAGCAATATGATAGTAATTAAAAACACCATCAACATTCGCGACGCCGGTAAGTCTTTTCAGTTCAGTTTCACTATTTTTTTGCACACAAATGACACTAAGGCAGAATCACAGGTATATTTGATTGTGTAAAAGTTGTCACCATTATTACATTTTGGCTCATTTATTAGTATTATCACTGTAGGACAAAACTAAACTTTATGCAAATATTGCTAATGCAACTAAGTACGTACAAACTAACTTTTCTTCTGTAAACTGTCATTACTGTCAACGTCAACCGCCTGTGAATTACGTTTCGTGTCGGATTTATTTATCATTCTATTGAATTAAGAAATGAATTATTCTTTCTATTACTGATTAAATACTTAATTAAACTACCATGCTTCACATAATTTATATTATATTTCGGTCAGTAATCTTGTAATTGTTTTTAAGCAAGCTTCGTAAACGCATCTTCTCAGTGGTTGGCCCTCTGTGTTGGTATGCTTGGTATTCCGAATATTCAAAACACTTGAGTTACCATTTCAACGTCCAGTCTAAGAGAGCTCCCTGATTACACATAACAATAGCCATACAAACTCTATTGCTGCGGTAGATCACGTTATACTGGTCAATGTGTTAGCACAATAATAGCTATCAAAAAATTCAAAAATGAAGACCTGCCGCGAAAAACAACATTTTGCATCTCAGCTGCATTTATTCATGACTTCACAAATGCGACAGAGACAAAAGATGTGGTTCACGCGAAATCGTCTGATTTTTCGCGCGATTTTTGCGAGCAAGTTAACTATCCTGGGATCAAAAAGGCGTAAAATGTATGAAAACTTGCGGCGCATAAGATTGTTTTCTTTCGAGTCATGTGTAACGTATTTTTGGTGAGGCAAATTTGAAGCCCGCGTGTGTCTGTCTCACTCCCTCTTATGGTAAGCGTAACTATCTGTTTCACTTTGAAAGGATTTTTGAAGTGTTGTTGTCACAGTGCCTCTTCTGTCTTTCCGGTACAAAGCGATTTCCGGTACAAACGAGTCAAACGATACATTTTATTTTATCGGTGGACCTTTTGTCCCGGCCATAAGGTCTGTAGTTCGATAACTGAACGTGTGGTTGATCACTTCATTTGAGGTGTCGACTCTCGCGACGGAGTTTGAGGGCCGCGTCTGCCGCGAGGCGCGCGAGTGGATGATGAGTTTTTGACGTTTTGTGACATTTGAAGTATGTGCATGATCTGTGAGGAATGAGGTGTTTGTGTTGCTACTGTTGCGAGCGAGTATTTGAGGGCCGCGAGGCGCGCGTGTGGATGATGAGTTTTGACGTTTTTGTGACATTTGAAGTACGTGAATGCTTTGTGAGGCGTGAGGTGTTTGTGTTGCGACTGTCACAAGCGAGTAAAATGAGGTGCGGTGAGTTGAAGTGTGATGCAATACATTTTTGCCGTGTGAAGTACTGCGACAAATTAACAATATGAGTGGTACAAATGAGGTGCCTCACGAGTGAGGAACTCAACACTATCATGACATGATAGATTGTAGGGTGACCACACAATGTCGGCTCCTGATTTCTGGTTTCTTACTAGTGAAGTATTACCTATATTCTTTGTTTATTACCAATTATCATTCATGTACATTCTTTCAATAGCCACCATACGAACTGGAGATACTCGGAGATTGACGCAAATGGTGAACTACTGGCCCAATGGGTGGATATGAATAACTTACACTTAGTATTCGACGCAAAAGACAAAGGAACCTTCCATTCTGCCAGATGGAGAAAGGACTATAATCCTGACCTCGTATTTGTGTCCAAAGACTACCTCGATCACCCACTCCCTTGTAGTCGCTCGGTACTGTCTAACTTTCCGAACAGTCAACACAGACCCGTATGTTTGGAGATTGGTCTCAAAATCCCTCTCCAAAACTCCATGCCGCTACCACGGTGGAACTTTGCCCGAGCGGACTGGCAGAAATACAAGGAGCACTTAGACCTTAGCATATCTTCTGCTAACTTGGACCCTGTAGCCTCCAACTATGGTAACATCTGCAAACTAATCATCAAGTCTGCAAAGGCGTCTATACCACGGGGTTACCGAAAAGAATACATACCTGGATGGAGTGGGGAAAGCGAAACCCTATATAAAGAGTACCGAAAAACGGGGAACCATCGCACTGGCGCTGAACTTCTCGCCTCCCTGGATGAGAGCCGAAAAGCAAAGTGGGAAACTGCGGTTGGCCAAATGGACTTCAAACAGTCTAGCAGAAAAGCTTGGAGGATCATAAACAGCCTAACGGGAAAGCACAGTAACAACAGAGACAGTGCATGTGTTAACCCAGATGCCATAGCCACCAGAATGGTTGAGTTAACTAGAGCCAAAAGTGATAAAACCTTCACGAAGAAAGTTAAGAAAGAACTCACAGCTCTCAAGCAAAACTCCCCAAGAAACCATGAGCTTGCTGGACCTTTCACTGTCGAGGAAGTTACGAATGCTATTAAACAGCTCAAAAATAACAAAGCCGCTGGCCCTGACAACATATTTAATGAGTTCTTGAAGCACATGGGGCCCATCGCTGTCGGCTGGTTCTCAACCTTCTTCTCCAATATCTTAAAAAACAATGACCTACCTAAACAGTTTAAGTTGGCAAAAGTAATAGCCGTGCCCAAACCAGGAAAGCCTGAAAACCTTGCTGAGAGCTATCGGCCTATTGCTCTTCTAAGTTGTTCCCACAAGCTATTAGAACGCCTTCTTCTAGGCCGCATTGAACCTTTTATAGAAGCTGTCACTCCACCCGAGCAAGCCGGCTTTAGGAAGGGCCGGAACTGTGTTGATCAGGTTTTAGCCCTCACTAATCACCTAGAAGTCGGATTTCAAAAACGCCTTAAATCAACTGCGGTTTTTATAGACCTTACGGCAGCCTACGACACAGTTTGGAGGCACGGTCTTATTAAAAAGCTGATGTCTACAATCCCCAGTAGAGAAGTGGTGGACCTCATCTGGCTGAAAGGACTTTCGAAGTTTTCTTGGGAAACAATAGAAGCAGGAAACGTAAGCTGAACAATGGCCTCCCCCAGGGCTCTGTGTTGGCGCCGATGCTGTTCAACTTGTACATCTCGGACCTTCCGCACACAGAAGCTTCCAAGTTTATATACGCCGATGACATCGCGCTCGTTTCACAGAGTAAAGATTTTGAATCTGGAGCCCAAACTCTGACATCGGACTTAAAATCTCTGTCGGCATATTTTAGAGCATGGCGACTTATACCTAGCCAAAGTAAGACTGAAGTTTCCTGTTTTCATCTTTACAACCAGATGGCCAAATATCGTCCAACTGTATACCTGGACAACGAAGTACTGAAGTACAACCCTTGCCCGAAATACCTAGGTGTTACGTTGGACAGGTCCCTGACCTATAGGGAACATTTGACCAAGCTTTCACAAAAGGTTTCAACTAGAAACAAAATACAAAAAATACAAAATCATTTATTCAGCAAATAGGCCACGGGGGCACTTTTACATGTCAACATTACAGAGTAGGTATTCATTAAAGTTAAACAAATTAAATTAATAGAAATATTAACTAAAAATATTAATCATAAGCAAAGTAGCTATACACTGATATAGAATTAGAGATGTATAAAGTCTCTAAATGTCATATTATTACTAACTATAATCAATACATAAAGAAAGTGCAAACAGATACAAAGATAAAAGAAATCTATAATACTTCAATAGTTGTAAAAGACTGAATATTACAAGTAAAAATATTATACTTAATCAAATAATCCATGGAGATGTATAGCGTCTCCAAGAGTCAAATTTTATAAAATTAAAATATTTAAAAGTAAAAACCTTTGTCAAATAATACAAAAAAAAATACAGAAAATGAACAGCTAAATTACACATTTCAAGAGATGTACAAGTCTCTAGTTGTCAATCATTAAAGAACAAATCAAGTTTACAAATAAGGGCCAATCAAGGTTACAAATTAAGTTTAAAAATATAATCAAAATCTCAGAGATGTATAAGGTCTCTAAGTGTCCAAAAAACTAACATTAACTTAATCAAACGACAACAAGGTCATTAAAGTAAGGAATCTATTTTAAAATAAAATATAATCAAAATCTCAGAGATGTATAAAGTCTCTAAGTGTCCAAAAGCTAAAATTAACTAAATTAAACGACAACGTGATGGTCTCTAGTGTCATCCTTAAGACATTACTTACTTAAGTTTAATTCTTACAAGAACCGAATGTAGTGTCTCGCAATCCGCTCAAAAGTAAAGTTAAATAATCTAACAAAACATGTGGCCCAGGTAAGCTTGAACAGACCAGTCTCCACAAACAGCACCCGTTCACGAGTATGACGCGTATCTCAGCCATCGCCTCCCTCAACCTCCATTCGGGAAGGTGGCGACCCGATCAACACGCCACCGTAAGCAAAGACTTTTAAGCGAGCATGACATGTTCAAGCTAACAGCAAATTGACAAAAGAAAAATCGACACAGTGAAACACGACATTAAGCTTGTAGGTGACATTAAAGAGGGCAACAATGCCTAGTATAGCTATACATAACTAATTACATGCTCAACGTGACTTAGAGATGTAAAGGTCTCTAAGGGTCACTAACAACCTTCTCCATAAACTCTGTGGGACCAGTTGGGGAGCTTCGGCGGATTGCTTGCGCACATCAGGCATCGCGCTTGTGTACTCTGCGGCGGAGTACTGTGCTCCGGTGTGGCTTGGTAGTGCACATACCAACAAAGTTGATGTCAAGCTGCACGAGACCATGCGCTGCATCTCCGGCACTGTCAAATCCACTCCGGTTCACTGGCTGCCAGTTTTAAGCCACGTAGCCCCGCCTCACCTCCGACGCACGCAGGCTTTGAAGAGAGAAGTGGACAAAATAAATAAAAACCCAAACTTACCCGTCCACAGAGAATTCTGCCACCCCCCTCAACAGCGTTTGGCTTCTCGAAACCCACCCTATGCTAAAGCGCCAAGCCTAAGCAACTTCAATATCTCCGACAGGTGGAAAGCTGAATGGTCTAGTGCTACGGCAGAAAAAGACAACCTCTATCCTTCAGATCCGACGAGAAAACCAAGAGGGTTTCATCTTCCGCGTAACACCTGGTGTCGCCTGAATAGATTGAAAACTGGGCATGGCCGCTGCAATTACTGGCAACATAAGTGGGGCTGGAAGGACTCTCCCCTCTGCGAGTGTGGCGAAGAAGAGCAAACCACTGACCACATATTCTGGCGCTGCCCCCTCCACTCTTATCCTGGCCCAGCTGAGGATCTAAATGCCCTGACACCCGATGCAGTTTCCTGGCTTAATGATCTCAAAGCTGTACTCTGATTGCCTGAACATGCATGCCATACGATTAAATAAATCATTCATGTCCTTTTTAATGCATGAATGTTAATATGGTTATTATCCTGACGTCGATAAAAATTACACAATACACATCATCACTAGGCCAAGAACATAACCTAAAAACAGTTTGCAGATGGAGAATTAATATGGTACGTATTAGTTTAATATAAACTATTATCAAAATTGAACGAAACTCCCCAATCTCAATATGACAATGGGAAGGCGGGGAAAATCAGGAGCCGACATAGCGTGGTCACCCTACATGATACATTTGTATGAAAAAAGTTATGTCTGAATATCTTTAAAACCAGGCAACGAATATAAAATATTAGATGGTGGATATTTAGTAAAAATTTTTACTAAATGTTGAAGTACTTTCGAGTGTCTGTGGTGCTACAAATCTTAAGATAAGTATTTACATTTTTAACTTTCTCAAAACGTGTGGACTGAGTGAGCACTTACAAAAAAATATTATAAAAAAACCTGACACGTTAGTGGTTCGTTTTGTATTTTACAAATTCCCATTTCACTTTTACTAAACTATACACATATTATAGCGGTCTAAATCTTATGTTTTTCATCAAAATTCGGCTTTTCAAAAGTGTGAGGATTGAGTGAGCATAAGAAACTATTTGTAAAAAATTAAATACGTCACTAGGTGATCTAAAATTTATAGAGGTAAGTTGGCATATTTTTTACTAAATGTTAGTATACAAATATTATATGGTAAATGAATACATTCACTGTTTTCGTTGGTAGTTTGTGAGAACTGAGTGAGCACATGTTAATGTCTGTATCTTTTGATTTATCTTTTTACAAATTCAGAGATTCGTTTTACAATTGTTTTAGAACTTTTACTAAATGATCAGCATATTTTTTTTTATTTTCGGAAGGTGCTCACTTAATCCACACGCACACAACCCTTTACACCCGAGCTGATACGATCGTGAGGTTATTAGCAGGATGTTAACATACTTAATTGTCAATTTTAAAGCACAACGACCCCAATGACCACGACTACTCTGACAAGAGTATACAATTAAGAAGAAGAAGACCATTGAAATAGTTATTTGTTATACAAGGGGGCAAAGTTGTATTTTAACGCCGAGTGTGTAATTGAAAAACGAGCAAGTGAAAGGATTCTACAGTTGAACCACGAGCGAAGCGAGTGGTTCGAGAATAGAATCCTGAACTTGCGAGTTTTTTAACACACGAGAAGTAAAATACATTTGCACCCGAGTGTAACACAAAACTTTTCCCCTCACTATAGCGAGGAAACTACAACGCAAAAAATGCGTTTATCACTGCTTCCAGTAGTTCCACAGGTGGTAAATCATCTTTATTACTAGATTCACCTACTTTTATCAATTTTAAAGCAGTTAATTTGACTTTAATTAAGGTCAAATTACTTTACCCACTAGTGGATAAAATGCGTTTTTACCCGCTGGTATTAAAGGACAAAACACGTGTTTCCGAGCTAGTGAGGGGAAAATATTATTAATCTATGCCAATACTATGTCAGTGAGTTGACAAGTCAACTCGGTTTATGATTTCGCTGGACAGGTTTGGGCCATTTTTAGGGTTCCGTAGTCAACTAGGAACCCTTATAGTTTCGCCATGTCTGTCTGTCCGTCCGTCCGTCCGTCCGTCCGCGGATAATCTCAGTAACCGTTAGCACTAGAAAGCTGAAATTTGGTACCAATATGTATATCAATCACGCCAACAAAGTGCAAAAATAAAAAGTGGAAAAAAATGTTTTATTAGGGTACCCCTGTAGTGAGGTCACAGTCATAGCAGCGTCATACACTCACACATCTTAAATAGATAACCTTTAGAGAACATTAGATTAACAATACGATAATAAAGTATCAAGTATCAAGTACCAATTAACCTTTGAAATATGAGAACATAGTATCATGGAATAGATACCATGATAACTCCCACATAAATAGATAATTAGATAATATCCTACTATATAAACACGATGTATCTTCAGTCAAACATACAGAGTTAACCACAGTCTTGTCTTATTACTTACCTCCGGTACTACCTACATTATATGGCGATCCTGCCAGTCGGGCTGCACCAGGCAGCCCCAGCTTAGACTCCACCAACGCTCCATCATCACGGGCCCCGTCGCAGCAACATGGCTCCGCACCACAACATCAAGGCCCGCATCGAACCAGCACCACGCCGCCCGCTCTAAGACTACAACGCCGCCCCAAGCCGACCATGAGTAAGCCAAGCACCGCAAAGTCAACCCCAACCACGCCAATAACGCAAGCACTAACCAAGCAGACAGCGGGAAAGTTACGATCTACGTCACCTCGGCAGTACTCGTAATAATAAGCATTATATTCGGCTACGCCCTATGGAAGAAGATACACAAATGTCTAACGAAGAAAATTGAGCGACAAGCAACGGCAACAGTGATGCGCAGAAAACCTGAGCAGAGCGTCTAGCAACTGCAACCACAACAACCGCCACCCCAACCGCCACCACGCGTACAACAGCACGACACAGGATGACTAGAGGTACAATATTTAGCAGTTAAAAGTAGACTTAAATTAATTAATTTTTTTTTGTACTACTCACTAAGTCTCGTGCTAAATATGAATTTATAACTTTGGTCAGCTATGGACTCTTACGTGAGTCATGAGCGATGTGCAAGAATTGTATAGTCAGTTAAAGTCCTTACAAGAAGATATTAGGAAATTAGGACCTAAACGACGAAAAGAGCCTTTAGGACAAACCAAGCTCCAACTAGCTAAAACATTGTATACTCAGTACGAAGTTTATTTAGAAAAGTACAGTTCTAGACTTAAAAAATCTGAAATCTCTGTTAAAGACAGTGAGTTAATCCACTCTTATTTCACAGGAATAAAAGAAATTTACAATAAAATTTTATTAACTTACGAAACAGACAGTTCCGATCAAAACAAAATGGCGTCTAATGAAAGCTTTAGCCTTAAAACGGCAGTAGCATTATTACCAGTCATGGACGGATCGGAAACCGTCACTAAACAGCTCATAGATGCCATAGAACTGTACTCTATGATGATAAAAGAATCAGAGTCACACTTGTTAATAAACTTTGTAATTAAGACAAGGTTAACTCAAAGTGCTAAACTTAGAATATCAAATAAGCACACAAAGGTGAGCGACTTAGTTGATGAAATGAAGTTTCAGCTTCTACCTAAAAAATCAGCTACGGCAATACAAACCAAAATGATGACAGTAAGCCAGGGTAATAGGTCAATCGAACGATTCGGCCAGGAACTAGAGGAATTATTCGTAAACCTCACGGTAACACAAGCACACGGAAACTCCGAAGCATTTAAAGTGTTACAGCCCTTAAACGAAAAAACAGCAATTTCCAAATTTGCGGAAGGATTGCGTAATGAAAA
The DNA here is from genome assembly GCF_023078275.1 of Leguminivora glycinivorella. Lineage (NCBI taxonomy): Eukaryota > Metazoa > Arthropoda > Insecta > Lepidoptera > Tortricidae > Leguminivora > Leguminivora glycinivorella. The sequence goes on from NC_062990.1 coordinate 13,801,270, forward strand.
ACTTAGTACGATCATAGCGTCCCGAAATTATGACTCCTTAAAGGATGCCATACAGGGTGCAAAAGACCAAGAGGTGTCCATAACACCCACACCAAGTCCGGGACAAGTGTTACATTTCAGAAACAAAGGTTTCAATGTACGAAGATCTTATAGAGGACATTATACTAGGATTAGGGGTACACACCCACGATATCCATCAACAAGGATACACGGACAGACAACCAATACTCGACCTATGCGAACATCGAACGTATATCGCTCGCATACTTATACTAACCGCGGTCGCCGCCAAAATCCACCCAACAGGCGCCGTCAGGTTAATATCGCGGTAGAAGACACGCAAGGTGATTGCGATTCACCCACACAATTTTTTCGTGAATAACTATATACTAACATATAACCACAATAACCACATCAATTCAGTTAAGTTTGCGATAAACGGAACACCGCACATATGGCTTATCGACACGGGTGCCAGTCTAAGCGCAATAACGCATGACGCAGCAATATTATCACGCGGATACTTAATACCCGAAAAGACGCGAATTAATGGAGTAGGAGGAAGAATAACATCATATAATACAATAACTTTAAACATACAAACAAAAAACAAATCATTTAAATTTCATGTATTCCCAAAACTACCCTTACTAGTAGACGGAATAATTGGACAAGATTTCTTATTAAAATACAAATGCTCCATAAACTACGAAACAGAAACAATCACGCTCAATACTACCAATGAATCAATTACAATACCTCTATCTTTAGATAAACACAACGACGAAACCATAAACTCAAATCAAATAAAATTGCCACCACGAAGTCAGTCCATCATAATAGTATTTTATGCAACTGGTGGTTAAAAGAGGTCAAAAAAGGTGAGTGGCGTGGGTAACAATTTGAGGCGAAGCCGAAAATTGTTAATAAAGACGCCACGAGCATTTTTTGACTCAGTTAAACACCGTTGCATACAATACTTTTTCTACGACCAAGCACTTATTTTGAAAGAAAATTATAAATTCAACAAATACCTACTTTCAGTCATCTTAGTTATCTAGGTGGACCGCCTACCATTTTGAATATGCAGTTTGAGTGCAAACATGAAAATAAAACTGTCTATGGTATGGCTTTGAAGCCTGGCCACTAAGACGAATCGAGCATCGAGCCGAGTTGAATCGAGTTCTATACATTTGAATGCGATTCGACGCGTCGCCAATGAACGCAGCAGAAAACGAAGGAGTCTCGACTCTGCGAATTGGTTTGTTAAGTTGGTAGCAATGTATTTACTGAACTGTAAAACAGCTATATCGTGCGACTGCTACTAAATGTTTTCAGGGTATAGACTAGATAGACTTGTCCTGACATATTTTATGTAGGGTTTTAAAGTTCTATGCACGACCTTGTAACTCACGAATAACAGTACGGGAGTAGAAAAAGTTATTTACAAATTACGTAGGAGATTGCGTCATTTTATCCAGCGAAATTGCAGAAGGAATTTTTGTCGCCAATACCATAACACGAAGCAAAAATGGAAAAATAGTGGGGACAACTTTGAAAAAAAAAATGGCCCGTTTAGTGAAATGAACCTACATTTGTGGAACTTTTACACCTAGTGACAGAATGTGAATGACAGTGACAAATGCGTAGGCACTTGCATGTGTTTTTTTGCTTTGTTAAAGTTTGGTTCATCTCGTTATAGGGATTGATAAAAAACATTTAAATATAAATATAATTACTCAAAATTATTTTTGAAATGATACTTTGAGATACTTTTTGAGATATAGATCTCAAAAATCTCATCTCATCTCTTCGTGCATGAAATTATAACATAAAACTAAAATTAACCACAATTAGATTGCACTTATTTATAAAATAATAACCAAAAGGCAAGTACAGGTTGTAACGGGTGTACTTACAGGCCATTACGGTGTCAAACTAATCTAGGCAGATTGTCGTATGTGTAGCAAAGAAAAGAGGAATGTTAGATAGTTAAAGAGAGAATGTTATGCCCTCAGCGGGCAAGAATTTTAGAGGAGATTACCTATATTCTAGGGGATGATTGCATAGAAGATCCTCATTGGTCAAAGAGTATCCGAAATAAACCCCACAGATATAAGCTAAAAGAAAACACCTCACTGACCTTATTGAATAATAAAAATTGAACCGTACATCAAGATTGCCCTGCCGCATCATTTTCATTATTTTTTATCATCCGTTTGGTAGTATAATTATGTAACAAACTATATATTTTTGTAAACTACATAAATGTGGCTTTTTGCTGTTGTGTTGTGTGGCTGTTGCGCATAAAGAAAAAGATAAGATACTTGACAAAAAAAGTATCCCCTTTTTTATTGCGGTGATTTTTTAAGTTTAGAATAGGTACAATAAATACTGAACAAATGGAATTATTACGGCTTTTGTATGTTATGAAACTTATAAAAATTAATAAAATTAATTCATGAAATAGTTTATACTGTTTGCTAGTTTATTTATTTATTTATTTATTTAAACTTTATTGCACAATTGGAAAAAAAAGTACAAATGGCGGACTTAATGCCTTGAGGCATTCTCTACCAGTTATATTATACTAGTCGTATATCAATAGATAGTTATACCATATGATGGTTATTATAAATAAGTGTTATACGAAATAATAATTATACAAAATAAAAGTAAATATTTTGTGCTTATACCAAATGTTAATTATGTCAAATAAGTGATTATATTCTTGAAATATATACCAAATGTTATTATATCAAATGTTACTATACCAAAAAAAGTTATACCAATCATTACACACCCAAACCCAACATCATCTAAAGTTATTACTTGCCCTATTGCGTAAAGTTTTAGAGAAGTATGATTTGAAAGTAAGTGCGGAAAGCGCCATACTCCCTTCCCCATCTAAAATGCAGAAAGGCTCTCGATGCCTCCCGGTCCGAATTTACTCAAAACTATAACGCTACAATCCCGGGTTCGAACTAGGGCTCTGGATATTCGTTACTACCCGCCGATCCGTGCGTCCGGCCCCTTAGCCCCGGCGGTGCTAAGCGTCCGAACTACCCGAACCCGCCGAAGTCCGTTCCCGTGTAGTGCCGTTCGCGCGTGTAGTGCCGAATCGGCGTTCGGGGCCGGACGGCCGGACGCACGGACTTCGGCACCGTTCGGGTATTGAACACACGAGGCGGCCGGCGGACCGATCGACTTATTGCCGTGCCGGTTTGTATTAAAAAAATAGGTGAATTTTAAAATTTATGTTAATATAGCGAACGAATACGAATTGGTTTTACACATACTCATTTTATTTGAGTCAATAACGTGTTAATTATATTTTTTGCACTTATTCCCGTTACGTTATAGGCTATACAAATATTACAAACGTATTCTTATAGGTCCATACTTTCGCCAGGCACACTAGTCTACTGGTTTTTTTCAATAAAGTTGCTTAAGGCAATTGCGAGTTTAATGGACTTTATTTGTCTATAGGTTAAGTAATAGAAGGGTATTGGTTTGTGTGTATACTTGAAAATATTATCTTCGGTTACCGCGACAGTTACTCATGCAATTTATTATAGTTATATCTATGTCTCATAGTTTTAAAATAAATAAATAAATATTGGGGACATTACACAGATCGACTTAGCCCCAAACTAAGCGAAGCTAGTACTATGGGTGCTGCGCGACGATATACATACTTAAATAGATAAAATACATAACTATGGAAACGGATTATATCGCGTATACTAAATGAAATGTATTTGAACTATCGAGTTATTATTTTTATCTAAGAAGTTAGTAGAATTAACGTCGCATGAGAAGACAAAGGTAATAATGACTTGTGGGCGGCACAATAACCAATACCCGTGGTGATTTTTACTAATAATAATGACACTCAAACCTCACACCCGGCTTCCCTTTGACAAGGATAAACCTTTTGTTTGAAAAGTTCTAGATGTAGCCGCGCTGTTTTACAAATACCTAGTTAAGAATGGTATATTTTTTTTGTTATTTTGGAGGGAACCACCTTGAAGTGAATATGTATCCATAGTCCTGGTTCTTAACATGCGTTAGTCGGATAGGGTGTGACAAAAAGCATGAGACTTGACATGTATATAGGTAACTTACAAACACAACAGAAAAAAATAAAAGTACGCAGACGCCGAGGTGTCAATGTTTCCCCTCTTTTCCCTCATTTTTATATCACTATTTTCAGGTTTTTTATATTGTTATGAAAACCGTGAAAGCTATAATCACGATATTAAGGAAAAGTTTATTCTCTATAAAATTTTCTACAATACTGTCTTTTAAAGTAGGTGTCTTTTAAGGTGGGTAGGTAGGCTTTTAACTCATCATTTTCAAATTATGCTTAAGTCCCCCGCATAATATTTGTTTTTAACTACTAGTGGGATGAGTAGGGGTAGCACTACCGACTGTTAGTAATATACTTTAAATGGAAGTATTGTAGAGAATTTCATGGTACTTCTCCTAGACATCTTTCTGGTAAGTACCTACTCGTAATATTTACTTACCAAAACCTTTAGTAGTTTTCGTGAAAATTTAAAAACGCTAAAAATGGGAGATAATAGTGGGGGGGAAGAGATTGACTCCTCGGCGTGTTTCTACTTCTATTTATTCTTATGAACATCAAAGCTATGTGCATACCAAGTTTCATGCTTTCTGACATCATACTAATTTAGGCCACTGAAAACGCGTGCTCTATATAATAATGCCTAAAATGTAAAACATGGAAAAAATCGAGTAGTTAAAATTTGTCCCCCAGTCACAATTGCTCCGCTGTCCCTTTTTCATTTTAGTTATTAAGGTTTTATCATTTTTGGTTCTTTAAACTGATTTTAATATTCGCTTGAACCGAAAACGCGAACGATCATCAAGCATCACTATACGTCGAGAACGGATCGGACCCGCGGGTTTTTAGAGTCCGTCGATCCGGACACACGGACTACACGGGTACCCGGACTTTAATTACACGGTCCCTAATTACCCGTTCCAAACGGGCCAGAAATCCGGATTCGTGTAACACGGGAACGGATACCCGGCAACGGGTACACGAAACACGGACGCGACCGGGTTCGAACCCCGGTAAGGGCATTTATTTGTGTGATGATATTTGTTCCTGTGTCATGGGTGTTTTCTATGTATATAAGTGTATATATTATACATATCGTTGCCTGCCCACAACACAATCTTTCTTGGGCTTACCGTGGGACTCCATCAATCTTTGTAAGAATGTCCTATAATATTTATTATTTTATTTTATTTTTTCTATTTTAAAACCAACCAAGGAATAACTATGCCAAGTTTCAGAGCTTAATCAAAAAGTGCTTTGCAATAGCATCCCTACTAATACGAAGCAGACAGAGGTAATAAATACGTGCGACGTACGCGCTACTTATTCCAGACGAAAGTAATCGATCGAGACGACGATCGACGAAAAATCCGACCAAAATCTGCACTTGAGGGGCGCGGAGGGGGCTCCCTACTAGCCTGATATAGTATTTTATGCAACAGGCGTTTAAAGGAGGTCAAAAAAGACGAGTGGCGTGAGTAACAATTTGAGGCGAAGCCGAAAATTGTTATTGAGACGCCACGAGTATTTTTTGACTCAGTTAAACACCGTTGCATACAATACTTTTTCTACGACCATGTACTTAGTTTTTAATAGTTTTCTTGAATAAATTTCGTGAAATTCACACTGTTTCCTGTATTTTGACTCAAAGGTTTGTACTGTCAGCTCGGCTGCGCAAAGCCTTTCCGCGCACGCCCGCAGTGTCGTTATAAGGCGTTGCCATGGTTACAGAGCCAAACAATGCGTTTTCAGTTTTTTCGATACTGCGCGCATGCGCGGAAAGCCGGCGGACGCTGGTTTTGGGGAATAGACCTTTATGTAGGGTTTTAAAGATCTGTGCACGACCCTGTAAATGACGAATAACAGTTCGGGAGTAGAAAAAAGCATAAATGACTGTCGCTTTTAAGAAATAAACCACAACTTCCCTTTTTTGAAACCGTCGCTAAGCAGAAAAAGCATAAGAAAGAGTCAAACGAGTTAGAAAAGACATAACGTGCAAGTTGTGTTTTTTTACATTCCGAGAGGTAAATACAATTCTAATGTAACACTAACCTTAACAAACACATAATGTACATTTATGGCTTTTTTGCATAGAAATTGAATAAAACACCAGTATCGTCCCATTAATGCAAATACCGACTAAGTGACTTTTTGACGAAATCGAGTTTTTAGCACCTATAGAATAAGGTTTTCAAGGGCTACAATATGTTAAAACCCATGTATTGATACGACGCTGCATTCAAAAGATAGCTGTCGCATAAAGTTACTTAATGGTCAATTTGTTGCATTATAAACTGCCAGAATGTGATATGAATATTTAATATAAACTTTTATGCTTTATCCGCCAAGTAGAACCTTTTAATGGTGTATAGTGTTTTTTTGCATTTAAACATTTTGTTAAAGTAGCCATCTTATGTTCTACAAAAAAGTTTAATATGTACATATTTGATTTTTGCAAATAAAACTATCAACAAAATTCTTTATTTTAAGCCAGGCTAAACACACCAAATGTCTTTAAGATGTTTTTCCAGAAGATGTTTGTTTACAAACATCAGCAATGTCATTCTACCAAAAAGTTCTATAGGGACTATAATTGGTTTTGCATGTAATGTGACGAAGGAAAGGATAACGGTCTATTACTGCAAATACCGACTATGTGTAAATAGGCGATTTTGAGATAATGCGGTATTAAAGTTTGAAGGCAAGTTTTATATGAAAACATGAAGAAATGTACGTTATGTGTATGGCATTTTAGAACCTGTATTTTTTTGTTTACTACTTTGTCGTATATATATTCAGAATGTATTTAGTTGACAATCAAATACGATTGAATGAAACAGTCGAATACCTACTTAGTTGGTTTTTCCTGTAGAAATAAATGTTTGTATATTTCTCTTCTTTATACATATAACCCATTGTTTGTCTGTTAAATTAAGCTTCGTTTTTCGTATGATGTCTTGTGATTAGCGTGCGTTGAGAACCTCTTCCTTTTTTTTGAAGTCGGTTAAAATTACAATAACACAAACGGTTTAAGCTACAGGAATCGAATTTAGTTTAAATTTATGTTTCATAACTTCGATGACCGTTACTAATTACAGTGTTACATTTAAATCAAATCTTTTTTTGCCACTTCACCGACTGGTAAAGGCTCTCTTAGTTCTTCAAAAACGGACGAGAGAGTTGCATTTTATCCACAAAATCTTGTGGATTGCATTAGTGCAAAGTTAATTTATACTAATTTTAATTTGGTAACCTAAGCTGGTTGGCAAATAACCTTAAATTAATCTTTGAATTACGATACATAATACAAATCGGTTCAGACGTCTGTGAGTAATCGCATAACATGTATCATTGTTTTAACAACTCGAAGTGGAATATTTTGGCCTACGAAACTAAATTCACTGCGCCAAAGTAACTGTATTGTAGACGTAATTAGATGATATTGATATTGTAGATGATATGAAATGGGCAACTGTTGATACTGTATTTTCTGTATATCATACCATCTTATGTACACAGTTAACATAGAATAAACTTTACTTTACTTACTAGCATACCTACGGTACGAGTAGACTTCAGATGTCACAACTGTGTACCACTTCACCAACTGCAGTATTAAGTGATTGAAACCACCCATGATACTCTTTAGGTATGAAATCTCTGTCACAAAGGCTGCATAAAGCCTTGAGGACACTTAGGTGGAGTCGAGCCGCGTCGAATCTAGCCCTGCATACATTTACAATGAACGATCAAACCGATTCGACGCGTCGCTAATGGACGTAGTTTCATAAGAAATGCAAAAGGCGAATTAATGAGATTCGACTCGGCGAGCTTAGTGGGTACCAGGCTTAAGTTCAGTTATAGTTTGTCTAGCATTGTCAGCCGTGTTACAGATGTGTTTGTATCTAATTCCACCAGCGATGAACATGTCGTTTAATAACTCTTTATCACTCTTGCGCAGTAAGTGTGCAATCGCACGCAGGCGTATCAGGAGGCGTATTTTTCCCAAGGGAGTGTTCAAATTTGTATTTTGGACTACCGTGAATACTTTTTATTCTTTTTATTGCTAGTGTGATGAAAAACACTGCGTGTAACTGGGGGCGTAAGAATATTGCAAACTTGATTGCTTTAAATCGCCCCAGAAACCTATGTAATTACCGTTACACATTACTTTTTCTAACTTATTACCTCATCTACGCCTACATTTTAGTGACTTTGGCGTAAATGATTACTACAAAACTTTAAATAAACTATTACTTCAGGTTATTGAGCGTACAAAAACTATTTACCTATATTAAATGTAACAGTGTAGATACTGAAATTTTGAACATAAATTATGGCGGACTTCGGATTGCTGAGACAGTGAACTAGTATGTAGTAAGTACCTATGCATATTATGCTATTACCCAAAAACGCATTAACCGATTTGTAAAATTCTTTTGTGATTTCAAGCGAATGGTATTGCGTTACTTTTTGTTAAATTTTACTGAAATCGGTTAAAGTATTTTGTGAAAAATCTCCTAAAACCGGTTGAAGAGGATTTAAAAAAAAAAATTTTTTTTGAGAATAACCCTTCAAAACCTCAAATAAAGTATTATTAATGGTTAGTAATGTTAAAAAACTTTTTATTACAAATGTACCACTTTAATTAACAATGATAAGTGAAGTTTTGTAACATAAAATTAGAGCAGCTATATTTCCTGCAGCTAAAACCGCCTATGTTTGTGAGAATATTTAATATATTTTGAAATAAGTTCAAAACTTTTGTATATTTTTTATTTTTTTACAAATCATAAGTAAAGTGTATGAAAAGCAAAGCTTAATCAAAGGGAAACACTGCTTTATATGTATAAATAAGATAAATATACACATTTTTATTTCTACAGGAAAAACCAACTAAGTTTGCTACTATTTTTTTTTAATCGTTGTTTTATCGGCAATCAAATACAGCCTGGATATTTTTTACGATTAAGTATTAAACAACACAATACGGGCTGTAGAATGCTGTATACAAATAGTATTTTTTTTCATGTTATCATATGAAATCGTACCTTCAAATATTAAAATCGCAATATCTCAAAATCACTTTTTTGCACATAGTCGGTATTTGCAGTAAGGGGACGGTATATGGTTTTTCTTCTTCTGAATTGAACGTTGGACTTGAGAGTAAGGTATGAGTAAAATATCACTTAGTACTTTTCTGTCTATGAATATACACTTATGTTTTTTCTTTGCCAAAAATGAGGTAGTTTTAACGAAATAGCATGCAGTTATGCTTGTCTAAATCGTGATTGGTTAGAGATATCGCTACAGCGACTAGATAGAAAAATCACATTTCTCTTCCTGATGTCAAGGGTGTCAATAACTCAATTTCGTAAAAAATGTCAGTTATGGTTTTTCTCCTTGAGACGGCACAGGCGCCGTCTGGCGGGATAAATGTTAGTGTGTCTCCTCATTAGCAGTTTTTACCATTGGAAAGGACCATATAATACCGGGACAGACAAAGCCCATACAAAAAAGTACACCTGAAATGTATGGGCCTTTTAGGCTAAAAACTAGATGGCGCTGATTCGCAGCCTGGAAGTGGCCAAAATCATATTTTTCCGAAATATTTTTGCGTGTTTTTATTTTTATAAGAACAAATGACATGCTTCTTTATTTAAATAGCAATACATATTTTGAAAAAAATACGGCATCAGTGTAGTTATGATAGTATTTAATAGGTGGCGCTAAAAAAATGAGGTACGATTCTTAGTATGGAGACTGAAAATCCATACTAATATTATAAATGGGAAAGTGTGTGTGTCTGTTTGTTTGTCCGTATTTCACGGCAATACGGAGCGACGAATTGACGTGATTTTTCAAATGGAGATAGTTGAAGGGGTGGAGAGTGACATAGGCTACTTTTTGTCTCTTTCTAACGCGAGCGAATCCGAGGGCCAAAGCTAATCCTATATAAATTATCCTGGCCATTGGTTTATTACTTTTTTTTCGTTTATTTTGCGAAGTGCAGTTTGTGCCGTATGTGTTTTCTAATAATGCAAAATATTAATCTTGTCTTTTTTTAATTTTAAGCCATATGCGGGACCCCCGGAGGTACTGTATGTACGTATGTATTTATTTATAATATTGTAATCATCGATCTAAACTACCTACTAGGAAGTTTAAATCGATGATTGTAATACAGTCGAGTTCATAAATGTGTGTACATTTTTTCACCTTTATAAGTAGTAGGTATACACATTTATGAACTCGACTGTATAGGTAGTTTCCAGAGATGCGATTTATTTGAAATAATTCTATTTAAAATGCAAATACAAAATGCAAAATACCTATTTTGTATTTTGCATTTAAATGCCTTTTAGTAAAAAATATTTTGTATTTTATTTGAAATACTTTTTGAGATGTATTTTGCATTTTGAATATGCATTTCAAAATGCAAAATACTTTATGATTAAAATAAGTTTAGCCAACATTACCAGTGAAACAAAATGTGAACAAATGACGCTTGTATTGCCGAATTTGACCGATAGAGGCGCCTGCTAGCCATGCGCGCCTGACTGACTAGTGTCAATTTGACACTGTCAATGTCAAACGAAAACGAATATTATCTATGGAAAGCGACGCCACTGACGCCGACGATTTAACGGATTTATTGTTTGCTGGACTGCTGGTGCTGAGTGCTAATGACTGATTTTGATTTAATTACCTACCTACTTTTAATTGTTGAGTTATTATTCCTATTGTAAAAATCCTAAGCTGTAGAATGAAAATAAATAAAGAGCATTTAGGTGATATAGGTATGAAATATAAGAACTGGATGCACAATCAACAAAATGGGGCTCCATGGCTATAATGGCGCTCTTTTCGTTAGTCTAGTTTTTTTACATTATTTAAGTGAGTAGGTATAATAGGTATAATAATACCTAAAAATAGTAGGCGATCAATAAATTCTGTTATGTTATTAATAAATAAAATAACATAACATAATTTATTGATTGCCTACTGATAAATATGACCAAAATGTCATTCATTACTTTTATTAGGTGCCATGTTATTAGACGTTTTTGTTCGGCATTGTGACTCTATTTCTCATGATTATTAATACCGAAAATAAATAAAAATATCTGAGATTTGGTCAAAAGGTATTTTATTTTCAAAAAGTATTTTGAAAATACCTATTTTGCATTTAGCATTTGAAATACAAAACTCAAAACTATTTGGTATTTTGCATTTGAAATAGTAAATCTGAAAAGTATTTTGCATTTTGTATTTAAATGCTTTTTTAAAACCATTTTGTACATCTCTGGTAGTTTCAACTCAGTTGAGGCCACGCACACTATAACACTGTCATGTAATGACAACGAGATTTTGAAATTAGTGTTCTTACCGTGTACCGACTGCAGATTCAACAGTGAATTGCAAGAAAGACCAAAAAGTTTCTTTAACTATTTTGTTACGAATTACGTCTATAGAACAATAAAATTTTCAAACAAAACAGAAAATAAAATATCTCGTATGTAATTAATTAATTGTCAGATTATGATTGTAATATTAATATTAGAAATCAAAGATAATATGTAATAAATTGCCTTATTTTATCATCGTGGCTGTTAAAATGGTGTTTACCTATTTTTTCATTACTTATTAGCAGACATAGAAGTCGCGGTAGCAATAAATCCTTTCGATATAAAGACGAAGCTAGAAGCACTGGTGGCCTAGCGGTAAGAGCGTGCGAAATCCGCGCGGGTTCGAACCCCGGCTCGTACCAATGAGTTTTTCGGAACTTATGTGCGAAATGTCATTTGATATTTGCCAGTCGCTTTTCGAAGGAAAACATCGTGATAATTCCAATAAGGCCTATTACCCTTCGGGTTGGAAGGTCAGATGGCAGTCGCTTTCGTAAAACTAGTGCCTACGCCAAATCTTGGGATTAGTTGTCAAAGCGGACCCCAGGCTCCCATGAGCCGTCGCAAATGCTGGGACAACGCAAGGAGGATGATGATCCTCCTGATATAAAATATATCGATAGCTGAATACTTATTTGGAAGTGAAATTTCATATGAGCTATTTAGTTCACCGGATAATTTAATTTAATAAAATAATATCGTTTGTCCTTAGCAAAATTTTATTCGTGCCACCACGACTTCTATGTCTGCTTATAAGGTATTTCAAACATGAAATATGATTGAAGTAACTGGCACCCGTTATATCGTAGTCATACCTATTGACAACTGCGTTTTCCAAGAGATATGTACATTTATTTTTTCCAATAACAACGTAAACATGGTTTTTGCTGAAACATTAAATTAGGTCGTGGTAAAACTTTAAATAGCCAAAGTCGGGAAATTGTATTCAACGTATTCCGTCATTTTAGATATAATTTAAGAAATGACGGCCAACCTTTACCTATGAAGGAATTATATTGGGTTGGCACAAAAGTAATGAGACACTTGGTTTACATTTTATATTTTTTATTCTTATTACAATACAAAAAGCTTAGTCGATGATGTAATCACCATTAGCATCCATGACTTCTTGCCAACGATCCGGCAAAGTTTGGATGCCTTTCGCCCAGAACTCTGATGGCTGTGCCTCGAAAAAGTTGTTCAACTCCACCTGTACATCATGGAAATCATTGAATTGTTTACCCCGCAAATGTCGTTTCAGGGCTCTAAACAAATGAAAGTCTGATGGTGCGAGGTCTGGAGAATAAGGTGGGTGGGGTATCGTCTCCCAGCCCAAGATCTGCAGCTGTTGGCGAACGGTAGATGCGACATGAGGTCGAGCGTTATCATGTAGTAAAATTACAGTGGCTCGTCTTCGTCGTTTTTTCTTGATAGCAGAAGATAGTTCGGTGAGCTGTGTTGAATATTAATTGTTAGCGTTTACAGTTTCATTGTGTAATGCCTTGCGAGTCCCAGAAACAACAAAGCAAAACTTTTAAGCGGTTCTTTTGACTCAGCTTCGGTTGAGTTGGTGGCGTTTCTTCTCGAGTCAGACAAAAAGCACGACGTCTATCGTTCTCATAATAAATCCATGATTCATCTCCCGTAACCAGATCAGTCAAAAACTCTTTACGTCGGGGTCGCAGCAAAAGTGATTGACAGATGGCGACACGGACTGCACGACTGGCATCGGTAAGGATATGCGGTACCCATCGAGCCAAAACTTTTCGATACCCAAGCTCATGCAGATGGTATTCCACAGCGTGGTGACTGCAGTTAAGTGCTTCCGCTAATTCACGAGTAGTAGCATCAGGATTCGACTGTAGTTCGCGGCGTAAATCGTCATCATTGAATGCAGGTGGTCACCCTGAGCGTGACTGACTTTCAAGGCTGCTGTCTCCTGATTTAAAACGGTCAAACCATCTGGACACCGTGGCATGGCTTGTACTTCCAGCGCCCAATGCAGTGTTGATATTGTCAGCCGCAGCCCGCGCACTGTGGCCTAACAAGAGTAACAAGTACTCGTATAAGTAAAGTGTTCGAACTTGTCGCTCGTCCATTTTATTTCAATCTAACTAAACCAATCACGAGGGCGGCTTTATATACCCTCACATTGGAAGTACCTAGAGTGGTCTACAACATACTAGAATATCATCGAAAACAATTAACTTAAGAAAGGAAATGTACAGAGTTTTGTAGAGTGTGTCATTACTTTTGTGCAAACCCAATACAATGTGACATCTGAAGTAACTGGTGTATCAAAATCAACAGTTCAACGATTCGTAACTGGAGTGCTAAAAGAAACTGGCACTAAAAGCTCACGTCACCATCATCAACTGCACAATCCACCACACCGGCAGGGTTAGCACATGATTGGCGCGGGAGTATGTCGCCGCAAAATAGACTACCCGTCCTTATGTCATTAATACAGTGGTTCTCTCCACTCACTTGGTTCTCTCCACTCACTGAGGCGCCTACAGAATTTCCTGCCTCTCGATACCAAAACTATGTTAGCTCGCTCACTGTTACTGCCGTTACTCGACTATGGCGATGCTGTGAACCTCGACATGTCGGAAGATCTTTTAAATAAGTTAGAGCGCTTGCAAAATGTTTGCATACGGTACATTTTCGGTCTGCGGAAGTACGACCATGTGTCTTACTACCGTCAAAAACTTAACTGGCTTCCTATCCGCCGCCGTAGGGATCTCCACGCTGTTTCTCTTCTCTTTAATGCTCTTTTTACACCTTCTTCTCCTTTATACCTCTCTGAAAAATTTACTTTTCTGGCTGATGGCAGTGGCCACCGTCTGCGTTCTAGCGCGAATTTATCTCTTGCCATTCCCCCTCACAAATCTCGTGGATACCACAAGTCTTTTGCTGTCCGTGCAGTGAAACTATGGAATGAACTGCCCGTCTCGTTTAGGCAGGCACAATCGGTCGCGTCGCTCAAGGAGAGGTTAAAGAAGCTATGGTTATCTGACTAATTTGCCTTGTTGCTTTGTATATATTTTGTGTTCCTTGTCAACTCTTTAGTGTATCTTTCACATTCCTTTTTGTGTGATATAGTTAGGTTTATCCTATTACTGTATGTGTATTTATTTATTTATTAATTATTTATATATTATTTGCCCATTGTCTTTATGGTACCATGTTGTACAAATTGCGGAATTTGTTACCCTCTTCAAGTTTTCTCTCTCATTTACTCAAAGGTTAACTGGAAGAGATCCCTCAAAGGGATAAGTTCGCCTTTGTACTTCACATCTTAATGTATGCTTTTTTTTATGTGTTTTTGTACAATAAAGAGTTACTACTACTACTACTAGAAGAAGACGTGTCATCTATCTCGCGGCGACATACTCTCTCGGCAATCATGTGCTAGGCCTACTGTGCATTCAAGAGAGGAATTGTTATTAAGAATTACAGCAGCGTTAGAAAAAAATTAAAGCACATTTTGTGAACCTCAATGATCAAATATGTTTAAGACTTAATGTTTGTGCCCTTCGAAAACCTTATTCATTAAAGACATGTTATCGTATGTCTTATTTCTTTTCTTTTTCTCCGTTTTTCATAGTAAGTACTGTGACAACAAGATGAATGTCAACATTGTGGATTCATATGTATTCTGAACGAACGAGTCTACCGCGATATAATTTCATGGTTTTTACCTTAATTCTGTGACCATAGCTAGTGAAACCTGGCTGAAACGTCGGAATTATCGCTGTAGACGGGTGTTCGTACATTTAAATATCAGTTCAAAACGCGAGAGTTCAAAGTGTAACATTGTGAATTGCATGATTTTGGTTATGATATGAAACTGAAATTGCTTTCGAGAATTCATTTATTTATTCAGATAATTGAGCTAAAATAATAACTTTAAGTAGGTAACTAGGTACATAACTTTCGCTTGAAGCCTTGTACTACGAGAAATACGGGTACTTCATTTAATTGGTTTGTTTACATTGTTATTTAGCAAGTTAATTTAATTTGACAACCATTTTACCTACTAACTTGACATTTCTTGTCATAAACTAGTAAAAATTCCACAGAACTAAATTTAGATAGAAGAAACACGTTCATCTATTTGTATAGGGGCCGAGCGTGTCAAATTTTGTACTGAAGTTGTTTCTTGCCTGTAATTTTAAATATGTCTCAGGCTCTTGATTGTTCATAATTTTTGTGTTGTTGCAATTGAATATCACGTAACGAGGCATTTTTTATGTTTTGATTGACTTCAACTTACAAAAATTGACGCCCGAAAGCTGCAAGCTGCGATTAAAGACGGACAACTCAGTGGATTTCACTGAGTTCATTTGACACGCTATGTAGATACGTTTGCTTGATCTATGGTAATATATGACATCTGTGAAAAATTCCATGACTCAACTCATATTTCACTTGCTGAGTCTCGTAATGGTGTCGGAGTGATTCGTGAAGTGTCCGTGTTTGCTTACTCTGTTTCTCGTTCAGGTATTACATTTTCTTATTCACACTCTCAAATAAAGATTTGTTCATAATGAAGTGCAAAGCTTAATTGATTTATTTTGTTAGAAAAGTTAAAAAATAAATAATGCGTAATTGGACCTATGTTCATATAACTTCATCATCATCATCACATCAGCCGAAAGACGTCCACTGCTGGACATAGGCCTCCCCCAAAGATTGCCACAATGACCTGTCCCGCGCCACCCGCATCCAGCGGACTCCTGCGACCTTCACCAGGTCATCAGTCCACCTTGTTAGGGGCCTACCCGCGGTTCGCCTTCCGGTACGCGGTCGCCACTCGAGAACCTTTCCGCCCCAACGGCCATCGGTTCTACGTGCAATGTGCCCCGCCCACTGCCACTTAAGTTTAGCGATTCGGAGGGCTATATCGGTTACTCAAAATCATCACATTCATATAACTTATTTACTTGTAATTAAGTCAGGAATATGTAGTTGAAATCGGTCGGGTTTTAGCGGCCCACGGTGTATATATATATCTATCTATCTTTCAAACTAAGAGCTGGACTCAAACTAAGAAATAGACTAAGAGCCCAGAGCCGCCACACTTTCCTCATTTTCTCAAGGTTGAAACTTTGAGATAATGTAGAGTTCGTATCGACGTTTAATGTCTGCATATTACCTAGTTCGACCCGTCAGCCATATTTTTATTTTAAGTTTTTTTTTTAACATCAACTTTCCTTAAATTCTCAAGGCTGATTTTTATATATGTGTTAGAAAATAATGTTAGGAATAATAGGAATTGATAATCATCATTTCCTAACCATTTGAGTCGGCCGTAGCTTGAGAAATTAGGACATATTAGAGAGACTTCCAAGCGTCTGGTAAAAGTTACGGCCGGCGGAAATGGTCTGGAAATGATGGTTATCAAACCAGTCTTTTCTAACACATGTATAAAAAATTAGGCTTGTGAATTTAAGGAAAGTTAGTGTTTAGAAAAAATGGCCGACGGGCCGAACTAGATAATATGTATTATACCAAAGTTTCATCCTTGAGAAAATGAGAAGAGAAGAAGAAATGTAGTACTTTGCGATCTAGTGCGGAAAAAAACACCATGTGTACTGAAAAAGTACGATTTAGAACTTCAATCATCATCAGAACAATGATTATAAGAGAGAGATAGAGATTAAAAAAAAAAAAAAACTTTATTTCCAATAGTTAGTTACATTACAGAATGTGACAGGGGCCCCCGCACTAGGCTATGCCTGTATCGCAGTGTACCAGTTACAATTTACCCAACAGAAATAAAGGTCAAGAAACATAAAATATAAAATCCAGCCTTTGGTTTATGATACATGAAATTAACTTTATCAAAAACACTACACATTTAGCATGCATAAAAACAACACTTGAGCTAACATACATTGTCTAAAATAGCTTCTGTCTCGGCATAATTCAGAGAAATTAAGAAATTAAATAGGATTTTTTTTGCTTCTAAATAGGTATTAGGTACTAGATCTAAGATTACAATGTTTAAGTATGGAATTGTAAGTAGTCACTCTGATCTCCAAAACGTTTAACGTTTTATGAAATTCAAATTGGCGGCAATTTTTAAAATACAGTATTTCGATACAAGTGCGATAAATAAGAAATTCGAAACGAGTGGCGGTAAATTAAAACACGAAAACTTTTAAATCTGGGCTGGGCTCCTATTTTTCAAAAGTGCCGTATGTACTGAAAAACGGGGTAGATACGATAAACGTCGTCGTCGATTTAAACACTCCTTTTGGTCGTGTTGTAATGTATTGCCACTCGTTTCTAATTTTCTCTTTTCCGCACTTGTATCGTAATATAGATATTGAAGGGTAACTATATACCAGCTGTTTAGATATTACTTTTTTAATTATATTTTTGTGATGTGAAATTTGTGCCAATTATGTGTTTTAATTAGTGTTTTTAAATATTGAAATCAAAACATTAATCTTCTCTCTTTTTAGAACCAGGAGTTCCTAATTTACCATATGTACGTATTGGTTTATTTATATTCTATTGTAGAATAGTATTAATACATTATTTTTCACAACACCAACTGGTAAAGGCATTCTTTGCTATTCGAAAACAGATAAATTGCGTTTAATCCACGAGGGGGCAAAGTGATTTCATACAAATTTTAACAAGCGGATGTCTTAATGTGTCTGCTACATTTAGAATCAAAAATATTGAATAAATTGATGGATTTGGTTGGTTTTGATGTTTTATAGTCGGTATTTTGTTCGTGTTGATGTGGTGAAAAATTTTGTGTTTCACTCGGTGGCAAAGTTTGTTTAACCTTCGTGCCTTGATACCCTCGCAACGCTCAAGATTCCACTTTTTGGAATCTTTCGCTTGCTCAGGTATCAATATTAGCACGTGCGGTTAAACAACTACTTTACGCCCTTGTAAAACAAATAACTATTTCACCACACTAAATGGTAGGTACAATAAAAGACTTGATTTTACGAAAACGGATGACTTCAATTTCAAATCAACTTTAAATCATTTATTAACGTAATAAATACAAAAGTCATCATCATCATCATCCTCCTTGCGTTATCCCGGCATTTGCCACGGCTCATGGGTGCCTGGGGTCCGCTTTGACAACTAATCTCAAGATTTGGCGTAGGCACTAGTTTTTACGAAAGCGACTGCCATCTGACCTTCCAACCCGAAGGGTAAACTAGACCTTATTGGAATTAGTCCGGTTCTCTCACGATGTTTTCCTTCACCGAACAGCGACTGGCAAATATCAAATGACATATCGCACATACATTCCGAAACACTCATTGGTGCGAGCCGGGGTTCGAACCCGCGACCTCCGGAGCGAAAATCGCACGTACGTACGTACGCTAGGCTACCAACGCAAAAATGCATGGTTCATAAAATTCGGTCCACTATGTCGCAGTCGGGGGTTTTTCAAAATTTTAATTTCTTGGTTGTACTCACATATCTATATTAGAATACGAGTAGGTATACCTGCCTGCCAATTATGATGCTTGCATTTATCTATGTGGATAAAGCATCCGTCACGCTTTGGCAAGTATGTCAGTGTGAGAGTGACAGTTGTCTTATCCACGTGGACAAGTGATAAAATTGGAAGCATGATACGCCGGCAGGATAGCCCTACAGACCTTCTTTATTTTATCAAGCATGACATGAAGTTATAGTAATACAACAAAGAATACTTTTTTGTTCCTTTCGGTATAGAAACAGAAGGGGGTCTCAGCGCGAAAAAATTTTCCCCCGATATCGCGAAGCGTCTGAATGAGCTAAAGGTAACCGAAGATGTGGCAACTTCCTCGCACAACGTATCAGTTTTGCGATACAGCGAGGAAATGTCGCCACTATCCTTGGTACAATGCCTAAAGCACCTATTTTATTAGCTAGTTTTTAAGTTTAGTCTAAGTTTCTTATATAATTAAATGTAAACTTTTACTACCTAAATTGATTGATAAGTTTGATGTTTTACAGTTAATATACACCGTGGGCTTGAATAACCCGAAAGATTTGAACATTTGATTTGATGAATTGACGCATTTTTGATGAAAAACAGTCAAAATATGTAAATAATATTTAGTAATTTTTGGAGATTCTTTTTTATTTTTGAATTTTTGTTTGATATTTTATTTTTATTTTTGAATACTTTGATATGGGCTATTTATAAGTCATAACCAAAAGTGCGATAAAATAAGCACCATCTGTACTGAAAAAGTATTTTTCATTTCATTTCATAAAAGTACTTTCCATAAAAAATACCTATACTTACTTACATGTATTTGCGAATTTTCAGAATCATTTGGAGATAAAACCAGAGGTAAAAATTAATTTAATGTTTCCGATGACTTTCAGTTCTCGTAAATTCGCAGTAACTGGGTGTTCTGCCTTTTCGCAGCAATATTTTTGGCCGAATTTCATTTGCCAACCAACGTTTGGCCGAAGTTTTATTAAGACAACTAACGTTTAGCAACTTTTTGTATGGAAACTTTTCATTTGGCCGAATTATTGAAGAGCAGATTATTATAATTAATTTAAACGTTTGGCAGACTACTCATTTGTCAAATGTTTCACTTGATCAAATAACTATTGGACGAATAACGTTTCGCAGCGAAACATTAGGCAAGTTGCAAATAATTATTAACATCACCCATTCGGGATGGATACTTTTCTACCCTATTAGGAGGGAGCAAAGTAGCACTTTTATGTTCAAGGACTATGTTGCCAGCATAATGATATATTACAGAGTCCAGTTAGGTGCGACGACGAGCGAAGCGAGGAGGAGCGTGTTAGGTTGACCGTGAGCAAACCGGAAAAAACTTTTTAATATAATAAAAACAAAATTAAACAATATTCTTGTAAAAAAAAAGTAAGTAAGTAAATATTTAAACACCATTTTAGCATTTTACATGTACAAAATATACAGAATATTAAGTAAATAGGTAACATCTTTAAAAAATATTTATACGTAAGTAAAAATGGCATCTCTGTGAATAAATTAAGAACTGCATTAGAAGACAGTATTGTATATTTTTCGAAATACGCCATACCTATTGTTGGTGTTCAATAAAACATTTGGTACCTATACAATAAATAACTAGTTGTATATTACGCCAAGCAAAACATTCGACAACGTGAAAGTTTGGTTTTGAAAAATAGGCCTTTTAAAAAAGGTCAAACGTTAAGTTGGCAAATGTGAGGTTAACAAATAAAAAAAAATGGTAATTTGGGAAATGAACATTCGGCGGAATAAACATTCGGTGAATTGTGAGTTGGGAAGTGATATTCGGCCATACAATTTTCGGCGATTAATAAGAGATTAATTTCCCAATTTATCATAATAATATTGTTTTCTTTTATTTGCCAACCTAACATTTACCAACTTAACGTTTGGCCTTTTTTTAAAGCCAAAATATCATGTTGTCTTTGTCGCATACTGTTTTACTTGGCATAATATAAGTAGTTGTCTATTGTTTACCAAATGTTTTATTGAACACCAACAATATCTACGGCGTATTTCGAAAAATATGCACCTCCTATGAACTTCTAAATTTATTGACAGGGATGCAATTTTTTCTTACGTGTAAAGGTAGTTACCGTTTTACTTTTTTTTACAATTATACTGTTTAATTTATTTTTATTACATTAAGAAAGTTTTTTCCGGCTTGTTCATGGTCAACCTAACACGCTCTATCTCGCTTCGTTCGTCGTCGCACCTAAGATAAGTCTGCCAAACGTTTAGATGGATTATAATAATCTGCTTTTACAATAGTTCTGCCAAATGAAAAGTTGCCATACAAAAAGTTGCTAAACGTTAGTTGTCAAAATGAAACTTCGGCGAAATGTTGGTTGGCAAATGAAATTCGACCAAAAATAGTTGTTCGAAAAGGCAGAACACCCTCTGCACAATTTCATATTAATTCCATATTAGCAAATCGTTCAAATTCGTTTTGATACTTCTTAATATGAAGCTGATTTGACTAGAAGAAAAGTAGCCTATTGCTTGAAAAAAATCAAAAAAACCGTACTCTAGAATCTAGATGGCGTAAATTAAAGTCTTCTAAAATTTCAGTGCAGTTCTAAAGAAATTTACCCGCAAGGAGTAAGTACCTACAACTAGTATTAAAATTCGTACATTACGATACAAGGACGGAAAAGAAGAAGCTCGAAACGAGTGGCGTAAATTAAAACACGACCGAAGGAAGTGTTTTAAATCGACACGAGTAACAAATATCCTTTTTGCACGTGTATCGTACGACGTTTTTCAGTACAGATTAGCCTCCGAAGTTTCGACCTGGCATATAATGAACCACTTCTCGCACTAGTGCGTAAAAAAAACAACATCTGTACTGAAAAAATGTGTATGTATTTAAAATGTCGTTTAAGTTTAACGTTAATTTGTTTCTTGCTACATTTCAGTCCTGTGACTACACTAAAAGGGTAAATAAATATAAGTTATAAGTAACGGAGTCATGAAAAGCCTTTTGAATGAGTTTATTACGTTTTGTAAGGCTTGAGTACACGATCATATTGTGCGTGCAGCGGGGCGGGGCGTGCGGCGTCCATATCAAACAATTGAAGCTCATGCAAGTGTCCTGAGTCGACGCTGCATAGGGACGCACGCTCGCTCATCCCGCCGCACGCCGAACCTACCAGCTAACATAGTTGACTTTTATATTTTTCACCCTAATACGAACATTCAGGGGACGATCAGTCAGTTGCGGGACTTCGGACCGTCAACATCAGCTCCTGAGGATGCCTCGTAGAGAGGCGAAACACGTGTCGAGTTTTGTATTTTTGGTGGTGGGTTGTTATATTTATTTGCGTATTTATTTTTATTTTTGCGGTGGGAGGGTGGGAAAATTAATTGCATGTAAAAAATACGCAAGTAATTATAACAGGTTAGCACTGATTGACTTGCACGTTATCTATTCGCGGATTAGCAAAGGAAAGTTCTAGTTTACGATTAACATGGATTTCCGCAAA
This sequence comes from Leguminivora glycinivorella, assembly GCF_023078275.1. Lineage (NCBI taxonomy): Eukaryota > Metazoa > Arthropoda > Insecta > Lepidoptera > Tortricidae > Leguminivora > Leguminivora glycinivorella. Next base: position 13,823,764 of record NC_062990.1, read on the forward strand.
GTAACGCCTGATTCCATCGATTATTTCTAATACGAACAGCATATTTCCAAGTCATCTTATGCTTTCTAGAGAAGACTGAAATACTTATTCGATGAAACTAAGGGAAGGCAAAATCGACCGTTATTACTCCAATCTTAAAAAAACGGAGTTAGGTCCAAGGTCAAATTTTTGAAAGACTCGAATTTGTTTTGTTTCGATTTTAAAACGAATAAATCTAGCTTTATTTCTTTTTGTATTAGTCATAATTTTAGTAATATTTTTTTCTTGAAAATCTAAGGTATTATTTGTAATTTTTAATTTATTTAGTCGGTAGAATTATGTGTAATTGTTAGTAATTAAGGATTTATTGTATTAACTTTTAATTAATTGAAAAAAAAAATTTTTTTTTCATTTATTGAAATAGTTGATATAGAAATTTTTTTATCACTACTTTATTATCTATTTATAGATATGGGAACTTGACTCCTGCAAAGCTCGGGTAGGTTTTTTAAGTCACAGTACATATTTGAATACTGTTTAAAGCATTAAACAATCATAATTTAAAACATAAACATTTCTTCATAAATAGGCTACTAGACTTATATCTAATTTGGCACAAGAAATGATTGTCTTCTGTAATATTTGACATAAGAAACCAATATTTAATGATTTTGGGTATTAAATGTGTACGATGACTAAGTATTTTTAATTTAAAAATTTTACGCGAGTATTTTTTTTATTTTGGCCACCAAAAACGCTGTCGGCCGTGTAGTGACGTTATAGAATTCATGTCAAATCAATCACTGACATAATGACCTTTATGCCTATCACACTGAATGACTTCACAGAAAATCTATAGATGACATAGCTCATGTTGTTTTTGCCTGATTACCTAAAAGTGTTCTTTAAACATATTTTTGCGGTTTTTAAGTCACAATAAAATATAGTGGCATTTTTTTCGGTTAATTGGACAGTAAGTAATAATACAAGACAAATTTTCAAGTAGCCTAGACAAAGGGTCAAGTAGCCTATTATGTGAAAAGAAGCAGGTATGTGTCATATGGTAGCAATTTCCAATTTGGACGCTGAGGTACACTTTAATACAATATCTGGGCGACCGAGCTTCGCTCGGTTCTATTTTATTATATCACGTCTTTAGATAAAAAAAAAACCTCTTATAAATACAAAAACAAAAAACTAAAACTTAATTTCTGGCTGGGATTCGAAACCCTGACACCTGCGATCTATCTGCGAACATTAGACCGACCTCGTATTACTGAGCTAAGCGGAGTCGATACGCGCGCAGCGAAATTAACCCTTAAATGCATAGTGATGTATATGTCGCAGTAAGATAGATAAAGCCGTTATATAGTTATAACCCTAGGAATATAATTATACGTCGTAACATAGTTAAACGAAAGCGATTAATCGCTATCTTACTAGGAATATAACTATAATACTAAACTAGTTTAGTCATATAGTTATATGACTGGATTCAGTTTAGTGAAATGATTGTAGACAGTAGCATTACCATGAGTTGCTATCGAAAACATACATTACGTTACTACGCTCGCTAGCGTCTAAACGCGGTTCGAATAGATTTCTATACAACTGGTACCATGAGTCAATCACTCGCTTACTATACTCGCTAACGTAAGCTCGATCCATCGTGTAGTTAACGTTTCGATAGGGATTGGCCTTGGAGTGGCGCGCCTAACTTCACATTAGAACCCTATCTCTTTTTCACTACACTGAAACAACGGAATAGGACGATATTTAAAAAATGTAAACATAACCCTGCTAATTTAAAACGTCATGAAACAGTATTATTATGTAAAGTGTTAGCGGGTTCTTGTATTAGTATTGGTTAGTTTGCCAATCAAGTAAAAATATTATTTATTGAAGTAAGCTTATAATGGTACAATGAACAATATTGTTTTTTAAAAACTACTTACATTAAATTAATAAAATAATGTCAATCAATGTTCAACAGTTCTCAACTTAAGTTTATTTTGAGTGAGTGTTTGAGTGCTGAAGTATCCGATGCGTCCTCCGGCTGCTTACTGCTGTTCTGTGATCTTGTGTTTCTTATCGTGAACTAAAATGCGTACCAGTATTTCACAGTTTCGACTACTAGTCGACTTTATGCAAAAGTAAGTACATATCTACTTTAAATAGGCATTTCAATTATGTATATAATTACTTTAAACTATAGGTACTACAGTCGCCCTAGTTTATTATGATGAAATATTTTAGTTTCAAGTGGCTAACAAAGTATTCTATATGTTTATTCTATTCTATTCTATTATATTTTAAGTACCCTTTGCCTTTGTATTAACAGGCACAATGATGACCTCTGCGAGTCAAGTGACCTTAGCTTCTCATATTCGGCTTATTTTTTTGTTTACGTCATATACCTAGGCAATCTTCGCTAGCATATCCCAAATAATGCCTTTTTGACATTATTTCCATAAATAATGATAAGAAAATATACTTTAACGCGAGTTCTAATAAGATTTCACGCTCCAAAATGCCAGTGAAATAGATTACTACAGTCGATAACGTATTGCTCGATAGCGTATGTTAAAAATGTGAGTCATGGTACCGATTTCTATAGGCAGCCGTTACAAACGTAGTCGCTAGCGAGCTAAGTAAAATACCTATCGAAAAGTAATCGCTAGCGTTGAACTCATACTGCCGATTTTTAGTTCCACGAGTGACCGCCGACGGCGCTGTAGTATTCTCCATAGAAATCTTTTACGCAGACGCTAGCGAGTATCGACTGCGTAAACTCATGGTAATGATACAGGAGTGCAGCGGTGCGGCGGAGGTATAGTTATAACCCTAGGGATATAAGGGAGCGATTCAGAACCATCTTACTAGGAATATAATTATAATACGGTATTTAAAATTGCAAACGGGACTTAATCGCGTATTACTATGTATTAAGTCGCGTTTGCAATTTTAAATATGTGTAAAAATCGTGAAAGTTTAAATCAGTGTTTTATAATACGTATAGCGGGACGATTTGGAATAACAACATCGTCACTGACGTTAGAACAAAGTTTATTTTGTATCGATCCGAACATAGTACACAAGGTTTGGTTACTAAACAAACGAATCCAAGCTATATTAGTTAAAACGTAACAGTTAGGGCATGCTCCCGGTATTTCCCGGTTCTTGATTTCCCGGGAAATCCCGGTAATTTAATCGCGGTAAGCAAATTTAAACCCAACATTCAAAATGACAAGGTTGTAATTAGGTACGAGTTCAATTTGTTATGACTTATGATAAACATTAAGATTAAACTGACAAACAACGTCAAACTCGTATAACGGAAAAAGTATCGTCCTAGTAACCAGCCAGTATTAATACCCCTAAATACTGAAAAAGGTAAGCAACCTCTAGCAATGCGATATACACAATGTCGCATTACGAATACAATAGAATGGGCACGTAAAAAATAACTAATAATACAAATTAAACAAAAAATATTACCCCCATCAAGATATAGCTCAATCGATTCTACTCTCGATTCTGAACAAACTGATTTCAGGTTTTTAGTGTTAAGTGAAACACGGTGTATAACTATATTACTTAACTAGAGACGTATTATAATTATATCCCTAGAAATGAAAATGAAATGAAAATGAAATATTTATTTTTCAAGTAGGCATATTACAATGCGCATATGAACGTCAAATAAAGCTACGCCGGCTCTAACCCTACGCCTCAGCCTCGAGAAGATTTCAGTCCCCCCTCAGTTGGGAGGGGGGTATCCACTATGGGACCGGCAAGAAACTCGGCGGGCAACTTCTTTTCAAAACATTACATCTTATAACTAACATGCATTAAATAACAAGATACAATTTAACATGCAAAAGTATTCATCAAAGAATATGAACAGACTAGGTACTCTATGGAAATTAATTTCAATAAATTATATTATTGCTTAATAATACGTCGTTCTTCTTCAGAGAAAACATATCAAATTGTCACAGAAGAAAAAGATAATATGAATCTCAATATCATTAAATATGTAATTTACCTACACAACATAAAATATAAAATATTTGATGTGCTTTCTTATCTGAACTGTGTCCTCTATACATAATACAATTATTTTAATTGCTATTCGTTTTTTGTAGTTTCTGGTTCGGGCCATGCATGTTTGTCTGTCAAATAGTCCTCGACTCTGTAATAATCCTTTAACATCAATGATTTTTTTAAGTAGTTCTTAAGAGCTGGGAGGGGTAATCTCAAAGCAGTGTCAGGTAACTTATTATAAAAAAAAACCGGCCAAGAGCGTGTCGGGCCACGCTCAGTGTAGGGTTCCGTAGTTTTCCGTATTTTTCTCAAAAACTACTGAACCTATCAAGTTCAAAACAATTTTCCTAGAAAGTCTTTATAAAGTTCTACTTTTGTGATTTTTTTCATATTTTTTGAACATATGGTTCAAAAGTTAGAGGGGGGGGACGCACTTTTTTTTCCTTTAGGAGCGATTATTTCAGAAAATATTAATATTATCAAAAAACGATCTTACTAAACCCTTATTCATTTTTAAATACCTATCTAACAATATATCACACGTTGGGGTTGGAATGAAAAAAAAAATCAGCCCCCACTTTACATGTATGGGGGGTACCCTAATAAAACATTTTTTCCCATTTTTTATTTTTGCACTTTGTCGGCGTGATTGATATACATATTGGTACCAAATTTCAGCTTTCTAGTGCTAACGGTTACTGAGATTATCCGCGGACGGACGGACGGACGGACGGACGGACGGACGGACAGACAGACATGGCGAAACTATAAGGGTTCCTAGTTGACTACGGAACCCTAATGAATGCATTGCCCAACAAATGACTTCTGTACTTTACGGACACGAAACTTCTTTATGGCAAGCTTATTTTTGTTTCTAGTGTTATAATTATGGATATCAGAATTCTTAGTGAAACAGTCTAAATTCTTAACAACATAAATTATACTATCATAAATGTATTGGGAAGCTACAGTTAAGATATTAATTTCTTTGAAGAGTTCTCTTACTGATTCACGTGTTCCTAAGTTGTAAATAGAACGAATGGCTCTCTTTTGTAATACAAAGATAGTCTGTATGTCAGCTGCTTTGCCCCAAACCAGAATACCGTATGACATTACACTGTGAAAATAACTATGATACACTAGGCGAGCTGTCTCAACATTAGTCAGTTGCCTGATTCTCCTAACGGCGTATGCGGCTGAACTTAATTTGCTTGCTAGTTTCCTTATATGAGGACTCCATTGTAGATTTTTGTCCAATGTTAAGCCAAGGAACAGTGTTGTATCTACCATCTCTAAGCATTCATCATTCAAAAGTATTTTTGTATCGATTGGTTTAACATTCGGCAGAGAGAATCGAATACATTTGGTTTTCTTAGAATTAAGAAGTAAATTGTTGACAGTAAACCACTGCAGTACATCAGCTAACGTGCTATTAATTACATTGTAATCCGTAGATTTTCGGTCAACATTAAAAAGCAGTGATGTATCATCAGCAAAAAGTACTATTTCACAAAAGTTTTTTACTATACATGGCAAATCATTTATATAAACCAAAAACAGGAATGGACCTAAAATTGAGCCTTGTGGCACTCCTAATTGGACAACAGTCCCGCTAGAGCGAGTTTTGTTAACAACTACTGTTTGTGTTCTATTGCTAAGGTAAGAAGACATAAAGTTTAGGGCATTTATAGACAAACCATAGTGTTCTAATTTCAAAATGAGCGTTCCATGATCCACACAATCAAAGGCTTTTGAAAGATCACAAAATATGCCAATTGCATCACAAGAATTTTCCCAAATATTATATATATGTTTAATGAGTACCGAAGCAGCATCGGTCGTGGAACGGCCCCTTGTGAAACCGAACTGTTTCCTTGTAAGTAATCTATGTCTGTTGAAGTGTCCCAGTAGATCATTTAACATTAGCTTCTCAAAGACTTTACTTAGAACAGGAAGTATTGATATGGGACGGAAATTGGTTATATCACTCGAATCACCCGATTTAAAAAGCGGTATGACTTTGCTACATTTCATAAGATCTGGAAAGGTGCCTTGTGAAATTGAAATATTATATATTACGGCCAAGTAAGGTGCTATTATATCTATGACATGACTAATTACTTTAACTGATGTTCCCCATAAGTCTTCCGTTTTCTTTAAATTGAGTGACTTGAATGTTTTAACAATATTTACAGAGTCTACTTGACTAAATTCAAATGAATTATTACATTTCTTAACATTAGCACAAAGTAATGAATGGGCTTGAGCCGCAGAAGAATGTAAACATTTTGTGGTGTTAACGGCTATGTTTGAGAAATAATCTTCGAATGCCGAGGCAACATCGCTGTTCGACACTATTTGTTGATTATCTGATACAATGTTGACTTGACAATCGCGTGATTTACATTTACCAGCTTCTTTATTTATAATACTCCAAGTTGTTTTCACTTTGTTGTCCGACACTTTCAATTTAGAACTAATAAAGTTTTTCTTGGCAGTTAAACACACTTTCTTGAAGATTCTTGAGTAGTTTCTTACATAGTCCAGGAATTCTGAATTCTTGTTCAGCTCTCTCTCACCATAAAGTTCATAAAGTCTTTTTCTACTTTTGTGAATACCTACAGTAGCCCATTCACTAAACTTTGTTTTAACTTTTGACCCACTAATAGATTTCACTTTGAAATTGTTATTAAATTGATTCAGAATTACATTGAAAACTTCTTGATACAAATGATTACAGTCATAATGCGAAAATGGTATTATAGACAAACTATGTTGAATTTCATTTTTGAATGATTCCAAGCGAGATCCAGTAATGGGTCTATATGTTATTGTTTGTTAGACTAAGTTTAATCCAGTGATATAATTATATAACTAAACTAGTAACGTATTATAATTATATTCCTAGTAAGATGGTAAGGAATCGCTTTCGTTTAGCTATGTTACGGCATATAATTATATCCCTAGGGTTATAACTATACCTCCGCCGCACCGCCGCACTCCTGCCTACAATCATTTCACTAAACTGGATCCAGTCATATAACTATATGACTAAACTAGTTTAGTATTATAGTTATACTCCTAGTAAGATAGCAATTAATCGCTTTCGTTTAACTATGTTACGACGTATAATTATATTCCTAGGGTTATAACTATATAACGGCTTTATCTATCTTACTGCGACATATATATGCATCATGCATTTTTGACTCTATTGACAGCATGTCAAAATTCAAATTTGAATAAATCTTTCTCAAGGTCATGCATTTAAGGGTTAACGACCATATTTTATGTGTACGCAAAAGAAAAACCCATGAAAACTCGAAAATTCGCGTTTTCCGGGATCTAAGGCTACGCTAGATCGATTTTTCACTCCCGAAAACCCCCACATAACAAATTTCAGCGAAATCGTTAGAGCGGTTTCCGAGATCGTCGGTATATATAAATAAATAAATAAATATACAAGAATTGCTCGTTTAAAAGTATAAGATATATACACAGTCTGACCAAAAAGAGTATAAATATAGCATTTTTTAATAGACATTTTTATAAGGTAGGTATTTTTTTTTTCGTTTTTTTTTATAATTAACTTAAAATTAAAATTAAGAAATAAAAAAGTGGCGACATTGTAGTGTCGTCCCGTTTACTCACACATATTGATTTGAAAGGGATGACACTACGATGTTGCCACTTTTTAAATTTCTATTGTTTTTGGTCAGACTGTACTCATATACTTGGTACATTTTTAGAAAAAATGCATCGCAGTAAGTATTTAATACAAGTATTTTTAAGTGAAAATCCGTTAAGAACAACAAAAAAACTTAACTATATTTTGCCATTGTTTAAATGGGGCTGCGATCCTCGTTCTGGGTCGTATCTGGTCCAACAGTCAGTGGGAGTGATGAGGACTTTTAGTTAGTAATATTTTAGTTTTAGTGTATGACTTACGCCGTGGCTTGCGTGGGCGACGGTCGCGCGATGGTCGCGCGACGGCGATGCGAGACATACGAAATCAAACTTTATCGATATGGAAGTAGACGATGCAATGAGACGCGACGGCGACCGTCGCCCGCACGCAAGACATGGCGTTACCTGATTAGTATTGACTTAATTTAATTTTACATTTTAATTTGTTATGTGCTGCAGAATTGGAATCAAACAAACGATATTACAATTTAAAAAAAAAATTTAATACTCTATATAACATTTTTTTAGAAATAGGTAGTTAAAATAATATTTCGGATTTATCACGTTATATATAACACCAGACCCTTTAGCACAACTTGCTTTGTCGCGCGCGAGTCCATACATCAAGCGCTTCAAGTATAGACTCGCGCGCGACAAGGCAACTTGTGCTAGAGGGTCTGGTATATGTAACACTTTCAGTTAAATTGGGAAAACATTTTTTTCCATATTATAAATGGGAAAATGTTAAAATGTGTGTTGAAATGTGTGTTGTGTGGGTTATATGTACTCGTATCTATATAGATACGAGTACATATAACCACAAAATTTAAATTTTGAAAAACCCCCGACGGCGACATAGTGAACCGAATTTTATAAAACATGCATTTTTGCGTCGGGGGTTAAAAACCAATGAGGACTACAGAATCCTTTGCCCCGTCCAGGATTCAATCTACGATATTGCCGTAAATATTTAATTATGCTCCCTTGTGACAAAAATTACTATTTCAGGCTGGCTGCTCAAATCCCATACCGCCACAAAAGGTAAGGTTGACATCATCATGCTAATACACCGTGTTTTTTTTTTTTTTCCCTTAAATTCCACACGCAATTAGGTTCATCATCAGGAACCACACTGTATATCGCTTTTTGATTTTTGTTTTTGTTTCCATACATAATAAATGGATTAATTAGTGTGAGAGGACCTTAATCATAAGCATTAAAGTCATTGTCAAGTGTTTGACGGCACATGTCAAAACAAATAACATTAGGAAGTGGTAAGGGATGCCACACACGTGTTCAGTAATTTTTTTTTTAATAATTCGATAACCGTACGAGTGAAGAGGTTAGTTCCTTAGAGAAATTGATTGTATTTGAACTAAAAAATCTTCCCTTAAAGTTAACGGAATTGTAAAACAAATAATTACTATTGTTAGTTGAAATTACATATGCTCCTTCAAGTTGTTTTATTTATTTTCAGTATTCGACTTGCTGTACTGGAGAAGTATATTACTGTTGCATACTTAATACCCACAGAACTTAATTTAGATAGAAGAAACAAATTCATATATTTGTATATAGGGGCCGAGCGTGTCAAATTTTGTACTGAAGTTGATTCTTGCCTGTAATTTTAAATATGTCTCAGGCTCTTGATTGTTCATAATTTTTGTGTTGTTGCAATTGAATATCACGTAACGAGGCATTTTTTATGTTTTGGTTGACTTCAACTTACAAAAATTGACGCCCGAAAGCTGCAAGCTGCGAGTAAAGACGGACAACTCAGTGGATTTCACTGAGTTCATTTGACGCGCTAAGTAGATACGTTTGCTTGATCTATGGTATATATGACATCTGTGTTAATACCTATATAACTAGTGGCTCTGTGATCTAATATATTTCTATAGTCTTAGAAGGCCTGAGAGGACGCCCGGAGCGGAGCGTTTGGCGGAGAGTGCAAGCGTGTGTGACATTCTATGCAGCGTATCTCAGGACACTTGTATTGAGCTTCATTATGCGTGCAATTCCCGTTTAGTTTGTACATTTGGATCACGTCTCCGATTTTGATAAAAAATGGTAGGCTGATAGAGTCCATGATGCTGAGCAAGATCCACTAGGTTTCCCAAAATGTCCTATGTAGTTTGTATGAAACCTTCCTTTTTTGTTACCAGATTTCTATACATTTTTGGTAAAAAAAAGGAAAGTTTCATACAATCGACCTAGGAAATTTGGGAAACCTAGTGGATCTTGCTCAGCATCATGGACTCTATCAGCCTACCAATTTTTATCCAAATCGGAGACATGATCCAAATGTACAAACTTAACGGGAATTGCTCATGCGAGACGACTAAAAAAAAAACAATTAGTCCGTCAGTTAGATTATCAAAGAATTTTAGACACGTATTTTTTTCTTTTTTCTCGTAAACGAAAAATGACGACGGTACAGTGCGTTGAAGTTTCGCGTGACGTCACGCCTAGATACAATTTTTACTTAGAATTCACAAGCCCCCACTCTGGAACTTTGATGCTCTATATATTTGTATTTTTTCATTAATTGGAATGAGCGAAAAATATGTGTTCAGTATTTTTGGACGATCTAACTGACGGACTAAACAGAATGCAGTCCTTTTTTATGTAGTCGTCATCCCTATTGTTTGACTTGCACGCCGCACGCCCCGCTAAGCTGGGACTCAGGCTCTATATTTGCATCGAGTGACAAATTTAAGTCGAAAGATCCTATATAATAGAATCACGAGCGTAGCGAGTGGTTCTAATTTTTAATCTTGAGCGTCGTAAGGGACTCAAAGTCACGAAATGCAAATAACTTTAGTCTCGTTTCGCACATGGAACTTTTCACCTCAGTAGGGCAAACAAGAAGAAATAACTGGAATATATATAAAGAAAAGCATTTTTCCCCTCACTAGCTCGGAAACACGTGTTTTGTCCTTTAATACCAGCGGGTAAAACTGCATTTTATCCATTAGTGGGTAAAGTAATTTGACCTTGAATAAAGTCAAATTAACTGCTTTAAAGTTGATAAAAGTAGGTGAATCTAGTAATAAAGATGATTTACCACCTGTGGAACTACTGGAAGCAGTGACAAACGCATTTTTTTGAATTGTAGTTTCCTCGCTATAGTGAGGGGAAAAGCTTTGTGTTACACTCGGGTGCAAATGTATTTTACTTCTCGTGTGTTAAAAAATTCCACACTCGGCGTTAAAATACAACTTTGCCCCCTTGTATAACAAATAACTATTAATATTACAAGTAAATGAGAATTATTTAACCCCCTTATTCATAAACGTACACTATCAAGCCGATAAAGTTCGTTTGTCCGATTCCGACGTATTGGTGTGATAGAAAGGGACAAACGAACTTTATCGGCTCGATAACTTTAAAGTACGTTTATGAATAAGGGGGTAACTGTTTAAACTGCATACACTTATATTCTATCCATATTACCATATGTCTCAGGAAGAGCAGTCTCTCCCAAAAAGTAACTCCTGCTAACCGGGCGAGATCCCTTGTATGTTTGTATATATGTTTCGTTGAAATAAGTAAGTTTTGATTTTAATTTTTTGATTGTAACAAGCTGCTTTTGAGCGGGTTCGAGGGGTAAACTGTGTGTCTGTATTTGCAGCGAGCAAATAGCTATTTTTCTCACTGATTTCACGTTCGAAAGTACGCTTTTCCAGTCTGCTGAGGTGAAACAGTACATTACGATATAAGTGCGGTAAAGAAGTTCGAAACGAGTGGATGTAAATTAAAACATGATCGAAGGGAATGTTTTAAATCGACACGAGTTACGAATTTCCTTTTCGCACGTGTATCGTTTTTCAGTACAGATGGCCGTCCGAAGTTTTGGCTGACAACAAATTAACCACTTCTTGCAAAAAGCACCATCTGTACTGAAAAAAAAAATTGTAGGCATTTTTCTAGACCGTCCTAGATCGATCTCATAATTTGACTTCGTTAGTCTAAAAATATGATTTTATAATTTTTAGAGGCAGCATTGCGAATTTTTATACCAAACTACTAAAACGGTATGTTATATTTATGTTTACTAACTCTTTTTTTGCCATTCACCTCTGCCTTCCATTATACATATTATATTTTACGTAATGTCACAGTTTCGTTTTCTTTCAACCCCTTATTTGCCAAGAGTGGCGCTGAAGCTTTAGTAGTTTCATGTGCTCTGCCTACCCCTTTATGGGATACAGGCGTGATTGTATGTATGTATGTATAAATTTTACGTCTATTCACGGGATATTTTCTACTATCTGTGACGGTAAAAATAACCTCAAATCTCTCAAGGAAGGTGGTTCTCAATTCGTCTGTATGTTTTTTAATGTTTGTTCCACGGTATCTCCGTCGTTACTAGACCGATTTTGATTTTTTTTTGATAGAATTTATTAGTATACAGATTGGTCCCATTTTTCTCAGAATCCATTTCTGATGATCCTGCAGAAATCAAGGGAACTCCTTAAATCTGAAAGGCATATATATGGTGATTTTTGTGTTTTTAAAGGAACAGCATGCATTTACAAACGGAACAGTGACATTTGGTGCATTGGTGCAGTGGAACTGCTGATGATGGTCAGAACGAAACTCCTCAAATCTGAACGGTACACTTATAGTGACTTTGGTATTTTTATAAGAACAGCATGCACTTACGTCCAGAACAGTGGCATTTGGTACAGTGAACTGCTGATAAAGATCAGAACGGAACTCCTTAAATCTGAACGGCTTCATGAGGAATTGAGGAAACTCCTCAAAACCTTAACGGTATATGTATATTCATTTGTGTTGCCATCAAATAATTAAAGCAATAAAAGGTGTAGTTCTAAAAAATACCTACATTCTACATAATCCAACATACGCAAGTAGATTTCACCAGAACCCCAAAGGCGGCGGTTTTTTTTTTTCTTAAAAATTATAATTATGTATAATATGTACCTACTATAGCATATAAATATGTTGCCACGCCCTAATAGGGTCCATGAACACGTATACCTACTTTTGTAACATTCTTATAATACCATGGATCACAGACCAACCCCTATAGACATCTATTACAAGACGACTCGCGGTCGCCAGCCTTCCTAGTATTTGCACTGATATAAGCGCGGGCGCTCGCCGTGCCCGATCAGTATCGACCAAGTAACAGACCCGAAAGCAGCGCGTGTTTTTCGCACAAAAAAATTGGAAAAGGGTATTTTGATGCCTTAAAGATGTCCACCTGTAGTGTGAAATGGTGTGGAAAGGTAACCTCAAATTTAAAAACAGACTATAGCATATTTAAATTTATTCAGGTGCAACACGCCCTAATAGGGTCCATGAACACGTATACCTACTTTTGTAACATTCTTATAATACCATGGATGCAATAAATGAATATGAATATGAGCAAACGAAGGGCTCCAATATTGAAACAGTGGAATTTTGAGCGTTGCGAGGGTTTCAAGGCACAAAGGTTAAACAAACTTTGCCACCGAGTGAAACACAAAACTTTTCCCCACGTCAACACGAACAAAATAATGTTTCACTCGGTGAAAAAGTCTGTTAACCTTCGTGCCTTGAAACGCTCGCAACGCTCAAGATTCCACTTTTTGGACCACTCGCTACGCTCGCGGGTAAATATTGGGATAGTGAGAGTAGCGAAATGTTCGAAAAGAGGAGCGTTACGAAGGTTTCAGGGTACGAAGGTTAAACATTTTGCTAGCGAGTGATGCACAACATTTTTCACCACACCAGAACTTGTTTTCAGAATTGCGTTACTAAGGTTCCTAGAGAATATAAGGTATGATGTTTTGTTATTCATAATAATTGATAGCATATAATATAATAATATTAACAATAGAAAATGGCCAGCATGAAAAGGGGACAAACTGTAAATGTCAAGTAACTAAGTCAATTGGGTATCGTTAGCTCAAACTGTTCATAACTGTTTTTTATTATTATTTCGTTGTTTTGAAGGAAAATTTAAAAAAATACCAAAAATTTAAATTCATGGTGAAAATTAGTTAGAGAATTCACCGATAGATGGCTATACACATAATAATGGTCAATTACCTATACCTCTAGTGAAGTGTTTAGAGTTAAATGCGTTTAAGATTTAAAATGTGGTCGGAACCCTCGGTGGGCGAGTCCGACTCGCACTTGGCCAAGCAAACCGGCCGGTTTTTATTCATATTATAAAGCCGGGAACCATCTCAAGCCGCGGGCAAAAGCTAATTAATAATAATTAAACATCCTTGTAAGTCGCCATTAGATTTTTATGTTGTAATAATATGTTATTGATTTACTTATATTTTAGCTCAGCAGCATAAGAGACCATAAGGTATTTAATATAATTAGAGGTATATCTATTTCAATAGACTTTATTCTTCCAACACTGACGCGAAATACGCATTTTCACCCCACCAACGTACAAGTGGCGGCTTATAAGTTTAGTGCTGAGTGAAATGTGGGGGGGATAACTGCGCATGGGGACGCTTACCCTTCACCCCCTGTAATCCCGAGAGACCTGTTTTTAACTTCTGCGCAATAACTATCAGCGCTCAAGTTATGTGCCGCCCCTTGTATATACGCCTATAGGTAGTACGTGGTAGTACAAGTAAGGGACTTCTTGATGCTTCAAAAATGGATAGGAAAGTCGCATTTCATATTTAAAATTGCAAACAGGACTTAATTGAGTATTACTATGTTTTAAACACTAACCTCCGACGTTTCAAGGACGGCCTTGTTCCCATGGTCTCGGAGCAGACTGGCTAAAGTTGACATCAACATCTTCTAGCTGGACGAGTTTTTCGAACTACCCGCACTTGTTCCTGAATGTCCTTTCTACCCACTATATACAATATATACAATAAAGTGGGTACTATCTGTCAGTACGCGAGTAGGTATTTACAAGTAAAAGATCGTCACTGGCCTCAACGTTCCTTAGGCTGGTCTTCGTCGAGTCGCATAACGTGGTCTGTCCGCGAGTGCCACTTCGCGAGTCGTATATAGAAACCAGGCTGAAGATGTTCCAGCGCTGAGTAGTATAAGCAGCGACGTTCAGCAAAGTTCTTCTTAAATTTTAAAGTAGAATAAAGGGCTGCAACAATCGTGCGTGCTTAGATGGCGCAGTCGGAACCTAGCCCAAGCCTTATTCGCTTTCGCACAGTGACGTACAATAAGACTTGTATTAGGTTTCAACATTAAACGAATAAACTTAGAACTTAGAACTATTTACACATATTATTCAACTATAAATACCTGCATAAGAGGCAGCCCAACACAAACACACTGTTTTTACTATAGATGTATTCCACAAGTTTTAAATACAATTAAATAAATTGCACTTGAAATGCATATTAGCCTTCCCCGGCAGAGAAAATTTTGTGCAAAAAAACAAAAGACGCGTGATATGGCCGTACTTTTTCTTCTTAGCGGCCAGTGCGCGCGGCGACTGCAACATGCAGGTTTGCCATGTTACAACACAACACTCACAATATACGGTTTTTCAACTTGCGATATTTGTTTCTTGCATTTACTAATGACCGGGTTCCATGTGGATGACCGGATACGCCATTCCATGCCTGGAAATTTTGAGATATCTTATACTATTAAACGAGCAATTCTTGTATATTTATTTATTTATTTATTTATTTATTTATTTATTTATTTATATATACGCCATTAAGTCCCACATTTGTAAAAATCGTGAAAGTTTAAATAAGTGGTATTTTATCTACAAGAGTTCAAAGTAATTTCATACAAATTTTAACTAAAGCTGCCTGGTAGAATTGACGTTTAAATGATGATTTTAAATTATAAATAGTAATTAAATTGATGAATTTGATTTTGTTTCATGTTTTAGAGTTCAATGATTCCTCGAGTTGGTGTGGTGAAAATTGTAGATTTGGTTACTTGGTGGCAAAATTTGTTTAATCTGCGTGCCTTGAAACACTCGCAACGCTCGAGATTCCAATGTGTGAAGCAATCAGTACGGTCCCGATTTAATATATGGAATCTTTTAATTGTTTGAATATCTATATTAGTAGCTACGCGTGATTAAACAAATTTTCCCCGTTGTAAAATAAATAACTATACAGGGTGAAATAAAAAGAACACCGCACCGTTCAAACTTTGCGTAAGTAGTGACTTTTGAAGTCATAATGAACAACTTTTACCACGGGACCGCTGCTTAAATCGGGAAAAAATTTGACTGTTCCGTAGCAATGAGCGGCATTATGACGGTCGAAATGTATGAAACAGCCTATTTTTTTACGATTTCAACATTGGTCCCATTGATAAGTCTTGTTCATTTTTTTTTTTCATAATGTACATAAAGCAGACAGTAATCGAAATAACAAAAGAGATACAGGTTAGAAAAGCTTAAGAACTAGATTACAGTCCAAAATTATATGTACACAACATGACTATGAGTTATACTTAATATACTTAATTTATAGCATGTTAATACAATTTTTATATGACAATAATAAAGAAATTTAAAGAAGAACAAGAATTTAGACCTCAAAAGTCGCTATGCAAAATTTTAACGGTCCTTTTTATTTCATCGGGGTTTAATCGGGTTTATAGAATGTACTAGTTTATAATACAATCGTATTTATAATTGTTTCCTCAATTATCATTTTTAAAACATGCAATATTTTTTCCCCTCACTAGCTCGGAAACACGTGTTTTGTTCTTTAATACCAGCGGGTAAAAACGCATTTTATCCACTAGTGGATAAAGTAATTTGACCTTGAATAGAGGCAAATTTTCTGCTTTAAAACGCGTTTTTTGCGTTGTACTTTCCTCGCTATAGTGAGGGGAAAAGTTTTGTGTTACACACGAGTGCAGATGTATTTTACTTCTCGTCTGAAAAACACACTCGGCGTTAAAATACAACTTTGCACTTTTGTATAACAAATAACTATTATAAAGATAAGAGATAAAAGGAGTTTTTTTATTTTTTTAATAGAACGAAACGGAGCTATGTTGTGTCCCGGTATGTATCTAGACTACACTCAGAAAAATTATACTTTCTATTTGTAGAGGTTTACAATGTTCACAACTATTCCAAATTTCAAGTTGATAGCATTAGTAGTTCTCGAGATATTTAGGAATGTTACAGACGGACAGACAGACGGACAGAGTCGCACCATAAGGGTTCCTGTTGTACCTTTTTGGTACGGAACCCTAAAAAAGGTCGCGGTGTCGAACCCAGGATACGTAGCCGAATGGCACAAACGCTCACTAAACGAAACGATCGTAGATATCTATCTCTATCGCTCTTGCTTATTGGCGCGATAGAGCCAGACTACCTTTCGCGGCGTTCGTTTTCGTTTCGCATCGCAGAAATTCCATTCAGCTACGGCACCATCTCTTAGGCGGACCAATAAGTTTTTCGGAACTTATGTGCCAAATGTCATTTGATATTTACTAGTCGCTTTTCGGTGAATACATCGTGAGGAAACCGGACTAATCCCAATAAGGCCTAGTGGGTAACTTCTAGATAGAAGGTCAGATGGCAGTCGCTTTAAAACTAGTGTCTACGCTTAAACTTGGGATTAGTTATCACAGCGGACCCCAGGATCCCATAGCCGTGGCGACCGCCGGGATAACGCGATGACGATAATGATGATGTACATGTAAATCATGGAAAGAAATTGGATAGCCTTTAGTGTACATTTCATTCGAACAGGTAACGTAATATGAACATTTTGGTTTTTGGACGTCTTATTTTGGACGAGATCGTTGGTTTTGAACCCGCGACCTTCGAATTGAAAGTCATCACGTCACGTCACACTCTTACCGCTAGGCCACCAGCGCATTTAAATGTTCATTTTCATATTTTTAGGAATGCTATGCCTACTATCAGAACTGGGTAAGTATCTAAGTATACGGGATGTAATTTTTATAACAGTCAATAACTTATTTTTAATAATGTGCGAGCAATGTAAAAAATAATAAAACATCTATCATATTCTGTTTAAAACATACCCTCTTATTAAAAAACTTTTACCTAATATAAGTAATATTCGCAAAAAACTAATAGTCGTTTGTCTCTACCCAACTTCCTATAGTGGAAAGAGTTTAATGATAGCGCCTTGTCAACTTTAGTGTTAGTGATGAATAAAAGTGTAAAAAAATTACCCCTTTCACTCTATATCAAAATACATTACGATACAAGTGCGTAAAAACATTTTTTTTTCGCACGTGTATCGTACAACGTTTTTCAATACAGATGGCCCTCCGAAGTTTCGATCTGCTATAATTACAATGAACCACTTCTCGCACTAGTGCGTAAAAAAATACCATCTGTACTGAAACATATTTTTCAGTACAGATGGTGTTTTTTTACGCACTATAAAATTATATACATCCTGTATTAGGTTCATTTTAAAATAAACTAGTTTAGTGTCGATTTAAAAACTCCCTTCGGTCGTGTTTTAATATATCGCCACTCGTTTTGATCTTCCTTTTTTACGCACTTGTATCGTAATGTACTATACGTATTTGGTCAAAATGAAATGAAATGAAATGAAATGAAATGAAATGAAATGATCTGTATCAACTACGTATAGAGTTTGTAAATATACATATACAACATAAAATTATACATGATGAAAGAGAGAATCAATAAAATTACATTATTATTTTTACGTACACAGCCAAATACTTTATTAAGATTTTTTTTCAGACCTGTTTAATGACTGATAAGGTACTTAAATTAGATACCTACTTGTTATACTCGTACTACTGTTTACATTAATCCATACTAACTATACTAATATTATAAATGGGAAAGTGTGTGTTTCTGTTTGTTTGTCCGTCTTTCACGGCAAAACGGAACGACGAGTTGACGTGATTTTTTAAGTGGAGATAGTTGAAGGGACGGTGAGTGACATAGGCTACTTTTTGTCTCTTTCTAACGCGAGCGAAGCCGCGGACAAAAGTTAGTAAAATATGCGCTAGTAGCGAGGAGAGTCGACAGTCACCGACACTTAGAACGCCGCTTTTTTCCGGTAATCAAAGTACAAAAGGGGAAAGTGTCTACAGTGACAGGATGCAGAGTTCTTGTTAAATTCGTGGACGAGATATCTTTGGTTCTCTTTGGTAACCCTTAGGCGGCATATGTAAACGTTATGTTCTTATGCAACTTCATTCGCCAGGAAGTTCGGATTAGTATTTGTTTACAAGAAAGTCTTTCCTGTTCCAGCGCCCCACGCTTTTACAATCAAATATTATAATTAAAAGCACATAGTTTTTAAACTTCTAAGCTCACAAATAGAGACAACTTGAACGATCCATAATTTATTTTTGGCTTTTACGTGCATTTATAAAAGCGTGTTTTATAGTGTTTTTTAAACTATTAATTTATTTTATACTTTTTAGTCATTAATAATGAAATACTTTTAACATTTATACATAAATTTATTTCAAGTAGGCGGATTTCACATGCCATTTGTGGCTTAGCGTGTACTCATTGCTAATTGCTACTTAATAATAACTAGCGGCTACCTTCTTATTACGGTATTATCATAAAAATGTTTATACCTAGTAAGTTATCCGTAAAAGATAGACAATATAGACATGTGCCATCGCGGACTTTTTGAAGACATTAGAGAGACATACTTTCGCCATACATTGTTTTGAAGCTCTCAGCTAGTGGGATTTTGTTTGACTCGATTAGAAAATATTGTCACATTTCAACTAATTCAAACAAAATTTATTTATTTCTTTTTTGCCGAGCCCCCCTTTATTTTCTTTTAAGGGTCACAGGAAAACCATTACCCAACTTATTTTAAATACAACGTTTATCTTTCTTTTATGCGGGGGGCTTCGCCCCCAGAGCCCCCCTTTGTTTGCTCTTAAAGGTCACAAGAAAACGCTAACCCAACTTATCTTAAATACTAGGTACGTTGATCTTTCTTTCATGCGGGGGCTTCGCCCCCCGAGCCCCCTTTGTTTGCTCTTAAAGGTCACAAGAAAACGCTAACCCAACTTATTTTAAATACTACGTTGATCTTTCTTTTATGCGGGGGGGCTTCGCCCCCCGAGCCCCCCTTTTCGTTACTCCTAAGGGTCACAAGAAAACCCTAAACCAACTTATTTTAAATACAACGTTGATCTTTCTTTCATGCGGGGGCTTCGCCCCCGAGCCCCCTTTGTTTGCTCTTAAAGGTCACAAGAAAACGCTAACCCAACTTATTTTAAATACAATGTTGATCTTTCTTTTATGCGGGGGCTTCGCCCCCGAGCCCCCTTTGTTTGCTCTTAAAGGTCACAAGAAAACGATAACCCAACTTATTTTAAATACTACGTTAATCTTTCTTTTATGCGGGGGCTTCGCCCCCGAGCCCCCCTTTCGTTACTCTTAAGGGTAACAAGAAAACCCTAACCCAACTTATTTTAAATACAACGTTTATCTTTCTTTTATGCGGGGGGTTCGCCCCCCGAGCCCCCCTTTGCTTGCTCTTAAAGGTCACAAGAAAACGCTAACCCAATTTATCTTAAATACTACGTTGATCTTTCTTTCATGCGGGGGCTTCGCCCCCCGAGCCCCCCTTTGTTTGCTCTTAAAAGTCACAAGAAAAAGCTAACCCAACTTATTCTAACTACTACGTTGATCTTTCTTTCATGCGGGGGGCTTCGCCCCCGAGCCCCCCTTTTCTTTACCGAGCCCCCCTTTTCTTTACTCTTAAGGATCACAAGAAAACATTAACCCAACTTATTTTAAATACAACATTGATCTTTCTTTTATTCGGGGGGCTTCGCCCCCCGAGCCCCCTTTGTTTGCTCTTAAAGGTCACAAGAAAACGCTAACCCAACTTATTCTAAATACTACGTTGATCTTTCTTTCATGCGGCCCCCCTTTTCTTTACTCTTAAGGATCACAAGAAAACCTTAACCCAACTTATTTTAAATACAACGTTTATCTTTCTTTTATGCGGGGGGCTTCGCCCCCCGAGCCCACCTTTGTTTGCTCTTAAAGGTCACAAGAAAACGCTAACCCAACTGATTCTTAATACTACGTTGATCTTTCTTTTATGCGGGGGGCTTCGCCCCCCGAGCCCCCCTTTGTTTGCTCTTAAAGGTCACAAGAAAACGATAACCCAACTTATTTTAAATACTACGTTAATCTTTCTTTTATGCGGGGGCTTCGCCCCCGAGCCCCCTTTTCGTTACTCTTAAGGGTAACAAGAAAACCCTAACCCAACTTATTTTAAATACAACGTTTATCTTTCTTTTATGCGGGGGGTTCGCCCCCCGAGCCCCCCTTTGTTTGCTCTTAAAGGTCACAAGAAAACGCTAACCCAATTTATCTTAAATACTACGTTGATCTTTCTTTCATGCGGGGGCTTCGCCCCCCGAGCCCCCCTTTGTTTGCTCTTAAAGGTCACAAGAAAAAGCTAACCCAACTTATTCTAACTACTACGTTGATCTTTCTTTCATGCGGGGGGCTTCGCCCCCGAGCCCCCTTTTCTTTACCGAGCCCCCCTTTTCTTTACTCTTAAGGATCACAAGAAAACATTAACCCAACTTATTTTAAGTACAACATTGATCTTTCTTTTATTCGGGGGGCTTCGCCCCCCGAGCCCCCCTTTGTTTGCTCTTAAAGGTCACAAGAAAACGCTAACCCAATTTATCTTAAATACTACGTTGATCTTTCTTTCATGCGGGGGGCTTCGCCCCCCGAGCCCCCCTTTGTTTGCTCTTAAAGGTCACAAGAAAAAGCTAACCCAACTTATTCTAACTACTACGTTGATCTTTCTTTCATGCGGGGGGCTTCGCCCCCGAGCCCCCTTTTCTTTACCGAGCCCCCCTTTTCTTTACTCTTAAGGATCACAAGAAAACATTAACCCAACTTATTTTAAATACAACATTGATCTTTCTTTTATTCGGGGGGCTTCGCCCCCCGAGCCCCCCTTTGTTTGCTCTTAAAGGTCACAAGAAAACGCTAACCCAACTTATTCTAAATACTACGTTGATCTTTCTTTCATGCGGCCCCCCTTTTCTTTACTCTTAAGGATCACAAGAAAACCTTAACCCAACTTATTTTAAATACAACGTTTATCTTTCTTTTATGCGGGGGGCTTCGCCCCCCGAGCCCACCTTTGTTTGCTCTTAAAGGTCACAAGAAAACGCTAACCCAACTTATTCTTAATACTACGTTGATCTTTCTTTCATGCGGGGGGCTTCGCCCCCCGAGCCCCCCTTTTCTTTACTCTTAAGGATCAGAAG
Organism: Leguminivora glycinivorella; assembly: GCF_023078275.1. Lineage (NCBI taxonomy): Eukaryota > Metazoa > Arthropoda > Insecta > Lepidoptera > Tortricidae > Leguminivora > Leguminivora glycinivorella. The sequence continues at coordinate 13,845,712 of NC_062990.1, forward strand.
AAAACCTTAACCCAACTTATTTTAAATACAACGTTTATCTTTCTATTATGCGGGGGCTTCGCCCCCCGAGCCCCCCTTTATTTGCTCTTAAAGGTCACAAGAAAACGCTAACCCAACTTATTTTAAATACTACGTTAATCTTTCTTTTATGCGGGGAGCTTCGCCCCCCGAGCCCCTCTTTTCGTTACTCTTAAGGGTAACAAGAAAACCCTAACCCAACTTATTTAAAATACAACGTTTATCTTTCTTTTATGCGGGGGCTTCGCCCCCCGAGCCCCCCTTTGTTTGCTCTTAAAGGTCACAAGAAAACGCTAACCCAACTTATCTTAAATACTACGTTGATCTTTCTTTCATGCGGGGGCCTTCGCCCCCCGAGCCCCCCTTTGTTTGCTCTTAAAGGTCACAAGAAAACGCTAACCCAACTTATTCTAAATACTACGTTGATCTTTCTTTCATGCGGGGGCTTCGCCCCCCGAGCCCCCCTTTTCTTTACTCTTAAGGATCACAAGAAAACCTTAACCCAACTTATTTTAAATACAACGTTGATCTTCCTTTTATGCGGGGAGCTTCGCCCCCCGAGCCCCCCTTTATTTGCTCTGAAAGGTCACAAGAAAACGCTAACCCAACTTATTTTAAATACTACGTTGATCTTTCTTTCATGCTTCCCCCCTCGAGCCCCCCCCCCTTTTTCTGTTCTTATCTTCCGGCACCATCATCAGGCCTTGAAACCTAATCGTAGTCATAGTTCATTACAAGACTTTTCTAAGAAGCCCAAAAACAGCTATGATACGATGTTCCATCATGTAGTTCCAGTTCATATCTTCCGGCTCCATCATCAGACCTTGAAACCTAATCGTAGTCAAAGTTCATTACAAGACTTTTCTAAGAAGCCCAAAAACAGCTATGATACGATGTTCCATCATGTAGTTCCAGTTCATATCTTCCGGCTCCATCATAAGACCTTGAAACCTAATCGTAGTCAAAGTTCATTACAAGACTTTTCTAAGAAGCCCAAAAACAGCTATGATACGATGTTCCATCATGTAGTTCCAGTTCATATCTTCCGGCTCCATCATCAGACCTTGAAACCTAATCGTAGTCAAAGTTCATTACAAGACTTTTCTAAGAAGCCCAAAAACAGCTATGATACGATGTGCCATCATGTAGTTCCAGTTCATATCTTCCGGCTCCATCATCAGACCTTGAAACCTAATCGTAGTCAAAGTTCATTACAAGACTTTTCTAAGAAGCCCAAAAACAGCTATGATACGATGTTCCATCATGTAGTTCCAGTTCATATCTTCCGGCTCCATCATCAGACCTTGAAACCTAATCGTAGTCAAAGTTCATTACAAGACTTTTCTAAGAAGCCCAAAAACAGCTATGATACGATGTTCCATCATGTAGTTCCAGTTCATATCTTCCGGCTCCATCATCATACCTTGAAACCTAATCGTAGTCAAAGTTCATTACAAGACTTTTCTAAGAAGCCCAAAAACAGCTATGATACGATGTTCCATCATGTAGTTCCAGCTCATATCTTCCGGCTCCATCATCAGACCTTGAAACCTAATTGTAGTCAAAGTTCATTACAAGACTTTCCTAAGAAGCCCAAAAACGGCTATGATACGATGTTCCATCATGTAGTTCCAGTTCATATCTTCTGACTCCATCATCAGATCAGCTCAACAGTACCATATTATTGTATTGTCATCGGAACTACATATAGCTGCCAATTTTCATTACGCTACGACTCCTGGAAGATGGTTAAATTAGGAATCTAAGGATCTAATTAGGATTATGGAATCTAAGGTAGATTCCATTACATACATAGTTACATACACGACGACCTGATAAAAGCGTGTTAAAAAACCATCATTTTTCATTAATCTTCTCTGGCAGAAGGAAGGAAAATGGTAATTTTCCTCCTTGCTAGAAGGGTTCAATGTGACTTATTTCTGTTTCAGATCACTATTTTTTACTTTTATTATACCTACAATTTATTTTGGTTTCAACAATATATAAAAACAATAAAAGTTCCTAATATTGGCCTCCTGTTTTCTATTGTTTCTGTTAACATGTTTCGTGTGCTGTTGGTTTTCCAATAAATAAATAATAAATAATGAATATGGAAACTGTGCAGTATCTACATATTTATTTATTTATTTACAAACTTTATTACACAATTGACAAAAAAATATAAATGGCGGACTTAATGCCTTAAGGCATTCTAAGCAGTAAGTGTTCCATGGCAGTAAAATAATTGCTAACTCGTGCGTTAACAATTGAAATCCTCACTAAGCTCGTAATAGTCATAATCTTATTCCAGAATCCCTATATAAGGGAATAGGGAACTTGACTGTAGTTAAAATAAAATATTTTATATTATACACGAAATAAAGCATCAGATAATTATAAGAAAAACATGGACAGAAGTTATTTTTAAATCCAATTTCTATTTAAATAGTCAGGTAGAAATATATAAAGTAACTGAGTTGATCGTGACGTCACTCAATTCGATTTCATATAAATTCCATATTAGCAAGTCGTTCAAATTCGTTTTGACAGTTGTTAAAAAGAAGCTGATTTGACTAGGAGGCACATAGCCTATTATAGAATCCTTTTCATTCAGGTTTCAACACCTTCGCCATAAATATGTAATTTTGCTCTCTTGTGATATGTGGGTTCGAACCCGGCTCGTACCAATGAGTTTTCTGAACTTATATACGAAATGTCATTTGATATTTGCCAGTCGCTTTTCTGTGAAGGAAAACATCGTGAGGAAACCGGACTAATTCCAATAAGGCCTAGTTACCCTTCGGGTTGGAAGGTCAGATGGCAGTCGCTTTCTTAAAACCAGTGCCTACGCCAAATCTTGGGATTAGTTGTCAAAGCGGACCCCAGGCTCCCATGAGCCGTGGCAAATGCCGGGATAACGCATGGAGGATGATGCTCTCTTGTGATAAAATTTAGTACTTACCTATTGTATGTGTTTCAGAAAGCAGAATGTGACTGCCGCAAAGAGGTAGGATACTGCACAGTAAAATTATTAAAACATAGCCAGCCTAGGAGCGGAGCGTGCAGCGGGGCGGACGAGCGAGCGTCCACCCCAACGGCCCGGCCACGACATTGGTCTAAGCGCGACAGCGGTGAGCGGCAGCCATACTTGCCAATGAAAAGTCCCATCGCTGTGTCTCGCTCCGATGTATGGCCGCCGCTCACCGCTGTCGCGCTTAGACCAATGTCGTGGCTGAGCCGTAAGCAGCGTCGACTCAGGACACTTGTATGAGCTTCAATTGTTTGATATGCACGCCGCACGCCACGCTCGCTGCACGCCCAATATGAGCGTGCACTCACACATTACACTAACCGATGGTCACGTTAGCACGGTATATTCAAATAAGTCTTTTTTTTAGCCTACAATAAAAACATACCGTGGAAAGGTATGTAACTTCACTAATACTTAGCAAAACTGCAATAATAGTCATCCTATAAATAAAGTGCACAACCTCGAAACGTCAACATAATCTTTGATAAAATATATACGGCTACGGCTTTAAATGGAATAACGCCTGATGAGAAATTAAAGGCAATATTTGTAATAAATCAAACTGAGCAAAATACGTATATCAAATATCAGGCGCTGTATCAGTAAGTTCACTTTAAAATAAATAAATAATTACTTAAATAAACATTCTGGGGCATTCTCAGACACAGATTGACTGAGTCCCACGATAAGTTCAAGGTGGCGTATGTTGTGGGTACTCAGACAACGATAGGTATATATAATAAACAAAATAAATACTTATTTACCTAGAAAACATCCATGACTGGAACAAATATCTGTGCTCATCGCGCCCTTACCGGATTGAAATATTTTACAATCTTAGGGGTTATTTTCTTTAAAAAATCTACACAAATTTAAATTAAATTGGCTCAACGGTTCAAGCCAAGCACAAACTTCTGAAACTATGATGTTAAAGGCTTATTAAAGAGTCCCAAACATGCATGGCCCGAACCAGAAACTACAATAAACGAATAGCTATTAAAATAATTGTATTATGTGTAGAGGACACAGTTCAGATAAGAAAGCACATCAAATATTTTATGTTGTGTAAAGTACATATTTAGTGACATTGAGAATTATTATATCTTTTTCTTCTGTGACAATTTGATATGTTTTCTCTTAAGAAGAACGACGTATTATTAAGCCATAATATAATTTATTGAAATTAATTTTCAATTTTTCATAGAGTGCCTACCTAGTCTGTTAACATTTTTTTGATGAATACTTTCGCATGTTATATTGTATCTTGTTATTTAATGCATGTTAATTATAAGATGTAATGTTTTGAAAAGAAGTGGCCCGCCGAGTTTCTTGCCGGTCCCATAGTGGATACCCCCCTCTAACTGAACTGAAATCTTTTCGAGGCTGAGGCGTAGGGTTAGAGCCGGCGTAGCTTTATTTGACGTTCATATGCGCATTGTAATACGCCTACTTGAAAAATAAATATTTCATCTTCATTTCATTTTCATATTATATTAATATTTTATTCCTTACAGGAGGACTGTATTCCTAGGGTAAAAAATATAATTTACTTGTAACTAGCATTTACAATTTAGTTAACAGAGCAACACATGATCTGTATTTTTTCTAATTAATATAATTATGAAAAAAAATATCGTTAAGTGCCACTTGCACCAACGAAAAAAGGAGGGTTAAGCCGAGGGTTAAACCACCATTTTATATGGACTTTGACAGCCTATTAACCCTGAGTTAAGTGTTTGGTGCAAATGGGCCTAAGAAATCTAAATGACCGAAAAAAGATGGCGGGATGACTTAGACGCATTCTATACACGCTGGCAGGATTACACAAGTAACAGGGTTTTTTTTTTATTTTTACTATCGAGTTGAGTGGAAGAAGCGTGGGGAGGCCCTTGCCCAGCATTGGGACACTACACCAGGCTAGTAAAAAGAGAAATTTTAGCATTTACATCCAAAAAAGTAACAATTGGTCAAATAGTTTGATAAATGATAATTATGACTTCCTGAATGATGACTCAATTTTGAATTATTTTAGCCAACTACTAAAGCTACACCGGTAAGTTAAAAAAAAGCTCAGTATATAGACTACAGCATAAAAAAAATGTCATTCGTAAAATTGGTACCTATACTCTGTCAAACAAGTCTGTCAGTAAATAAGAAGAAAGAAAACTATATGCATCTTTTTGTTAGGGTGCTAGAGAAAAGGATACCTATAGTTTCTTTGTTCTTATTTACTGACTGACTTGTTTGACAGAGTATACATACCTATGTAGTTAATTGTCATGCTAGTTCAGTCAATGTCAGTACCTACATCTTGTACTGAGACTGACTGAAATAGCATGACACGTTCGTAAGTTTCCGTAACAATACGAAGGCAAATTTCTTCGCACTATATAAGATCTGTCTGTACCTACTTAAAATTGATTTCGCATTTTTTTTTTTTTTACTTAAAACTTACTTTTTTCAAAGTGTTACTTGTCCCTTTTTGACATCAATCAATATTGATATTTTGATTATGCCCCATAATAGTACAGTCGCCGTCAAAAATAAGTGATGATTTCTGTACCTTGTCATATTAATTAACGTCTTGATTGAAATGTTATACGAAATTGTCAAACAATTAATAAAAGCGACAAGGTAGAGCACGGGAAGCTTGGTCGCGCAATAGACGATAAAATATCAGGCCGTCCCTATCGCACTTACAAATAGTGCGATAGGGACGGCCTGCTATTTTATCATCTATCGCGCGACCATGCTTCCCGTGCAGAAATCATCACTTCTTTATGCCGGTGACGGTACTATCGCTATGAACAAGGCAAATAAAATTGTACTAAGAAAATATTTTAAGTTGTTTCATTTTTATTAATGATAATTAATTCTAGACTAGGCAATGACCAGATAATTTTAAAAGATATTTTCATCTCAATATATGACCAGGAATGCACTGTTGAAATTATTAAAAGTTTCTCATGTTCCACGGTGTATAATTTTGAACTAACAATTTGTTAAATATTAAACATCAGATTTAGATCCTCATCTAACCACAAAATTAGATTTTTTTTATACTACGTCGGTGGCAAACAAGCGTCCGGCCCGCCTGATGGAAAGCGGTCACCGTAACCTATGGACGCCTGCAACTCAAAGAGTGTCACATGCGCGTTGCCACCCCATTAGAATTTTGAAAAACCCGCTACATAGTGGACTGATTTTCATAAAACATGGCTAAGAAACACTTTCGACTAATTCAGCTTTCAAACAAAAAAAAACTAAATTTAAATCGGTTCATCCGTTTGGGATGCTACAGATTTAAGTAGTTCAATGAAAACTTAAAGTCTCTTTTACCATCACTTAAGGCTGCATCAGTCACAAAAACAACTTAAATGAATTTTCTGATTTCAGGATTCAAATTGCGAGGTATATGTATACACACACATTTCTTCAATGTTTCTAGTCAATTTTATACTAATTGTTTATTTTTTACTAAGGTTGTTATGTATAGGTTACATGGTTTATTCGAATTAAATGACTGATTAATTTATTTTTTTATCATTATTCATTCAATCATTGATAAATATTATCCATCAACAAAATAAGCCACACGAAACTATTATTTGTTCGAAGTCGATAGTGAAATCATAGTTTAAAACGTAAAATGAAATCATAGCATCCTTTCAATTCATTTAAATTTTTCCTCCTTTCAGTGCAAAGACATGGTAAGGAATATAATATTCTTGTTTAATTTCATTTCATTTCATTTATTCATAACAATAAAATTGTGTTGAACATTAGCTTAAAATCAGAACTAGTACTAGTACATATATATAATATTATATTGAAATTTGGAATTAAAGCTTAATTATAGTAATACCAAGCTGATGATATTATTAAACATCGAAGTACCATATTTATAAATCTTTATGGTACTTTCACCTTTCTTGTATCAGTTTATATAGTTAAAATATCATAGGACGTTCTTACACAGATTGACCGAGTCCCACCGGGACCTTACCGGGATTCGAACCCGGGACCATGGTTTAGCAACCAGGGTCATTACACGCTAGGCCAGACCGGTCGTCAAAGTTGAAAACAAAATTGTATTCTTAGTTCTTATTTATTTACTTAAATAGTCGACATCAAAGCTTGTACCTTTAAAATGGTGACATGCGATATTTTATTTTATTCGGAAAAACAACAGCTTAAGATCTAAAATGGAGTTAGCAAAAATGTGTATCTGAAAAGCCAAATAAAGGTTTCAATCAATCAATCAAAATATTTATTCGTAATAAACTTAAAACTACACAATATGCAAAAAAAAGTATAACTAACAAATGTACAATACTACTACTTACAGAACTGTGCAAAGTCTTTAAGTTCAATATGAGAACGCGTAAGGCGCCTGACTTTGTCAAACAATAAAAAGGTATCGAAAAATTTAGTCATGGTAGGCAAGTACGGTCGCGTGATTAACAATATAACGTCAGGTCGTCCTTTTCGCACTATTTGCAAGTGCGATAGGGACGCTCCGATGCGATAAAGTTTATTCAACTAGTGTGCTACGCCCGCTGGTATAGAAAAATAAAGGAATATTCTATGATAATAATATAAATGCGATAAGGAAATCCCGAAAGTTTCATACTCTTAGTTGTGTTCCAAAATATATAAAAAACTAAATAACGAGTTTTTTTTTTTCAGACAACGACTACTGAGAAGTCATCGCCGGTAGGGACTCAGCGTCATTTGAATTCAATCAATAAATCAAATAATTTATTCGTTTAGTTAAATTAAGTTTTAAAATAATACTACGTTGTAAAAGGTGTCTTTCCCTAGAGAAAAGGCCCAATTAAATTTATTTTAATCTCTAAAAACCCTCATAAAAGGATTTCTTCAATAAATAATAAAATACTCCTATTAACCAATACGAGTGCGTTAGTGATAAAACAACTTACGTAAATTATCTGATTTCAGGATTGCGTGGTATATACACACAAGTTTCATCAATATCTCTAGTCAAGTTTACATAAACAATGGTTGATTATGTTTTATTCGTCATTCATTCATTCATTATTCAATAATGAACAATGATTGTTTTTTTTATTCCTCACTCATTCATTCAATTATCCATTAATAAAATAAGCAAAACGAAACTATTCTTTGTTCGAAATCATTGATGAAAATCATAGATTCAAAAGTGATTCAAATTGCCGTCTTAAGTTAATATCCATTTATTGAATTTGTTCTTTCTTTCAGTGTGAACATAAGGTAAACAAAACAATATAATTTTCTTTTATGAGTATAGTTAAAAGCGAAAGTTAGTTCTTAGTTCTAATTTTTTTATTAAGTAGACTACAAAAAAGTACATATTAAGCTTTTTTATTTAAAATTATGACATGTGATAAAATAATTTTATTTAAACAAATACCTACATGTAAATAATTTTGAGGTATAAAAGTTGATGCGATATCTTGGTACTGCTACAGAAAATAGTACATTAGGTACAATACAAGTGCGAAAAAAAGGAAGTTCAAAACGAGTGGCGATAAATTAAAACACGGCAGAAGGGAGTGTTTTAAATGGACACGAGTAACAAATTTCCTTTTCGGACGTGTATCCTACAACGTTTTTGAGTACAGATGGCCCTCCGAAGGTTCGGATCTCACATATAATGAACCACTCCTCGCACTAGTGCGTAAAAAAACACAATCTGTACTGAAAATAAGCTAACGTTAATATAAATGCATAAGAAAATTCCAAATGTACTATGATACCCTTAGTTGTTCAGAAGAAAAATAAAATAAAATAAATATTTCTTTTCAGCCCGCTCCTACAACGACTACTAGTACTAGGAAGCCATCACCGGTAGGGACTCAGTGTCATTTGAAGTCAATCAATCAATCAAATATTTTATTCGTTTAGTTAAATTAAGTTTTAAACTAATACTACGTTGTAAAAGGTGTCTTTCCCTATAGAAAAGACCCAGTTAAATTTATTTTAATCTCTAAAAACCCTCTTAAAAGGTTTTCATCAATAAGTAATAAAATACTCGTAAAGCCTGACCAGTATGTGACTATGCGCCATGTTGCGGAATTTCATCAGAACTATTTTCTTCATACTAAACTTAACTCCACCGCATACATCTGAATAACAGCGCCCTCCTGGCAACAGTCATATATTTCTGGTCAGGCTTTAATTAAGCAATAATAAAATTTGACTTTTACCCAATACGGTTGCGTAAGTGATAAAAACAACTTACGTGGATTTTCTGATTTCAGGATTGCGTGGTATATACACACTCATCAATATTTCTAGTCAATTAAATACTAATTGTTTAATTTTTTACTAAGGGTAATGTATTGGTTTATATAGTCGAATCTATCTACAAATTTGTACATATTAAAAAATGATATATCTCATTTATTTATTTGAAAACATATTCATCCATTCAGATAAATCAATTCAAAACTCAGTAAATAAGAACATGGTAGAAACAAACAATAAAATTTTACAACTATACAATTCATGATTGATTTTTTTTTTATGCATCACTCATTCATTAAATCATTGATAAAATTTACTCGTATCCATCAGCAATACAAAACTATTATTTGTTCGTAGTCAATTGTGAAACCATAGTTTAAAACGACATTAATATTTGATTCCGCCTTTTCTTTCCATTTTTTTTTTCCTTTTTTCAGTGTGAACCTAAGGTAAATAATATCATTTTCTTTTATCATTATGGTTAAAAGCGAAAGTTTCTTCTTAGTTATAATTTATTTAAGTAGGTACCTACTTAGTATAAAAAGTCGGCATAAAGTTTTTTTTTATTTGTAATAGTGACATGCGATGAAATATTTTAATTTAATTACAGTTTCTAAGTTCAGTATGAGAGCGCCTAAGGCGCCTGTCATTGTAAAACATCAAACAATTTAAAAGGTGTCAAAAAATTTGTTCTGGCAGGCAAGCACGGTCGCGTGATAAACGATACACGGTCATACGCGTGATAAACGATACCTTCCTTTTCGCACTATTTGTAAGTTGGATAGGGACGGGACGCTCCGCTGGTATAGAAAAATTCAGCAACATTCTATGATAATACATAATAAATGCGATAAGAAAATCCCAAAAGTTTGATACTCCTAGTTGTGTTCCAAAAAATATAAAAAACTAAATAACGAGTTTTTTTTTCAGACAACGACTACTGAGAAGTCATCAAAGGTAGGGACTCAGCGTCATTTGAATTCAATCAATCAATCAAATATTTTATTCGTTTAGTTAAATGTAGTTATAGACTAGATACAACATTGTAAAAGCTGTCTTTCCCCAGAGAAAAAACCCAGCTAAATTTATTTTACCCTCACTAAAACCTCTTAAAAAGATTTCTTTAATAAATCCATACTAATAAAATAAATGGAAAAGTGTGTGTGTCTGTTTGTTTGTCAGTCTTTCACGGCAAAACGGAGCTACAATTGCCGTGATTTTTTAAGTTGAGATAGTTGAAGGGATGGAGAGTGACATAGGCTACTTTTTGTCTCTTTCTAACGCGAGCGAAGCCGCGGGCAAAAGCTAGTAATAAAATAATTAAACAAAAATAAAGCAACTTTGAACGTGAATTTTCCGATTTCAGGATTGCGAGGTATATAAGTCAATCAACATTTCTAGTTGATAGTTATTTATTCAAGAAACAATATAACATTGTATTTTAAATTACTTATCAGTCAATTACTTATACTAATTGTTTATTTTTTTTATAAGTGCTTATTGTAAGCATATTTGAATAAAGAATATTTTGACTTTGACTTTAACTTTTACTAAGGTTATTATAATATATTGGTTTATTAAGCGACTTCTTTTAAACTTACCTACAACAAATGCCCCTCTTTTCAGTGTAAAACAGAGGTAAAATAATATCATCTATTTACTAGTACTTGACTTATATTGACCGCGCGGAATATAGACCGTGATTACCTCTCCGTGAAATGCATAAAAATCTGACAAAAATCAAAAAGTTCAATATCCCGGTCAATATAAGTCTAATGAAAATAACCGTGAATCATTCAAAACTCTTACTTACTAGTAAAATTTAAAATAAATCTTTGTTAATAAAAGTTGGGCTTTGTTCGTCAACTACTTAATGATGATAAGTTGGGCTACTCCCGACTTCTTAAGAATGAGTAATTAATTAATTTAAATAGAATATCTGATCCTTTAGCACAACTTTTCTTGTCGCGCGAGTCCATACGTCAAGCGCGACTTCAAGTATGGACTCGCGCGCGACAAGGCAAGTTGTGTGGCAAACGTATTCCAAATAACTGTTTTTTTTTTCAGTCATCTACTACAAGGACTACTAAAATGATTACTTGGAAGCCATTACCGGTAGGAAGCGTCATTTAAATTCAATCAATCAATCAAACTCTTTATTTTTTTAATCAAATTTATTTGAGATGATTAGAGAAATAAGACCGCCTTCTCTTAATTGAAACAATACACATATTGTATTGTATTGTACACATGCAAATAATAAAACATACAGCCTGGAACTATGATCAAAAGAGCTATAGGGAGAGCTAGCAAATAAATAAATAATCGTGTAATCGATTGTGACGTTGGCAAGTTTTTGTAAATAAATAAAAATGAAATAGAACTATGCTTTTACATGGATAATTTTATTTCAGGAGTCACAAGATAAAACTGGATCAGGTTGCAAAACGGTATAAATATTTTAGTCGATTTGTTTGTTCTGTGCTCGAATTAAAAGGACGGATTTTTATTTTGTTGTCTGTTTTACTTTTAAAATGACATCAACACCTCCTTCACTCGCGCGGCTGTCAGAAGGTGTTGATGTCATTTCAAGCCAGTCTTCTCCGAGACCACGGGGACAACGCCGTCCTTGAAACGTTGGAGGTCAGTTTAATATGTAGTTATACGCGATTAAGTCCCGATTTTAAAAATAATGATGTTTTACTTTTTTTTTCATTTTTGCACTTTTTCTGCCAAGAATCATGATCTCTTTCGATTCTAAAGGAGATAAAAAAATCTTATTTTTTTTTATTTCCACTGAGTTACAATTTTTCTAATAGAACGTATTTTGGTCGTAACTCAGAGGAAAGAATAAAAATGTATAAAGTCATTTTTTATCTCCTATTAGAATCGAAAGAGCTCATTATTGTGAGTAGAAAATTTCAAAAAATAAAAAAAAAGTTAAATCGACAAGAAATATACCCAAAAAGTAAAATCACAGTAATTCAAAAAACATTTTATTTTATTAATTTAATAAATATTCGGATATTCTTGCAGTTTGACTGAGTACCACGGCCACGGCATCTTGAGCTAAATGGTTTATATTGTGGGTACTTAGACAACGATATACATATATAATATACAAATACATAGAAACACTCAGAACTCAGGAACAAATATACCTGTATATTTGTAAATGCCCTTATCGGGATTTGAACCGAGGATCGCGGCTTAGCAGGCAGGGTGTTCACTAGCGCTATATCGTCAAGTGTGTGTGAGCACCCCTTGTTCATTAAACGTTCACTAAAGTTACATTTGAACCGATAAATCGCGGGTTAGTCCACGGTCACTACACGCCATTGTCAATATAGCTGACTAGCCCCCATCTGCCGCTTCACATCAGGCGGACAAAGTTACCTTTTGTCACCGACGTGGTATGCAAAAAAAAAGAAGGATAAACGAACTTTATCGTCTTGATAACTTTAGTGAACGTTTATATAATGACTAATTATTTTACATTTACTTACAATTTTCCTTTTTTCAGTGTAAGAAACAAGAGGTAAACAATTATCATTTACTAGTAGCATCAAATTAGTTAAGTATTTAACATAAGTTTTTCACACCAAATTGTCCCTTGATTCTCTAAAAACGGATAAGAAAGGTGAATTTTATTCACAAAAGTGCAAAATTATATATAAATTTGTATGATGCTTTTAAATCACAATACCTATTTAAATTTTAATTTTTTTTTTTTGAATTTTTTGGAATTTTATTTTTATACATATTAAATTTTATACATTTTGTATTTTATTTGTATCAGTATGGTTAAAAAATCTCTATCAGTATCGAACGACCTCGCGATTCTGAGTATGAATCGCGTAAAAAATACCTATGTTACAAAAAAGTGGGGTGGCCAACTCTGAAAAAAAATTACCCGAATATAGCCTACGTGCATTTGTTTCAGAGCGAAAATAGTGGAGCGAAGTGCGAGGTAAATATATACCCCCTTATTCATAAATGTATTCTAAAGTTATCAAGCCTTTAAAGTTTTTTTTAGTTTGTCTTTTTCTATCACACCAATATGTCGGAAAGGGACAAACGAAATTTATCGGCTTGATAACTTCAAAGTACGTTTATGAATAAGGGGGATAAAGGTATCTGTATTGACGTAATAAATTAAATATTTTAGATATTTTTTTAGATACATTTCAAAACGTCAATCGAATATAGTTCATATAAAAAACAATATTTAAGGAGGTGATCATAATTATAGCTGATGTAAAACCCGAATCACTTTAAAAAGTGTACTTTTACTCAAAACTTTCCTATATTTCCATAAATTTTGGACACCAGGGACGCGGCGGTTCGCTATTATAAGTCTAAAAAGTATTGCCCCCTAAACAATTACACCCTGTATAAACGAAACAAGGCAACCCCAGTTTGATGTGATATTAGCCTAACTTGTATTTCAAATAACTAACTATTTTGGCTCAACGATCCAAACTGAATCCTGGCCTCCGAAATTAGAGATCGCCACCTGTCCCAATCCTACGCAGCCTCTTGACAGTCATTGACTTGAAGCTGACGCAGATCCGCCGCCACACTGTCCTCCCAGCGATACCTGGGTCGACCCGCCAGACGACTACCAGCCGGTCAAACCAAGAACGCTAAAAAAAAACCTTCAAATCAAGAGTGAACAGGCATCTTCAGGGCAAGCTCACTCCATCGTAGGCCACGTCTTTGTCTTTGGCTAGTCTGTGACCAAGAGTAAGCCAATTTATAATCATAAAAAAAACTTCAAATATTTTTTTTTCAGGAACGTCCTAAACGACAACAAAAGCTACAACAAAGATTTGGTTTAAACCGTTACTGGTAAATCATTTATCATTAAAAATATTGCGACCGCTCTGGCTCAGTCGGTAGTGACCTTGACTGTTAAGCCGGGGTACTGGGTTCGAATCCCGGTATAAGGGGATTTATTTGTGTGATGAGCATAGATATTTGTTCCTGAGTCATAGATGTTTTCTATGTACGTATGTATTTATCTTTTTATGTGTGTATATCGTCGCTTAACACCCATAGTACAAGCTTTGCTTAGTTTGGGGCTAAGTTGATCTGTGTAAGATGTCCCCAATATGTATTTATTTATTTTTATTTGTGACACTTGGGTAATAAGAATAAGTGTGCAATTGCAACATAGTCGTATTTTTGCTACTTTTTATTGGGTTTGAGTTACAGATAACGTTCTTCCCAAGGGAGTTAAGAAATTTCTAGTACCCAGTAATAATATGGATGTATAAAAGTTACATATTTTCTTGCAAGTGTACAGTGATGAAAAACATTGTATAGTGTAACTCGGGACATAAGAATATTTCAAACTCGGAACTTAATTTAGATAGAAGAAACAAATTCATATATTTGTATAGGGGCTACGAACGTGTCAAATTTTGTACTAAGTTGATTCTTGCCTGTAATTTTAAATATGGCTGTCTCAGGCTCTTGATTGTTCATAATTTTTGTGATTGTTGCAATTGAATATCACGTAACGAGGTATTTTTATGTGATGTTTTCGAAATGTTGACTTCAACATTGACAATAATTGACGCCCGTCAATTGCAAGTCTGCAGGAGTAAGACGGACAACTCAAGTGGTTATTTCACCCAGTTCATTTGGATGCTAAAAGTTAGATACGTTTGCAAGTGATCTATGGTATATATGACATCTGTGATTTCAAACGAAGTACAGTTTAATATCGAGTCGTGTTTTTTTTTACTTTAGAGTTCTAATTTAGATTAAGCAGAAACATCTGCAAACGATCTATTAAGTTAATTTTCTTTGCTTTCCTATTTCAAACATGATATGACTTGGAACTCCAGTTACCATTTCAAAACTGTAAAACTCATACGGTAGATGTCGCTAGGAGCACCTGTATTTTTTGATATTATTATTTTACAGAATATATTTCATTCCTATGAACCATTTTATCTGCATCCCTAATAAATCTTTTTTTTTTAATTTTCCCGTTTTTTTTTTAATTTATTTTCAGACTTCAGATGAGTTTATTAGCAAGGATCCGAACAATGTAGGTTCAAGGTTTTATTGTTGTTCAATATTTGGTTTTGTTGGTAATTATTATTTTATATAATATAAGGGTTATTTGCGGCGTTTGCGGTGGAAACCCTAGCGGCCATAGAGCGGTAATGCCCTTAACTATTTCCGCGTCTTAAAAAAAGACTCCGCGAGACTTTAGGTGACTAGGGTCACCTAAAGTCTCCCGGAGTCTTTTTTTGCTCGTTCCAATTCCATAAGAAATGCTTATAAAATGTAGAAATTAAAAATATGTTTTTAATAAATTACAGTTCTTCAAGGTATGGGTAAATAAGTTTTTTCGTGGCACAAGCTTTTATCGACGACTGTACTTTTTTCGAGACGTTTCTAAAACCCCTTACTCGTTAGAGCCAAAAAACGATCACATGAAATTGCTCCCCAGTCGAAATACCCCCCCCCCCCCCCCCCTCTTCGAAGATGACCCTCTGTACCTGACATATGTTTTTGTTTCTTTCAGAAACCCCTTGCGGTGCAAGTCAACAATGGACAGGTAACAAATAAGAATCATTTTTTTTATTATCTTCGTCGTTTAGCAAATTATATATAAATCGATGTTTTTTGGAAATGTTCATACTTTTTCTACTTAGAACCGTAAACTCTTTCGATCCTAATTTATGTAACAAAAATCACCAAATGTTTTTATACATTTTTAATTTTATGAATTATGAAAAATCGTAACTTAGTGGAGAAAAACTCAGAGACATCTTTTTTTCCAAGAGAATTGAAATAATTAATGATTCTGAGCACAAAAAAAAAGTATTCAAATTCCCACATTTGGAAAAAAGTAAAAATGACAACAAAATAAAAATCTAAACATAAAAAAGCTTATAAAGAAAGCAATATAAAACAACGGCAGCACCAGTGGTGTAGGTGCAGCCGTTATTTTGTGAAACTTAAACAGATGCCTATATAAAAAATTTTTTTTTACAGCTTCTTAAGGTACAGAAAATAATTTATCGTAATTACCACTCCATTTTTAGGACGCAACTCAAAAGGTAGATTTAAAACGTGTGTTATACAGCCACAACTCAAAACGGCCTACGGTTTACGTGCGAACAGACTGCCAAGTGGCCGTATTGCAGGGAATTTTCGGTCGTAAATTGAACCATTTTTAATTTTTTCATTTATTTCATTTATTTATTTGAATCAAGCAACATGGCTCATACAATGGGTGACAAAATAACTAAGGACCTACAATTTAGAGATTAAAATAAACATCAAATAACGCACATTAACAATAAAGCATTAATTAAATTATGGGAAACATGTCAAAAATTATAAAAAATAAGTACTTAATAACAAAATAAAATAAAATAAAAAGAAGTTGAAATTAAATATTAGAAGCTACTGGCAATGTCCAAATTAGGTTACATGTCTCTCATAAATTAATTATATAAGCACAATTATTCCAATAAGAAATAGAATTATAATTATATATATTATATTATTTACACAATTAGGGATAAATTTTAACAACATGCAATGTATTAAATTAAAAATATAACTGGATTATAGAATAAATAATTAGGCAATAGAAATATAATCAAATCAAGCTATATATTATTATTAATAATCATAATTTACAAGACTGGAGTGCAGACCGATCCATCTTCGCATCATTGGTGAATCCCACCTCCGGGCAAACACTCTCAGGATACTGCTCGGGCTCCCTTTTAACCTATTGAGCAGAGAGGCACAGCGTTTTCTTATAATCGCATGGAAGCCGTCCACGCTTGCCTCCGCAAACATTCCTGATGCACTGCACCAACGTGGAAGACCGAGCAACATCCTAAAGGCGTTGTTATATTGCACTCGAAGAGCGCTGTACGTCCTCTGCGTATAATTGACCCATAGGTTACATGTATAGAAGCACTGGCAGTATGCCCTAAAAAGAGTAACCTTGACTCCCTTCGTGCATCCTGAAAACCTACGTGCCAACATATTGCAACGGACGGACAACGCTCGTCTCTCCCTCTCGATGTCCATATTGTCAGAGAGATCCTCAGTGACCCAATGACCCAGATACTTAAAATGCGTGACTCTGTTCAGGTTAGTGCCACATAGAGTAATTGGTGGCAGGGTCTCATACGTTTTTGTACCAGCCTTGAAAATCAGAAATTCACTTTTGCTGGCATTGTATCTGAGTCCATGGCTCCCTGCGTATCTCTCACAGACACCGATTAGGGTTTGCAAAGCACCTAGAGATGGTGCAAGCAGCACCATGTCGTCTGCATAGCTGAAGTTGTTCATGCAAACACCATCAACCGAACATCCGACATTGGCGCTACTTAACTCCTCAATCAATCCGTTGACGTACAGGTTGAACAGCCTTGGAGACGTTATCCCCCCCTGCCTGACCCCACACTCCAGCCCGTACTCCTCCTTAATACGAATCTGCAATAATAATCCAGAAAATTAAATTTTTTGAATTGTGGCCGTATAGCAGGCACACGGCGATATAACTAGAGCTAGCTATAGCCACTAGCACATGCAGTTGGCTTACAGTTGATATGCAGTTGCCATACACGTTGCAGTCCGCCTGTATTGGTCCTAACTTGGGGACAGTTGGGGTAAAAATAGACTAGCTAAATACCCTAATTATAAATGTATCTAGATAAAAGCAGTATATTAGTTTTGTTTGGATGTTTCCTATGTATGTAAGTATGTATCTTTCTATTTAAGTATGTATATCGTCGCTTAGCACCCATAGTACAAGCTTTGCTTAGTTTGGGGCTAAGTTGATCTGTGAATGGTGTCCCCAATATTTATTTATTATTATTTTTTTTTATCAACAAATACAGTACGACCCATAATAAAATAGAAATTGCGATACAAATGCGTAAAAAAGGAAGTTCGATACAAGTGGAAATAAATTAAAACACGACCGAAGATAATGTTTTAAATCAACACGAGTTACGAATTTACTTGTCGCACGTGTATAGAATAGATAGATAGTTAAATAATTATTTATTTGTAGATTTAATTCTACTTTCATTTATTTCTTATGTTATTCATAGATTATTTAATTGATAAAAACTTATTACATTTCACGGTAAATTATATGAACATAAATATAACTTTTATTTCCAGATTCAAGTCAAAAAGCAAAAAGTTACTTTTCAATATTTTAATGAGAGACTTAGACAGGTTTGTATGTGTAATAATTACCTACTTAATCTCATTATTTAAAAAAGCCAAATAAAAACTTTTTTTATGTTAACTGCTTACAATAATTTAAAAAAAAACGTAGCTGTGAATGATAAGTTCACAATTTGTCGAAAGTTTATGCTTATATATAATCTATAGAATTATAAAACTCGAGTTTTTTGCACTTCCGTATATTATAATGCCTAGAAAAATACGACAAATAGTAATTCAATATAGTAGTGTAAAATATTTATACGCCAAAAATCTTTTCTAGGTTATATCTAAACAAGCGGTATGTACCTGTTCATAATTAAAAAAGTGGAGTTAAATATTATTGTTTACATAATTAAAAAAAATGTATTGTTATTTTTATGCACAATACAATACATAAATAAAAACAAATTTATTTCATACCTACCCATTTAAAAATCAGAAAATTGTTTTTTTTTTTTCAGTTGAATAAATTGGCAAAAAAATTGAAAAAACCGGTTAGTGGCCTATCAACTATTATCGTGTTTTTCTTAAATACAATCCAATCAATACATAATATGTATAATAATTAATAGGATATATCCTGGCTCTATCAATTATATTATCACTTACATAAAAGATCTGTCTTAGGTACTTTTTTTGTATTTTGTTTGAATTATTTGTATTATTTTTATATCACCTATGTTATTTTTTTTTACCTTTAGATTACTAACAAGGAAAAGGATGATGCTTTAAAGGTATTTATATTAATATATTAAGATAAATATATATTATGTTTAAGCTATTATGTTAAACATAGCACTAAATTTTAAAGTTAAACCACACACGAAGACACACGGCAATAGTCTACTCTATCTCAGAAAAAAAACGCTTTGACCCGATTCGGATGTTTAACTATTAGATCTATATTCGACATAAATAGGATATGTTAGTGTAAACAATTGAGGTTTTGAGGGAGGCATGTAGAATTTTGTTGAATTAATTAAAACGAAATATTTCTTACAGATGGTGTGTATATTAATCATTTTATTGATACTTAAGACAACTAAAGGTAATTGTAAAGCATACAGGCCGCGTCTAGTATAAATATTTTTCAACTGGCAATGATAAAAGTTCAATATTTTAAAACTATTTTTTTATTTTTAGCTGGCTTATTTAGCGTCCAAGGTAAGAAACATAACACCATTAGCCTAAGATCAAAGACATATATAACTCCGTATAGACAGATAAAGTCTAATAAAAAAACGTACCTCAGTACCATACAGAAAAAGGTACGGTGGCCTAGATGGCATTACACCTTTGGGGGACGCTCAGCCAGATGGCGCTAATATTAATATTTGACATTTAACACATATCAAGCTAAGAATATGGGCCAAATTGTCAAAACTGAGGTTCAAAAGTTCTAAGCCTTTGTCAAGAGATGGCATTCTACGCACTGTGATTACACATTTGCCTTCGACAGTAACTCTATAATACTCGATCCTCTTTGACTAAGATGATAAACGATCGCATGAAACTATTTTGAGCAACAAAAGTAATGTTATTTTTTATATTTTGCTTTTTTCCCTTAGGAAGCCGTAAAGCAAGACATAAAAGCACCCTCAAAGAAGGTAAGAACTTAAGAATGCTCTTTTATAAAAATTTATGACATGACTAATGCCTCGTCTAATGCATCGTCGTCTATCCCTTTGGGCTAGTTGTGCTCGCAAAATAATTGCTAGTAGCAATACTGAGCCGAAATAAACCGAGTGCAGCCGAAAGGAACGGAACAATTTCACATCTCATTAAATTTTCTCAATTTTCTCATCTCTGGTCTGGAGCACCGAAATACCAACTTCTTCCATTTGACTCTATCCAACGTCGGGCAATTCGTATTGTTGGCGATCCCGATCTCACAGCCGGTTTAGATCCTCTTAGCCTTCGAAGAGATGTTGGCTCTCTGTGCTTGTTCTACCGTCTGTACAACGGGGAATGTTCTGATGAACTCTTTGACTTGGTGCCACCATCGCGCTTTTATCACCGCACCTCCCGCCAAAGAAACAAAGTTCATCCTCACTTTCTCGACACGTGGCAAACCAAGAACAAACGGGCCTCCCGCTCGTTTTTGCCCAGAACGTGCAAGTTGTGGAATGAGCTACCTTCTGAGGTGTTTCCCTTGCGCTATGACATGGGGTTCTTCAAGAAGCAGGTATTTAGGGTTTTTAAAGGTCGGCAACGCATAAGTGGCTCCCCTGATGTTGCTTATGACCATGGGCGGCGATGACTGCTTACCATCAGGCGGCTCGTCTGCTCGTTTGCTGCCTATTTCATATACAAAAACTTGATATGATCAGGGGCCCACTTCTCAAAATTGAAATTTACAAATTACAAGCGGCCTCTCCAACTTCCAACTCTTTCTAACTTGTCAGTTAGACATTGACAACCGCTTGTAAATTGTAACTTGTAGCTTCGAGAAACGGGCCCCTGCTACCACGAGTTTTTGACAACTTAGAATATTTTACTCGATAACGTAAAGCTGAGTTTAGACCAGCAAGTTATTGCTGCAAGTTTTGAGGCGCAACTATAGGTAAGAGTGAGTGGCAAATATCTGCATCTCTTTCTTGCATATACTTCTGTCTCAAAACTTGCAGCAATAACTTGCTCGTCTAAACTCAGCTTATCAAACGTAAAAATTATGTCATTTTTGGTTCTAGTATTCTACAGACATAGTTCGAAAAGAGTTGCTTTCGTATTGTTACGGGAACGTACGAACGTGTCATGCTATTTCAGTCAGTCTCAGTACAAGACGTACCACAGAGAACCTCCTATAGAGTGGCAGTCTTGTATATTTGGTTCGCGATACGAGTCACCAGTGTTTGGGGTGCGAGGAGCGGGCGGGGAATGTGTTAAGCGCGCTGTGATTGGCCGTTTCAAGGACGGCGGGCAGTCGCGCCAGATGAAAAGGGACAGAAGTATGACTGTCCCTCTACTGACGCGTAAGTGGCCAATGTAAGTTGACCTATGCCGGCTCTGAATAAATTATAAATATGACTTATTTGTGGAATGTAATGCCGTCTGTTTTTAAATTTGAGCTTCTTGTTACCTTTCCACACCATTTCACACTACAGGTGGACATCTTTAAGGCATCAAAATACCCTTTTCCAATTTTTTTGTGCGAAAAACACGCGCTGCTTTCGGGTCTGTTACTTGGTCGATACTGATCGGGCAGACGGGCACGGCGAGCGCCCGCGCTTATATCAGTGCAAATACTAGGAAGGCTGGCCACCGCGAGTCGTCTTGTAATAGATGTCTATAGGGGTTGGTCTGTGAGACGTACTGACATTGACTGAACTAGTATGACAAATATGAACGTGTCCCAAAAAATACGAAAGAAACCTTTTTCGCACTACATCTCTAACCGTTTCGGTGTGCTGTTTACAAACTTTAGTTTAATTCGCAATTTAAAAATAATATATATTTTTCTTTTTTTTTCAGAAACCGTCACACGGAAGACACAAACAGTCTAAGCAACTCTGCCTCTTCACCCCGGTTAAAGAATATTGTGTTATGCAGACGAAGGATTAGTAAAAGTAAGTATTAATTAATTAATGCATACCTACATTGAAACCACAAATCTCAAAGAAATGATTCCGTGCTAACCGAAAGATATTTTCTGCTTCGAAATATGTTTCTCTGAATTTCTATTGACCGTTTTTTCGAAAGCCGTTAAACATTAAAAAATAAAATTAAAAACGGTTTTCAGAAGAAATATATACTTACATAATAATATATACTGTGACGTCATCGCCCAAATCAATTGTTTAATTTTATTTTTATTATTGTTCTCTTTATTTTCTCTCTTTTTTGTTATCTAAGTTTCGTGACGCATTGGTTTTACTGTAATGTCATGTAAACATGTTTTTACTAATAAATAAAAAAATAAATATATGTATAAAATAAACCCATGGTTTTCTTTTCCAGATTTATACTTTGCGATTGGGTGTCTCGGCGATATTCAAATTAAATAAAACAAATAAAAAAAATTGACAGTAGAATCATTTTTTATTACAATCATTTTTTTATTCGTAAAAATAATTAATCAAGAACAATCAATCAACCATTAAAAAAACAAGGACAATCGGTGACACTTCGTGGGGATCGAACTCAGCAAATAAGTTTATTCGAAACACAGTTTCTAAACAATGCTTCGTAATGATACGATTTTTGAGAAAAAAATAGTTATTTGTTATACAAGGGGGCAAAGTTGTATTTTAACGCCGAGTGTGGAATTGAAAAACGAGTAAGGGAAAGGATTCTATAGTTGAACCACGAGCGAAGCGAGTGGTTCGAGAATAGAATCCTGAACTTGCGAGTTTTTTAACACACGAGAAGTAGAATACATTTGCACCCGAGTGTAACACAAAACTTTTCCCCTCACTATAGCGAGGAAACTACAACGCAAAAAATGCGTTTATCATTGCTTCCAGTAGTTCCACAGGTGGTAAATCATCTTATTTACTAGATTCACCTACTTTTATCAATTTTAAAGCAGTTAATTTAATTTTATTCAAGGTCAAATTACTTTACCCACTAGTGGATAAAATGCGTTTTTACCCGCTGGTATTGAAGGACAAAACACGTGTTTCCGAGCTAGTGAGGGAGAAAAATATAAACCGCGTTTCGTAATAAAAATGTTTATAGTGAATACGCACCTATAGATAGAGCTAGCGAATGTAACGTTGGCTAGGTACCCTGTACCTGTCTTTACGTTGTGTGTGTCACAGTGCGGCCTGTCCAATAACTTGGGGCGTAGCCGAATGGCATTTCTGCGACGCCAAACGCCACCGAAACGCTAATCTACGAAATAGATATTGTTGTTAGCGTTTGTGCATTCTCGGTTTCGCACACTAGTTACAAAACCCATATATGCCATATAAAACAATAAATAAATAAATAAATATTGGGACACCGTACACAGATCAACTTAGCCCCAAACTAAGCAAAGCTTGTACTATGGGTGGTGCTAATCGACGATATTCACACTTCAATAGATAAACACATACTTAAATACATAGAAAACATCCATGACTCAGGAACAAATATCTGTGCTCATCACACAAATAAATGCCCTTACCAGGACCGCGGCTTAGCAGGCAGGGTCACTACCGACTGAGCCAGACTGGTCGTCAAATATATAATGAAATGTATACAAACATGTTTGATATTTCCTCATGTGATTCCCCGCTAAGTTATTTATAAATTATTGATAAGATTTCCTTGAGTTCTTGTGGTCATGTTGGATAAGACGAACGTGCGATAGTGACCGTTAAATATAGGTAAGATTTTAATATTTCTATTACTTTTTATACTATGCCGGTGGCAAACAAGCCTGCATCTCAAGGGGTTAACCTACCATTTTATTTGTGATAGCATGCATTTGATTACACTGACTTCGCATTTTATTTCATTTCTTAATTTTATTGTGTTTTGTGTATTTCTATTTGTAAATGACGATCCTTATTGGGAGAAAATATTCATTTTATTATTTTCAATTTATAATGTAATTTTCGACGATCATGATGAGAAGATAAACATAACTTTGGCATGTAACAAATTTATAGTGTAATTTTTATCATGAAATAAAGAAATCTAAATCTAAATCTATATGGGATTTGACAGATGACAGCCCACTATGAAGTGGGCCTTAAATAACAGATCGTTGTAATAATAATGTCAAATCTGAACGCGCCTTGACATAAATTGTCAATCAAAATTCATTTCACCATGAAACGTCAAACAATACCCACTTATATAATTATCCTCGACAAATAATTTCTGAATAAAACTTTATAGCTACGATTTAAAAATAAAGATAAAAATTATTTTCCGAGTTTAGCTCCTTGCTAGAGTGCCCATAAAACTAGTGACCAGGGTTACCCATTTATAAGAAATTATCTTCGGGGGAAATGCAACATAATTGTGTTTGGACTCCTCAGAATTCTTTTAATTAGTATTAAGTTAAAAGAAAAAAAAGTGTAGTCGAGGACTAATCCTGCAAGTGTTAACTGATTTCATTGCTACAACTTGCTTTTCTCTTATTTACAGATATTGTCATGAAATATTTAATTCTACTTCTACCATTAGTATACGCCAGTATACAACGCGATGGCATCACAATCAGTATCGAACCTGGACCCACTGAAGCCAACACCACTATCAAATATGAAGGAAAAGATCTGAAGATGCTAACAGATAAAGATAAAACAGCGTTTAATCTCACTCAAGAATCTATAAAAAGAGCTGTTGAAGTATATGCCAATGAAAAAGCGACAGATGTATTTATCAAAAGCCCAACACCTTGGGGTGATATTTACAAAACTTATATTTGGAGGGAAGTGAAAAGAGAATTCAAAATAAAAGATATAAAGGTAGTAAACGTTACACATAAAGAACGCATTCTGTCTGCTAAAGATTATAAAAATGATGGTGATGAGAGAAAGAATATAAAAGGAATAGTAAATGATGGTTATGACTCATTTTATTCAAGACATTATTGGAGTGGAAATGAAAAAGTTAATGCCCGTGTCATATACAATCTGACAAGACCTTATGATCCTCCACTACTTTATGGATACTCTTCAGACGTCGGACAGCATTATTTTGAAAGCGGAGTCAATATAATAACTATTAAAGAATCACGAGCTAAGTTTTCTTTAGAACCGAAACAGAGCGCTAAATTTATGTCAAAGCTGATCAAGTTACAGTTAGGGTTATGGTTAACTATGAAACTAGTTTAGTAGGAGATGTAGTTGTAAATTTTGAGAATAAACATAAAGGTCATCATTTCTGGGCGTATGATATAAATGAAGTTTTATCTGCTGCGAATATGACGAGCACTGTGGTAACTAATGAATATGTTGAAATACACTATTTAAAGGATTTTAAAATAAGAATTGTTGATGCTTTTATAGGTAATGATATTGAATTCACTGAAGGTTTTTTTAGTTTTAATTAAATAATATGTTTGTTTTATTGCTAATATCAATTAATATCTAGTTATGTAAATCACTAAGACCATGCGGAAAATAAAGATATACTCGTAGTAATTATAGCATATTTTGAAGTAAAATTAGTAAATGAGGAAAATGAACTATTTAATTGTTTATACAGAGTGGGGCCTGTAACAAAGGCGAAGAATTGAACTCTAGGCTATTCTCCTTATACTGATCAACATTTGTTCGGCGACTTTTAAAAATAACTTGTATTTTGATTTTTATCACCCTTGAAAGTTTTTTCTAAGAGGTAATGTATTGCGACTTCTGTTAAGTCCAAAGTGTGACAGACAACGTCAATGACAATAATAATGGCGTACATTGAAGCTAATATTTATTTTGTATGAAAAATTGAAAATTTAAAGACTTCATAATTTTTAAAAGTCACTGAACAAATGTTGATCAGTATAAGGAGAATAGCCTACAGTTCAATTCTTCGCCTTTGTTACAGGCCCCACTCTGTATAGTAATCCTTATTTTAAATGTAAATACGATCTTAGTGCTGGCTTAATGTATGTGATATGAAACAACTAAAACAAGGAAGTAAATTACATTTTTCCACACATACATAAACGTACGACTTAAACACTAGCAAAAAGCCTACAACGCTTTAACATTACAAGTGGACTTATGTCTAACATTTAATTCACAGTGACGTGTGAATTGGATAAATCTAATCTTTAATGCTATGAAAATACGAACCAACGTACCAGCCATCGTAAATGACACGATTTGTAAGAGGAAATTGAGAATGTTGCAATTTATAAAGGTATTATGTGTCATACTTATGACTGACGATATAATTAAATCGTTATAAGAAAAATCTTCCTTGTAAATTCAATCCAAGTGTGTAAATAAGTATGTCTCGCTTGTTTAGCGTAAGAGAGAAGGAGATAAAGGAATATGATTTTAATTTAATTTTAATATGTAAAGAACATTCATGGGTTCAGGAATCCTCGATTTGATACATTGTGCAGGAAACTTGTTCAGTTTAGAGAATAAACGGAAACCGGATAGGTGAGTCCTTATTTATATCAACATAATGTTATAATGCACATATTAAATGAATAGTGAGATACTTAAACTATTTATTTGCACTCATAGGGAATTTATCACATGTCACATTTACATTTTACATTTAAAAAAAAATAATTTAATAATTAATTTATAAGCACGAAGATGAAATCATCTATATTATTTTCCCCTCACTTGCCCGGAAACACGTGTTTTGTCCTTTAATACCAGCGGGTAAAAACGCATTTTATCCACTAGTGGGTAAAGTAATTTGACCTTGAATAAAGTAAAATTAGTAATAAAGATGATTTATCACCTGTGGAACTACTGGAAGCAGTGATAAGCGCATTTTTTGCGTTGTAGTTTCCTCGTTATAGTGAGGGGAAAAGTTTTGTGTTACACTCGGGTGCAAATGTATTTTATTTTACTTCTCGTGTGTTAAAAAACTCGCAAGTTCAGGATTCCATTCTCGAACCACTCGCATCGCTCGTGGTTCAACTATAGAATCCTTTCACTTGCTCGTTTTTCAATTCCACATTCGGCGTTAAAATACAACTTTGCCCCCTTGTATAACAAATAACTATTTCACATTCATGAAATAAAACTATGGAAACGGATTAAATCGCGTATAATGAATTTAAAATACATCCCGACGTTTCGAACTCTTTACAGCGTTCGTGGTCAACGGGTGACTGAGGAAAAATTAAAATGTGCAAAAGCTACCCACTTACAAGAAATATTAACGAACCATGACCACAAATAATCTAGATTTCTAAGGCAGGTTCACACACTATTAATAAAGCTAGTTATACAATATTCAAAAAATTTTTACCATTACTCTGTTAAAAAATAATTACCCAATTAATCTACACAAAATTGACAAAGAAACAAACTGCAAATGTCCAACACCATACAACACAAATGCCTCACAGCCTTCGTCGTGCTTGTTCCATTATCAGATGTACTACTGGATCCCAAGCCGGTGGTAAAGTAAAGCCATCCTCTCTATTAAAGTTTGGATATTTCTTGATCTCAATGGCCTCTCGCAACATTCTGGGTATATATCGCTTCTCCTTAGCGAGAACCAGAGGCTTGTCAAACTTTATAGCATGATTGACTTTATCCATGACATGTTCAGAGACTGCAGACCTTTGCCGACGGTGCTTGACATCCGCTATGTGTTCCTTCACCCGTGTGGAAATGCTTCGTTTCGAAGCACCGTCGGCAAAGGTCTGCAGTCTCTGAACATGTCATGGATAAAGTCAATCATGCTATAAAGTTTGACAAGCCTCTGGTTCTCGCTAAGGAGAAGCGATATATACCCAGAATGTTGCGAGAGGCCATTGAGATCAAGAAATATCCAAACTTTAATAGAGAGGATGGCTTTACTTTACCACCGGCTTGGGATCCAGTAGTACATCTGATAATGGAACAAGCACGACGAAGGCTGTGAGGCATTTGTGTTGTATGGTGTTGGACATTTGCAGTTTGTTTCTTTGTCAATTTTGTGTAGATTAATTGGTTAATTATTTTTTAACAGAGTAATGGTAAAAATTTTTTGAATATTGTATAACTAGCTTTATTAATAGTGTGTGAACCTGCCTTAGAAATCTAGATTATTTGTGGTCATGGTTCGTTAATATTTCTTGTAAGTGGGTAGCTTTTGCACATTTTAATTTTTCCTCAGTCACCCGTTGACCACGAACGCTGTAAAGAGTTCGAAACGTCGGGATGTATTTTAAATTCATTATACGCGATTTAATCCGTTTCCATGGTAACCTATCGATGTTTCGAAAATCCTTTGTCCGATTATCACTTGTCCGAAAACGGTTGACAGAATTTTTATAATCCAAATACATTGTTTACCATACTTTTATTATGCCGCTAGTTTGCTATCCCACATTATCGTTTTCCCGAAATTCAATATCCAGAAGAACGGTTGCCAACTTTATCATTTGACAACCGATTTGTTAACCACCTTTTCATAAATACCATGCTACGTAACATCGAAATGTCATTTTCCCTAATATCATTTTATAGAAACAATAACCAGAAGAACGGTTGCCAATCTTATCATTTGACAACCGTTTCGTTAACAAACTTTTCATAAATCCGATGCTAACGCGACATCGAAATGTCATTTTCCCTAATATAATCCTAAAAAAAATCCAAAAAAAATTGGTTAGGTTACGTCACGGAAACAAACATTTGCTAGAAAAGTGGGTTAGGTTAGGTTAGAACTGCGACCATACAGAAACAAACTTGTGCTAGAAAAGTGGGTTAGGTTAGGTTAGAACTGCGACCATACAGAAACAAACTTGTGCTAGAAAAGTGGGTTAGGTCAGGTTAGAACTGCGACCATACAGAAACAAACTTGTGCTAGAACAGTGGGTTAGGTTAGGTTAAAACTGCGACCATATAGAAACAAACTTGTGCTAGAAAAGTGGGTTAGGTCAGGTTAGAACTGCGACCATACAGAAACAAACTTGTGCTAGAACAGTGGGTTAGGTTAGGTTAGAACTGCGACCATACAGAAACAAACTTGTGCTAGAAAAGTGGGTTAGGTTAGGTTAAAACTGCGACCATATAGAAACAAACTTGTGCTAGAAAAGTGGGTTAGGTTAGGTTAGAACTGCGACCATACAGAAACAAACTTGTGCTAGAAAAGTGGGTTAGGTTAGGTTAGAACTGCGACCATACAGAAACAAACTTGTGCTAGAAAAGTGGGTTAGGTTAGGTTAAAACTGCGACCATATAGAAACAAACTTGTGCTAGAAAAGTGGGTTAGGTCAGGTTAGAACTGCGACCATACAGAAACAAACTTGTGCTAGAACAGTGGGTTAGGTTAGGTTAGAACTGCGACCATACAGAAACAAACTTGTGCTAGAAAAGTGGGTTAGGTTAGGTTAAAACTGCGACCATATAGAAACAAACTTGTGCTAGAAAAGTGGGTTAGGTTAGGTTAGAACTGCGACCATACAGAAACAAACTTGTGCTAGAAAAGTGGGTTAGGTTAGGTTAGAACTGCGACCATACAGAAACAAACTTGTGCTAGAAAAGTGGGTTAGGTTAGGTTAGAACTGCGATCATACAAAAAACAAACCTTTGCCTAAACCCTTATGGCAAGGATTCTTAAGTCAAGTAAGAACTGCGACCGTGAGGGTCGGCAACAAACTTTTGTTAGAAAATTAAGGATTTACTGAACTTTTGATATAGCGGCTTGATAATATTTCGAATTATAAAACTATACGCCATGCAAAATAGCTGTCAAAGGATACTTAGGAATTTTAATAAGTGTTAATTCGAATTTCGATCTTTTTATATAGCGGCTAAATAATATTTCGGATTAGAAACTTTACGCGACAAAAAGTAGTTGTCAAATGATTCTTAAGCATTTTAATAAGTGTTGATTCGAATCATAAGCGAAACAAAACTACAGCGAAATAATAATGGGGAAAATAATAATAGGGGAAAAGTACTTTCGGGCAAACAAAACTTAGGGCAATTAATAAAATGTGAAGCGTTTTCGGCCTACTAATATTCGACATTACAATTTTCGACTTTTTGATAGGTAACCGTTTCCATAGTTTTATTTCATGAGTAACTATCGCGGTAACCGAAGACAATATTATTTCACATTCGTCACAATTTTATTGTGTTGTGGGCGATGGACTAGCCAACCTGTCACTGCTAAATTACAATTTAGATTTCTTTTAACCCTTTAATTGCTTGTTGTGGTACTGAAACTTAAAACATTTTCGTACCCTGCCTACCCCTTCTGGGAATATAGGCGTGAGTATGTATGTACATTTGTATAAAGTCACAAAGCATTATTGCCTTTAGATTGCATTTGGAGATTTTGAAGTAAATTATCTAAAATTCCACTTATTCACATTAATATCTACTTATTAAAAAGCTTACCAGGCATTTCTGCGACGCGAAACGAAAACGAAACGCCGCGAAAGGTAGTCTGCTCTGTCGCGCCAATACGCAAGAGCGATAGAGACATCTACGAGCGTTTCGTTTCGTCAGCGTTTGTGCTATTCGGCTAAGTACCCTGGTGTTATGAGGATGAGGTACCTACGCTCGCCAAAAACTGAATTTTTAATGAAAAGCATTTCGCTTAAATATACTTTAAAAATCTACAAGACGATTGTGAGGCCTGTTGTATTGTATGGATCTGAATGCTGGGCGACAAAGGTGGAGGATGAAAGGAGAGTGCACATAGCGGAAATGAGAATGTTGAGATGGATGTGTGGAGTGACCAGAATGGATCGGATCAGGAATGAGTATATTAGGGGAAGTTTGAAAGTTGCGCCTATAACGGAAAAGATGAGGAGTGGCAGGTTGGCGTGGTACGGTCATGTAATGAGGAGGGATGAGTGTCATATAGGCAAAAGAATGTTGGATATGAAGGTTGATGGATGGAGAGGGAGGGGTAAACCCAAACAACGCTGGATGGATTGTGTGAAAGAGGATATGAGGAAGAAAGATGTGAGTGTTGAGATGACGAAAGATAGAGGAGAATGGAAGAGGAAGACGTGTTGTACCGACCCCACATAACGTGGGATAAGGGTAGGAGGAAGAAGAAGATACTTTCCATATATTTAATTTGTGTCATGTAATATAATCATAAAATTATAGTGAATTTTGAGGCAAATTTGACGCATAGGTAACTTTTATTTACGTCGTATGTTATGTGAGTGTGCAAGGGAAAACGTCTCACTTTGTCGATTGATATAAAGCCGCTTTGTCAGTTTCTTCATATAAAGATATAAGCAAATCTCGCCTTAATGGTAACCGACAAATTGGGACGTTTTACTAAACACACTCACTTATAATGCCTATCCTTTATTTAAATTATATTTATTTATTTATTTATTTAAACTTTATTGCACAATAAAAGAAAAAGAAGTACAAATGGCGGACTTAATACCTTAAGGCATTCTCTACCAGTCAACCTTTTTTAACTGGATAAAATTTTAAACTCTGTTTCATTTACAGGTTTCAAATGACTTCAGTTTACTTCCTGCTGTTTCTGGCCTCAGCCTGCAATGGCTTGATAATCGACATTGACGTAGCAAAAGAAGTTATAGATGTCCGACATTACATCCCTACAAACACCATTACAGAAGAAGAAAGAAAAACTTTTGGCATTGATGACGCTGGACTGATAAAGCTATTGAAATTTACACAAACGATGAAACAAAACCAGATTTTGTACACGTTAAAAATGGAAAAAATGATTTGTATGATAAATATGGTTGGTTGGAAGTAAAAAAAAAGAACCGTCACTCCAAAATATTTCGATCTTAAACCAGATACATACAGCCAAACAGTTAAATCGCCAGAATCAGATATATTTAATAAGAACAAATTGGACGGGCGATGTAGTATCAGTTACGGATAAAATCAAATATATAATCTATTCAAATGGAACTGAAGTTATAAGTGCAGAAAACGAATGGGGTACAGATGAAATTATAAAGAAACCTACAATCGTGAAAGAAAAAGAAGAGGAAGGTTATCAATATGAAAAGTGTGTTATGGAAGTTAAAATTGATTATGAAACAACGATAGAAGGTGATGTTACAGCTGATTATGCTAAAACAAGGACTACCGATAAAGGATCGCATTATTTCTGGGCTTATGAATTAAAAGATGTGCAAAATGCAGCCAAATTAAAGAAGAACGGTATCACTACTGAAATAATATCCGTAACTTATTACAGAAAGACAAAAAAGGCGTAATAACAAATAGTAAACTAAATGAGTTCATAGTACCTAATGAGACAAAAAGTAATTAAAAGAGATGCTTCCTCAAATTTATTTAAACTATTTGTAATATTTTTGCTGAAATAAAATATGAAGATGTGTTTATTATAATTAGGCTTTATATTTTCCGAATAAATACATACGTATACATACAATCACGCCTGTATCCCATGAAGTGGTAGGTAGAGCACATTAAACTACTCAAGTTTCAATGCCACTCTTGGCAAATAAGGGGTTGAAAGAAAACGAAACTGTGACATTGCAGTGACAGGTTGCCAGCCTCTCGCCTACGCCACAATTTAACCCATATCCCATAGTCGCCTTCTACGACACCCAAGGGAAGAAAGGGGGTGGTGAAATTCTTAACCCGTCACCACACGGGTAAATATGTATCCGAGTAAATATGTATCATTAAAATGAATAGTCTGTAAATAAAATTTATTGCATTTTTATTCGCCAAGATTTTATAACTAGGGAACAAATCAAAATTATTTTATTACTATTATTACATACTTTTGTCCTGTTTTTCTTTAGTAGTCACAATGATGATGATGATGATTATATCCTGTTGTCTCTCATCAGGGGCATAGGGCTCTTAGGAAGGATTTCCACTGTTCCTGGTCCGATGCGGCCTCCTCCAGGCGCGCCCAGCCGAGGCCCACTGAGCCAGCCTCCTTTTCCACCGTGCGCCTCCAGGTAGTTCGCGGGCGACCTCTCCCCCTTGATCCGGGAATATTCCAAGTCAACCCTTGCTTGGACAGTCACAATACAAAATGTAAATTATAAACTGAAATAGATACCTCACTGAGGAGGTCTCCACTTGATCGGTGTAGAAAGCAATTACTTTAGCCGTTTAAGTTAAATATCGGGTTCGGTTCGATTCCCGACTTCGTCACCAATGAACTTGATCGATTTGTTGTTTGATGGACCACTTAATAGCAAATAATATTAAAACAATACTGTAGCTAATAGTAATAAAAGTGAAAGAAAATATTGTTTATGCACAAGGGTCACTGTCGCTGCGTTGACATGTTGAGTCTTTTCTTGTTGAGTCACCAAATTATTATTCGGTGTGGTACTTTTTTCTGTCACTACCGTTAGTGAGTCTTCTTCTATATCATTGATTTGTACACTATTGCCAACGCGTGTTATTTCATAAGACATATCTTTGTGTGGTCTCAGCAAGTCACTATTTGGTGCACTGTTCCCATTGTGATCCGATTCATAAAACGAACCTTCATGTCGAGGTATATAATTATTTGGTGCACTGATTCTACCGTGATCTTTAAAAGACAAACTGTCTTCTATATAGAAATCTTGGTTACTATAGCTATGAGACCTTTCTGATCTTTCTACGGAAGAGTCACCAATTAATTTACTAATTCCTTTGTTAATAGTGCCTTCTATATCTACATGATCTGCAATCACTTCTCCGATCCCTTTCGCGATTCCTTTTCCAATGTTCTTGAGCCAGTCAGACTTGTGTTTTTTACCTCCATTGTCTCGTTTGTCTCTTGACCATTTTCTGTTGTTATTGTTATATATTCGATTGCCTGCGTATATTTTTGTTTTATCATTTATAATATTCTTCTTTGCGATTGGCTCTATATGACTGATATCATCTTCTTTAGTTACACACGTTTATTTCTATGTTATATACTACTTGACTTCGTACTTGATTTTGTGTAACATTATCCTCATCAGTGTTATCATTTTGTTGGTATTTTTTTCTTATTTCACTTGTTAAAGATGTTGACGTGTATATTTATCTTCTCCATTAGTGTAAATTTTTTGTGAAATTACATTTGCATTCTTCTTATGTAACTTTGTGATGATGTTATTTAAGTCACCGCAAACCAAGGCTACGAAAGCCAGAAGATAGACTGATTCATGTTGATTCCTGTAAAAAAAATGTTTAAGTTTTAGGACATCTCGGACACTGGCGATCAAATATATGAAAGAGGCGCGTTCCTAGCACACATTCTAAGCTTGTGTAGGTGAACGCGTACCATGCTCGTATGATGAGATATGTCAGGTTGACTGTTCCTTTTTGTGGCGTTAACTGTGAGGTAACCGAGAGGGGGTACGCTTTCATGGGGAGCGGTTTTACCATAGTACTCTTTATTATACAGTGGTTATAGTTTGGGATATAAAGGACTAGATTGCCTTTATTCTAAAGAGAAAGGATATAGCGTTCCTAAGCTAGGTCTGTGTGTGGTTTTAAACTCAATAATTATAGCATTCAAGTTAATAGTGTAGAACATGAAAAAATCTAGGTACCAGTCGAAAGTCCCCCTTATAACAATTTAGTCGTAGGTACATACACAAAATAATTTTTATCTACATATAGCTACATATAGCTTGTAAAATTATTAATGTAAATAAAGTAAGTACCTACATAAAATAGAGTTTATAGACAACAAACTGGTTCCAGTTTGGCGAAAAGAAAAAATGTAATACATTAGTCATCATAAGTTTAAAAAAAAAAGTTCATTTCTATATTATTTCAATATTTTATTTTAAACTAAAACAAAACTCACCAATGGGATGAATGTCCTCTCCTAACTGAGATGATACTATTATCCCATATCCTTAAATATTATGTTCATAGGATTGATGATCGTCACTAGGCATCCATACTAATATTATAAATGGGAAAGTGTGTGTGTCTGTTTGTCGGTCTTTCACGGCAAAACGGAGCGACGAATAGACGTGATTTTTTAATTGGAGATAGTTGAAGGGATGGAGAGTGACATAGGCTACTTTTTGTCTCTTTTTAAACCCCCAGCTTCCCTAAAATAGGGGGGAAATGGTATGGAGCATTCCGCATTTTTCGAATTTGACGCGAGCGAAGCCGCGGGCAATAGTTAGTAATCTATAAATATTACAAATGTAAGTTGTGGTCAGAGCTGACATAATAGTTAGTAATCTATAAATATTACAAATGTAAGTTGTGGTCAGAGCTGACAGATACGAAAATAGTTAATATTTTCAATAGTAGTCCATATATGGTAAAGAGGATAACATTGAGTACCTAAGAGGATATCATAATGAAACTGTCCTTAGTATCATAAATTCATAATTTAATACACATAAGTACATAACCACCTTCCTACTCAGCCCTGTATATCCAAAAGTAAGTAGCAAAGTTACGAGAGCCGCTCTTCAAGTTTCAGTGCCCTCTGACTAGTGCGTTTTCACATTATCCGACCCAATATCAGATGTCGGACTAATATCCTATACCTACATTACAGGCGCCATCTTGGATTTTTTCCATTGAAATCCTTCCGACATCCGATATCGGATCGGATAATGCGAAAACGGACTTACGCCGTGGCTTGCGTGGGCAACGGACGACGGGCGCGCGACGGAGATGCGAAGCGACGCGGCGCGAAATTTCACACATTCGGCGACGCCATTGGGAAAGCGATGCGGTGCGATGAACTACCGGTGATATACCGGCATTTGCCACGACTCAAGGGAGCTTGGGGTCTGCTTAGAAATTAATCATAAGAATTGCCATCTGACCTTCTAATCCGAAGGGTAACTAGTTCTTATTGGGATTAGTCCGATTTCTTCACGATGCTTTCCTTCACTGAAAAGCTACTGGCAAATATCAAATGACATTTCGTCACTACTTTTAAAAATACTTGTATCTTCGTCTGTCTATGAAAAGAAAATTGTAGTAAGTATGTATGGAATACATATAGACTTACTGCGTTTTAACTTTGAGGAGCAGCGTGAGATACGAGATTTTTTCAAAATAGTAACGATTTGTCACATAAGTTCTGAAAAACTCATTGGTACGAGCCGGGCCAGGGTTCGAACCCGTAACCTCCAAATTGAAAGTTTTACGGTCTTACCGCTAGCACAGTGTACTGAAAATAGCTCTCGGTTACCTCACAGTAACTGCCTATCAAAGACGCGACCAGTCGACCTGTCATATCTCACTCATACAAGCATGGCACGCGTTCACCTACACGAGCTTAGACTGCGTGCGTAGGAACGCGCCTTTTTCATATATTTGATCGCCATTGTCCGAGATGTGCCGCTAGGCCATCAGCACTTCGATTAGCTGTATGATATTATTTCCTTCATCATTATCATTCTCCTGCCCTGATCCCATTCATTTGAGGGCGGCATCATGTCTTCCGCTTCCATACCTCCCTATCATCCGTCATTTCATCATTCACTTGCTTTCGCTTCATATCATCTCTCACGCAATCCATCCTTTTCCTCGGTTTTCCTCTCCCATTACTTCCTTCCACACTCATTGCAATGCCTTTCTCGTCACATGACTTTCATCCCTTCGCATCACATGCCCATACCATGCCAGACGATATTATTTCCTTGAAATACGTAATATACGACCTATACTGCGTATTTCAAGGAAAATACGAAGTAGCTAGGTGTATGAGTAACAGGGCTAGTCCCTGTTACACATACAGATTTACCTATACGCAAACGTACAAACTACATCTTGTTATATAAGTTCAATAATGATGAATCGTAGTCCATTATAGTATTTATTCTTAACGGTGTCAGTAGTTTTTTGAGGTAAGTTCAATTTATTTATTTAATCTCTATAAATTTGATCCCCCTTTTCTTTCAACTTTTTGATGGCAAAACTTGAGTAGTTCATGTGCTCTGACAAATTGTATGTATGTATTATGTATGTAAATTTGATCAATTATACAAACAAATAAAACTTAAGGTATTTATTTAATGCATTTATTTATTTATCACTTTTACACTTTTAATTTCTTGTCCTTTCTCTGTATAATAGGTACCTACATATTAGAAACCTATTCAAATAGTGTTATTATCGAAAAAAATCCCGCTCTTCACTTGCGTTTGCATTTTTATTTTCTATAACCCATTTCACTGAGCCTCCATTATCCTAATCGCATTCCGTCACAAAACTCTTATATTTTCAGATAATCACAATGAATTGGCTACTATGTCTGCTGCCTGTTATAGCCCATGCTCAAATAGCCATCAACATTCAAGCATCAAAAGAAACCCCTGCCTCTTTCTTACACGCAACTGGTGTATACCACTCCATCATTACTGATAAAGATCAGAAAATATTCCATTTGAATAACGAAACACTAAAGAAAGCTATTTTTAATCTTACTGGGAAAGTACCTACAAATGTATATTTATATGGCCCGACACCTTGGAATGATTTGTATAAAACTTACTCTTGGGAGCCTGTCAAAACTATTATCAAACCACAAAGCATTAAAGTTATAAACATAGAAACTACTGAAGTTATTCTAGATAGCACAAACATAACTAACAATGGCACTGCAGATAAAAAAGAAAAAGTTTCATTAATAGTTGATATTGTGAAAAATGTTACAACGTCTTGGAATCAAACAGATAAGTTTGCTGCTAAAGTTGATTATCATATTAGTGCCATAGGTATGACTGGACCTGATTTCCATATAAACTCTACTTATGGACAAACTTTACAGATAAAAATAATGATATCGTAGAATCTCCAACTGTAAAGTTGACTTTAAAACCAAAATCAGTTGCTACTGTAGAATTTAAAGCCACTAACGTAACAGTAACTATAGAAGTTGAATATTTGGTTACGCTAGATGGATATGTGGCTACGAATAATGAAGTCAAACTTAATGGACATCATTTTTGGGCGTATGACGTTAAGAATGTGTTGAAAGCTGCAGGGCTGCCAGTTTTTAGGAAAGAGAAACAGATTATCAGAGTACAATTTTGTACAGATAGCAAAATTGTTGTTGGTGATCATTAGATTTCTACAAACATAGGTATAGACAGACAGTCACAGATTCAAACAAGAATTAAAGGAGAAGAAAAAATTGCAATATTATTGAATGGAAAAGACAGCAGAAAATAAGGAAGGGAGGCATCAAAATGGAATGGAAATAATAACTACAAAAAAGAGATTCAGAGATAAAAGAAATGAAGAGACAAGGACAATAGCAGGAATGGGAACGAAATGTCCTGACCATTATATCGACAAATTTTTGCACATATTTCCAGGAACAAACACTTAAAGCACTTCTTACTTCGATAAACTGTTATCTATCTCTATTTATTTTTGGAGTACATTTCAACAAAGTCATTACTCATTGAAATCAAATACATATATAAGTCCGTATAGACAGATAGTCTAAGAAAAAAACGTACCTCAGTACCATACATAAAAAGGTAAGGTGGCCTAGATAGCATTACACCTATGAGGTATGCTCAGCTAGGTGGCGCTACTATTAATATTTGATGTTTTAACACATATCGAGCTAATGATTGAATATGGACCAAATTGTCAAAACGGATCTTCAAAAGTTTTAAGCCTCTGTCCAGAGATGGCAGTCTATGCACTGTGATTAGAGGTACACATTTTACTTCGACGTGCTTCGATAGTAACTCTCTATAATACTCGATCCTCTTTGTTGAAATACAAATGTGTTAAATAATAAAGTTGGCTTGAGTAAATAGTTACTATTCTTTACCTCAAAATAAATATAAGAACGTGTTGTTTGTAATAAGTACCTCTACCGTAACTTTTTTACGTTACTTTATAGCGTAAAAGTCATAGAAATTGTATGTAATTTTTGGCTCTAGTAACATTCCGAGAACGCTGTTCACTTTCCTCATACAATGTCATTTTCCTTTATGTCAACGCCATAGTCT
The DNA here is from genome assembly GCF_023078275.1 of Leguminivora glycinivorella. Lineage (NCBI taxonomy): Eukaryota > Metazoa > Arthropoda > Insecta > Lepidoptera > Tortricidae > Leguminivora > Leguminivora glycinivorella. The sequence continues at coordinate 13,884,738 of NC_062990.1, forward strand.
CAAATACTCATGATAGCGAACTTAACATAAACATAGATTTAAAAACTACAAACAATTTTCAAAGTATTTATATTATCGTAAATAACGTCACAAACAAAATACTAGTCACTGAGTTCTTTACAGCATTGTTTCCTTGTTGCTTCAACACTTTTGGAAAACCTTTAGATGTTAATTTCTTATTTTTGACCTCTCCTGTAACCCAATTGATATTTTCATCATCTGTTACATTTTTGACTGTAAATAAGCATTGAGTTTCACTATTCATCGCAAATACATTATCTCCATAAACATTTATAGAGCAATTTGTGTAAAATTCTATTCTTATTTCTTCGCTCAACCTTACACTATGTGGCATACCAGCTTCATCCATAATTGTTTTTATATCATAGTGCTCATAACCCCAGACATATGAGCTATCAAATTTAGCTAAAATATTTCCAGTTAATGTTGCTAAGTAATTTATCTGTATTAGAACTGTAACTTTAGTTGCACTTAAAATTGCTGTAGCATCTTTTTTTGCGCCTAAAGTTACACCAAAAGTAGCATTAACATTAGTATCCTTATTAGTTTCAGAAAAATCTCTTCCAAAATTTGATGCAATGCTCCAATTCTTATCAATGCTATTGACATCTATTATATGTAATATTTCCGCTGGAAATACATCTTTTTGTTTAAAAACACACGTTACATTATCCTCTATATTGCCTTTTAGTATTATTAATCGGGAATTTTCTGTTGCGTATTCATTATACGTCTGTACTTTGTTTAAAATAATTTCCTCTTGTATAACCTTAGTTTTAGTCCCGTTTGGTTTAAGAACTGTTTTCACTGGTTCTAGTTCATAGTTTTTATAAACATCGTTGTTACTATCAAGGAAAACTTCTGTTTGTAGTCCTGTTAGTGTGAATAAAGCTTTTTGTAGTAATTCATCTGTAATATGGAATAGTTCTCTATGGTTAGCGTTTAGGTCTCTTGTCTCAGATTGGCCGGTTGTTTGAACGGTGACTTCGTTTGAGTCGGAAACTTGGATGTGTATCTCTATTTGTGCGTGTGTCTTTGACAGAATAAATAGGATCACTGGTAGGAGTATACGCGCGTTGTACATCTGAAAATGTAAATGTAAAATGTTTAAATAATAATAAAATATTATTTCAACTACCTACAAGACTATCCCCCTTATTCATAAACGTAGTCTAAAGTTATCACGCCGATAAAGTTCGTTTGTCCTTTTCTACCACACCAATACGTCGGAAAGGGACAAACGAACTTTATCGGCTGATAACTATAGAGTACGTTTATGAATAAGGGGGTAAGCCTTTAGTATAGTTTTTGTCTAAAATGGCTGTGACATACGGACATGATGAAATTATAGCTGCCTATTCTAGGGTTCTGTTTTTAGCTACCTGACAAATTTGAAATTATTATAGATCGGACCTTTGCCATTATGAACGTAAGAAACTCTCATACGAACCCTAAAAATTAAACCCTATATATCTCTGAAATTAAGTTAAAAGTGAGATTGAAAACATTCCTTCTACGTAGGTAATCTATAGCGTTGACAAAACGTTTAATTGCATATACCTACTTAAGCACGAGTTAGTTTACGAATTAATTTATATACATAAATATCACCGATGTAAATCCTTGACAGCAAATGGCTACTAAAAAGTTTTTGATAATGTCACCTCTAAGAGAAATCTACGTTACACAGAATGACTACTATCAAAATAATATTCTTCTATTTTTATCCAAAACAATAAATTAAACATAAAATACTAACCTTTTGGCCTTTCCTTACACAAAACAACACGCTTCACACCATAATACAAATACAACTGATCATCTTCAATCAATTTTAACTTAAAATGTATCTAAAATCAATCCAATACTAAAAGTCACTAAGAAATCTATCAGTATCTTTAACAACGTCGTATCTTGCAAGTAAACCAATACTGATATACGACCTTTACTTTAAATATTCATTTGTTACTTATTTTGTTTAGTTTTCTAAACAAACCATCCTTTTAAATGTTATTTGAGTCTTAAATACAAGATATAAGACTATTTTTTCCGCGTAGATCGTAAAGGTTTTTGGCGTATAACCAGTTTAAAGTCAAGGCTACCCATTCGGTAATGTTTATATAATATATAGGTAGCAAGCCTTAGTAAATGCCAGGCGGACAGAGTAATACAGGGTCAGATTTGATGACGTAAGAACTCCGCCGTTCATATTACAATTATATGCATTTTGATCACTTTTGCCAGTATTGCATTTTGCCACATTTTGTCTTTTTCGTAATTGAAAATCGGATGTATGTAGAACGGATAGGTACCTATCCTATAAAGGCGCCAGTGGGAGTGTTTTAAATCGACACGAGTTACGAATTTCCTTTTTGCACGTGTATCGTACGACGATTTGCAGTGCAGGTGGCCCTCCGAGTCCTCTTTTCCGCACTTGTAATGTACTAAGTAGGTATAGTCGCCATCAGATATATAATAGCGCCCGAGGTACTCAAAAATATCTGAACACGCCTGTAACGCCTAGGCAATAGAGGCGTGTTCAGATATTTTTGAGTACCTCGGGCGCTCTTATATATCTGATGGCGACTGTACTACAGTATCCAAAAACACTTATGTATGTATTTGAAGTCTATTTTCCTTTTAGATAATATAAGTAGGAAAGGCAGGTAAGAAATAATAGTAAAAAAAAACAGATACATGTATAGATGCTTTTATTTGTATAACAATATTGCTTTCAAATATCGTATAACAGATTTACTTTTACTACAATTTTATATTAAAGATAAAATTAGAAAATTTACTATTTTTGGCAAAACTTGAACTTCGAACCTATTGAAGGACCGGTCCAATCCCTACCAACTGAGCTACCGAGGTTCACCAGAATCGTGAGAATTTTTACATTTTCATTTTTTGTTTTTACCTTTAATATAAAATGTGTAGTATTATTAGCCTGATAATAATAAGTTTATTGAGTTTTTGATCGCAAATAATAACTAAAGGGGTTCAATGATAGATGTATATTTATTTACAATACATATTTTGTCGTTTCCAAGCAAAAGCTCCCAATTTCTTGCCATAAGATCGCTTTGACAGCTTATTCGTATTAATATACAAGCGAATCTCGCCCATATGGGAACGTAGGACCTTTTATTACACTTCGACACATTGAGAACCTTCATTTGGATGTTGGTTGTTTTTTTTTTGGTGGGATATAATTGGTTTATGATAATAATTATGGAAGGAATCTACCAAAAGCGAATCAAAAGTAAAGTTGGCAGCAAAAGTACATCAAATATCTAACACAAACTTGTTTTGGAAAGAATATTCCCAATAAGAAAATCTACGTATGACGTTCTCAATAAAAGGTACCACATGGCCAATAACGATAAGGACGAAATTTGCTAGTTACCAGCACTTATTAAAGCGAAATTATAGTACCTTCTATTTAAACGACACATTGCCAGGAACCATAAGAGATTATGATGTTTTTTTATGACATAGTCCAGTATTTAGTCTTAAAGTTTCTTTTACAGAATTGTATGTTTTTGCTCATATGTATTTTTAAGGGCATTTTCAAAATTTGGGACACCCCAATTAGCGTAAGTTGTTAACAAAAATTAACTCACAGTCAGTTTTGTGACGATAATTAAGCATGAGTAGTAAAGGCCAGGTCAGAAGTACTCGAAACCGACGAGCGTGTATGAGAAACGTTATGAAAGTGTGTGAAGCGAAAGTGATCAGGATCGTAGTAAATGGAAGTCCGTGATCTCTGCCTACCCCTCTGGGAAACAGGCGTGATTGTATGTATGTATGTAATTAAGCGTGAAATTTTTATAAAAATATTGTTTTTGTGTTAATTACATAAACTTCAAGCGATAAACTACATTCAGAATGTGAAAAAAGTAAATTTTTAGACAGATTTTATGCTTAATTGTCGTCACAACTGACAGCGAGTTAATTTTTGTTAACAACTTACGCTAATTGGGGTGTCCCATATTTTGAAAATGCCCCTACGTCCAAAACAAGTTAATTTTATATTGATTTAGACTAACACGATTTGCACTCATAATTTCAGAACAAAACGGGACTTAATCGCGTAAACACTTACATTTATATTTGGCCCGACGTTTTGGAGTCTACCCGTGACCACGAACATAATGTGATGTTCGAAACGTCGGGCCAAATATAAATGTAAGTGTTTACGCGATTAAGTCCCGTTTTGTTCTAAAATTATAAGTTAATTTTATCTGTGTGTAGATAATTTAACGTCTTACTACTTTTGCTGAATCCAGATAGGTTTAAAATTACAAATCAAAGTTTCAGCTAGCATTATAAATAATACAAAAGAATTAAATAAATTTAAAGCTATTTATAACTAAATTACATTACAACTAGTAGGTGATTTTTAAGGCGAGATATTCTCAGAATTATTTCGTGGTATTTTCTATTTGATCTAACCATTTTTTTCTAATGATATTTCACAATTAAATAAGTTCGAAATAGTAACAGAAAATACCAAAAATAAGCCTGGTCGTACTTCGCCTAAAGTTGCTTTACGGGTCATCCATATACTACGTCACAATTTGTCTAACGCAATTAATGAATGTCACCTTATCAGATAATCTTAATTTGTTTATTTCAGGCTGTACATTATGGTCTAGTTACAAAAAGAACGTTTTAAAGGCCAGTTGTACAAACGTTCATTATCAAATGCATTTATAGCATTTCATAATATCTGAGTAGATCAGATTTGACTGCTTATGCTAAAATAGATGGCGCTATGCTTAGAATCTGTGCCTGAAGCACTGGTATGTACCACCAAAAGCGAAAAGTGAAAAGAGACTAAGCGATGAGCTTTCGGCCATAGAAACGAACAAAAGGTAGTCACTCCCGTGTAAATAGGAAACTTGACTGTACTTAAAATAAGTACATTACGATACAAGTGCGTAAAAAAGGAAGTTCGAAACGAGTGGCGATAAATTAAAACACGACCGAAGGGGGTGTTTTAAATCGACACGAGTTACGAATTTACTTTTCGCACGTGTATCACGTGTTTTTCAGTACAGATGGCCCTCCGAAGTTTCGACCTGGCATATAATGAACCACTTCTCGCACTAGTGCGTAAAAAAAACACCATCTGTACTGAAAAATATTTTTCGCACTAGTGCGTAAAAAACACCATCTGTACTGGAAATTCGTAACTCGTGTCGATTTAAAACACTCCCTTCGGTCATGTTTTAATTTATCGCCACTAGTTTAGAACTTCCTTTTTTACGCACTTGTATCGTAATGTACTATTATACCATGCACGAAATAAAGCATCAGATAAATGTAAGAAAAACATGGATAGACGTTATTTTTAAATAAAAATTCTATTTAATAAGTCAGGTAGTAATATATAATGTAACTGAGTCGACCGTGACGTCACTCAATTCGATTTCATATTAATCCCATAAGAGCAAGACGTTTGAAATTCGTTTTGACAGTTCTTAAAAAGAAGCTGATGTGACTAGGAGGCAAGTAGCTTATAAAAGAGACGCGATGATAGCGCTAGCGAGTAGTTTGTCGCCGAGCGATGAACTATAACTCGCTCGCTCTCTTATTTACATGGGAGCGACAATCTTTTGTTCGTTCCTATTGCCAATACCTCATCGCTAACTCGATTTATGGGTAAGCATTTATGCTGAAGCGGGACCATTTCGTGGTAAACCCGACATACTTTTTTTTTTCTTGGCTTATTTTTTGTAATTATAAAAATTACTTATGTAAATAATTTATGTGGTTACCATGAATAAACTATTGAATCTGAATCTTTGGGTGGGACCAGTGCCTGAAGTGTTAACTTTTTAATTTTTGCACCATTTATTTTAGCAATAGAAATATATTGACTACTAAAATCATAACCATCCTCAAATTTTCATTTATGATTCTTCATTTCTTAAATAAAAAAATCATAAAATTTCTTAAATGGTTTAGTGAAACTATTGGCCAAATGACTACCATATCATATGTATGTATAGATACGTCAAGTCTACTTTAGTAGATTCGCAATGAAAAATTTATATGAAAATCTTCATACAAACAATAACAGCTTATTGCTCTTTAATTAAAATATACAAATTTTAAAGATATTTAAAAACACATTTAATCACCAGATTTTAAAGCTAACAACATGACGACAAATTATATGACGTAAGCAAAATATTTACATTGTAATATTATATTAATATTACATATTTATGATTAACATCGTTTATACCAGAGAGGGAAACAGGCACATGGAGTGTAGATTTTCTCCTTTCCTTATCTAAAATAGATTTGGAATTAAATCCTGACCAGAAATATATAACTACGCGCCATATTGTGGAATTTCATTAAAACTATTTTCTTCATACTAAACTGAGCTGTCACCGCATACATCAGAACAGCGCCCTCTTGACAATAGGCGAGACGACAAAAAAAAAACTATTTAGTCCGTTAGGTTTTTTGAATATTGTATAACTAGCTTTATTTATAGTGTGTGAACCTGCCTTAGAAATCTATATTATTTATGGTCATGGTTCGTTAATATTTCTTGTATGTGGGTAGCTTTTGCACATTGTAATTTTTCCTCAGTCACCCGTTGACCATGGACGCTGTAGTGTTCGAAATGTCGGGATGAATTGTAACACCCTTCATTTCAACGTATATCCATGGTATATAATATTCTTGTTTTGCACATTGTAATTTTTCCTCGGTCACCCGTTGACCACGGACGCTGTAAAGTGTTCGCAACGTCGGGATGAATTCTAAATTCATTATACGCGATTTAATCCGTTTCCATAGTTTTATTTCATGAGTAACTATCGCGGTAACCGAAGACAATATTCCGTTAGGTAGATTATTAAAAAAATTTGGGACAAATATTTTTTATTTTTTCTCGTAAACGAACAATGACGAAGGTGTAGTGTTGAAGTTTTGCTTTAACGCCTAGGTACAATTTCTACTTAAAAGTGACGTCACAAGCTCACTCTGGAACTTTGATGCCCTATATCTTTGTATTTTTTTCCAGTGTGTCCAGTATTTTGGACGATCTAACTGACGGACTAAAAAGAATATCATTATTTTTATGTAGTCTTCATCCCTATAGTCATATATTTCTGGTAAGGCTTTATGTGTTATAGGTATCACATGACGTGGCAAATAGGGTACAATATAGTCTGTATCTTTAGGTATTACAATAAATGTAAACAAAATCTACCCTCAAAAGTAGTGTCCGACGCGACCGAAACCGAAAGTTCGGTCCAGGCTCTAGTTTCGGCCGAAACCGCAACTTTAGAAAATTTGTTAAAGTCGTCAAAAAAATGTAATACTAGATCCTACTCATAGTCTTGTATAATATGTAAGTTTTTTTTTAGTTCACTATTTGTATTTTTTTTTTTTACTCTTATCACCTTATCAGGAACTTTAAAATCCTGAAAAATGATCCCAACGCGATCCAAAAGTATAATTGTGTCGCTTAAATTTAAACTTGGGTAAATCCATTCCGGTCGAAAGATTCGGCCATTTGTTGGCCGAAACCAAAACTACGGCCGAAACATGATTTTTTGGCCGAAACCGAACCTTCCGTCGGTCACAACTCAAAAGGCTGTTTAAGCGATTTGACGGTAAATGAAAACATGACACGAGCAAATAAGAACGCTAAAGACAGGCTTTTATATTTCGTTGGTTAACACTTTCGCAACCGAGACCCGCCTAGTGGGCACTCGTGAACTTTGCTCAGATGCCGAGGAACCCGCTAGGCGGGTTCTCGCCATACAAGCGGGGAATCACGACAGGTTACTGAAGTCGTGCGCCATTTTTGTCTGCTAGTGAATGTGTTAACCGGGAAATATAACTAGCCGAAAATATACAAACTGTTTACATTTTTTAAGTACCTAAAAATACAGAGTAGGAACATACAGGTGTAACACGAGTAAACTGAATAATTTTAAAGCGTATTCGTCATCATATAAGAGTAAAATGTCATATAAATCCGATTTCGCCTACTTTAAGAGTTATAAGCATTAAAATAAATAACTATTATTATTTCTCAGAAGAAAAAGCTATTTTGATAGCGATTATGCCGTTATCGGACATAATCTAACTATTCTCGTTGATAGATGTCATAAAATAACTAGTAACTCATTGAAAAAAGTATTTTAAGAAAAAATGTAAACTTTTATTTTAAGTGTCAGTTCTACGAATAACATTTAGTTTTTATGTAAAATACATCCAAATAAACTAAAAAAAAATACCATTTTTTTTTTGCGAAATTTGCTTGGCTTCATATAACATTTTATCTTTATTTTGCCGTACGAAATGCGTAGTTAAAATCTTTGCGGTTCTCTCATGTCACACCGTGTATAATGTAGTAGTTAGCGTCCAAATTCGTGGCTTTCTTACAAAAGGGTCCCTAAGCTTCAATTGCAAGGCCCTTTACATCTGGGGCCCATTTCTCGACGCTACAAGTTACAATTTACAAGCGGCAGTCACTGTCTAATATGACAAGTTGGAAAGAGACTTCTGCTTGTTTTTAATTTGTAAATTTCAGTTTTTGAGAAATGGGCCCCTGATATTTTAATAAAAAGGTACTTATTGCAATAAAAGGGATCCTTCAAACAGATAATGCTGCTTCCACACTGGGTTGTTATCCATACTAATATTATAAACGGGAAAGTGTGTGTCTGTTTGTCCGTCTTTCACGGCTAAACGGAACGACGAATTGACGTGATTTTTAAAGTAGAGATAGTTGGAAGGATAGAGAGTGACATAGGCTACTTTTTGTCTCTTACCAATCCCCGACTTCCCTAGAATGGGAGTGGAAGTTTGTATGGAGTATTCAGCTCTCTTCGAATTTTACGCGAGCGAAGCCACGGGCAAAAGCTAGTCAATGTTATATATAACTCGCTGTCCTTGTCACACCATTTATAACATTTTTAAACCCAGTGTGGGCGCACCATAATGCCAAATTTTTCGCAAAAATCTAAATTAAAATCATCATCATTGTCACAACTGGCAAATATAGAAATTATATCTAAAAATCACATACTATATGAGCCCATGTCTCTTCTTGTATTCTTCGAGGTTGAGCGATCGTTTAGGACCGCTCTCTTTGACTTTCGCTGTGACCGCTGGCTTTGGTGTTACATTTGAACTGACTTCTGGAACAAAATGGTTCATGTCAATATCTGTACCTGGTGGCCTAACGGTAAGAGCGTCCGACTTTCAATCCGGAGGTCGCGGGTTCGAACCCCGGCTCGTACCAATGAGTTTCTCGGAACTTATGTGCGAAATGTCTTAGTCGCTATTCAGTGAAGGAAAACATCGTGACGAAACCAGACTAATTCCAATAAGACCTAGTTACCCTTTGGGTTGGTCAGATGGCAGTCGCTTTCGTAAAACTAGTGCCAACAAATCTTGGGATTAAGAGTTTTGAATGATTCACGGTTATTTTCATTAGACTTATATTGACCGGGATATAGACCGTGATTACCTTTTTGATTTTTTGATTTTTGTCGAGCTCCCGATATTTCGACGCAGTTGCATGCATCATGATCACGGAAAACTGACGAAGGCGGGTGGATGTTAAAGTTGTATAGACACCACCACCAGTTGAGAGTTGTAGAGTGTTGATGAAGTTGTTGTTGTGTAGTTGTAGATTGTGGTCAATATAAGTCTAATAAAATCTTCGTGGCAAATGCCGGGATAACGCAAGGACGATGATGATAGATGTAGTGCGAAAAGCTGTCCCTTCGTATTTTTCCGGAAACGTTCGTATTTGTACTAGTTTAAGCAGTGTCAGTACATCTTGTACTGAGACTGACTGAAATAGCATGACATGATCGATTCCGTCAAAATACGAAAGAACAGCTTTTCGCATAGTCATAGTCATTTATTCATTTAACAATATACATTGTGTTTGAATATTACATACAATTAATAATATTACAATTACAATATAACTAAATATCTACAAATTAAAAAAAAATACTAAATACTACAAAAAAATACTATACACTACATCTAACGTTCGATTCATCACAGCGAGGGCGTAAATTGAATCCTGAGCGTAGCGAGGGATTTTAACAGAATCTTGAACGAAGGAAGGGCTTCAAGTGCTAACGCCCAAGGTGGAAATAATTTAGATGTGACACATACTTCTTTTCCCATCACTTATGAGGAAATCCCAAATTATGAATTATCGCTGTTGTAAAAATATTACGCACTTAATCGACACATTTTGTTTATCCATACTAATATTATAAATGGGAAAGTGTGTGTGTCTGTTTTTTTGTCCGTCTCCGCAAACCGGCTCGGCAAGGCTACTTTTTGAATTGAAGCATTTTAAGGGGGGGGGGGGTATAAGCATTCCGAATCTTCGAATTTAACGCGAGCGAAGACGATAGTTGCTACTTTATACTTTTATGACCCCGCATCCCTATAATGGGGGATGTAAAACGGTCACCGTAACCTATGGAAGCCTGCAACTCAAACAGTTCGTATGAAGCATTCCGCAATCTTCGAATTTAACGCGAGCGAAGCCGCGGAAAAAAGCTAGTTGATTATAATTATACTTTTATATACTACGTCGGTGGCAAACAAGCATACGGGCCGCCTGATGTAAAACGGTCACCGTAACCTATGGAAGCCTGCAACTCAAACAGTGTCACATGCGCGTTGCCACCCCATTAGAAACTTGTACATTCCCTTTTGCTGCGTTAAGTACACAGCAAAAGGGTACTAAATACTATTTTTTTGTCAACCCAACGGAGTGGCAGCTGACTAATCAGAAGTGTACTTACTGCTACCGACGCCGACGGGGAGGTCCAAATCGATGCTGATGTCGAAATCGTGTAGCGAGTACATGCTTGCGTTGTCTGTTGACTGCGATTTCGGCTTTTCTGATTCTGGGTTATGCTGAAAATAAGTTTTTTTTAGATTAGATTTCTTTATTTCATGGTAAAAATTACACTATAAATTTGCTACATGTCAAAATTATGTTTATCTTCTCATCATGATCGTCCAAAAATAAATAAATATAAATAAATAAATAAATATTATAGGACATTCTTACACAGATTGACTGAGGCCCACGGTAAGCTCAAGAAGGCTTGTGTTGTGGGTACTCAGAAACGATATATATAATATATAAATTTATATACGTAGAAAACATCCATGACTCAGGAACAAATATCTGTGCTCATCACACAAATAAATGCCCTTACCGGGATTCGAACCCGGGACCGCGGCGCAGCAGGCAGGGTCACTACCGACTGCGCCAGACCGGTCGTCAAAAAATGCATAATAAATTCTAAATAAAAATTATCATGTCTCCCATTAAGGCTCGTTTACACAGAAAGAAAATACACATGCCAAGCTAAATAAAATTAAGTTACAATATCATAAAATTATCACAAAGCAAGAAAATATTATATAACAGAGAAAAATATCATAATGTCATCGGTCATTAAAAATTAAAATTCATGTACTCGTTTACAGAGTACAGGGGGTTATATAACAAAAGGTTTCTCAATTTGCGCTTAAGATTTCGTACTTTAGAAAAAAACATGATCCAGAAAAAAAACTGTTTTTTTTCGCAAACCCAGAAAAAAAACCGTTTTTTGCAACCCTAGGCCAAGAAGCTAACGGCCAAGCTGTCTTTGGCCATGCTTCGTCACATAAAAAAGATAAAAAAAAAAGGTTGTTTGAAAGATAGTATGGCAATAATTACTTATGAAATCCACAAGGTCGTTTCACTATTGTCTTGCAGAAACTTTTTTCGCATATATTTGATTCGAATATTTCTTGGCAGAAGTCACGTTTGGCAGACGCAGAATATGCTTTGGCATAAATCATTTCGCAGATGTTTGTAATACCGAATCGTCTGTCGTCCTAATGTTGATGAGCATAATAGTCTTCTAGTCGAACAATACTTTCGTAGATAATATTTTTGCATAAATATTTAGGCGGCATTTTTTTTTTTCATTTTCATTTGCGTGACGAGCTCAGATATTTGTTCCTGAGTCATGGATGTTTTCTGTGTATATATGTATGTATGTATCTATAAAAGTAAGTATATCGTCGCCTAGCACCAATAGTACAAGCTTTGCTTATAGGGTTGTAAATAGAAAAAAAACCAAATGTTTTTTTTCAGATGCTGCGTGTAGTTTCAGCAAAGACCTATATAACTTCGTATAGACAGATAAAGTCTAAGAAAAAAAAAAACATACGTACCCCAAAACCATACAGAAAAAAGGTACCCCAAAACCATACAGGTGAGCTAGATGGCGATACACCTTTGGGGTACGCTCGGCTAGATGGCGCTAATATTAATATTTGACATTTTAAAACATATCAAGCTAAGAATATGGGCCAAATTGTCAAAACTGAGGTTCAAAAGTTTTAAGCCTGTGTCAAGAGATGGCAGTCTATGCACTGTGATTACACATTTTACTTTGACAGTAACTCTCTTTAATACTTGATCCTCTTTGGTTTGAGGCTAGGTTGATATGTGTAAGGTGTCCCCCAATATTTTAATTAAAAAAAAATATAGGACATTACACAGATTGACTGAGTCCCACGGTAAGCCCAAGAAGGCTTGTGTTGTGGGTACTCAGACAACGATTTACATAATATACAAATACTTATATACATAGAAAACATCCATGACTCAGGAACAAATATCTGTGCTCATCACACAAATAAATGCCCTTACCGGGATTCGAACCCGGGACCGCGACTTAGCAGGCAGGGTCACTACGCGTAAAATGTGTAATCTGCATAGACTGCCAGATCGGTCGATCGTTTATTTTATGTTATTAATATTAGCGTTACTTCGCCAATCTTTTTTCTCGTTCTTGCCTCTCCGAAGTTATATAGGTCTCGCCGCTTTTTCCTCTTCCGCTTTTTGTTTCATCTCCTCCGCAGCCGCTTCCTCGTTTCTCATCATTTCCTGGAAATCCATACTAATATTATAAATGGGAAAATGTGTGTCTGTTTGTTTGTCCGTCTTTCACGGCAAAACGGAGCGACGAATTGACGTGATTTTTTAAGTGGAGTTAGTTGAAGGGATGGAGAGTGACTTATACAAGTTATAGCATATAAGGCTACTTTTTGTCTCTTTCTAACGCGAGCCTCCGCGGGCTAAAGCTAATTCATTATATTTCACGCTGAAAATTTAAGCATATTTCCTATACAACATTTTACTGTACAGTTTAATAATTAACAAATATAAAAAACAAATACCCCTCACTAAAGCGAGGAAAGTACAACGCAAAATAGTACATTACAATAAAAGTGCCTAAAAACGGAAGTTCCAAAACGAGTAGGGATCATCCACATATTACGTTACACCAAATTTCAGGTTTTTGGACCCCTCCCCCCTCCTATGTCACGCTTTTTTGTATCCCTTTAACAGGGATTGTCACATTTAGTATGACCCCCCCTCCCCCTTACACTGTGACGTAATATATGGATGACGCCGTAGCGATAAATTAAAACACGACCGAAGGGAATGTTTTAAATCGACACGTGTTACGAAAAAACTAGTGCGAGAAGTGGTTCATTATATGTCAGGTCGAAACTTCGGAGGCTCATCTGTACTGAAAAACGTCGTACGATACACGTGCGAAAAGGTAATTCGTAACTCGTGTCGATTTAAAACACTGCTTTCGGTCGTGTTTTAATTTATCGCCACTCGTTTCGAACTTCCTTTTTTAGGCACTTGTATCGTAATGTACTATTATCACTGCTTCCAGAGTAGTTTTACAGGTGGTAACTCATCTTCATCACTAGATTCACCCACTTTATATCAAGGTCAAAGCTATATTCAAGGTCAAATTACTTTATCGACTATTGGATAAAAATGCGTTTTTACCCGCTGGCATTAAAGGATAAAACACGTATCGAGCTAGTGAGGGGAAAATGTTAATTAAACATACATTTTTGATATCATATTACTCATATTAGTTAGTGTGTTGAAGCGCTGGTGGCCTAGCGGTAAGAGCGTGCGACTTTCGATCCGGAGGTCGCGGGTTCGAACCCCGGCTCGTACCAATGAGTTTTTTGGAACTTATGTGCGAAATGTCATTTGATATTTGCCAGTCGCTTTTCGGTGAAGGAAAACATCGTGAGGAAACCGGACTAATTCCAATAAGGCTTAGTTACCCTTCGGGTTGGAAGGTCAGATGGCAGTCGCTTTCGTAAAACTCCAAATCTTGGAATTAGTTGTCAGAGCGGACCCCAGGCTCCCATGAGCCGTGGCAAATGCCGGGATAACGCAAGGAGGATGATGATTAGTTAGTGTTAGTGAATTGAAAACACGAGAACTCAGTGTTGAAAAAATGTTGTACCTGTGCTCTGCCTCCCTGGTGAGATTTGAAGTTCATGACAGGTTTCGTGTGCCGCCTGGTGAAAGGATCGTCTGTTTTCTTGCCTTTCATTGCTTTTACCTGTAAATAAATAAAAACAAGATTTAAAATAGCATTTTTAGATGTAATATAGATTTATTTCTTCATAAGATGTGATGGCAGGATGTTCTAGACATTATATGACCAAACTTTGTAATGGCATTTGGAGCTGTTTAGCTTTTTATTTTCGAAGTTAAGGGTAGCCGTCTCCTCCCGCGTGTGTCGTGGAAGTCGACTGTGGGATACGAGTTCAATTGTATGGGTGACGAGCTAGAAACCTATGACTGTAAGTGCGTTGTCACACTATCCGATGGATGTCGGACCGATATCCCATACATTACAGGCGCCATCTTGGATTTTTTCCATTGAAATCCTTCGACATCCGATATCGGATCGGATAATGTGAAAACAGAGTAATATCACAATTTTGTTTTCTCCTAGCCCCGTAACACTTTCGCAACCGAGCATTTCTTTTTTTTTGCCTTTTTGTTTATATTGATTTTTTTAGGGAATTTTAGGTCAATTGTGCTCAGAATCACGAGTACTTTCAATCTCACTGCACTGTAAGACAAAAAGTGTCCCAGAATTTCCATACATTTTTGTTACTTTCCTCTTTTGTTACCCCATACAACATGTACGGAAAATTGTAACGAAATAAGAAAAAATCGTATGGGAGAATTTTTTTAACTACTAGGATTGAAAAAAATAGCATAATTTTTTTCAAAAATATCACATTTCATAAAAGTGGCGAAAAAAAATGCTCAACCGAGAAGGTGCCTGGTGCCCCACTCGTGAACTTTGCTCGGATGGCAGAGAACTCGCTGGGCGGGTTCTCGCCATACAAGCGTGCCGTTGTAAATTACGACCCGTTTCTGACGTAGTGCGCCATTTTTTGTCTTGGCATAGATTAAATATAAGATCATACCATTCCATACATTAAAATGCGACCGAATAAGAACGCGCATACACTACACCGCACATAGATGCCGCCACAAAAAAGCCTGCCATCGATTATTTGTAGATTGGCGTTAAGTGTCACTTTCGAGCCATAAATCTATGTCAAAAAGTGACACTTAACGCGATCTACAAGTATAATCGAAAGCTACAAGACATTTTTTTTGTGGCGCCATCTATGTGTGGTGTATGCGCGTTCTTAGACGGTCGCATTTTAATGTATGGGATGGTATCTTCTTATATTTAATCTATGGTCTGGGATTGAATGAGTTATTTCCTAAGTGGCACTGAAACTTGAGTAGTAGTAGTAAAACACTTTATTGTACCAGAAAATAATACAACACACAGGAAAAAAGAGCCTTTTGGTAATCAAGCGTGAGTTTATGTATGTATTTTAGGCCTCACATCGTTATTACTACTTTTTACCTTGTGCAACTTTTTGTCCTATTTTATCTATTGATGTTTGATGTGTTTTATCCTACTTTATTAATTGATTTGTACTTACTGATGTTTTGCCTGAATAAATGAGTTCTATTCTATTCTAGTTATTTTTACTGACCTCTTCCATAATAGCTTTCTCCGCTGATTCCACGTTCATTTTCCTGTTCCTATTATTGATATACGATATGCTCTGTATAGAGGATGTTCTAGTTTTGTCGAGGTGGTTCGCTCGTTCTTCTCTTTTATGAATTTTACGAGAATGTCGCTTACGAAATGTATACGCTTATAAGACTGTAGTCTTATATACGTAAAACTACTGTTAATTGTAAAGTTTAAGAGACAAAAATGCCTATTTTTAACCCCCGACGCAAAACCGACGGGGTGACATAAGATTTACGTGTATGTCTGTCTGTGGCATAGTAGCTTTCGAACTGATTTAGATTGTTTTTTTTTTGTTTGAAAGCTGAATTAGTCGGGAGTGTTCTTAGCCATGTTTGTTGAAAATCAGTGCCCTATGTCGGAGTTTTTTCAAAATTTAAATTTTGTATGTATGTATGTATGTATAAACTCTTTATTGTACAAAACACAAATATGACACAGGATAGACAGTACAAAGGCGAACTTATCCCTTTAAGGGATTTCTTCCAGCTAACCTTTTTTGTGTGGTTATTCTAGTTATTTTCACTAACCTCTTCCATAATAGCTTTCTCCGCTGATTCCACGTTCATTTTCCTGTTCCTATTATTGATGTACGATATGCTCTGTATGGACGATGTTCTAGTTTTGTCGAGGTGGTTCGCTCGTTCTTCTAACTCTTGTATTTTGGCGTTTAGATCGAATACTGTTTCATCGTCGCCCCTGTTAAACAAACATTAAGATAAGTTTAAGATTTGTACCTTCAATATTTTATAGAAATGGGTCAGGGGGTTACCCTCATGTGGCAGAATAATTTTACTCCGAAACACACTTCGCATAACATGTTTCGCAGAAACACTTTCGGTCGAATGGTAATTTTGCAGAAAACTTAGTTGGTATTATTACTACCACGCATAAGGTACATTTGGCAGAATATTGTTTTACAGAACATTACTTTGGTCGACTTTGGTTTAGCAACTTTAGCATAATTGTATGTACCATAATAATCTTATAGCATAATATTACATTAGCAGAATTATTACTCGCTATCAGAAAAGAAAAACTGCCCCAGAGTCACCGTTAGGTACGACGACGACCGAAGCGAGGAGGAGTGTTAGTAGTTAGTGTATCTTGCATCCCCAACACATCCAACTTGCTATCAAATTAGAACTTTATGCCGGGTTACCCTCATCTGGCAGAATAATCTCTAAACTAAAGATAAAAAAATAGGAATTGTTTACCGCATCTCTTTGTTTGACATAATGATCGATAGTCATAATGTTAATGAATTAATGATTGCCAGAGTATCATTAGTCATACAGAGCTGGACAAAATGCATCATACACCGACATATAAAATAAACTTTCGGGCAAATCTTGATTCCCATTTTGTAGCCGGTTACATTATGGGGCCAGAGTAGTACCATTTGGTAACTAAGTTTTGTAACTGGCTACATAACGGGAATACAAAATTCCCTGTTTGTAGCTGGTTTTGTATTGGGCCAGAGTTATTGATCGGAGTTTCTACCAAGTCGAAGCTAGGACGGTGTACATACGGACAGACGGACAGAGCGAAACTATAAGGGTTCCTAGTCAACTTAGTTGACCACGGAACCCTAAAAAATTACTCAATGTTAGCATTATTCGAATAAATTATGTGTGCATGATTGTAAGAAAATCCCATTTTGTAACCAGTTACAATACGGGATATTTTTTCCCGTTTGGAAGCTGGTTACCAACCATGGCTACGAATCGGTAATGATTTAGTCTCATTTTGTAACCAGTTACAAAACGGGATTCTTTTTCCCGTTTCGAAGCCAGTTACCAAACGTAGTTACAAATCGGTAATGGGAAAGTCCCAATTTGAATTAGATAGATAGATATATAGTGTTTATTGGTAAAAAATAATATTTTACACGTCAATAATGAATTTCTAGTATTTACTAAAAAACTTTAAATTGTTATTACATTTGGTATTTATTATTTGTTATATAAAGAAAATTCTGTTAAATTTATAAGTCTAAATATTTGTAAAAATTTGTAGAAAATGAAATTTATAACATTAGTTTACATTTTAGTTGTTCCCTGTGAGGAATTCGTCGATAGTATAGTAAGTTTTTTCTAAGAGTAGCATTTTTAAATTACGCTTAAATATTTGGTCACTGGCAGAATCGATTTGATTTGGGTAGTGAGTTATATAACTTGGGTCCCATGACACCGAGCGACTTTCCAAATTTTGCTAGCTTGGAATAAAAAGTAGGTTTTGTCGGCTGTGATGGGATGTTTTTCCCGTTTCGAAGCTGGTTACCAATTTTTAGTTACGGAAACGGTACTAAAGTTATAATAATTATTTGTTAGAGTGACCTTATGCTTAAGAGAGCCTTTCGCTTCAGAACGTTACATTTTTTAAATAAATTCGTATTGTTATTTGTTATCTTACCTTAATTGTGCGACGTCTCTTTCTTTCATGAGCTGTGTTTTCTTCATAGCGTAGTTTGTGGGATGTGATCTAAACCTTTCTTTTTCTTGTACCATTTTTTCTACATCTTCTTCCTAATTATAAAAACGAAAAGAATTATATTATCAAAGAATTAACAATAACATCTCTACCGCCTTAGATTATCCAAAGATCGAGATCTTAAACACAGACTATCATAAATAGAGATGTGTCAACCCGGTTCAAACCGAGTTAGGCTCAACTCGGTCCGACTCGGTTTGACAGTTGACCAAACCGGTTCCAACGAGCAGACGGAACGCAGCCGAACGAACGTACCGATCGGTCCCACTCCCACATGACTCCACTCGAAAATGTTGATAACGAAACCGGCAATATCGGCTTCGATTATCCAAAAATCGAGATCATAAACACAGACTATCATAAATTCATAAAATAATGCATGAAAACAAGTCGAAGATTAAAAGACAACCTCGTAAGGCACATTCGGAGGACAAAATAAATTCTAAAGTGTACTAAATGTTGGAAAATATGTAAACTACATGTTCTATATCATAGATATTACCTACTGGTTGTTTGTATAGCAACGTATTTTTGAAATTACTTTTGACTGTTCTACTTCACTCTTATTATGTCATCCACGGAATAAACACACTTTTACCTAATTAAAGTGGTTTTCCTCTATTACTAAAAAAGGGAAAATTTTAAATTTTTAAGTTAACAAAAAAATTGTCCTAAAAATAGGGCATTGGACATTACTATTACTATCAGTGTTTTCAGCGCTGCAAAAAAATACTTTTTAAGAGCTGGTAACTGAAATCATGAAAGGCTTTTATTAATTATCGCTTTTTTTTTAATTTTGTGGGACAACAATATTAAATTGTGCTTATGTTTTGTCACCAACTTTTATCAAATCTACGAAAAATTCTGTACAAATTGTTCAAAATCTACAGAATTTTATAGAAATCTTTCATAATAAAAGAACTACAAAAAATAAAACATATACTCGGTCATGTCAACCAAGTCTGTCAGTAAATAAGAACAGAGAAAACTATATGCATCATTTTCTTTAGGGTGCTAGAGAAAAGGATACCTATAGTTTTCTTAGTTCTTATTTACTGACAGACTTGTTTGACAGAATATATACGTTTTTTAAATAGTTTGATGATATATCTTACCTTAAACTCATACATAAGCGCTTCCTTAACCTCTGAAATCTTGGTCCTAACAAAGTCCATGGTGGGTGGTTTTTTGTTCGCGTCCTTTATCGCTTTGTGCCATTTCTGGAACTCGCTGTCTGTGAACTCCTGAAAATTTAGATAGGGTAGAAATAAATAAGATTCTATTGAATTTAATTATAACAAGTGATTGTAGGATGTAAGATTGAGGAAATATAAAGTAAACTGATCTTTGATTTGATCAATATCCGGTTGTACTCACGACGAATGTTCGAGAGATCTGCTAAATTTATATTTCGACAACCTTAGCTAGTTTTTCGTTTTCCTTTGTGTCACATCAACAAAACATCGTACTTTAGTATTTAAAGCTATGTTTAGGTGTATCCATACTTCCATACTAATATAATAAATAAATTCTGTGGGTCTAGTGAAAAAGGGTATAACTCACATTGCCTCGCTGAAAAAGGGCACAAGTCCCACCTCGGACTTGTGACCTTTTTCACCGAGTCAATTTGAGTTATACCCTTTTTCACTAGACTCACAGTATTATAAATGGGAGTGTGTGTGTCTGTTTGTTTGTCCGTCTTTCACGGCAAAACGGAGCGACGAATTGACGTGATTTTTTAAGTGGAGATAGTTGAAGGGATGGAGAGTGACATAGGCTACTTTTTGTCTCTTTCTACAAAAGCTAGTATTGTTATATTTACCTGATTACTGACGAACTCCAATCGGAATACTCTGTCTTGTGTCCCGTGTCGTAACTTTAGACCTTTATTTGTTCGCGTGTTTCCCAAATTGTATACTTTTGCTGTTTCATATACGTCTATGATTTCTGCTACCTGTAAAAGTGTTTAATTATAAAAACAGGTAGTTTTTCATTACTCTTGTAGGTTAGGATCCCCCCACATCTGGCGTCTCGCGAGCGTAGCATCGGGCCAACTGTATGGCAAAGCCTGAGGCCGCGTCGGCGCGACGTCGACGCGACGTCTTTTTCCATACATTTGGCCCGACGCTACGCTCGCGAGACGCTAGATGTGGGGGGACACTTAACTGGAAGAGATCCCTCATAGGGATAAGTCCGCTTTTATATTATACTTTTTTAAGATACATTTTCAAAGATGTGACCGCTTATCATAAAAAAGAAATTTGCATTGATGTTTATACGAATAACCTTTCAGAGCGTCATTGTGGCAAGTGACAATCAATATTTTTCGTACCAGCCTGCCAATTACGCTTGCAATTTTATCATTTATCTATGTGGATAAAGCATCCGTCACGTTCTAGCAAGTATGTCAGTGTGACAGTGAGATTTCTTATCCACGTGGATAAGTGATAAAACTGGAACCATGATCTCCTGGTGTCGGTTTAGTTGGATTATAAAAATAGCCAATGTACAAAATAATAAAAAAGATGTAATTGTCGTTTTAAAAAAAAAAAAAAGAATTATTGAAATGCGCTATATTCTCATATGTTACAGAGTATCAATCTAATTTTATCGAGTTTTCAACATCGAAACTCTTACTTTCCAACAATTTATGCGATTAAACTAATAATTTATTTTCTATTTACAAGCATAAAGTATAAAATTATAAACTCACCCTGTATACAGGATTTCCATTATTGTTCCCGATGCCGATTCTGACGAAACACCCTGTAACCACTCGGGCGAAGAATGGTAGGTGCACTAGTCTTTCTAATTTAAACCTGTCAAAAAATACATAAAATTATATTTCATTATTTATTGAAGCAAAGAAAATGTTTGCCCAAAGCTTGGCAATGGTTGTCTGGAAGAGAGCGATAAGACCGCCTGGTATCTGGCTCTGTTTATGATCAACTGTTTTGTAAATTCTTGAAAGGCTACCTAAT
Organism: Leguminivora glycinivorella; assembly: GCF_023078275.1. NCBI lineage: Eukaryota > Metazoa > Arthropoda > Insecta > Lepidoptera > Tortricidae > Leguminivora > Leguminivora glycinivorella. The sequence goes on from NC_062990.1 coordinate 13,906,216, forward strand.
TTCGCCACTTAGAGGCGCTAATGTAGACAGGGTTCTTTCCAAATATATTCATAACTAGATTTTGCCAGCGGCTTCGCACGCGTTAGAAAGAGACAAAAAGTAGCCTATGTCACTCTCCATCCCTTCAACTATCTCCACTTAAAAAATCATGTCAATTCACCGCTCCGTTTTGCCGTGAAAGACGGACAAACAAACAGACACACACGCTTTCCCATTTATAATATTAGTATGGATTATTGTTATTTATTTCCATCTTTGACTAATCATCAGGCGATTGATTATTTGCACCTTATAAAAATTAAATTGGTGTTCTTTAGTGAGGTCTTGGTAGCTCAGATGGCAGAGCAATGGGGTAGTGTTCGAGTGTTGTAAATTCAAATCTCAATCAAAAGTGATTTTTCCTAATTTTAATATGCAGTCCTGCTTAGCCTAAGCACGTCTCGGACACTGGCGATCAAATATACGAAAGAGGCGCGTTCCTAGCACACATTCTAAGCTCGTGTGAACGCGTACCATGCTTGTATGAGTGAGATATGACAGGTCGACTGTTCGCGTTTTTGACAGGCGGTAACTGTAAGGTAACCGAGAGGGGGTGGGAAACACTTTCAGCAGGGAGCGGGAGTGGCCATACTGTACGATAGTACCAGGGGCGGCTCACTCCGCGATTCTATCGCCGCGGTACAAGTACATGCTGGCGGCCGCGAGTTCGCGGCCTACTCAGGGGTGGCGCGCGTTCTCACGGAACGCATGTTCGCACTTTCTATTGTTACTTTACGTCGTGAGTTTTTTATAAGGTTTATATGCGATGTCCGGTGTGGATGACTAATAATGCTTAGTTAAATAGACATCATGAATAAAATTGGACAATCTTACACAGATTTACTATAGATTAAGTCCCACGGAAAAATTCGATAAGGCTTGTGATTTATTATTGGGACTTAAACAAAAATATATAAATAATGTGTATATAACTAGAAAGTACCCACGACTGGAATATAATAATAGTATAACATTTTATCTGAGCATTCATTAGTTTTAATCCATAGGCAACCCTATTGTCCGACGCTGAACACGTGCGGCTCGTTTCTTTGTTAGAATTTTGTAGGCATTTAAAAGGCGGCATTTCGTGAACATCAAAGCAGTGGGCCTTCTGTACTATTATATATTCTGTGATAGTACTCATTATTATACTGTGGCCGAAGTATGCTGATGTGATGTTTTCCTACTGTTTTTTAACCTTTTTTTATACCACATGGTGGCAAACAAGCATAAGGCTCGCCTGGTGGTAAGTAGTCACCGTAGCCTATTTACGCTAGTTATTTTTTTATTGACACATACCTGCTTAACCTAAGTTTGTTGATCTGATCTCTGCTGTCCGCGTATTTTACTTCTTTTACTTCCTCTCGTTCTCTCTTTTTTCTGTCTCTTCTCCGCCTGATGAAGAAGAACTGGATGACGCACTGGAGCGACGACCACGACCTGTGGAAATTGGCTGAGCGTTAGCTGAGGTCTCCGTTTTAGTGTGGTTCAAAAATTATTCCGTATTTAAATTTACAATAACCTACTATTGTCCCGGATCTGTAAGTTCACATTTTTGACGCATTTGTTTTGAAGTATGTTGCGATGTGGCTAAGACGTATCGTTTGCCAAATCTACCGATTAATTTCGAATTGGTTGAATCGATTAGGCCCTATGTAGGAGGCGCTTAAACAAATATACGATTTCTGTCAACTTACTGAAATCTCATTTGAATCGAAATGACAGACTCTGCCACAGCACTAGTTTAAAAATAAAAATGAATGATAAACGATATAATAAGTAAATCCTGCGTGATAAATTAATATCGTAAAATACTCACTAACGAAGATCCGCAAAAATGTTTTTAAGTACTTGATTTTATTAAATATTATTACAGGACTTTATTTAAAATTTCATTAGGTTGCGCGAGTTTACGTATTGTGGACGCTGTCATGTGTCAAAAAGAGGTTCTTACAGCTCTGGGACAATAGTAATGTCTGAGTTTCGACTGATCGGTAATGTAAATTTAGTTACAAAATATTTCCATTGCTAGAGTTACTAAGCATTTTAAGCGCTGGTGGCCTAGCGGTAAATGCGTGCGACTGGTTTCGGAGGTCGCGGGTTCGAACCCCGGCTCGTACCAATGAGTTTTTCGAAACTTATGTGCGAAATGTCATTTGATATTTGCCAGTCGCTTTTCAGTGAAGGAAAACATCGTGAGGGAACCGGACGAATTCCAAAAGGCCTAGTTACCCTTTGGGTTGGAAGGTCAAATGGCAGTCGCTTTCGTAAAACTAGTGCCTACGCCAAACCTTGCGATTAGTTGTCAGAGCGGACCCCAGGCTCCCATGAGCCGTGGCAAATGCCGGGATAACGCAATGAGGATGATCAGGGCTTGGGACCGGTTTAGTTTTTAGCGGTTAAAACCGGTTTATTTCGATTTTACTCCGAACTTTCTAAAGAACGCGAACGTTATGAGAACTTTATTTTAACCGAAATAAACCGGTTTATGCGACGAGCGGCAAGACGCACCGGCGCCGCGTAAATACCTACGTTCACACAGCGACCTCTTTTGTTTGGTTAGAACAGTATTATGTATCATACTGCGGAATAAACCGGTTTATTTTGTTTGAACCGGTTAATCGAACGAAACCTTTTTGAAAGCGTAAAAAACCGGCTAAAAACCGGTTTTTCGAGCGATAACGAAGTTTAAAGGTTTTGCCGCAAGTACATCATAACGGTTTGAAAATTTCTTTTTAGCATTACTCAGTCTTTATTGTTTTTGTAGCTTTAAGTGTAAATTAGTCCTAAGTTAGCATGCTTTTTGTAATTTCTATTTTTTAAGCCGCTATGTCTTTGGAAATAATACAAATGTTAAAGACTTCCACGATACAGGCTCAGCCTAGTGTGGGAGTCACTGCCAACTGTTGCTGTTATATAATTTATTCATTTTGGTAAATAAATATTTTTACTTTTTTTTTTTAATTTAACCGGTATCCGAGCCCTAAAGATGATGAATCAAAGAAAGAATCGCAACTGGGTTACCTACCTTGTGATTTGTTATCATCTGAATCAGATCCTGAGTCGTCAGAATAGATGTCAGACGCTTTCAACTTGACGCTCTGTTTGCTCGAGCCGCCTATCAATTCTTCATCTGCATCCTGAAAATAAAAATATTATTTAACACTTATTGCAGAACGGAATTTTATTCAGTAACTGTTCATTTTATCCACAAGAGTGCAAAGTAATTTCATACAAATTTTAACTTGATATCTTGGAGCTGGCTGGTAGAAAATGTAGAAATTACCTTATAAATGACGATTTTGAATTATAAATATTGAAAGAAGAAATAAAGAAAGAATAGACGTTTATTAGCACAACATACTGAACAAATTGATAGAATTGATTTAGTTTGATGTTATAAAGTCAGTATTTTGTTCGTGTTGGTGCGGTGAACAATTCTGTGTTTCACTCGGTGGCAAAATTTGTTTAACCTTCGTGCCTTGACGCTCAAGATTCCACTTTTCGAACCACTCGCTACGCTCGCTAAAGTAGACTTCTTTAATACAGAGCGGAAACTGCTAATACGGAGCGAGGGCTTAAACCTGCGCTTAGCGCATAACGAGGGTTTTTTTTTTTTCAATTTATTTGGGACAACAAACAGTAACACACAAGGTTATAATAGAGAATTACAGTGTTAACAATAGTAAGGTGTGAGACCAACAACATTGTCCACCGATTACTAGATTTAACTTAAATATACAGTATACAGCGCAAGGTAACAATGATATTAAATTAACGGTGCTTAACAATGGAAATAGTACAAAGGTTTGTGAATACAGTAACGCACTAACATAATTTTATTAAGAAAGATAGGTACGTAACACGTAAAAGGTAGGTAACAAATTACAAAACAAAACATTTTTCAGAGTTCGGACAAACGGTTTTGAGAGTGGATTTTCAGTAGCAAAGATCTATATGAAATCTTAAGCGTAGTCAGGGTGTTTCTGGTTGAATTTTCAGTACTCACATCATCATCATTATCCTTGTCCTTCTGTTCTGCCTCCCTTCGTTTCCTCGCCAGATTGTCTCTAGTGACTTTAGCGTCGCGCTGGGCCCGCAAAGCGGTCGGTCGTGGGTTTGAACCCGACCAATGGCAATGTTACTTAACTAATGAAATAGACTTACTGCTTGGAAATTTCTATAGAAAGTTACCATTTATAACCCCCGACGCAAAAACGACGGGGTGTTATAAGTTTGACGTGTCTGTTTCTTTGTGGGTGTGTCTGTGGCATCGTAGCTCCCGAACGGATGAACCGATTTCAATTTAGTTTTTTTGTTTGAAAGCTGAATTAGTCGGGAGTGTTCTTAGCCATGTTTCATAAAAATCGGTCTACTATGTCGCGGTCGGGAATTTTTCAAAATTTTAATTTTTTGGTTAGGTTATTGTAGCACTAAATATGATACTTGGTTAAGTAACAGTCGCTTTTGCAGAAACTACACCTGTTTTTTAAGTGCCGAGAAATTTCTAAATGGTGTGAGGTTGTACCTGCAGTTCGAGCGTAGCGTGGGTGTATATTGAATCACGAGCGTAGCGAAGGTTTTTCTGGAAGAATTTTAAGGCTTTTCGGTACTCACATCATCATCATCCTTGTCCTTATCCTTCTGTTCTGCCTCCCTTCGTTTCCTCGCCAGGTTATCCCTAGTGACTTTAGCGTCGCGCTGGGCCCGCAAAGCCGCCATGGCGTTTTGCCGTCGGTCGTCGACGTTGCGTTTACGCTCCGTTTTCGCACCGAATAGGGGGAGGCTGAACGCTCTGATGGTTCTAAGGAAAAAAATAAGGATATTAACCTAGGGTCTTCTACTTGACAGTAATAAGTAAATAAAGGAGAAATCAACGTGATGTGTTCAATAATTAGATACCAAAAGGAAATTATCCTCCTGGTGCCCTAGTACGAGTACAGTCGACTACAGAAATGTATCCATTTTTTCACCTTATACATACATACAATCACGCCTGTGTCCCATAAAGGGGTAGGCGGAGCACATGAAACTACTAAAGCTTCAGTGCCACTCTTGGCAAATAAGGGTTTGAAAGAAAACGAAACTGTGGCATTGCAGTGACAGGTTGCCAGCCTCTCGCCTACGCCACAATTTAACCCATATCCCATATTCGCCTTCTACGACACCCACGGGAAGAAAGGAGGTGGTGAAATTCTTAACCCGTGACCACACAGGCATTACAATGCAGTAAGGTGAAAAAGTGTATACATCTCTTTGTAGTCGACTGAACATAAGGTTTAAACTTTTACAATAATAAAAAAAGTTCTAAATTCAAGGTTAAAATAGTTACCGGAATCTTTAGGGTCATCTAGGATCTCTCCCGGGCTGGGCGGAGGTGCTTCCTTCTCTTTCTCTGGTTCTTTGTCCTTGTCTACCGCCTCGGCTGCAGCGGCGGCGGCAGCTGTCAAAGAAATTCACATATAATTATGAAAAGTTCCTGCATCCACCACCAGAAGTCTGGAAAATTCCATACAACATTTTTAGCTTGTATTTACATAGGCCCTGTTCCGTATACTGAGGCTTCCTAGTCTTATATTAAACTAGCTGATGCTCGCGGATTCGCTCGCGTTAAATGAGCAAATTGCGGAATGCTCCATATAACCCCCCTCTTAGGGAAGTAGGGGGTTAGAAAGAGACAAAGAGTAACCTATGTCATTCTCTATGCCTTCAACTATCTCCAACTAAAAAATCACGTCAATTCGTCACTCCGTTTTGCCGTGAAAGAAGGACAAACATACACACACACTTTCCCATTTATAATCCATAATTCCATAATCCATAATAATATTATAAATGGGAAAGTGTGTGTGTCTGTTTGTTTGTCCATCCTTCACGGCAAAACGGAGCGACGAATTGTCGTGATTTTTTAAGTGGAGATAGTTGAAGGGATGGAGAGTGACATAGGCTACTTTTTGTCTCTTTCTAACGCGAGCGAAGCCGCGGGCAAAAGCTAGTATTATATATAAAAACAAAATAGTAAGTATAGTACATATTATGGACATATTAATATATAATGTTTCGTAAACGAAGACTGTGGGATATGAGTTCCATTTTGATGTGGACGATGGGCTGGCAACCTGTCACTGCAATAAGACACTCTACCAAAAGTGGCACTGAAACTCGAACAGTTTCATGTGGTCTGCCTACCTAGTTTGGTACTAAAGTCGCCGTCAATAGAGTTTGCGAACAATGTAAACAAACCTTGTATTCAAAATTCCTCTAATTAACATTCTAATCGGATACTGGCTTTAAAATATGTTATTCAGTCAATTCATATCACACCATGATCCTAGACTAGGGTTGCAAATAGAAAAAAAAAAAACAAATGTTTCTTTCAGAATTATGAAAAAAAAAAAACCAAGCACCATGGTTTTTTTTCCTAAATATGTTTTTTTTTTCAGACGAACAAATAATAGGACAATAACGGTTTTTCGTGATTTGTAACGTTTCAATAACAATAACGTACATTTTAATTCGATAAACATTCAGTATACAAACATTTATTGGGGAATTCCCGATGCAGAGTGGAGCGTGGAGAGACGGTGGTGTTGCCAACAGTAAATAGCGATAACTACCAACTACAGATTGTGGAAGTTTTATAAAACCTAACTTAAAGTTATTAAATTCCGACCCCCCAGACCCCGCCCATCCCCAACCCCCACCCCCCAGACCTACGCACAAACACGTTAACTAGCACTGCAATGTCATGGAATACGAAACAATTAATTTTATTACTTCAAATCGTCTATGGAAATAAGTTTTTTATATCGCCGTAACTTTTTTCACACAGTGATTTTAAATGAGCTCCCATAGTAACTATAGTAGTATATTGAAATACCTTTCTAATGATTATATGTCACGTCGCTATTGGTTCTTGGACCAGCCTCCATACATTTTTGCCGGTCCACCTTTGTTTAATAGTTAACATAAAGTCTAAAAAACCGTATAAAAGTATTAACTGTTCTGCAAATTTTGAGATTTCGACCTTTAGAAAAAAAAAATACTCCAGAAAAAAAAAACTGTTTTTTTTTTTCACGGTTTTTTTTTTCAAGCCAGAAAAAAAATCGGTTTTTTGCAACCCTATCCTAGACCATTAAAACCATAAAAGAGTGTTGGAATATGGATATTTCAACCATTCAGTTTGTTTACATTGTTCGCAATTTCTATTGACGGCGACTGTACGGGCGTGAGTTGTTTGTGTGTATACCTTTAGCTTGTTTTTGTTCCTGCTTCTGCTTCCTCTGTTTCCTTGCGTCTCGTCTCCTGGCTATTTCTCCCGGTGAGGACGAGCGCTCTGTGGCTGAACGTCGGGCGAGACGCAGTTTTCGTTCGATCTCCCATCTAAAATATTAAATAAATGATGTAAATATCTATAACGAGTAAAATTAACACTCGGTCCAGTATGTAGGATTTTTCTATCGTTTTATAAATGGGCGTACTCTTGGCCACAGACTATCCAAAGGCAAAGACGTGGCCTACGATGGAGTGAGCTCGCCCAGAAGATGCCTGTTCACCCTTGATTTGAAGGTTGCCGGTTTATATTGTATTTTGTATCATAAATATTAATTTACAATATAATACAATTCTTTTATTCGTGATAAAAATTACAAATAATATAATACAAAAACATTTAATTATTACAATATAATACAATAAAATGTGTAATCACAGTGCATAGACTGCCATCTCGCGACACAAGCTTAAAACTTTTGAACCTCAGTTTTGACAATTTGGCCCATATTCTTAGCTTGATATGTGTTAAAATGTCAAATATTAATATAAGCGCCATCTAGCCGAGCGTTCCCCAAAGGTGTAACGCCACCTTGGCCACCGTACCTTTTTCTCTATGGCTTTGAGGTACGTTTTTTTCTTAGACCTTGGCCGTCTATACGAAGTTATATAGGTCTTCTACTTATACCATTCGGCAAAGACCTTGGCCATTGCAAAAGTACCCAAAATCCTACTCAGAAGCCGAAGGGCTTCTCGCTGCCGAGGAAATACTGGTGCCGCCTAAATAGAATTCGCACGGGTCATGGCAGATGCAATCACATGCGATACAAATGGGGTTGGAACGAGAGTCCGTTATGTGACTGCGGCCTTGAGGATCAAACTACCCAGCACATAATCGAACGATGCCCTAAGAGACGTTTCCAAGGCAGCCCGGTGGATCTCTATACCAATTTGACACCTGACGCGATCGGTTGGTTGCGTAACCTGGATGTCGACTTATAATACTAATTGTCTGCAAATATACGCCATACGCTTAAATAAATCTATAATACTCGATCCTCTTTGCCATACGGTCAGCGTTGATCTTCCGGCGAGACCATTTGTGGGCCACGGACGCAAACGCACTCAAAAGTGCGACACAGACTTATCATCATCAATTTACAAAACTAGGGCAGCTACCAGATCTCACGCTGTTAACGCAAAATAATCTTAAAAGACTTTCCCCCGATTTATAGATTTTGAAAAAAAAAAAACTATTTTTATGCCAATTGATTGTATGGAACAAAATTGAGGCTATTCTAAAGCTGAAATCGAGGAAATCGAGTCTCAATAGCAATACTGTTAACCTTTCATACATTTAGGACAGATTTAGCCCAAAGGCCCATAATATTATAGAAATTATTTTGATCCTAGGGGAAATATTGTATGTATTATTATATATATTATGTATGTACGTATATAATATGTAAGCAGTATGTATGTATATGTATTATGTATGTGATTTTTAGCTACTATGAATTAGTTTTTTTTTGCACCTAATTAGTTAAAGTTGTGAATACCATGTTTCCACTACCCAAAGGTTGCCTGGAAGAGATCGCTCTTTAGCGATAAGGCCGCCTGTTATTTACCTCTGTAATAAAATTTATTGTAATGTGTGTGTTCCTGTTCCTATGTACATTTCTGAGGTTGTGCAATAAAGTGGATTTGTATTGTATTGTAATTGACAAAAAAATGTAACTGTGAAGTGCAAAATTTACTTTTTTACGCACTAGTGCGAGAAGTGGTTAATTATATGCCAGGTCGTAACTTCGGAGTGCTATCTGTACTGAAAAACGTCGTTCGATACAAGTGCGAAAAAAAGGAAGTTCGAAACGAGTGGCGATAAATTAAAACACGACCGAAGGGAGTGTTTTAAATCGACACGAGTTAAGAATGTAATGTATTATTTTCTACTCACAATTTGAGGTAAAACATATCTTAGTAATTATAGGAACATACCTGGTTTTCATAAGATCTCTCCGCTCGATACGTTTGAAGATCTCCTGCTCTCTCTCCTTTTCTGACATAGCGGCGAGGCGTGCCCTATCCTCTTCATCCCCCATCAGGTTCTCATCATAACTGTAGAAAAATAATACTTAAGATTTTACTTATACTTGAGGGTCTTGAGGTTAGCTGGAAAAGATGGCTTATACAGTTTGGCGCTCCAACAAACTGTTATACAGTTCGGCGACAACTAGTAACTTTTTTTTTTTTTTAAATAAGTTCGCATTTGAGACATACCATTTCTCCATATTTGAAACTAGCTTGTTCCCGTGGTGGGCTCCTGCGTACTAAAAGTAATCTTATTCAAACGTTGAACTTCGGACCCCCATTTCACCCCCTTAAGAGGTGAATTTTGAAAATCCTTTCTTAGTGCTCCTCTACACCTTATAAGGAACCTACGTGCCAAGGTTGGAATTCGGCTGTGCGTTAATATGTCAGTCCGTCAGTCAGTTTCTTCTTTTATATATCGTTGTCTGAGTTACCCACAACACAGGCCTTCTTGAACTTACCATGGGACACAGTCAATCTGTGTAAGAAAGTCCTATAATAATTTATTTTATTTTATTTGTGTACAATAAAGTTATTATTATATAATAATAAATATTGGGGACACCTTACACAGATCAACTTAGCCCCAAACTAAGCAAAGCTTGTACTATGGGTGCTAGGCGACGATATACATACTTAAATAGATAAATACATACTTATATACATAGAAAACAACCATGACTCAGGAACAAATATCTGTGCTCATCACACAAATAAATGCCCTTACCGGGATTCGAACCCAGGACCGCGGCTTAACAGGCAGGGTCACTACCGACTGAGCCAGACCGGTTGTCGAATATATGATTTGATATCTTCTTTATTTGTAAACATTTTTAAAATAAAATGTTTTCATTGAGATGGAGTACATATTTAAACTGTTATATTATAGAACATTAATTATTCTATTTCTGATTTCTATAAAATGTTACGCAAAATTGGTCAAAATCATTGAAAAATAAAATATGTGGCTTTCCATAACAGAAGGGTCTCCATGCTTTATGTACAATAAGGATCATTTTATCAGTATTTCCAGTGAAATTTTCTCAGGACCTTTATGGATGCATGGCACTTGAAGTGTCCTTTCTGTAGTTGAATGCCACATATAAAGAGCATATAAGTGTTTTGTACTCACCCGTCATCAAACTCCTCTTCAGAGTCAATTGAATCATTGTCCGAAGAGTGTGATGAAACTTCACCTAGACAAGATAATTATTTCAGGTTTACAATTTTTTGCCAAAACAAAACATTTTTGGTATTTAAGTTTGGTGTGGTAAGTGGTTATTGGCACCTGTGTCTGTATTTTGACTTACATTTAGTAAATTATTGCTCATCATGATAATAACCGCACGGGCATTTTCGCGTAAAAAGATTCCAAAACTTTTTTTCTAAAATACATTTTTCCTACTCAGAATCACGAGCCCTTTTCATCCTACTAGGCGGAAAAATGCGTCCCAAATTTAATTTTTCCACTTTGTTACCATTTTTCAAACACTTTATACAGCGGTTACAAAGTGGAAAGTATGCAAAATAATATAAAATTTTGGGACCATTTTTTTCTCTTGTTTTTTTTTCTAGATCGAAAGGGCTCATGATTCTGAGTACAAAAAACATAAAATCCTACCTTAGAAAAAAAAATGATGATTCTTCTCGCGAAAATGACCAACTCTATATCAACATGTCTTACCTTCTTCTGGTTCACTATAAACATCCTTCTTCTTCCCGGACCCAGCACTATCAGTACTCTTCCGCATCTCACTCTTTTTAGGCTCAGGCTTCTTCCGATTGTCGTCTGAATGGTCCGTGGAAGCTTTCCGGGAGGTCCGGCCTTTCTTGGACGAGGAACTATCTGCATCACTGTCGGAGTCGGAGCTTGACGATGATGAGGATTTTGCTGGAAGAGAAAATATTTATTAAATAATTGAATATATATGTATATGAATAATCCTTCGTAAAATGGGACAGCGGGAAAACACTTTAAAACTGTCAATATAATTCTTTCATATTTCATTTCGTATAATCTTTATTGCAACCATATTCATATTACATAGGAAGGTGGTAGTGGTTCAAACATATTAAGGTGCTTGTTACACAAGCATTACGGGGATCTAATCACGCGGGATTTCCCCTTTAGTTGATGTTTGATCTATTCTGTAAAAGGAGTGAAGGAAAAAAACTGACCTAGCAAACTTTTTGGGGGCCATCTTTTAGTTTTTTTTTATTAAACTTATTTTTGTTGAGGTACACTGGGTTAACATAACATCAGCCTCATGGGTGCTTGCAAAGTTCTTTACTGAAGGGATTGATCAATAGTTATAGCTTTGTCATAGGTTCTGTCAAACATTCTAGCTAAATTTGGAGTGTTTTCAGATGGACTTACAATTTCTTCTGCTGCCTCCCTCATTGTCAGATTCACTGTCCGAAGACTTGCTGTTAAACTTAGCTGGCGGGGATTCTCCTGGCTTCTTTTTCTTCTTTGCCAAGTTTAGAAATTGCTGTTGGATAAAATAAAATACTCTTTAGTTTAGACTTTAGACCATGGGGAGAAGAGCATCGTCAAAAAAGACCGCAGATGCGTTGGACGGACAATATCAAAGGACTACTAGGAAGAAGTGGCTCCAGATCGCACAAATCGTGACGAGTGGCGCATGTTGAAGGCCTACACCCGAAGGGTAGAATCAGGCTAAAGAGAGAGACTCTTTAGTTTATGCCTAAAACTGATAACTGGATAGACATTGGTGAAATTCACACCACAGAACTCAGAACAAAAATCTTAGCCAAAAACTTTCTTATTTGTAGATAATACTCAGTAGAATTACTTATTTTAACAAATGCATTTAATTCATTCGTGTAAATTTTTTATATAAAAGAATTGCGTGCTGTTCCTGGTTCTATAAGTACTGATCATTACGCCAACACAGAATGCCGCCAAGCATATTATCGAGTACAGCAGTTAGGTTTATCAAATAGTGGATTGTCTGAGACAAACACATTGTCTTGGGTCAAGCAAGGCATGCCTCCACAACCCGTGCATTGAAAGATAAGTCATTCTATCTGCATTTCTATAATCCAGAGTCAAAAACAACAACACCATAATATAGTGTCCTATCCATGTTTTGGTCAAAGGGAATCCCCTACAACAACAACCTTTGAACAATTTTCATCGGGAGATGTGCTGCCATCTAGATTCATGATTTTTCTCAAGATATTTGTCGATTTCAGTATAAAAACCCCCATGTTACAATAACACCATAGACATAAATTATTTATGGAGCATCTAGTACAAGTTTTTGGACAAAATATTGTACTCATAACCCAATTCCTCAGATGACAAAGAACCTTCCAGACAGACTATACTACAGCATCCACTATTTGCAAAAAGTGAAAGTCTACTTACATAATAGAAGACTGCAAAATTGACTTCATCAATGAAAATCGCATGTCACATCAATACTGCAAAACTTAAGACATTTTTGGGCATTTTCCTAGTCCCAATTGGTGTCAAAGGACTTTTTGCAGAGGTTATACATTGGTATGCGGCATTTTATAACAAACATCGGATGACTCATGCGATTTTGATTCCATTACAACTCGAACAAGACAAAAATAACGATGTTTTCTACGCCATAACACAACGATGTTTTGATGCATGTTTCTTCGTTAAAGGCCACAATCCGAGGTATTTTGTAAAAACTGCGTATTAGACAGATTTAGGCGCGCCAGACATTGATCTTGGCCTAAATACGCAGACAAATTATCAGAAGAAAGGCGTCAAATCGTGGATGCCAAGCGTGATCTTATAACCTACGTATTTGAAAGAAAAACATGACTTACAGAATCCATATCGGACTCGCTGCTGGCGTCCGAATCTAAGAACGGTTTATTCTTCCTTTTAGCCATTGTGAAGCACTTAGCAACTGTGAAATAAAATACTAGAGCACGTAAATTACGCTTTCTTTCTGTATGCCAATTGCCAAGACTGAACTGAAGTTGTTTCGGGCGGTTAGCTCAGGAACGCGAATGAATGAAATTACTCATAGACAACTAGAATGTCAGTAGAGTACAAGTTGTGTTGCCATATACAAAAAATATTTTTACCTCAAATATTTTACCGTTTCAATTCGTATCGGTACAACACTATAAAAAAAAAGAAAAATCTGTCAGTAAATATTGTCTATGATATCATTGTGATTATTGCGGAGTTGAACTTTGTTACACGAATTTCGTGAATTTATTTAGTCCAAACGACAAAAAACTATATTCAAACGGTGTGTCCGAACTTATTATGCCTAATGATTTATTAAAACAGCTGGGTGGAAGGAAAGCAATCATGGTTTGTATATATTCAGTACATTTAGGTTACGGTTCTAGAAGTTCCGGGCATGACTTGCAAAAACTTTACAATGACGCTTATATGAGGCTACGCAGCGCTTCCGAGCCCAGAAATAGTCGATAAAGGCGCGCTTGTTCTTATAATTTATTGGCTCTTTGTTCATACTTTGTTTACCTACGTTGTAGTTTGTAAACAAAGTTAAACTCACCTACTGTATTAAGAACATAACTTTCTTTTATCCTTATCGAAGTCGATACCAGAAGCAAGAACTAGCTTAAAGCACAGTAGCTTGAGTTGAGCACACTTACGGCACTAGCACACCACACAATACGTATTAGATCTGGATGTTTGACAATGACAAAATCCTGCACTAGCAATCTACTGCATCCAATTTCTATAAAATAACTACCTGTCTAATTAAACTTACAGTTTACTTTAGATTCATGTATTTGTTTTAATTATCATATTGACTGGAATGTTGTAAATGTATTTTCTCAAAATGATGTTTTAAAAAAATGTATGTGTCTTGCAAAGTTTCTTGCCATGCCTCTTCTCAGTTTAGAGGTGTAGGGACTGCAGGGTTAGAGCCTGTGTAGCAGCAGCGGCTGGCCCATACAAGCCAATTTAAACCCGCTTGTCTAAAATTGATTACTAGTAACATACCTTTGTTAAGGTAGACGTCTTTTTGATCAGTGTTGCCTAGCAAAAATTTTCACCAGCCGCCACTGCTGTGTAGCTTAATTTGATGTTCACACATGCACATCTACTTGAAAATATTAAACTTTCATTCCACATCGAGTCTCATATCATACATATCTATTTAATTTAAAGGCACCTTTGTCCCCGACCCCCTGTGCGGAGATCAGCGATGATGAGCTGGTGTCCATCTCCGTCCGGGACCTGAACAGGCAGCTCAAGATGCGAGGGCTGACCAGGGATCAGATAGTCAGGTATTTTATTCACTTAATCTGAAGTCTCCCATGTTTCATGAATCCTTTAATTCTATAAACAGTACCTACAAATCTTTAAATACTTTTCACTCCATAGTCTATTATAACTGGCGATTATTTCGGTCACATTTCACGTCGCCCACCAGATAGCCTGGAGAGAATAATTATGACGGCAAAGTTGAAAGCACGAGACTTCAGGCACCTCCCTCGAAAGGTGTGCTCGAAATACTGCATCACCCATGTGATTAAAACTGCACAGAAAGATGAACAGTGTTCTTAGCCATGTTTCATGAAAATCTAATCTATTTAATTTCTAATCTAAAATACTTGGCAGTATGACCATGCTTTTTTAACCCCCGACGAAAAAACGACGGGGTGTTATAAGTTTGACTTGTCTGTCTGTCCATCTGTCTGTCTGTCTGTCTGTTTGTCTGTCTGTCTGTGTGTGTGTCTGTCTGTGGCATCGTAGCTCCCGAACGAATGAACCGATTTGGATTTAGTTTTTGTTGTTTGAAAGCTGAGTTAGTCGGGAGTGTTTATAGCCATGTTTCATGAAAATCGGTACCTACTATGTCGCGGTTGGGGGTAATTTTTTTTTACCATTCTGTTAACAATTTTCAAAAACTAAGGCGGTAACGATAATACATACATACATACAATCACGCCTGTTTCCCAGAGGGGTAGGCAGAGATCACGGATTTCAATTCACTACGATCCTGACAAACCACTTTCGCTTCACACACTTTCATAACGTTTCTCATACACGCTCGTCGGTTTCGAGTACTTCTGACCTGGCCTTTTTGCAATATTTCCCCAATTCGATCAAGAAAAGTTCGCCTAGGTCTTCCACTTCCAACTGACCCTTCCTCTCTCGATAATATATTTTTATTTCATACCACACAATGGCAAATAAGCGTACGGGCCGCCTGGCGGTAAGCAGAAATCATAGACTATGGACGCTGCAACTCCAGAGGTGTTACACGTCTGTTGCTAACCATAAAAAAATATGTGGATTTTGGGATTAATTTTACTCTTATTTAAGAATATCAAATAAGTTCATGACATGACTGAGTAGAAATAACATTAATTTATTTGACCTTAAAATAAAATTAAAATTTAAAATCATTTATTGACATAGAAGAAGTCATCTGTACTATTGGGTTGGTAAGAAAGTAATGAGCGAATCATAACCAATATTGTAATTTTTATTTAATTTATTATTTTAATCATTTATCAAAAATATAACGGCCTTCGTTATCTACTAGTTGTCTCCATCGTTCTGGTAAAGAATGAATAGCATCGGCGAAGAAGTTCTTAGGTTTAGATTCAAAAAACTCAGCTATGTACTGTCGTAGATAGGCTTAATCATCGTACTTTTTTTTCATTCAAGGCATTGCTTAGCGATCTGAACAATGCGTAATCCGTAGGTGCCAAGTCTGGAGAGTACGGTGGATGAGGTATCACTTTCCAACCTAGCTCCAATAGCTTTAGCCGAGTCACTTTTGCAATGTGTGGGCGAGCATTGTCGTGTAAGAAAAAAACTTTAGCATGCTGTGGACGATTCTGACAGATTTTTTGGTTTAAATTTTCAAGCTGATTACAGTATACTTATGCGGTAACAGTCGTTCCACTTGGTAGGAGTTCCCAGTGAATAATACCATGAATATCCCACCAAACGGACAGCATAACTTTTTTCGGATGAGGCTCTGTTTTTGGTGCCTCTATTCCTTTTTCGTTTGGAGCTAGCCACTCACGTTTGCGTGTGTGATTTATATATAAGACCCATTTTTCATCTCCAGTGATAAGATGGTCCAACCAGTTGAATGTGCGGCGAAAAGACAGAAGTTGTATGCAGATATCGGCACGGCGGTTTAGTTGATCTCTATCAAGTTCGTGCGGTATCCAAACACTGTATTTGTAGTTTTTTCCCAACTCGTGTAAATGTGTTTCTATGGTGACATGAGAGCAGCCTAACTCGGTAGCAAGAGTACGACTCATTAGCCACGGATCTCCTTCAATTAAGGTTTTTAATTTGGCTACATCAATCTTCACCGGTCGACCAGACTTAGGTTGATCTGATAATGAAAAGTCGCTACTACGAAACCGCTGGAACCATCGTTTCGCCGTGGCCTCAGACACAACTTCAGGAGCAACACGCTGACATATATTACGCACTGCTTCATCGGTTCATCCGTTCGGGAGCTACGATGCCACAGACAGACACGTCAAACTTATAACACCCCATCGTTTTTGCGTCGGGGGTTAAAAACCGTTCCCAAGCATTTATTTATTTTATTTTATTTAAACTTTATTGCACAATTGAAAAATAAGTACAAATGGCGGACTTAATGCCTTGAGGCATTCTCTACCAGTCAACCGTAGGGCCAAACAGAAATCACACATCAGCATTGACACATCTGAGTATATACTTTTTACCTCATTCAGCATGTCTTCATAACTCTAAATATTTCTTCGTCCCCAGGAATGGCACGACATGGAGCTTATGCAGGAAGACAACAACCGTATCCGGGATGAAATAGAAGCTCTCCGGAGCAAATATGATGCTCTCAAGCGGTTCGCTGTCATGAAGAACATACCTTTACCGCCTGAACTAGAGTTACTGCCTTGAGTAAGATATGTTTAGAAAATTTATTAGTTATAACCAAAGAGGATCGAGTAACAAAGAAAGTTACTGTCGAGGTAAAATGTGTAATCACAGTGCATAGACTGCCATCTCTCGACACAGGCTTAAAACTTTTGAACCTCAGTTTTGACAATTTGACCCATATTCTTAGCTTGATATGTGTTAAAATGTCAAATATTAATATTAGCGCCATCTAGCTGATCGTCCCCCAAAAGTGTAATGCCATCTAGGCCACCGTACCTTTTTCTGTATGGTACTGAGGTACGTTTTTTTCTTAGACTTTATCTGTCTATACGGAGTTATATATGTCTTTGGTTATAACCTAATGATCATTTTAGTGTAGGTCTAAAATTGGTAATGAATGGAGACATTTCTTACGATACTGTTTTACGAGATGTGTTTTTTAAAAACCAATAAAGTTAATTATTGGTTTATAAAAAAACGGTGACGGGTTAAGAATTTCACCACCCCTCTTCTTCCGGTGGGTGTCGTAAAAGTCGACTGTGGGTTATGGATTAAATTGTGGCGTAGGCGAGGCTGGCAACCTGTCACTGCAATGTCACAATTTGGATTTCTTTCAACCCCTTTTTGCCAAGAGTGGCGCTGAAACTTAGTAGTTCATGTGCTCTGCCTATCCCTTTATGAGATACAAGCGTGATTATATGTATGTATGTATGTATAAAAAAGCTTTGGTTGAAACTTAGCATTACAAGTATTTTCTCACGGTAGATGTCGAAAAGTGTTTTTCTATGGCCCACAATAAATATGTAGAACATTTTTATAAATCATAATATTACATTATTTTATTATGATGATACTCGTATTGATGATAATTCCCAACCGTCATTAAGTTTCTGTATTTAATTAGATTTTTCTTAGATCAAGGTCTTTAAACGTAACTATAATATACTATCTTTTTCCTGCGGCTTCGCTCGCGTTAGAAAGAGACAAAAAGTAGCCTATGTCACTCTCCATCCCTTCAACTATCTCCACTTAAAAAATCACGTCAATTCGTCGCTCCGTTTTGCCGTGAAAGACGGACAAACAAACAGACACACTTTCCTATTTATAATATTAGTAAGGATTATGAATTTGTGATTATCAGTACCTCCTTTTACTAGAGTTGTAATATAAGTTAGTTTTTAAGGTAAATTAAGATAATTTTTATTTATTTGAGATTAAATATTTAGATATATAGTATCTATGTTAGTTTAATTTTGGTACACTTCCCGCTTTTCATCTATTTTTTTCATGTTTAGTAGCTATACTACTCTTAAGTGGAACTGAGCTTCGCTCATTCTGCCGCATCCTTGAACGGTCGCCATCTAGTTCAAAAATGAATAGTACCTACATCGAGCGAAAGAATTCTCAGCCTTAACAACACAACTACTCCACACGAGATGGCGCGCATTTCGCCACAAAAACTCAAATAGTGTATTTTCTATTCGTTTTAGCCTTGACCTGTGTCGCCATCTAGTGTTTGCAATAAATAGTACTTACATCGACCGAAAGAATTCTGTCTTAACAGTACAACTACTGCACACGAGATGGCGCGCGAAGAAAAACGCATGAAAACTCGAAAATTCGCGTTTTCCGGGACCTAAGGATAAGTTAGACCGATTTTTCACCCAAAAACCCCCACATTACAAATTTCTGCGAAATCGTTAGAGCGGTTTCCGAGATCGTGTGTAAATAAATATATATATAAATAAATAAATAAATAAATATACAAGAATTGCTCGTTTAAAAGTATAAGATACTACTCTTAAGTGGAACTGGGCTGGACATGTCTGCCGCATGCACCCTGAACGATGGGCCAAAATGGTTACCGAGTGGGACCCACGGAACACCGTAGAGGGTTCCGGCAGACCAAAAAAGAGATGGCGGGATGACTTGAACGCATTCTATCCAAGCTGGCAGAATTACGCACATGACAGGGTTGAGTGGAAGAAGCGAGGGGAGGCCTTTGCCCAGCAGTGGGACACTACAATTAGGCTAATAAAAAAAAGTAGCTATACAAATTGTTTGAGTAATATTTAGGTAAGGTATAGTCAACCAATTGGAACCTTAGGCCACTGTAGAACTATGTCACAGTGACGTTATAAATCGGATTGTAAGAAATCTCTTACTACTTGTCATTTTGACATGGTTGTAGAGTGGCCTAGGGTTCCAATTGGACTGACTGTACGTCAAAAAACCGGCAATTTCAACTACAAACTACCTATATAGTAAAAATAATCTCATATTTTCATATAACTCTAATGACTTGCGAAGACAAAAGTCACTAATGAGTATTATTGATGCGTCATCTCCCGGTCAATTTGCTAACTAATTAAAAAAATTATACTTTCTATTTGTAGAGGTTTACAATGTTCATAACTATTCCAAATTTCAAGTTGATAGCATTAGTAGTTCTCGAGATATTTAGGAATGTGACAGACGGACAGACAGACGGACAGAGTCGCACCATAAGGGTTCCTGTTGTACCTTTTTGGTACGGAACCCTAAAAATCGTGGGTTCCAACCTCGGCTATGTCACAGTATAATATAGAGTACTATACGCCACTCCCCGCTAAAAGTGCCGCCCACCCCCTCTCGGTTGCCTCACAGTTACCGCCCGTCAAAAACGCGAACACTCGACCTGTCATATCTCATACAAGCATGGTGGACATTAGCTTAGAATATGTGCGTTTTCACATTTCGTTTTCGATGTCGGAAGGATTTCAATTTAAAAAATCCAAGATGGCGCCTGTAATATATGGGATATCCACTCAGTTGTTTAGCTCTAGTTACCAGCTGTCACCTTTATTTTACTTGACAATAGAGTCCATGAAAAATTTTAGAGCAATTGAGTGGACATCGGTCCTACATCCGATATCAAATCGGATAATGTGAAAACGCACTTAACTGTTTCGTTTTTTATGGAAAGTGTTTAATTCAATTAGGTATATAGTTTAATTTTTGTTATATGTCGCCTTGTAGTCTTATTTAACGATAAATCATACGATGTCAAGTTCAAAACCTTTTACATATGTAAAACAATCTTTTCCTCTCTCAAAATAAATAGAAAAAAGTGAAAAAGTAACCGAAAAGGGTCCCAATATAAATCAATTTAATTACAGTCCCCTTTCCTTAAGGGTCCTCTCTGTGGAGCACTTTAGGCACTTGCATTAAATATTTATAGTAGGTGTAGGTATCTATAGTAAAAGCATGAAAGGTTTTTAAGATTTAGCCATCGTAAGACGGAGAGCAATGGTAAGCTAGGTAGGTAGTGCAAAATTGTACGGGGATAAAGTCTGCATTCATAATCCGGAAGGAACTTATTATCCAAGAAATAAATGTTATTTTATTTATGTAGGGATCAAATCAAATTATTTTTCCCCTCACTAGCTCGGAAACACGTGTTTTGTCCTTTAATACCAGCGGGTAAAAACTCATTTTATCCACTAGTGGGAAGTAATTTGACCTTGAATAAAATCAAATTAACTGCTTTAAAGTTGATAAAAGTAGGTGAATCTAGTAATAAAGATGATTTACCACCTGTGGAACTACTGGAAGCAGTGATAAACGCTTTTTTTGCGTTGTAGTTTCCTCGCTATAGTGAGGGGAAAAGTTTTGTGTTACACTCGGGTGCAAATGTATTTTACTTCTCGTGTGTTAAAAAACTCGCAAGTTCAGGATTCTATTCTCGAACCACTCGCTTCGCTCGTGGTTCAACTATAGAATCCTTTCACTTGCTCGTTTTTCAATTCCACACTCGGCGTTAAAATACAACTTTGCCCCCTTGTATAACAATAGTTATTTGTTAAAAAACTCGCAAGTTCAGGATTTTATTCTCGATTCTTCAACTATACTTAGAATCCTTTCACTTGCTCGTTTTTCAATTTCACACTCGGCGTTAAAATACAACTTTGCCCCCTTGTATAACAAATAACTATTATTAAATATTTTTTGAATTGCTCGCCCTTAGAGTTGGTCAAAGGCGCCCAGCCTTCAGAGATACATACACTAGATAAATTTCGACGGGTACCTAGGCGGTCGAGGTGGTGTAGCGGTTTATCACGTCAGCCGCGTTAGCTGGAGACCCGGGTTCGATTCCCGGCTTCGCCACCAGTGGGCTTGATCGCATTTTCTTCAGTGTATGGTATCTATTTAAGTTTGTTGTTTTATTTGTTCGTTATACTTACGATATATATAATTAAATATATATAAAAGAAGAAACTGACTGACTGACATATCAACGCACAGCTAAAACCGCTGGTCCTAGAGATTCCATTGGCACATAGCTTCCTTAGGCAGCGTTCCCGCTTAAGCGTCGCGTGTCTCGGGGCGCGCAACGGACGTCCGCGCCACGCCGCCTGAATGTAATTCAAAAAACGTCTCCTCAGTACATTTTGTATAGGAAGGACGTAAGACGCGCCGCGCCGGCCACGCCGCCTGGGGCGCGTGCGTCTCTTAGATGTGGCCGGTCACTTATAAGGTGTAGAGGAGCACTAAGAAAGGATTTTTCAGAATTCACATCCTAAAGGGGTGAAACTGGGGTTCAATCGATGTAGGGAACAAATCAAATTATTTTATTAAATATTTTTTGATTTGTTTTTTTTTTTTTAAGTAGTCACACTACTATATATAAATTACTAGCTTTTACCCGCGGCTTCGCCCGCGTAATAAAAGTATTCTTATTGAAACGTTTACAAAAAATAAGATTTTCATTTGGATCCGTAGGTTTCTTTGTAGGTACATCTGTCCGCGATTATTTCGATTAAGGTAAAGCGGGGCAATTCTCGACTGGAGGGCCATTGTAACTGATCTATTTGCTGTACGGTCCGGTTTTGGCTGACTGTACCTTACACATATTAATATTGTTTTAAAAGAAATTCTTGCAATGATTGTAGAATTGTTACACAGCGACCACAGCGTAGGTGCGAATATGTATGTATTTTACCTATATAAATATTTATACTGGGGAAACTTCATACAACCCACATAGCCAGTATCTCGACGCTATGGTCGGTAGGGTAAAAAGTACTTCCTTGCATTATCGCTTACAATTTTTTCCATTTTGCTTATACTTATTGCAAACGTAAACATATAAAAGGCAAGCAAACAACGATTTTCTTACAGCACATTGAATGTAATAGTTTACGGATGCAGGATACTCGCCGATGCCTACTTACTAATACCTTCCCACTGGGCCACCTGCATTTTACACTCCTATCTCTATCTTTGTCCCCGTCCCCGTTCCGTCCCTGTCCCCGTCCCTCCCCTATCCCTATCCCTGTCCCCGTCCCCTATTTTTATCCCTATTTCTATCCCTATCCCTATCCCGATCCCGATCCCGATCCCTATCCCCACCCCTACCCCTACCCCTACCCCTACCCCTACCCCTACCCCTATCCTTATCCCAATCCCAATCCCTATCCCTATCCCTATCCCTATCCCTATCCATATCCCTATCCCTATCCCTATCCCTATCCATATCCCTATCCCTATCCATATCCCTATCCCTATCCCAATCCCAATCCCTATCCCTATCCCTATCCCTATCCCTATCCCAATCCCAATGCCTATCCCTAACCCTATCCCTATCCCTATCCATATCCCTATCCCTATCCCTATCCTAATCCCAATCCCAATTCCAATCCCTATCCCTATCCCTATCCCTATCCATATCCCTATCCCAATCCCAATCCCTATCCCTATCCCTATCCCTATCCCTATCCCAATCCCAATGCCTATCCCTAACCCTATCCCTATCCCTATCCATATCCCTATCCCTATCCCTATCCCTATCCCAATCCCAATCCCAATTCCAATCCCTATCCCTATCCCTATCCCTATCCCTATCCCTAACCCTATCCCTATCCCTATCCCTATCCCAATCCCAATCCCAATCCCAATACCAATCCCAATGCCTATGCCTGTCCCTATCCATATCCATATCCCTATCCCTATCCCTATCCCTATCCCTATCCCTATCTCTATCCCTATCCCTATCCCTATCCCAATCCCAATCCCAATCCCAATCCCAATCCCTATCCCTATCCCTATCCCTAACCCTATCCCGTTCCTGTCCCTGTCCCTGACCCTGTCCCTGTCCCTGTCCCTGTCCCTGTCCCTGTCCCTGTCCCTGTCCCTGTCCCTGGCCCTGTCCCTGTCCTTGCCCCTGTCAAATTATCATGCTAGGAGGTGAACTTTGAAAAATCCTTTCTTAGTGCTCCTCTAAGGAACTTCCGTGTCAATTTGAAATCTCTTGAACCAGAAGTAAAGATAAAAACTAAAGCTATACTTATGGCTATTTTGGATATTTTAACCCCATTGCACAATAACAGGGGAGAAAATTTCTTTTCCACCTCATTAGATTTAAAAATCGTTGTATTTATCGTGATCAGCGACCCGATAAACCATAAAAACGATACCCATATTGTGTTTTTGACTTTACCCCCTTTGCACCCCTTTAGGGGTCAAATTTTCAAAAAACCTGAAACATGTATTTAGTCACATGTCTTTAGGAATCCTCCTGTGAAGTTTCGAATAAAATAGTCAAACTAATCTTGTTTCCCCATACAAACTTTGAACCCCCATTTCACCCTTTTAAGAGGAGAATTTTGAAAAATCCTTTCTTAGTGCTCCTCTACGCCATATAAGGAACCTATGTGCCAAATTTGAAATCTCTAGGACCAGCGGTTTCGGCTGTGTGTTGATATGTCAATCAGTCAGTCAATATCTTCTTTTATATATTTAAACCCCATTGCACCACAACAGGGGAGAAGGTATTTCACTTCCGCCTCGTTAGATTTTAAAAAACGTTGTATTTATCGTGATCAGCGACCCGATAAACCATAAAAACGATACCCATACTGATTTTTTGAATTTATCACCCCCTTTTCACCCTTTTAGGGGTTAAATTTTCAAAAAACCTGAAACACGTATTCAGTCATATGTCTTAAGGAATCTTCCTGTGAAGTTTCGAATAAAATAGTCAAACTAATCTTGTTTCCCCATACAAACTTTGAACCCCCATTTGACCTCCTTAGGAGGTGAATTTTGGAAAATCCTTTCTTAGTGCTCCTCTACACTATATAAGGAACCTACGTGCCAAATTTGAAATCTCTAGGACCAGCGGTTTCGGCTGTGTGTTGATATGTCAGTCAGTCAGTCAATATCTTCTTTTATATATTTTTTTGATATTTAAACCCCATTGCACCACAACAGGGGAGAAGGTATTTCACTTCCGCCTCGTTAGATTTTAAAAACGTTGTATTTATCGTGATCAGCGACCCGATAAACCATAAAAACGATACCCATATTGATTTTTTGACTTTATCACCCCCTTTTCACCCTTTTAGGGGTTAAATTTTCAAAAACCTGAAACATGTATTCAGTCATATGTCTTAAGGAATCTTCCTGTGAAGTTTCGAATAAAATAGTCAAACTAATCTTGTTTCCCCATACAAACTTTGAACCCCCATTTGACCCCCTTAGGAGATGAATTTTGGAAAATCCTTTCTTAGTGCTCCTCTACACTATATAAGGAA
Source organism: Leguminivora glycinivorella (assembly GCF_023078275.1). Taxonomy (NCBI): domain Eukaryota; kingdom Metazoa; phylum Arthropoda; class Insecta; order Lepidoptera; family Tortricidae; genus Leguminivora; species Leguminivora glycinivorella. The sequence continues at coordinate 13,931,080 of NC_062990.1, forward strand.
CCTACGTGCCAAATTTGAAATCTCTAGGACCAGCGGTTTCGGCTGTGCGTTGATATGTCAGTCAGTCAGTCAGTCAGCTTCTTCTTTTATATATTTAGATAAATTGGGGTTCAATGTTCAACGTTTGAATAAGATTACTTTTAGTACGCGGGCGAAGCCGCAGGAAAAAGCTAATTACGATACAAGCGCGGATAGGACGAGATTAGAAACTTAGTGATGATAGGTTTAAATTAAATACGGCCGAAGGGAATTTCGAGTTACGAATTTCCACTCCGCACGCGCATTATAATATTAAGTAGGTACATAAAGTAAAGTACCTACCACTTCTCGCACTAGTGCGCTAAAGTAAGTATACCTAAGTAAGTCACTTCTTTCGAGCTTCCTCTTTTTCACACTTGTATCGTAAATATCGTTTTCAGTACAGATGGTCGTTTTTTTACGCACTAGTTCGAGAAGTGGTTCATTATATGCCAGGTCGAAACTTCGGAGGCTCATCTGTACTGAAAAACGTCGTACTCGTAACTCGTGTCGATTTAAAACACTCCCTTCGGTCGTGTTTTAATTTATCGCCACTCGTTTCGAACTTCCTTTTTTACGCACTTTTATCGTAATGTACTATTTCAGTACAGATGATGTTTTTTTTACACACTAGTGCAAGAAGTGGTTCATTAAGTATATGCCAAGTCAAAATTTCACATTTTTAGAGGTAAAAAACAAGGAAACGAAAAGAATTTTGCCCCAGTTGATTCAAACATAAATTCCAATATTAACCGCCAAAATAACAGTTTAAAAACTTGGTCCAAATTAAGCCAGCTCCCGACAAACGCAGCATATAATTCAGCCGAATAAACAAATGACACTTATAAACAAAAAATAACGAAAGCAGAAGGGGACGTAATAAATAAATAGGGGGAAAGAAATAAGTAATTTGTCTTTGCTTGCTTCAGTGCTTGGGTAACGCGAAAACTGTGGAGTTGGAGAGAATTGCACCAATAAGTGCGTTTTCTCCTTACAGGCGCCATCTTGGATTTTTTCCATTGAAATCCTTCCGATATCGCACCAATATAAATAAATAAATATTGGGGACACCTTACATAGATCAACTTAGCCCCAAACTATGCAAAGCTTGTACTATGGGTGCTAAAAGCGACGATATGCATACTTAAATAGATAAATACATACTTATATACATAGAAAACATCCATGACTCAGGAACAAATATCTGTGCTCATCACACAAATAAATGCCCTTACCGGGATTCGAACCCAGGACCATTTCACCATTATTTCCATTATATCAAGATTCCCCTTTCGGAATTACCAGAGCATTTCTGTCATTCGGAACTACCCCAATGCACGGTATGTGAAAACGGACTTAGGGTTCATTTTGTACCTATATAGGTCTGGATTATACCTGTTAGGGCTACTTGCACCAACGAAAATAGAGGGTTAACTCACCATTTTATTTGGAGTTTGACAGTTGGCAGCCCACTAACCCCGAGTTATAAGTAAATGTTTGGTGCAAGTGGGCCTTTAGACTACATTTTTAACCGTCGCCTCAAATCTCTCAAGAAGGACGGTTCCAGAACCCAGTTCTGATGATGGGATCCTGGAGAAATCGAGGGAACTCCTCAAATCTGAAAAGCATACATATGGTGATTTTTGTCCAATACAATAATGCGTTCCGGGCAGTGATGGGGCTGCTGATGATGGTCAGAACCGAACTCCTCAAATCTGAACGGCACGCTTATAGTGACTTTGGTATTTTTATAAGAATAGCATGCACTTTCGTCCAGAACAGTGACATTTGGTGCAGTGGAACTGCTGATGATGATCAAAACCGAACTCCTCAAATCTGAATGGCACACTTATAGTGACTTTGGTATTTTTATAAGAACAGCATGCACTTACGTCCATAACAGTGATATTTGGTGCAGTGGAACTGCTGATGATGGTCAGAACCGAACTCTTCAAATCTGAACGGCACTGTCATAGTGACTTTGGTATTTTTATAAGAACAGCATGCATTTAAGTTCAGAACAGTGACATTTATTTAGTTATGTTTGTTAAGCATAATTATTGAGTTTTCAAGTCAAATTTTGTCAAGATTTGATTTCTTATAATCGGATTAATGAGGAATTGAGGAAACTCCTCAAACCTTAACGTTATACGTATATTCATTTGTGTTGCCATCAAATAATTAAAGCATTAAAAGCAGTTTTAAAAAATACCTATACATTTCTACATAATCCAACTTAGCATAGCTTTCACCAGAAACCCAAAGGCGGCGGTTTTTTTTTCTTAAAAATGATTAGGATATTAATGTCAATAATAAACTTATTAAACATATAAAATTTGATAGGTAGGTACTGCTCTCAGATGGGAGTATGAAATTTGGTCTTACAATGAAAGTTATTGTAGGACACTATGTTTTGGCCGTGCGTAGCTTGAGAAATTAGGGTAAGTTAGAAAGATTTCCAAGCGTCTGATGCCGCCGGCGGAAATGGCCAGGCAAATGATTTTATTAATTCCTAACAGTAGGTATTTTTAATATAACACATAGACATAAAAATCTGCTTTGAAAATTTAAGGAAAGTAAGGTCTTTTAAACGTTCTAGCAAAAAAAAAATTCGTCTGGCCATTAAACGTTGAATGTTGATACGTGGTTGATACTAACTGTACATTAACCCATTTTTTTTCATTCTCAAGAAAAGAAATCAATGTCTGGTGGCCCAAGGCTCTTGCTCTATTAGGTTAGGTAGGGTAAACTCGTCTCATTCGGTGACACGCCTAATTCGGTGATAAGCTTTGAAACACTATTCCGAAACACGATTTTTGGTTGTTTCACCGAATTAGGCGAACGCTCCGGCTGTGGAATGAGCTCCCTGTCGAGGTATTCCCAATGAACTACAGTATGGGGTTCTTCAAAAAAGGAGTGCACAAGTTTCGGCAACGCGCACGTGACACCCCTGGAGTTGCAGGCGTCCATAGGTTACGGTGACCGCTTTCCATCAGGCGGGCCGTATACCTGTTTGCCACCGACGTGGTATAAAAAAAATCACCGAATGAGGCGAGTTTAGTTTACTCTATACCCGTCAAAAGAGAATAGTTATTTGTTATACAAGGGTGCAAAGTTGTATTTTAACGCCGAGTGTGGCATTGAAAAACGAGCAAGTAAAAGGATTCTATAGTTGAACCACGAGCGAAGCGAGTGGTTCGAGAATAGAATCCTGAACTTGCGAATTTTTTAACACACGAGAACTAAAATACATCTGCACCCGAGTGTAACACAAAACTTTTCCCCTCACTATATCGAGGAAACTACAACGCAAAAAATGCGTTTATCACGGCTTTCAGTAGTTCCACAGGTGGTAAATCATCTTTATTACTAGATTCACCTACTTTTATCAATTTTAAAGCAGTTAATTTTACTTTATTCAAAGTCAAATTACTTTACCCACTAGTGGATAAAATGCGTTTTTACCCGCTGGTATTAAAGGACAAAACACGTGTTTCCGAGCTAGTGAGGGGAAAACATTATTTTTCTCAAGTCCGCAGTCACAGTTCCCTCGGAACAGGAGTAACAAATGACTCAAGGCGCCTATTGTAAAAAATATTAATTAATTTCGCCAAAACTGGGAGACACACGTTTGTATGAATTAACTCCCGAACTCACTGAATCATTGGGTTGCTTTAGAGTGAAGTTTTTGCTTTTCAGAGTACCTATGGGTCCCGAGAGACTGCTGCGTGAAGTCTTGCTTGGGGAAATTGCTGACGACAAAAGACCTGTGGGCCGCCCAATGTTAAGGTTCAAAGGTTCCTGTAAACTGGATATGCAATCTTTTAGTATAAACCTAGACAGTTGGGAGACACGCGCTTGAGACCTGAATGGCGCCGCGACTTATCCGACGGGGTGATGGAGCACGACAAAGCCTGGCTCGACAACCTTAAGCAGAAAAGGCTCCGTTCCAGAGCTCCTCCTCCTCTTGACTCGCGTTTCACCTGTGACAGATGTGGCAAAAGGTGTCGGACTGCCATCGGACTACTAAGCCACCAAAGACGATGTACCGGTACCACAATAAAAACACTGCAACAATCATCTGCTAACATGTCGTGGCCAATGATGATGATGGGTTGAGAATACGAATAAGAGAAGAAGCGTCGAGGAAATAGTTATTTGTTTTACAAGGGGGCAAAGTTGTTGTTTAACCGCACGTGCCGATATTGATACTCGAGCTAGCGAAAGATTCCAATATTAAACCGCGAGTGTAGCGAGTGGTTCATAATGTGGAATCTTGAGCGTTGCGAGGGTTTCAAGGCACGAAGGTTAAACAAACTTTGCCACTGAGTGAAACACAAAATTTTTCACCACACCAACACGAACAAAATACTGACTAATAAAACATCAAACTGAATCAAATCCATCAATTCATTTTGTATTACGATTCAAAATCATCATTAAAGGCTTTATAATCTTGTGCACCAAACTAACTATTTCTGGTTTGCCCAATGGTTGACTGGTAGAGAATGCCTTAAGGCGTTAAGTCCGCCATTTGTACTTTTTATTGATAATTTGTGCAATAAAGTTTAAATAAATAAATAATAGGTAAAATCTACCAGCCAGCTTAAGACATTAAGTTAAAATTTGCATGAAATTACTTTGCGTGGATAAAATGCAATTTTGCTATCTGTTTTCGAACAGCAAAGAAAGCCTTTATCAGGTTGGTGTGGTGAAAAATTAATTAATAGTATGGCGAAAGTGAACAGGTCTTCAAAACTTTCTCTGTATGTTTAATGCGTTTTCACATTATATCCTATCCGATATCGGATGTCGGAAGGATTTCAAAGGCAAAAATCAAATGTGGCGGCTTAAATGTATCAGTTTTAAATCCGATATCTGATCGGATAATTTGAAAACGCACTTAGTCAATTAAATAACACGTAAATAAAAGATACCCTAAAAAAAAAAACAATGTTCATAACTATTCCAAATTTATTATTTATCGATAGCACAAGTAGTTCTCAAAATATTTAGTAGGCACAATGACAGATGGACAGACGGGCAGAGTCGCACCATAAGGGTTCCTTTTGTACCTTTAAGGTACGCAACCCTAATAACCGTGTTATGTATTATATATTATTACAACGTGAGATGGAAAAAAAATGAAACAAAAATGTTGATTATAATTTTATTCCGAATCCGAATAGGTACTCTTGATAAATATTATTAAATAATCAGTGGCTCTCTCGGATGTCACAAATAATACTGTTGCATATTGCGAGCCCCTTTTCAGTATAATAATACATGAAGAAATCGTATCTGAAACATACATTAAATAAATCTAAAATATTATACAAAAAATACTTATGTCACTGGTTCCCACCAAAAGCGATGAGCTTTCGGCGATCTCTCTCTCTCTCTCTATCTCTCTCTCTCTCTCTCTCTCTCTCTCTCTCTCTCTTTTGAATCTTTCACTTTTACTGTACGTGTTATTGTATATAATATACGGGTCCATATTGGCTCATATAAAATTATTTGTTATAAAATTATTGTTTATACCGATTTGTGCTCCGAATGATCATTTCTCATAATTTTACTTATCATAATTTTGTTTCATTATTATCAATAGTACTACTATCACTGTTCATAATAATCATTTAGTCATATATCAATTTTTAATCATAAATTCTATACAAATATTTAATAACATTCATAATTTTGTGTTTAAGAAAATCATTCATCATAAAATTATTTTTTCTACTCCCGTACTGTTATTCGTGAGTTACAAGGTCGTGCATAGAACTTTAAAACCCTACATAAAAGATGTCAGGACAAGTCTATCTAGTCTATACCCTGAAAACATTTAGTAGCAGTAGCACGATATAGCTGTTAAAGTTCAGTAAATACATTGCTACCAACTTAACAAACCAATTCGCAGAGTCGAGACTCCTTCGTTTTCTGCTGCGTTCATTGGCGACGCGTCGAATCGCATTCAAATGTATGAGAACTCGATTCAACTCGGCTCGATTCGTCTTAGTGGCCAGGCTTCAAAGAACCATACCATAGACAGTTTTATTTTCATGTTTGCACTCAAACTGCATATTCAAAATGGTAGGCGGTCCACTAGATAACTAAGATGACTGAAAGTAGGTATTTGTTGAATTTATAATTTTCTTTCAAAATAAGTGCTTGGTCGTAGAAAAAGTATTGTATGCAACGGTGTTTAACTGAGTCAAAAAATGCTCGTGGCGTCTTTATTAACAATTTTCGGCTCCGCCTCAAATTGTTACCCACGCCACTCACCTTTTTTGACCTCTTTTAACCACCAGTTGCATAAAATACTATAAAAAGATTTGGGGAAGTTCTATGAAAAACTTGTGCCATTTATAGAAACGCGCTTGAAGCTTTTACAGTGACATATACAATTTACATTAAAAATTCGTTTCTGGTTCGCTCACGGTCAACCTAACACGCTCCTCCTCGCTATGCTCGTCGTCGCACCTAACTGGACTGTCACATGTGATGTCTGTTCTGTTAACAATAATATAACTATAAATTATATTACTCGCAATCGTTATGATCAATAAGTATATAAACATAAACATTAGTATAAAACGTATTTATGATGAATGACATTATGAACATAAGTCATTCGAAGTTACGATAGTTATTAACATAAAATTGTTATAAATAATGATCGTTATAATGTAAAATTGTATGAGAAACATTTTCGGACTACCAATAATCTATATAACAATTTTATATGAACTTTGGCGCACCCATAATATACACCTCTCACGATACTTCGTTTTCCCTTCTCTCTCCCCGCACGCACCCCCGCTACAATATTTGATAAAATAATTTTCACCACACCAACTGGTAAAGGCTTTCTTTGCTATTCGAAAACAGATAGCAAAATTGCATTTTATCCACAAGGGGGCAAAGTAATTTCATACAAATTTTAACTCGATGTCTTAATCTGGCTGCTAGATTTTACCTATAAATGATGATTTTGAATCATAAATATTGAATAAATTGACGGATTTGATTTATTTTGATGTTTTGTGTCAGTATTTTGTTAGTGTTGGTGTGGTGAAAAATTTTGTGTTTCACTCGGTGGCAAAGTTTGTTTAACCTTCGGGCCTTGATACCCTCGCAACGCTCAAGATTCCACTTTTTGAACCACTCGCTACGCTCGCGGTTCAATATTGGAATCTTTCGCTTGCTCAGGTATCAATATTGGCACGTGCGGTTAATGTATGGGTTGTCGGTCCGACATCCGATATCGGATCGGATAATGTGAAAACACACTTAGGGTGGTGTAGCGGTTTATAACGTCAGCCTGGAGACCCGGGTTCGATTCCCGGCTTCGTCACCAGTGGGCTTGATCGCTTTTTCTTTATTGACTGGTATCTATCCCAGTTCATGAGTTACGACACGTTACGAGTATTCGTCTAAAACGACTATCTTTTGTTTTTTTTTCTAACGCCATAGGTAGATACTTACCGGCCAGTTTCACCAACAGCCTTTGCAAGAATCCAGGAAAAGTCCTGAGGATTAATGTTCTCAGTTACATAGTTGCCCTGAAAATTGACAAAAAGAAGTAATATAATTGGATTTTTTAGTTACAAATTTGTAACTCAGAGGAGAGAAAAATAAATTGGGACATTTTAACACCTATCCTTCACCTTCTGCCATTACCTTGCTTGTATATTTTTGAAATTGCCAAGTTTGTAAAACAACATCCTGAATTATTTGTTACTGCTAGTGAAATATACCCTAGAAATACGAGAAACGGTGAAAGACTGGTAGCGGGAACCCAAAAGAGAACTGCTATTTTTAATAAAAATTGTACCGCAATGTGCGTGGAAATATATAATAACTTGCCATCTGACATCAAATGTTTGCCATTTAATAAATTTAAGCAAGCCTTGCATGAATGGTTATTAAATAAAATGTTTTACTCACTCAAAGACTATCTGACATAATGTATATAAAATAATACTTAGGTATTGTAGTGAATACTTAGTTTAAGAACAATATTTGCATGCTGTTTGTGGACGGTTGAATAAGGAGAACATTTTGTATTATGTAACCTGTAATCTGACCCTATTCACGCAAATAAATGATTTATGATTTTATTTATGATTTATGATTTAACATTACTCCTAACAATAAATAATTGAAAGAACTCATAGTTCAGAATAGAAAAAGGTATGAAAAATAATGAAATGAATATTTAAAAAAAAATTATGCCCTAAGGTATAGCGCGACAAATCTCGACTGGGGGGCCATTGTAACTGATCAATTTTCTCCATTCTTCCACTGTGATGTTGAGTTCTACATGTATCTACCGAACACGCCTACCATATATAACCGGTGGACACTCTATTTAATAATGCAAACATTGTAAAACATGGAAAAATGGACCAGTTACATTTGCCCCCCAGTCGAGATTTGCCCCGCTGTCCCTTATATCTTATGTGCAGACTTACTGGCACAATTTTACAGTCGTCAGTCAACTTGAGGTTGATCAATCTAACCAGCTGATATGTGATAGGGTTGTGACAATCCACCTTCTCCATTCTGAAGGTCTCAGACTTTCGGGATCCCTTTAGGTGGTAGATCTTTAGACTCATCTGGAACAAAAGTGTATTCTAAAAGTGGTAGGTAAGTGGTATTCTAAAAGTGCCGGAACACGCCAACCCTGGTGTTTCGGGATTTTCTCACTGCAATATACCCCGCAGCTCGCAATACAGTAAGCGCGTTTTCACATTATCCGATCCGATATCGGATGTCGGACCGATATTGATACATTTTTGCCTTTGAAATCCTTCCGACATCCGATATCGGATCGGATAATGTGAAAACGCACTGAAGTTCGTTCTAACGACATTTGTATGTTTGTTCAAAGCCTTTACTCCGGTGTTATTAGTCTCTGGTTCCTATAATATGAAGCATGTCAAGGGCTGTAATGAATGACTGAATGAATGGATGAACGAATGAATGAATGAGTGTATGACTGAATGAATTAATAAATGAATAATTGCGTGATTTAACGAATTATTGATTGCATGAATTAATGAATGAATGATCAACTGAATAAATGAATGATTTTCACAGAAATAGGCCCCGCTTCGCGCAACACTATGAAGTTCGTCGTAAGGACATTTGTGTGTTTTATCAAAGCCTTTCATTCCAGTGATATAGAACACTGGTTTCTAGTACAGAAGGGGCGTGTAGTAAAGCGCTGCCGCTGTTATGAATGAACAGAATATGTATGACTAAATAAATAGATGAAAGAATTAATGAATGACTGATTGAATGAATGTATGACTGAATGAATGATCAACTGAATGAATGAATGTAATGTCTTACTGATATAGGTCCCGCCTCGCGCAATACTGTGAAGTTCGTCGTGGCGACATTAGTGTGTTTGTTCAAAGCCCTCACTCCCGTGACGTAGGACACTGCTGTCGGGTCCAACTTCTCTTTACACTCTGACTCGCAAGCGGTTGCGGATATGAGTTGCACTTTGTACTTTTTCTGGAAGTTATAGAAATTAGACTAAATTCATATTTGTACATTTTATAAAAGCCACAGGGGAAGGAACTCGTCTGGCGGGTTCTTTCAAGTAATCAATAAGTATATATAATTTTCTATGTCTTAGATAATTAACTAGAGTGCGCTAATTACCCGGTATCCCTCCTGTACCTTATTAAAGTTTAAGCCACAATAAATAAAGTATGTAAACGAGATAGTTGGAATATTTTTTTTTTTTAATTTTTTTTATTATAAATGGGCTTACTCTTGACCACAGACTAGCCAAAGGCAAAGACGTGGCCTACGATGGAGTGAGCTCGCCCAGAAGATGCCTGTTCACTCTTGATTTGAAGGTTGCCGGGTTATATGAGCTCGGAAATATAGCCGCCGGCAAGGAATTCCACTCCTTGGCAGTGCGCATAAGAAAAGAAGAAGCAAAGCGCTTCGTGCGGATTCGTGGAATATCCACCAAGTAAGGATGGAGACCTGCCGTGCGTCTAAGAGTCCGATGGTAGAATGGGGACGGTGGAATAAGCTCGTGTAGCTCTTGAGCACACTCCCCGAAGTGCAACCTGTATAACATCTCTCATCATCTTGAATAAATAGTAAAGTGATGGACCATTATGCGACCTATTTTCGTTAAAAATTACATTTATAAAGCCACTAGCTTTTGCCTGCGCCTCCGCTCACGTTAAATTCGAAAATTGCTCCATACTCTATACAAACTTCCACCCCCTCTTTTAAGGAAGTGGGGGGTTAGAAAGAGACAAAGAGTAGCCTATGTCACTCTCCATCCCTTCAACTATCTCCACTTAAAAAATCACGTCAATTCGTCCGTTCGTTTCGCCGTGAAAGACGGACAAACAGACACACACACTTTCCCATTTATAATATTAGTATGGATACTTTTTCACTGCAGATGTTAGCTTGGATACCTATTACATATATATTTTTCATAATTTTAGGAGTCAAAATACTTTACCGTTTCAAGAATCCCAATTATTGAAATAAAAATAAACACAAAACAAAAATGGCGTATCATTTTCAATACGAAACTGATAAACGACTGAGTGGGAAATGTAAAAAAAATAATGTTAGTCGTAATCAGAAAATAATTATGATTGTTACATTATTATGGATAATGTAGATCATCTGTTAATGTACGATGTAAATACTTGTTTTGATATTTTTCAGGCCATAAACAAATCATTGTACTTATGAGATTGTTTGATAGTTTTACTACTACTTTACTCTTATTGCGTTTAATGAACATTATATACTTGTAATAATATTTTGCTTATTTATTATCTACTCGTACACTCTATAAATATAATATATATCGACTTGCGCTGCACTAGGTCGTTCCCTTAGTATTAAGTTTATAAGGTTCTGACGGAAGATCAGCGCTGCGGCTTCCGTAGCATGTATGCTGAGTCAGCGCCTATTCTATACCACAACTGACATTCCACGACCAATACTTCAGTTAAATTAATAAGTGTCCTAATTATTGTATAATGTTATGTTAAGTCTTTTTAGTATTTCGTCTTTCTTTATTTTGTTTTGTGTTACAAAGCATGTAAGTTTGTGGTTGAATAAAGAATTTATCTATCTATCTATCTATCTATAGTATAACCTAACCACAAAATAAAAAAAATTTGAAAAAACCCCCGACCGCGACATAGTAGACCGATTTTCATGAAACATGGCTAAGAACACTCCCGACTAACTCAGCTTTCAGACAAAAAATATAAATCTAAATCGGTTCATCCGTTCAGGAGTTACGATGCCACAGACAGACACACGCACAGACAGACAGACAAACAGACAAACACGTCAAACTTATAACACCCCGTCGTTTTTGCTTAGGGGGTTTAAAATAGTTATATTTGTTTTACAAGGGGGCAAAGTTTGTGTTTACATACATACATACAATCACGCCTATTTCCCATAAAGGGGTAGGCAGAGCACATGAAACTGCTAAAGTTACAGTGCCACTCTTGGCAAATAATGGGTTGAAAGAAAACGAAACTGTGACACTGCAGTGACAGGTTGCCAGCCTCTCGCCTACGCCACAATTTACCCCATATCCCACAGTCGCCTTCTACGACACCCACGGGAAGAAAGGGGGTGGTGAAATTCTTAACCCGTCACCACACGGGCAACGCAACACGGGTGGGAGTTTGTGTTTATCAGCCAATATTGATACCCGAGCAAGCGAAAGATTCCAATAATAAATCGCGAGGGTAGCGAGTGGTTCTAAAAGTGGAATCTTGAGCGTTACGAGGGTTTCAAGGCAAATTTTGGCACCGAGTGAAACAAATAACTATTTACTGCAATTAGCTGAGCATAATATTAATTGCTTTAATATGCATATAGGTGTTTAATATTATGCCCGGCTAGAAAGAATATCTTATTGAAAACTAAAAATCTAGGAACACCGCTAGACCTAGAATTCTAGATCACATCCCTGATCTATTGATCAGTGCTGTAATCCTTCTGAGTTATAGCCTAGCCGTTTGGAGCTACTAATGTTACTAGAACTCACGTTCTAAATAACTGGTTTTAACTATAGTTATTTGTTTTACAAGGGGGCAAAGTTGTTGTTTAACCGCACGTGCCAATATTGATACCCGAGCAAGCGAAAGACTCCAATAAGTGGAATCTTGAGCGTTGCCAGGGTTTCAAAGTACGTAGGTTAAACAAACTTTTTCAGTACAGATGGTGTTTTTTTACGCACTAGAGCGAGAAGTGGTTCATTATATGCCAGGTCGAAACTTCGGAGGCTCATCTGTACTGAAAAACGTCGTATACACGCGCGAAAAGGAAATTCGTAACTCGTGTCGATTTAAAACACTCCCTTCGGTCGTTTCTAACTTCCTTTTTTACGCACTTGTATCGTAATGTACTATTTCACCACACCAACACAACAAAATACTGACTATTATAAAACATGAAACTAAATCAAATCTAGCAATCGTTTTCAACATTTATGATTCAAAATAATTATTTGTTGGTAAATTCTACCAGCCAGCTCAAAGCATCAAGTTAAAATTTGTGTGAAATTACTTTGCACTCTTGTGGATAAAATGCAATTTTGCTATCTGTTTTCGAATAGCAAAATTGATCTTTACATACAAATAGGTACAAAACAATCAAGTAACCCCCGTGTGGTGACGGGTTATGAATCACCACACTCTTTCCACCCATTGGTGTCTTAAAAAAGTTGTTTTTTTTTTTAGATGTACTTTGACACTTAGAGACTCTATACATCTCTAACATCTCATATTAATCATAGTAGCTTTGTACTTTGTATAATTTATTGAAATTAATTTCCATAGAGTAGGTATTTGATGAATACTTTTGCTTTTTAAATTGTATCTTGTTTTTTAATGCATGTTAATTATAAGATGTAATGTTTTGAAAAGAAGTGGCCCGCCGAGTTTCTTGCCGGTCCCATAGTGGATACGGACTGAAATCTTCTCGAGGCTGAGGCGTAGGGTTAGAGCCGACGTAGCTTTACTTGACCTTCATAATATGCGCATTGTGATATGCCTACTTGGAAAATAAATATTTCATTTCATTTCATTTCAGACTGATCGGCGATTGACATTAATTTGTTTGTTTTTGGAGTAGGCTATGAAATAAGAACTAAAATTAAAACATAAGTTAACAACAAACCTATTTTTAACCCCCGACGCAAAAACGGCGGGGTGTTATAAGTTAGACGTGTCTGTCTGTCTGTGTGTGTGTCTGTCTTTGGCATCGTAGCTCCCGAACGGATGAACTGATTTAGATTTAGTTTTTTATGTCTGAAAGCTGAGTTAGTCGGGAGTGTTCTTAGCCATGTTTCATGAAAATCGGTCTACTATGTGGCGGGTGGGGTTTTTTTTTCAAAATTTTAATTTTTAGAGTAATCAAAACAAAATGAACGTTAAATAAAGTCAAAAACAAACAGCTCGTCAGTTAGTTCATAATGCTAAAGAAATTGCATGCTACTTAAAATGCAAGCCATAAAGTAAAGTGGGATCAAAATACGTGTAGTGTATGTAAATTTGGACAAGTGACTAGTATATAAAAAGACTGACAACTCGGCTTCGGCGAACGCAGTTTTCTAACCCCCGACGCAAAAACGACGGGGTGCTATAAGTTTGACGTGTCTGTCTGTCTGTTTGTCTGTCTGTCTGTCTGCCTGTCTGTCTGTCTGTCTGTCTGTCTATCTGTCTATTTAAAAAAAACTGTGTTATTTGTTTTACAAGTGTCTGTATGTGTACCCGAGCTCTCTCTTGAGCATGGCATCGTAGCTCCCGAACGGATGAACCGATTTCGATTTAGTTTTTTTTTTTTAAACCTGAGTTAGTCGGGAGTGTTCTTAGCCAGTTTCATAAAAATCAGTCTCTATGTCGCGGTCGGGGTTTTTTTCCAAATTTTAATTTTGTGGTTATTTCTAGTGTGGTGCCGGGTTAAAAATTTCACCACACACTGTTCTTCCGAGCGTGTCGTAGAAATCGACTGTGGGATATGAGGTCTATTCTGTTGGCTCCGTAGCCGAATGGCATTTCTCCGACGCCAAACGAAAGCGATACGCCGCTGGCTCTGTCGCGCCAATAGGCAAGCGCGATAGAGATAGATATCTACTAGCGCTTCGTTTCGTGAGCGTTTCCATGAGCGATTGATCGCCATTCGGCTAGCCGACCTGACGTAGGTATTGGTCAAAGAGGATCGAGTATTAAAGCTCGGCCACACATGCGCGTTTTGATAGCGTAGGCAGAACGGTAGCGGAGCGGTAGCGGAGCGCAACGATAGCGGTGCGCCGCACGAACGCTGGCGTTGCGCCCAGCGGACGCCGGCGGGAACTAACGAGCGCGGATTGCGAGTTGAATGCGCGCAGATTGCCAGCGGAACGCCAGCGTTCCGCCGGCGCACCGCTATCATTGCGCTCCGCTAACGCTACGCTATCAAAACGCTTTATGTGTGGCGGAGGCTTTATAGAAAGTTACTGTGTAAGTAAAATGTGTAGTTACAGTTCATAGACTGCCATCTGTCGACACAAGCTTAAAACTTTTGAACCTCAGTTTTGACAATTTGGCCCATATTGTTAGCTTGATATGTGTTAAAATGTCACATATTAATATTAGCGCCATCTAGCCGAGCGTTCTCCAAAGGTGTAACGCCTTCTAGGCCACCGTACCTTTTTCTCTAGGGCTTTGAGGTACTTTTTTTTCTTAGACTTGTCTTTGGTATTGGGTTATCACGATTTCGTTTTCATTCAATCTCTTGATTGCTAAGATTAGCACTGAAATTTGAGCAGTATCCATCTTCTGAAAGCGGACGTGAGTTTACGTAGAATTATTTAAAGTTTGTCCGTCTTAAAAATGAACTAGTCCCTAATTTAGACGAAAAAATACCGAAACAGAATTATGCACAGTGGGACAACGCGGCACAAAAAACTCCCGGATTTAAATAAATTTTAATAAAGACAGTGTTTTGTAAGGAATATTCCCTTCGTGTTTTCATACTGTTTTAAAAACTGTCAGTGTTTTTAATGAAATGAAAATGTTTATTTTAGAAAATTAGAAGGTCTTTATAATACTAATACACAACTAGGTAGAGTAGGTAGCATATTTACATATTACACATGTCATTTTAAAAATATATTTTTCATCACATTTGCTGTTTAAAGGTCTCATTGCGTCCACGTGTACTGAAGAATAATGTACTATTTTATTCCCAAGGGAATAATGGATTTAGTTTTAAAAATTAATACAATCCGTACAATACTTCAGGCAAAGGATGTTTCAATCAGCCAAGGATTTTTTTGCACTACTAAAATTTGACTATTAAGCTATAAAAAAATATTATACGATATGAAAAATGCATTTTATTTGTGCTTTATAATTATTTCAGTGTGTTTTACATTTATTTCGTAAATTTCACGTAGATAAATCGTTATAATTTGCAATCTAAAAGGAAATTGTGACGGCATCTCAATTTGTGTTTGACCGCGTTGCCATAGCAACGGGCAGTACCTACAACACCGCCATTCATTGAAGGTTTTGCCTTATGATTTTTAGGGTTCCGTAGTCAACTAGGAACCCTTATAGTTTCGCCATGTCTGTCTGTCCGTCCGTCCGTCCGTCCGTCCGCGGATAATCTCAGTAACGGTAAGCACTAGAAAGCTGAAATTTGGTACCAATATGTATATCAATCACGCCAACAAAGTGCAAAAATAAAAAATGGAAAAAAATGTTTTATTAGGGTACCCCCCCTACATGTAAAGTGGGGGCTGATATTTTTTTTCATTCTAACCCCAACGTGTGATATATTGTTGGATAGGTATTTAAAAATGAATAAGGGTTTACTAAAATTGTTTTTTGATAATATTAATATTTTCGGAAATAATCGCTCCTAAAGAAACAAAAAGTGCGTCCCCCCCCTCTAACTTTTGAACCGTATGTTTAAAAAATATGAAAAAAATCACAAAAGTAGAACTTTATAAATACTTTCTAGGAAAATTGTTTTGAACTTGATAGGTTCAGTAGTTTTTGAGAAAAATACGGTAAACTACGGAACCCTATACTGAGCGTGGCCCGACACGCTCTTGGCCGGTTTTTTTCCTCTGTGTTTTCCTCTCAAATGTGATGAAAAATATTGTGTGTAACTCAGGAGGTAAGGATTTTGTAAAGTCATGTCTATAACTCTCTCCAGCCTGCGGCTCTCGGGAGTTATTACACTCGTCGACAAAATCCCCCTTACCTCCCTTGTTGCACAATATACTCTAATATGGGCTAAGATTGTCAATCGCTGTTTTTAGTTTTCTTATTTTTTGTATAGCTTCTGTTTATGGTACTTCGTTAGTAGGTACCATGGACACATTACGAAATAAAACTATGGAGACAGATTATATCGCGTATAATGAAGTTGAGTAACTATCGCGATAATCGAAGACAATATTATGGACACATTAGGTATTTAAATTCATTATGACATTTTGAAAGAGGAAAAATCTTGAAAACCTTAAAGTTTTACTGACTTCACATTTTTTTTTAATTAATTTTGCACGGAACCATCGGTGCTCGAGTTCGACTCTTGGCCGGTTTTTCATTCCATAATAATTTTTAAACGGAAGTACCAATGGTAGCCCCCCAATACTTATAGATGGCAGAGACTTCTCACTTCTAGCTCGCGTCTCGACCGATTTATATCCGAGTAATCATTTGTTATCGCAAATATCATATCATATTTCTAGACTTGGCGCTTCTACGGACAATTTACTGTTTGAAAATGTTTCGGTACCATCAACTGTTACTAAAAATGTTTCCTGTAAAGTATCTGTATCGAAATTGCATTTTCACCACACTACCTGGTAAAGGCTCTCTTTACTATTCGAAAACAGGTAGCAAAATTGTGTTGTGTTTGCAATTTATCCAAAAGAGTGAAAAGTAATTTCATACAAATTTTGACTTGATATCTTAAGCTGGCTGGTAAAATTTACCAATAAATGATAATTTTTAATCATAAATAAATATAAATAAATAAATATTGGGGAACACCTTACACAGATCAACCTAGCCCCAAACTAAGCGAAGCTTGTGCTATGGGTGCTAGGCGACGATATACTTACTTATATATTTGCTTATATAGATAAATGCATGCAGAAAACATCCATGACTCAGGAACAAATATCTGTGTTCATCACACAAATAAATGCCGATCCCCTAAACGTTTTCTTGAATAAAATTCCATTCATGTCATTAGTTCATTTTATTTATCCATTCTATTTGTTAATTTATTCCTTCATTCTATTTTTCATTTCATTCGTTCATTCTATGTATTTCATTCATTCATTCAATTCATCATTACATCCCTAGTTAAGAGCCTTAAGACTTAAGTTTTTATAAGCTTTTATTTATTTCTTAACTTGCCTTGTTTAGTACTTACTTATGTTAGTTTTGGTCAAAACGTAGACGCTTTTGACCCACTTCCCGGTTTCCGATTGAGCTGATATTTTTCACACAGTATACGTAAATCACGTGACAATGCAATATTATGGTATCATGGACTGATCTGATGATGGAGCAGAAATATGGTCATAGGAACTCTGTTATGAAACGTCGTATCCGCACCGATTAAGGGGTTTATAGAAACGTCTCGGAGAGCAGTTGATGACTGTTTAAAGAAAGGTAGTCTCAAGGTCAGTCAATAAATTTTCTTGCAAAAAATGTTTTTTTTTTTTGCGAAAAACTTATTCCCAACTCTATAATTCGTCGCACCTTTGTTCCCCGTCTTTTGTCTGAAAAGCCCTTCATTTCCGCCGCCGGTTCGTATTTAAGATGATTTCCTGGATTTTCAATAGCTTCGTTTTTGTATTGTTTTAGACAATTTGTCGAGATAAAACTGTATTATTTCGGAAGTAATATTAACTCGTCATTCATTTCAATTGAAAGAAGAGGTGATGATTAATTTTCCATACGAACGCAGTTAATTTCTTCCTTGGAAATTGACATTATTTATAAAAAACCGGTAAAGTGCGAGTCGGACTCGCCCACCGAGGGTTCCGTACAAACTTTCAAACTCGCCAGTTAAAATAATCTCATGTTTTCACATAACTAACGACTTGACTAGAAGACAAAAGTATAGGTCACATGTTAACCGATTTAAACAATTTTTACTTTATTGGAAAGAAGATGATTTACGTAACATCTCGTATTAATTTTAAGTACTATATACATCCGCAAAGGTGGGTAAATTAAAAGTAAAAATGTGAAAAGTTTTTTGTGAATAAAAAAAAAAGTTTTCAAGATACAAACACGATTATATTTTTTCTATAATATTTAGCATAAAACCACTGTTTCCTAAAATTTTCATAATTTTTCGTTGGTAAACTTCGGAGATAAGGGGGGGGGGAACGGTATTTTTTTTACATTTTCCTTCAAAATTCTTTTTTTTTTTCATAACAAAAAAAATATAAAAAATAGTTTATTTACGTTCAATTTGAGCTCTTTCTAACGATACCCCACTTGACCTAGTAATTTGAAATTTACAGTTTGCCCCCCTTTCATTTTGGCCATTTTCTACAATTAAAATTAATAAATTTAAAAAAATTATACCTTCTATTTGTAGAGGTTCACAATGTTCACAACTATTCCAAATTTCAAGTTGATAGCATTAGTAGTTCTCGAGATATTTAGGAATTTGACAGACGGACAGACAGACGGAGTCCCACCATAAGGGTTCCTGTTGTACCTTTTTGGTACGGAACCCTAAAAATTAACAGTTTATGCCCGCGGCTTCGCTCGCGTTAAATTCGAAACTTGCGGACTGATCCATACAAACTTCCACCGCCAATTTTAGGAAAGCGGGGAGTTAGAAAGAGACAAAAAGTAGCCTATGTCACTCTCCATCTCTTCAACTACCTCCACTTAAAAAATCACGTCAATTCGTAGCTCCGTTTTGCCGTGAAAGTCAGACGAACAAGCAGACACAGAAATTTTCCCATTTGTAAAGCTGAGTTTAGACCAGCAAGTTATTGCTGCAAGTTTTGAGACGCAACTATAGGTAAGAGTGAGTGGCAAATATCTGCATCTCTTTCTTGCATATACTTCTGTCTCAAAACTTGCAGCAATAACTTGCACGTCTGAACTCAGTTTAATAATATGAATAATATGATAGTAAAAATGTGACGACCCCATCGCCCATTGGTTTAACCAGTGCAATCAGTCAACGCAGGGCAGCTTGTGGCGAGCTGTTGGGGAACAGCGACCCCACGTACCCGAGTGCTTCTGGGGAGTTCTGTTACCCGTAAGGCGGGTGGGTGGGACAGTACTCTCTACCTCTGGCTTGCCTTGGCTGGCCGTCCAGAGTGGAGTCGTTAGGGCTATATGCTCCAGGGGTGGAAGTGAAAATTTGCATAAGACGCGAGTTGGTACAGTGGCTTGACAGCCACTGGGCAGAAAGCGGTGTACACCTCTCAACACCCTTGAGTTCCCACACCGGTGTTGCCCTTGAGCCATCTTGAATGTCGCTTTTTGTGGGGGCCCATCTTATGGGGACGAGTCACCGTCTGCCGGAAATAAAATTGGATACCATTTTATTAGGCAGGCGTCTGGTTTTTTATCCATAGCCCAGTATTTAGTCCATCACTTTCATCAAAATAGCCCAGTTCATTTTAGATTCCATTAACTCTCAAATAGTCCTTACACCCTGGCGGGTGCTGCCTCTGCGTGTGTCCCATGATACGGTCAAGGGCAGCATCCGCTCGGTGTACCCCTTACATTTCATTAAAGTGTCAAAAGGGCCTCTACGCGTTGGCTCCGGCCCCGCGCACGCCTCCCAAAGGTCCGGAACACCATTGTTCCGTGATGGGAAAGACATATGAATAATATAATAATTATTATAGTTATGGACTTTTTAATTTTTGAACCATATTAAAATTCGAAACGAGTAATCAATCCGCTTGCCTTTAGAGTATGTATTTTACAGTTGTATTCAAATATGAAAAGACAAATATAGATTTTGGGCAGACATAATATTTGTATGGCATGATTCGATATGTAAATAATTCTTTTATGTAGAATTTATAGAACAAATAAGCGCTTGATTTCACCCTGCATTGGAGCCAATTGTTTTTTATTGGTCGACAAAAAATCGTGAAAGCTGTCCGCCTGTCACACCGTTAAGACGATTTTTTTACAGTATTTAAACTATTTAGTCACTTGTAATAATACGAGTATACATACGTATTAACATCTTGGTATTTTACAATGATATCAAGCCTGAAAACGGAAAATAAAAAATTAAAATATATTTTTCCCCTCACTATCTCGGAAACACGTGTTTTGTCTTTTAATACCAGCGGGTAAAAACGCATTTTATCCACTAGTGGGTAAAGTAATTTGACCTTGAATAAAGTCAAATTAACTGCTTTAAAATTGATAAAAGTAGGTGAATCTAGTAATAAAGATGATTTACCACCCGTGGAACTACTTGAAGCAGTGATAAACGCATTTTTTGCGTTGTAGTTATATAGTGAGGGGAAAAGTTTTGTGTTACACTCAGGTGCAAATGTATTTTACTTCTCGTGTGTTAAAAAACTCGCAAGTTCAGGATTATATTCTCGAACCACTCGCTTCGCTCGTGGTTCAACTATAGAATCCTTTCACTTGCTCGTTTTTCGATTCCACACTCGGCGTTAAAATACAACTTTGCCCCCTTGTATAACAAATAACTATTAAGCGGGTTACTCACAGTGTTAAGTCGATATAGTGTTCGACATGTTTCCATCCATTTTCGGGGATCTTTCTCAAGAGTAGCGACCCCGCCTTTACATGTCGAGACAGTATGCGTCTTGCTCTCGACATGTAAAGGCGGGGTCGCTACTCTTGAGAAAGATCCTCGAAAATGGATGGAAACATGTCGAACGCTATATCGACTTAACACGTGAGTAACCCGCTTAAAATATATATATTGAAATATGTTTGAATCTCACGGGAGTTAAGTTAGAAAAAAGAAAGAAAGTAAGAAAAAAATGATTGAATTGTGATTTGGCCGTTACGTGATATTTTCTAAGTAAGTTTTTCGTGATTTTGTCTAACAAAGTTGAGCAAGATTACTCGAATTTCATGCGAATTCATGCGATTTCAGTAGGTCTATAATGATACTTGTGTAAATGTGTTTTACAAGGGACCCGTCACGTGAGGGCAAGTGTGTCAGTATGAGTGTGACTGATGTATTTTCCACGTTGATAAGTGTTAAAGTTTCTGCTGAAAGTACTGGAAAGTTCGCCCAACACTCTGACATCATATGACTCTACACACGGTAGGGACATGATTCGTGGTGTTACAGTAAGTTCTGGCAAAGTCGCGCCTCCACCCGACGTGATTTGCCAAAAATCGACCTAGGTAGGTCTTATCTATGGCAAAACGCGCATTTTAAAGTTTCAGTGTGTTTTCCGAGCAAAGCTCGATTTCCCAGAAATTTAAGTTGAGAGGAGATAACAATGTACATTACTTGAAAACTCTGTGAGGTGTGTAATAAAGATTATTGTATTGGCAGGGTGCAAAGCGGGTGGAGGGGTTGCTAAAACGATCACAGCGCTCACTACGGCCAAAATTGACATCTTAGTCGCTGACTTGCGCTGTCAAATCCATATTGCAGTAAACATTTTCATGTCGTTTTTGAGATAAATTTAATACGGGCCCAGTAAAATTTGTTATGGTGAATTGTAATAACTCCAAGAAAAGTAGCGACTAAATTCTAGCTATTTCCAAGACCGTAGTGGAAACGAAACCACCGTTTAAGTGAATAGTTGCCGTAAGAAGAAAAGTGTCGTCCAATCTCTGAAGTTTTACTTATAGCGCGTAATCATTTGATACAAGTTGGATACAAGTATTGAATTGAATTTACGGTGAATTTATAGTGCAAATTTTATTGGAGGTAGAAAAGCCGACGTGGAAACCAATCCCAGTTATGTTCGAAAATCATTTTATTTGTTTCCTCATCTGTGCTCCTGTTTACAAATCGAAACGGATTCACGAAAATGCGTAAATATCAAGGTTTCAATGGGAAGAAGGAGCACGATAACAATAGAAGCAGAAGCAGTCCATCCACTGAAGGCTTATCACATTTTAAATAAAATTCCTGAGAACTTATTTCATCGCATTCATGATTGTATTTGATGTGATATCTGGTAAACCTCCAATATTTTCAAGTAAATGAAACAAGTTTTTGTAATGTATATTATAATTAAACGTTATTATAGCAAGTTTGTTTTTATTTTACAATAAACCCTGTACCCTGCAATGATATTTATAATTCCTATAAGTAATTAGCCTATGAAAATGACAGGATGAACAGAGACAGTGAACTGATCAACTATTTCAAAAGCCAATGATTTATTTATACTTTATTGCACATAGGTATAAATGGTGGAATAATGTCTTCAATCTGTAGAAAATGCCCAGCTAGCACCAATTTATAGCCTTTATTCATCGTCTCAGGTTGGAAAATGTTTTCTTGAGCGATGGCACGAAACCCCGTTTTAGTCACCAGTTTGTTAATTTCTCACTGAAAACAACGATTTAATGTTATTGGCGATAATGTTTGTAACCACCATCGTCCAAAATTGTCTAATGTAGTAAAATAGCACAAGATTTCATTAATTTTTCACAATGTTTACTTACTTCTCGCTTCACAGCGGTTACAATATTGTCACTGTCACGTGGCGTTGTCGTCGCGCACGGTCCCAATTGTATTGTATTGTATTGTAATGTCCTCTTGTTCAACTTCAGACAATCAAACAAAATAAATGTTTATGAATATACGCAACGGTGTAACATCGTCCAACTTAAAAGGTCCAATTTATCAAACACCGCGCGCGATGAGAGATGCAAATTTAATGTCCGTCATACGTCAGAGCGCGGACCAATGTACGCAAAAAACATGGCACTATATTATTCTCTAAGTTCAAAAAGGGCTTAAATCTCAACAATTTTCCGTTCTTTTAGGACATAATACTCTCGCAGTTAAAAAAGGTCTTATCTCCCTACAATTTTCTGCGCTTTTAGGACTTTTAGAAGTTGAAATTGGGATATTATTCGAAGCAAATCAAATTACAGGAATATATTGACGGTAAATTCTGTTCGCAGTTTGGTGACGGTGTGATGGAGGGACTAGGTAGTTTGCTAAAGTTTTTTTAACGGAATATCGGTGGATTTTTAACGTATTTTTGGAAGTGAAATGAATTTCGCAGGTTCAATTTAAATAGCGCGTTTGGAAATCAGATGTGAGGATCTGAAAAAGTAACTTTCACCACATTAACGGGTAAAGGCTTACTTTGCTATTCGAAAACAGATAGCCAAATTGCATTTTATCCACTATAGTGCAAAGTAATTTCATACAAATTTTAACTTGATAGCCTTAAGCTAGCTGATAGAGTTTGTCTATATTTTTTTTTATAGGATAGGAGGCAAACGAGCAGACAGGTTGCCTGATGGTAAGCGATCACCGCCGCCCATGGACACCCGAAACACCAGAGGTGTTGGAGGTGCGTTGCCGGCCTTTAAGATGGGTGTACGCTCTTTTCTTGAAGATTTGAAGGTCGTATCGGTCCGGAAATACCGCTGGTAAATGTTGATTTTGAATCATAAATATTGAATTTTGAGCCGTGGCAAATGCCGGGATAACGCAAGGATGGTGCAATCGCTGTGTCGTTAAAAGAACATGTGTTTTTAAGACAAGCCACATACCTAGAACATGACATAAATTAAATTTTGTCCCAGAGCTGTAAGAACCTCTTTTTGACACATGTGACATGACAGCGTCCACAAAACGTAAACTCGCGCAACCTAATGAAATTTTAAATAAAACCCTGTACTTAATAATATTTAAAGAAATCAAGTACGGGTTTGCGCCAGTTCTCTTTCGCCAAGGAGAGCGGCGTGAGGTTTCCGTCAACTGCCACCACATCACGATGCATCCCACACTCGTTGTTAATGAAGTAATTCCTGAGATTGTACACCTCACGGTTCTGGAGATCTTTGGCGTTTAGGAAGCCTCGACCTCCGCACTTCCGTGGGATTTACAATCTCATAACAGACGAGCGCGGGTGTAACATACGATGTGTGGTAAGCAGTGAACGGACCCTCCGATCCAGGGCGTCCAGCTCAGTCTGGGTCCACCGTAGTATGCCAAAGGAGTATGTGAGTAGAGGCATTACCCAGGCGTTAAAGGCGCGCACTTTGTTGCCTCCTGACAAAAGACTGTTAAGGACTTTTGTGAGCCGACTGAAAAAACGCTCCTTCACCGACCGTCTAATGCCAACATCCTCAATACCCAACGACTGTGACATACCAAGGTACTTATAGGTTTCTGATTCAGAGATAGATCTGAACGAAATCGTCTCAGAAAGTTGTAAATTTTCTGAATTTACAACCTCCCCCCGCTGTACATGCATAACCGCACACTTATCGACACCAAACTCCATTCTGATGGCGGTACTGAAAACTTCTGTGGTTTTCAATAGCACCATCAGGTCTTGGGTGTTCGGTGCAAATAGTTTGAGATCGTCCATGTACAGAAGGTGAGAGATGACTTCACCCTCTCTCCGAAGCCGGCAACCTAGCCCAGAATCCTTCAGCAGCGTGCTGAGGGGATTCAGAGCTAGGCAGAGCCATAATGGACTCAAACTGTCACCCTGGAATATTCCTCGCTCAATCCTTATGAAGTCCTGCGGGCCAGGGGGGCCATCCCTGCCTCCTGGTTGACGAAGGACTGTCATGTGGTCCACTGCCTCATACATGCAGCCAGGAAGGATATTAAAGCTGCATATTATTATTATTATTATTGGATGTCATACATTTTTATTTTAAATTATAAGAATTATTGAGTTATCGAATTATTTGATGAATCAGTGCACAGTGAAATTGATTTAAATGTCTATCCTTAATTTAATTTAATTTGATATACCTAAGTTTTCGTTGTAATTTTCTTTATTTGTGAATATGTGTGGACTAAAGTTGCCTGAAATAAATGATAACATTAAACATAGTCTAACACATGTTACATTTTTGCGGATCTTCGTTTGTGAGTATTTTACGATATTAATTTATCACGCAGGATTTACTTATTACGACATTTATCATTCATTTTTATTATTTTTAAATTAGTGTTGTGGCAGAATCTGTCATTTCGATTCAAATGACATTTGAGTAAGTTGATAGAAATCGTATATTTCTTTAAGCGCCTCGAACATCCGTACATAATAATCCTAATCGTTTCAACCAATTCGAAATTAATCGTTAGATTTGGCAAACGATACGTCTTAGCCACATCGCAACATACTTCAAAACAAATGTGTCAAAAATGTGAACCACAGACCAACCCCTAGGAGGTTCTCTGTGATGTGAACTTACAGATCCGGGACAATAATCTTCTTCTTCGTCGAAACCTCATGACTGAGGGTCGTGACCACCAAAGTCGCTGTACGTTGCAGTGCTCTCCACTCAGGCCGATCTTTTGCCTTCCTAAGGATCCCTGGAGCCCAACGCGCGTGACCTTCTTTATTGTGTTGAACCAGCGCGTGGGTAATCCGGCTCTTTTACGATGGCCCTCCACTGGTCCGACGATCAACGCCTTCTCAAGACAATAATAGGTTCCACTAAGTAGGTAAGTGGAGTCAGTCTAATAAAGGTTGAAGAATCCAAGATCAATGAATGAATAAATAAATAGATCAATGTTAAATAAATGAAGAAATGAATGATTGAATGAATAAATGAATGCGAAGGAATGAATGAATGATTTATTTATAACTTAAGAACAAACATACTCACCTCGTCAGTCTCATCACACAAATAACCCCTTACCAGGATTCGAACCCCAAACTATCGATTACACAGAATACGTTTAAACATTTGTACAAATGTCAATATATGCAGATATTATGTTGCACGTACTAGCAATTGAAATGCAAATACAGTAATTTCAAAGTTATAATGACTTGTTGCAAGTCTCAAAACTGAATTGATAGACTTGTCTAAGCTCTGAGCGATATTGCTATCTATCAATACTATTCGGAAGTTCGAAGTTGGTAAGAGATATTTAGCAGACATATCCATACTATACTATACTATATACTATATAATATTATAAATGGGAAAGTGTGTGTGTCTGTTTGTCCGTCTTTCACGGCAAAACGGAGCGACGAATCGGCGTGATTTTTTAAGTGGAGATAGCTGAAGGGATGGAGAGTGACATAGGCTACTTTTTGTCTCTTTCTAACTCGAGCGAAAGCGGGCAAAGGCTATATTATATTGATGAATTTATGAAGTTCTGTGGCCTATTTAACAACAATGAGAATTTCGCCCGACAGTTACACTTCGCCGTTCATTGCCTGTTCAACTAGGAATGACGCTGAGTAATAATGTTACTTATCAAACCAGAAATAAGCACCCAATTGTCAGTGTCAAGTGTCAGTCAATATGGTGAATAACCAATATGGTGACCGGTCTGGCGCAGTTGGTAGTGACCCTGCCTGCTGCGCCGCGGTCCCGGGTTCGAATCCCGCTAAGGGCATTTATTTGTGTGATGAGCACAGATATTTGTTCCCGAGTCATGGGTGTTGTCTATGTATATAGGTATTTATATATTATATATATCGTTGTCTGAGTACCCATAACACAAGCCTTCTTGAGCTTACCGTGGGCCTCAGTCAATCTGTGTAAGAATGTCCTATAATATTTATTTATTTATTATTTTATTTCTTTATTTTAAATAGACCACTGGTCGCCTAGCGGTAAAATGGAATTTCAATTCAGAGATCCCGGATCCGAACCCTGACTCGTACCAATGAGGTTTTTGAACAACAAAAACTGTTACTTTATTGTCCCAGATTTGTAAGAACCTCTTTTTGACACATGACAGCGTCCACAATACGTAAACTCGCGCAACCTAATAAATAAATAAATAAATAATAAATAAATAACTATTATAGGACATTCTTACACAGATTGACTGAGTCCCACGGTAAGCTCAAGAAGGCTTGTGTTGTGGGTACTCAGACAACGATATACATATATAATATATAAATACTTATATACATAGAAAACATCCATGACTCAGGAACATCTGTGCTCATCACACAAATAAATGCCCTTACCGGGATTCGAACCCGGGACCGCGGCGTAGCAGGCAGGGTCACTACCGACTGCGCCAGACCGGTCGTCAAACCGGACCGGTCGGTCCTAATGAAATTTTGAATAAAATTCTGTAATAATATTTAAAAAAGTCAAGTACTTAAAAAGAATATTTCGCTTACTTTAAACATAATCTAGCACGTGTTACATTTTTGCGGATCTTCGTTAGTATTTTACGAATTTATCACGCAGGATTTACTTATTATGACATTTATCATTCATTTTTTTAAACTAGTGCTGTGGCAGTCTGTCATTTCGATTCAAATGACATTTCAGTAAGTTGATAGAAATCGTATATTTATTTAAGCGCCTCTTTGTATATATGGCCTAGTCGATTCAACCAATTCGAAATTAATCGTTAGATTTGGCAAACGATACGACTTAGCCACATCGCAACATACTTCAAAACAAATGTGTCCAAAATGTGAACTTACAAATCCGGGACAATAGTCAATCGTCCCTATCTTAATTTGGAATTCTTTAAAGGTTCGAATGTCACGAAATTTGGACTTGCAAAGAGTTGACGTGCCGAAACATTTGTTAAAAAGTTTCGAACAAAACCATAAAGTTTCCGCCATTTTGAATTCCGTTCAAATTTAGAACACGAGTTGAGAGTGTTTCAGGGAGAAATTTAACGAATGCTAAAGTTTATTTATTTTCTGAGGAGAATATCTGCGGGTATTTTATGGTTAAAATATGGACTGACTTAAAATGTGGAGATTTTGCTAAACGCATTAAAACGCAGTTAAATTGAAGTAATGTCATGATTTTAAAATAAATAAATATGTCCATTGTTCTTATAAAAAATAAAAACACGCAAAATATTTAAGGAAAATATGATTTTGGCAACTTTTATGCTGCGATCAGCGCCATCTAGTTTTAAGCATAAAAGGCTTTGTCAGTGCAGTATTAAATTGTTCTTGCTATTAAAATACAATTTATTGGAAAACTATATTGCGTTTTGGGGTGTCAACGTCAAAATCAACCCCTCCTCTACCAAAAACGTCACTTTTGACATTGACAGATTTGTCAAACTACGTCAACACACATTGATTTCGACAAACAGACATTGGTTGAGTGTTCTTTGATCGGAGATTTGTGGGCTCTTCTCATCTTTCTTATATAGCTAAAAAATGCGAAAGGAATATTAACATTCTTAAGGCCCTATCAGGTGCTTGGTGGGGAGCCCACCCATATTCTCAAAAATTGTTATATAACGCTTTAATCCGCAGCCTTTTAGATTTTGGTACTTTTATATTCGAACCCTGTAATAAATCAGCTCTCACTGTGCTAGAACGTATTCAAATGAGGGCTCTCAGAATTGTTACGGGTGCCATGAAGCCTTCCCCAAACAGAGCTATCCAGGTTGAATGTGTGGATCCTCCGTTGGATTTAAGACGGCAACTTCTTGCAGACCGCTTTTTATTTGGTATCTCTGCACTATCTTCTCATCCTCTTCTCCCAAAACTGCGTCTTCTTCAATTATATGGGTCAAGCAAAGCATACTGGCGTAATAAAGATCAACCCAATTTGGTTAATAGTCTAGTGAAAATAGCAGCTCTTAAACCCCCTATTATGAAATCTTCTACTCTACCTATTTATTCTGTTCCTTTCGAGGCTCTTACGCATGTACCCAAAGTCGTAACTAATATTGGCATAGATAAAGGGTCTCCTTCTGCTAATTCGACTTTCTCTAAGTTTGTTCACTCATACTATTCAGGTCATCGGCTCTTTTTTACTGATGCATCTAAATTATCGGATCAGGGTTGTGTAGGGGCAGCTTTTCTCATATCAAACTCGGATATCTTAGCAAAATTTAAACTTCCTCCTGAAGCGTCAGTATTTTCTGGTGAATGCTTGGCCCTCTTAAAAGCTCTAGAATATATCTTTGTCCATAAGTTGCCAAAATGCGTAATTTTTTCTGACTGTCTCAGTGCAATTCAGTCTATTATGTTACGCCCTTTCAAGAATTTCGCACGTAGCTATCTTATTTGTCAACTAAAAAACAAAATTTTTGAATGCCATTCTGCTGGCTTAGAGATAGTATTTGTTTGGATCCCTAGTCACTCGGGCATAGTAGGTAATGAGAAGGCGGACATAGCCGCCAAAGAAGCTGTTCTTGATGGGGATGACTCCTTTTTTAAAATATATTCGCCTGATATCCTGAACATCCCCTTCGAGTTCATGAAGAAAAAATGGGCTACCCGATGGACCCGTGCTAAGAAATGCTTCTTTTCTGAAATTCAGCCATCTATCCCATCCCGTCCATGGTTTTTCAAAAATAGATCTCTTTCTAAAAGACACACTAGCATTATTATTAGACTCAGATTAGGTCGTGTTTGTTCGTCCGAGCAATTACATAGTTTTAAAATGAAAGATTCTCCTATATGCGACTGTGGTACTGAAGTTGGTAATATTGATCATATTTTCTTTAACTGTCCGCTAAACAACAAATCTCCTGATCTTTATTCCTACCTTCCAAATATTAATGTACCTTTACCTACTAATATGTCTTCATTGTTGTACCTAACTAGTAATAATAAAGTGGTGTATGCTATAAGTAAATTTATGTCAAAAAACAATATTGTCCTTTAAAAGGCACCTTTTTTACTTAGTGTTGAACATAAATGTTTGTTTTTGTATTAAATTATAATAATATAATAATCAAAAGAATGTTTGTTTAGAATAAGTAATTTTTGTTTGTCATTTTCTTATATTGTTCTGCAGGTATTACCCAGTCTATCTTTTTGCTCTATGTTTATTTTCTATCCTCATGCCGTGTGAAGTTCGATACTCGTTTTTGGCAGAATTGTGCTTAACTGCGCGGTAGCCATAGACTAAAAAGTGAAGTGAAGTGAAGACATTGGTTCTTATGGTTACAAACTTACTCAAAATAAAATGGACCCGTTCTAAAGCGCTCCTTTTATTCGTGAACAAGTCGTGGGTTTTTTTAATTCGATTCTGGCGGATCCCATGGCACCGTAATGGATAGGAATCTAATAAATCAGAGGGTAATGGCGCAGTGGATATAGTACAGTAGGCTATAAATTGAATTTTTAAGACATTTTTCAAAAAAATCGGAAGTACGAGTAAATTATAAAATAGAGTCAGACCAAGATAAATTAGCAACGCTTTTGATAACATCGCATGTGCGAGGGTAAGTATGAGCTATTTGCTATAAAAACAAACAAAAGATAATCAATTTTGTGTAATTAAAAGAGACACGGCGCGGCGGTGAACTATCAATATCGCCGTGTCTCTTTTATTTGCACCGGAGTGCTTATCTTTTGATCGTTTTTATAGCCGGTAGCTATAATTTAATAGCTCGCGGTGGGACAAGTGCCTAACTACCCACAATTAGCTTAACATGAATAACATGATTGTTCAAGGTAGTAAAATAAATAATAAATTTATTTTATTTCTATTGTTTGCGATACTTAACACTCACAATATTCTTGCCCTGGTCAAAAAACAGAGGAGACAAATGGAACTGCTGAGCCTCGCATTTAATTTGAGAAAATGTATCATAATGCAGCATTGGGCGAGGAAGTTTCCCGTTTTTCGATCAACCAGATACGATTTCTGTATATATTGCCTTAAAATATATTTTCCTATTCTTAAAACTTACAAAAGCGCTCGGAGTCCTTGGAGTGTTTCTTAGGAGACCTCTAATAGGTCTGCTGTTATTTTGTCAACTGTGGCTCTGAAGAGAGGTCCTGTAATGGCGTTATACTGAGAAGAGTAGGGACTTGCTCCATCGCTTAGGATTCCAGCTTTAGCTGTATTTTATAGCTTGGCTCTTAATTCCAACTAGATTGCGTTTTAATCGAACTTTTAGTTTACTGATTGTTTTTGTATCTAATAATATCTAGAATACGCTGAATCCTACCGACTGCGCCACTACAGGCAGGATGCTTGTTTGCCACCATGTGGTATAAAAATAAAATCTTAAGCAAAAACTACTCGTAACACTTAATTATACCAAATTTAAAGAGAGAAGGCAGTAGTGGACGGTCGCCCTTAACCCGAATTGGATGGAATGTGATCGAAATCGGCAGCAAAGAGAAGCATTTTTGCAAAAATTTTGTTTAAATAGACTGGATGTAGGGTATGTTCAGAGTATTCTGAACAACCCTGCTTCTGACGCAACCTTGTACTTGTGTAGTTTAGTGGAGTGCCGCCAGTAGATACACAAGTATAGGGGCTTCTAAATATAAAATATGTGTATGTCTAAAATCTGATGATTAACAACTGTTTTTGAAACGATGGAGCTGCCATGTCAAAAAGACAAAAGCTCCTAAATAAATAAAGATTTAAAAAAAAAAAAAACCCGAATTGGGTGATGGTTTTAGTAGTTTAGAACCAGGACAAATTTGAAAGCGGTTAGGAGCCGCCTTAGCTCTTAGCTTAGATATAGGTATGTTATTGTTGGTTGTCCTAAGGCAACCCATAGGTGCATAGGGCCTCCACAAAATCCTTCCACGCCTTACTATCTTGAGCCACCGCCTTGGCCTCGTTACAGCTCAGTCCGAATTCCCGCAGCTCGTTCCGTGGCCGAAGACTATAAGAAATGAGGATCTGTGAGAGATGGATCGGTCATACCCATCGAAGAGGAGCTGCCAATAGCGCCAGTATCGCGAGTGGCAACTTCAAGGAGGAAAGCGAGCCCGCAATCGCCCCGTACACACCTGGAGGCAGATATATAGGTAAGTGTATATGTAATAAACCTATAATAGTTATTTGTTATACAAGGGGGCAAAGTTGTATTTTAACGCCGAGTGTGGAATTGAAAAACGAGCAAGTGAAAGGATTTTATAGTTGAACCACGAGCGAAGCGAGTGGTTCGAGAATAAAATCCTGAAATTGCGAGTTTTTTAACACACGAGAAGTAAAATACATTTGCACCCGAGTGTAACACAAAACTTTTCGCCTCACTATAGCGAGGAAACTACAACGCAAAAAATGCGTTTATCACTGCTTCCAGTAGTTTCACAGGTGGTAAATCATCTTTATTTTAGTAGATTCACCTACTTTTATCAATTTTAAAGCAGTTAATTTGACTTTATACAAGGTCAAATTACTTTACCCACTAGTGGATAAAATGCGTTTTTACCCGCTGGTATTAAAGGACAAAACACGTGTTTCCGAGCGAGTGAGGGGAAAAAATATTTAAATCGATTAATATTTTACAATTGCAACATAAAACCTTGAACAGAAAAGTGCCACTTTGATCCCTCGTTACTGTTCCTAGCCGACATCACAATGGGTTAAGTAACTCATAGGTCATAGGTAAGCGTGCTCCACCTTAGTCCGTTTTCACACTATCCGATCCGATATCGGATGTCGGAAGGATTTCAATGGCAAAATTACAATATGGCGCCTGTGATGTATGGGATATCAGTCCGGCATCCGATATCGGATCGGATAATGTGAAAACGCACTTAGTCCGCATCATCACTTAGGTACCATCAGGTGTGATCGTGGTCAGACGTCTACTTTTTTTTTAATACTACGTCGGTGGCACACAAGCATACGGTCCGCCTGATGGAAAGCGGTCACCTTAACCTATGGACGCCTGAAACTCAAGGAGTGTCACATGCGCGTTGCCAATCCATTAGAAACTTGTACACTCCCTTTTGCTGTGTTAAGTATACACAACAAGTTCCAAGGAGGGTTCGGGTTGCCAACGACTCAAACGATAATAGACGGAACAAATTAGTTCCGCAGGTCTTTCCGTCACTAGCACACCGAACCTTCGTTGAGCTCTGGCCGCCTTACTCACCAGCAGGAACACAATTAACACTATGAGTAAGGGTCTAGTGCTATTTGGCTAATGCGGAGGCTACCTATTCCAACTACAACCTACAACTTCAACTACAAAAAAACCGGCCAAGAGCGTGTCGGGCCACGCTCAGTGTGGGGTTCCGTAGTTTTCCGTATTTTTCTCAAAAACTACTAAACCTATCAAGTTCAAAACAATTTTCCTAGAAAGTCTTTATAAAGTTCTACTTTTGTGATTTTTTTCATATTTTTTAAACATATGGTTCAAAAGTTAGAGGGGGGGGGACGCACTTTTTTTTCCTTTAGGAGCGATTATTTACGAAAGTATTAATATTAACAAAAAACGATCTTAGTAAACCCTTATTGATTTTTAAATACCTATCCAACAATATATCACACGTTGGGGTTGGAATGAAAAAAAAAATCCGCCCCCACTTTACATGTAGGGGGGGTACCCTAATAAAACATTTTTTTCCATTTTTTATTTTTGCGCTTTGTTGGCGTGATTGATATACATATTGGTACCAAATTTCAGCTTTCTAGTGCTAACGGTTACTGAGATTATCCGCGGACGGACGGACGGACGGACGGACGGACAGACAGACATGGCGAAACTATAAGGGTTCCTAGTTGACTACGGAACCCTAAAAAGTCATCATTTCATGGAAATTTGGCGTTTAAAATAACAGTTGGACCGGTGAGGCGGTCAAAATTGTTGCAAACTTATCGTGGGTTGACTTTATCACTCTTGTAGTGACGTGACAGTCAAACTTCGTTTTGATCGCCACACAGCGTCAATGATTCTCACTTCGCCTAGGCCAGTAGGGAAGAAAAGCCCCCTTTCCGCATGTGTAAAATGCTACTCTGTATGGACATACATACAATACATACATACATACAATCACGCCTGTTTCCCCTAAAGGGGTAGGCAGAGCACATAAAACTGCTAAAGTTACAGTGCCACTCTTGGCAAATAAGGTTGAAAGAAAACGAAACTGTGACATTGCAGTGACAGGTTGCCAGCCTCTCGCCTACGCCACAATTTAACCTACATTTATATCCCACAATCGCCTTCTACGACACCCACGGGAAGAAAGGGGGTGGTGAAATTCTTAACCCGTCACCACACGGTAAACTGTATGTATAGACATAGAGTTCGAGTTATGTATCGGGCAAGTGCAGTATATTTGCAGTTGGTAAGTAACCGGTGAGATGCAGCCGTTTTATTGCCGTTCCAGACGTGACTGGCCGGCCAGCGGGAACTATGGAGTCGACGACGATAAAAATATTGGCAAAAAGTTTTTCAAAACATTAAATAAATGTCATATACAAAGAAAAAGTGACCAAGGCCTCCAGTGTTCCGAGCTGGAATCGAACCAGCGTACTCCGCTTACCAGGCGAATGCCTGAACCACTCGGCCATCGGTGCACGAAGGCAAGGGTCGAAATTTCCAAGTATATGACATTCCCGAAGGCTCGTGACGCCCTCTGCCATCCCTGAGGTAGAACAGTGTGGTTCGACCTTCTAGCTGAATCAACTTAGGTGATTACAAGCTAGCGAAGAGAGATGGCGCTGCCATTCATACTCTAAGAACAAATTAAATTATTTTCATAGAAAATATTTTAACTTGTATTTTTTAAGTACCTTGCCTTGGTCACTTTTTCTTTGTATATGACATTTATTTAATGTTTATAACATAATAGTAGTGTTACTACTTAAAAAATACAAGTTAAAATATTTTCTATGAAAATAATTTAATTTGTTCTTAGAGTAAAAAGTTTTTCTCCTGTAATTTTTTGTATCCATGGCCCGCTGAAAAAAAAATCTGTATCTTTTTTGTCTGGCTATGGAGTCGACAACACAGCTATTTACTTCTTCATCCCTTGCTGTAGGTATATTGTTCATCTTTTTTTCGAACTCTCTAAACATATTAAGTTTTTCTGTACAAATTAATAAATAGGTAGCAGAAAAAAATAAGCGTTTACCGCCGGGATATAATACATAAATAATTATTATGAGGACATTCTTACACAGCTTGATTGAGTCCCACGGTAAGCTAAAAATAGTTTGTGTTGTGGGTGC
Organism: Leguminivora glycinivorella; assembly: GCF_023078275.1. Classification (NCBI taxonomy): domain Eukaryota; kingdom Metazoa; phylum Arthropoda; class Insecta; order Lepidoptera; family Tortricidae; genus Leguminivora; species Leguminivora glycinivorella. The sequence continues at coordinate 13,966,173 of NC_062990.1, forward strand.
TCAGACAATGATTTTTTTTAATGAGGAACAGGTAATCATTTGACCACAATCTCACCTGATGGAAAATGCCGTTGCAATCTAGGATGAAGCATGTTTACCCAAAAAATGTTTTGATTATGATTTAAAAAGATCCAAATTATAGTGGGCTGGATATAGACAAGGCAAAACATCTATGATTCAGGAACAATTATCTGTGATCATCAGGACCGCGGCTGATCCAGGGTCACTATGTGCTTGGCCAGACCGGCCATCAAGGATACTACCAATCTTTCGTTTTAACTAATGGTGATATTTTGTGAGAGTCGAAAACAATAGTTATTGGTTTTACAAGGGGGCAAAGTTGTTGGTTAGGGGTCCCCCCACATCTAGCGTCTCGCGAGCGTCGCGTCGGGCCAACTGTATGGAAAAAGACGCCGCGTCGAAGTCGCGTCGACGGCGAGGCTTTGCCCATACAGTTGGCTCGACGCGACGCTCTCGAGAGTCGAGACGCTAGATGTGGGGGGACCCTTAACCGCACGTGCCAATATTAATACCCGAGCAAGCGAAAGATTCCAATATTGAACCGCGAGGGAAATTTGAGCGTTGCGAGGCACGAAGGTTAAACAAATTTTGCCACCGAGTGAAACACAAAATTTTTCACCACACCAATACGAACAAAATACTGACTATAAAACATCAAACTAAATCAAATCTATCAATCTAATCAATATTTATGATTCAAAATCATCATTTACACGTAAACTATACCAGCCAGCTCAGGACATCAAGTTAAAATTTGTATGAAATTACTTTGCACTCTTGTGGATAAAATGAAATTTTGCTATCTGTTTTCGAATAGCAATGTAAGCCATTACCAGTTGGTATGGTGAAAAATAACTTATTGTCTTGACTATAACTCAAAATATATGTAAGCACAATAACTACTCCACGACTCTGTGCGATCTTCCTCGGATTCCGGTGTAACTTATTGTCAATAACGTGTGTCAACAGACCGGCTTACTGCGTGCGTATCTTCCAGTTAACTATAGTGTGAATGTAGAGTTAGATAGGTATTTTAATTAACCTAAGAGAATAATGAACTTATTGAATACGATTGTAAAGTAAAATTGGTGGCTATAGACTTACGCTAAATAAGAACTAATAAAAAATGTATACTTACCTAGAACTTGACGAAAAATTAGAAAATTCTAATCTAAGTATACAATATACATACACATACATACATGCAATCACACCTGTATCCCATAAAGGGGTAGGCAGAGCACATGAACTACTCAAGTTTCAGTGCCACTCTTGGCAAAAAGAGGTTGAAAAAAAACTAAAATTGTGACATTGCAGTGACAGGTTGCCAGCCTCTCGCCTACGCCACAATTTAACCCATATCCCACAGTCGGCTTCTACGACACCCACGGGAAGAAAGGGGGTGGTGAAATTCTAAACCCGGCACCACACGGGCAGTATACAATATTAAGTACAATAACTCGCTTAATACTTAAATATACCACTGAGGCACAGTATAATAAAGAGTACTGTCGTACAGTATGGCCACTCCCGCTCCCCGCTGAAAGTGCCGCCACCCCCGCTCGGTTACCCCACAGTTTCCGCCTGTCAAAAACGCAAACTGTCGACCATCATATCTCACTCATACAAGCATGGTACGCGTTCACCCACACGAGCTTAGAATGTGTGATAGGAATGCGCCTCTTTCATATATTTGATCGCCAGTGTCCTAGATGTGACTGAGGCATTGTCCAAAGATGATGGTATCATTTCCTCGGTATAGTATAGTAATAATAATATTCGCAATGATAATACGTTGTCTTCTGTGAGGAAGTTGCCAGCTAAAATGAATACAATATTCAGTTCAGTATTCTACCTACTTTCTAATCTTATTTTTGATAGACAAAGTAAAATTTTAATCCTCAAAACATTAAAACAAAACTTCGCAAAAACATTCCACGTAAAAAACTTTCCTCGAAAGTAAATGATGGCGGCCATTTTATTTTCAGCATTAGTTACAAAATGCAGGTAAGAATAAGTACTTATAATTTCAAACTCCACTTAGAAAAGTTAGGGATTCAGCTTCGGAAACTTTTCAACAATTTTCTTTGAATTACAGATTTTTGTGTACCCGCAGTTTTCAACTTTTAACGCATGTATAATTTGTACTCATTTCTAGGGTGCCGTTTATTTATTACGTAAGAGTAATAATGGATTGAAGAAAAAGATCCAAAATTGTAATCCATACCAAAGACATATATAACTCCGTATAGACAGATAAAGTCTAAGAAAAAAACGTACCGCAGTCCCATACGGAGAAAAAGGGACGGTGGCCTAGATGGCATTACACCTTTGGGGTACGCTCAGCTAGATGGCGCTAATATTAATATTTGACACTTTAACACATATCAAGCTAAGAATATGGGCCAAATTGTCAAAACGGAGGTTCAAAAGTTATAAGCCCGTGTCAAGAGATGGCAGTCTATGCAGTGTGATTACACATTTTACTTCGGCAGTAACTCTCTTTAATACTCGATCCTCTTTGTCCATACTAATATTATAAATGGGAAAGTGTGTGTCTGTTTGGGAACGACGTTTGTGTGTGACGAATTGATGTGATTTTTTAAATGGAAATATTTGAAGGGATGGAGAGTGACATAGGCTACTTTTTGTCTCTTTCTAACGCGAGCGAAGCCGCGGGCAAAAGCTAGTTTTCTTATACATACATTGTGTTTTTACAAGCTTTTATTCAACTTGCCTTGTTAGTATGTTAATTTGGGTCAAAACGTAGAAGCTAAATTTTACCCACTTTCCGATTGAGCTGAAATTTGGCTTTAATGGTATCATGGAGCTGATCTGATGATGGAGCAGAAAGGTGGTCATAGGAACTCTGTTTTGAAATATCGTATCCCCACCGAGTAAGGGTTTTTTAGAAACGCCTTGGAGAGCAGTAGGTGACTGTTGAAAGAAAGGTACAGTCGGTGATAAAAGCTTTCTTGTGCCAAAAATTAAATTTTTGCAGAAAAAAAAGGTTTTTCGTTTAATTCGGAATAGGACGTTATAAAGGTTGTGTTAATTACACTTATTGAACTCTTACATATATTTTTAATAACAGTAACAGTTAAGAAAGTAGTTTAAACATTTATTATATAGCACTAAGTATTCGGTGTTTTAGCCTAATATTCTTAGTTTGTAAGGAAGACATTTCATGCATGTACGCAATTAATATTCACATACATAGCATTTGACATGTAGTGAACATGGAAATTTTCCTATGCCCTGTGGCAGATCATATTAAGGATTTCCAATGTAAATACTTTATAACATCTACTGTAATGCACCATATGTTCATGTGAATAAACTTTCAATATCTGGGCAACCGAGCTTCGCTCGGTTCTGTTTCGTATCCTTGACATGTGTCGCCATCTAGTTCAAAAATGAATAGTACCTACATCGAGCGAAAGAATTCTCAGCCTTAACAACACAACTACTCCACACGAGATGGCGCGCATTTCGCCACAAAAACTCAAATAGTGTATTTTCTATTCGTTTTAGCCTTGACCTGTGTCGCCATCTAGTGTTTGCAATAAATAGTACTTACATCGACCGAAAGAATTCTGTCTTAACAGTACAACTACTGCACACGAGATGGCGCGCGAAGAAAAACGCATGAAAACTCGAAAATTCGCGTTTTCCGGGACCTAAGGATAAGTTAGACCGATTTTTCACCCCCAAAAACCCCCACATCACAAATTTCTGCGAAATCGTTAGAGCGGTTTCCGAGATCGTCAGTGTAAATAAATATATATATAAATAAATAAATAACTCGTTTAAAAGTATAAGATTCATTCATTCATTAAATTAAATATTATTATTTTTTTTTTAATCAAATATTTTATTTCTTAGAATGTGGTACATTGTAGGTTGGTAATACATTTTTTGATCAGCACATCCTGCCACATACGGCATAGAAATATTAATGCATTAGAAATATTAATACATATTGATTGTAATGTGACCGTTTTGCCGACGACATTGTTCTTTTTGCTTCCTCCGCCACAGAACTTCAGCAAATGCTCCAAGACCTGAGCGACGCGAGCCTTCAAGTTGGACTTCAAATGAATCGCGAAAAGACCCAGGTGATGACTAATAGCACGAAACTTGGGGTAAAGGTAGACGGACAGACTATACAATACGTCAACGAGTATATTTACTTGGGCCAGTTAGTCTCTTTCAACGATCGGCAAGACAAGGAAGTTGAGCGCCGAGTTCAAAATGCATGGAAGAGCTACTGGTCCATGAAAGAGCTAATGAAGGGCGACCTTCCAATGTCACTGAAGCGCAAACTCGTTGACATGTGTATTCTGCCTGTCCTCACCTACGGTGCCCAAACGTGGTCATTCACCGAGGGTCAGAAGTCCAAATTGAAGGTTTGCCAACGAGCAATGGAGCGCAGTATTTTAGGTGTTACTAGGATGGATCGCATCCGAAACACTACACTGCGCTCCAAAACACGAATAGCTGATGTGGGGGAGAAAATTAAGCGCGGACGTGGAAGGCCCAGACGGAGATGGCGGGACGACTTTGACACCTTCATGACTAATTGGCCAGAAATAGCACACCAACGGGAGCTGTGGAAATCACGGGGAGAGGCCTTTGCCCAGCAGTGGGACACATAAACGGGCTATCTAAAAAAAAAAAAAAATGTGACCGTACGGAGAATGACTGAAATAAGTCGCACGTTTCTGTAAATATATAAAAAAAGAGTTTTTACACTACATTTGTATTTTTTTGGAGGTACATAATATTCTTATTTTGTCTTAGATTGTGTTAGGGTCAAAAACTGCCAAAAATCTTACGTAATAAATGAACGGTGCTAACTTGTTTACTTTTTTCTAACAATCAAGAGGGCGCAAGTTGAAGCCTTTGTTTCTTTTTTTTAAGTTCGTTAGGCTTGAGCCAATCAACTACAGGCTTGATTGCATTGATTTATATAACTTCGTAAGGACAGGGCTTAGGGTCAACGAACTTATGGACACTGTGCGTTTCTCTAGAAACTTCCTGTCTCGCACAGCTAAACTGTTGAATGTGTCGCCTGCGGAATTTCCGAGCCGATATGAACTTAAAATCTTCAAGAAAAGAGCGTATTCCCATCTTAAATTCCGGCAACGCACCTCCAACATCTCCCATGTTTCGGGTATTCATGGGCGCCAGTGATCGCTTACCACCAGGCGGCATGTCTGATCGTTTGCATCCTGTTGCATTAAAAAACTGGGTAAGTGTGAGTGGGACTCGCGATCCAAGGGTTCCGTACATAACAATCATAATTATGACATGCTGGCTCTTTAAAATAAACTGTACTGTTAATTGTTTCTTCGTTGAATCATCACATATAATTAACAAATGGTCCTAAGCGCCTTCAGTAGTGTAAGTCATTTTTGCAGGGCCAATACAATGTTCAGAACTTGTACCTATAGAGTGATTGATGATTTAAGATACTAATCTTTGGTTCTACTAACCGTTTGACCTGTCCTTACTTTCGAAATCTTTACCAGCTTGATTGTAAGTCTTTGTGAGTTTTTCCTTTTTGTTTCGAGGTAAAGTTTGGGAAGGATGTTCATCATTATTTCACCTGGCAAAGTTTGGGAACTTCTGTAATGAGATGTGGAGTTTGAGTGTTTAGTTTGCAAATTATTTGGATTAGATAAATGGTACAGTTAGCTAAATAATCTAAATATTTTTATAAAGCCTGGTGCCGTAGCCGAATGGCATTTCTGCGACGCGAAACGAAAACGAAACGCCGCGAAAGGTAGTCTGGCTCTGTCGCGCTAATACGCAAGAGCGATAGAAATAGATATCTACGAGCGTTTCGTTTAGTGAGCGTTTCGTGAGCGTTTGTGCCATTCGGCGCGGCGAAGAAAAGTACTCGAAACCGAAGAGCATGTATGAGGAATGTTATAAAAGTGCGTAAAGCAAAAGTGGTTTGTTACGATCGTAGCAAATGGATACCCGTGATCGGCGTGATCTCCATCTACCCCTCTGGGAAACAGGCGTGAGAAGGTATATGTGGCATATGCATAGCTAGGCACCGTTAATCAAATAGTTAACTTCGATAATTAATCGCTAATCCATTATTACTAAAAAAGTTAACTTTCATTAATTGTTAAAACGATACATTTATATTGTCTTCGGTTACCGCGATAGTTACTCATGAAATAAAACTATGGAAACGGATTAAATCGCGTATAATGAATTTAAAATACATCCCGACGTTTCGAACTCTTTACAGCGTTCGTGGTCAACGGGTGACTGAGGAAAAATTAAAATGTGCAAAACCTACCCACTTACAAGAAATATTAACGAACCATGACCACAAATAATCTAGATTTCTAAGGCAGGTTCACACACTATTAATAAAGCTAGTTATACAATATTCAAAAAAAAATAAAACAAAAAAAAAATTACCATTACTAGATTAATTGGTTAATTATTTTTTAACAGAGTAATGGTAAAAATTTTTTTTTGTTTTTTTTTTTTTTTTTTGAATATTGTATAAGTAACTAGCTTTATTAATAGTGTGTGAACCTGCCTTAGAAATCTAGATTATTTGTGGTCATGGTTCGTTAATATTTCTTGTAAGTGGGTAGTTTTTGCACATTTTAATTTTTCCTCAGTCACCCGTTGACCACGAACGCTGTAAAGAGTTCGAAACGTCGGGATGTATTTTAAATTCATTATACGCGATTTAATCCGTTTCCATAGTTTTATTTCATGACGATACATTTAGACAAATTTATCGTAAATTAAAGTTAATCGATAATCCGTTAACACGTGGCGCCTGTACTCTACTAGATTAACGATTAACTTACTCGGAGAAAAATAACGGAAGTTAAAGAGTCCGTTAACATTTTTTACAGTCAGCTCAAAAGTTAATCGAAATGTTAACTTCGTTAATTAATGATTAACGGATTAACGAGTTAATGCCCAGCTATGGGTATATAGATAGATAGAATACTCTTTATTGGCACACCTCAGCAAAAGATACAGTGGAGACAAAACAAATGATTACAAATAGAGGCAGACAACAGGCGGTCTTATCGCTAAAGAACGATCTCTACCAGACAACCTTTGGGTAGCGGAAATAAAAAGAGTAGGTGCTTTGAAATAAAAAATCATAATTATTTTAATTTCCAACACACAAATTGAATAAACATACACATATAAGAGAATATGTATATGTATGTATATATAGGTATATTCAATTTGAGCTATTAGTGAAGGTATTACAAAGCTTACATTAGTTAAATGTTTGTAGAAGCTAAGTTTATGTTGCTCAGGAAGCGAGATGCAGGAACAACAACTTCACTTCTTGGTAATTTATAACATTACATAATACTGTTAAGAGAATAACGGAAATTATATGAAATGAAATGAAACGCGCTAGCGCAGGATGATGATGGAGACGAGAACCACACACACTTGATTTAATTCGTTACTAGTTGTTACTAGTAACGAATTAAATCAAGTGTGTTAAATCTGTTGATTGCACAACTACGCGTATTCTTTATCACTATCCCGAGAAAATACAAACACGAATTATTACAAAATGTTAAGGAACTTGGACCGTCGGTCGGTCACTTCTTGGTAATTTATAACATTACATAATACTGTTAAGAGAATAACGGAAATTATATGAAATGAAATGAAATATTTATTTTCCAAGTAGGCATATCACAATGCGCATATGAACGTCACATAAAGCTACGCCGGCTCTACCCTACGCCTCAGCCTCGAGAAGATTTCAGTCCCCCCTCAGTCGGAGGGGGGTATCCACTATTGGGACCGGCAAGAAACTCAAAACCGGAAGATCGATTCTCCATACAAAGTTTTAATTTTTTCCCCTAGGACCTAGATATTGATTGACATCATTGAAAATGTTTTTTCAGAATTTGTTTTTGTTTTGAAGCGTGAAATGAAATGAAATGAAATGAAATATTTATTTATAACAATGGTTACAAGTCAGCTTAATACGTACAGGAGTTTAGTTGAACTAAACTTTTACAGTTTACATAATATACACATATCTAAATAATTAGTTTATATGCGTGTGTGGCCTAGCGGTGAGAGAGTGCAACTTTCGATCCAGATGTCGCGGGTTTGAACCCCGGCTTGTACCAATGAGTTTTTCGAAACTTATGTACGAAATGTCATTTGATATTTGCCAGTCGCTTTTCGGTGAAGGAAAACATCGTGAGGAAACCGGACTAATTCCCATAAGGCCTAGTTACCCTTCGGGTTGGAAGGTCAGATGGCGGTCGCTTTCGTAAAACCTAGTGCCTACGCCAAATATTGGGATTACTTGTCAAAGCAGACCCCAGGCTCCCATGAGCCGTGGCAAATGCCGGGATAACCCAAGGACGATGACGATGATGATGTTTTATTTTTGAATCGGGTAATTCCGTTAACTTTCAACTCATTGATTGCCAAACTTGGCAATAGAACTTGAGCGGCGCCTGAGACCCATGTGCTCTGCCTACCATTTTGGTGACTTAGGCGTGAGTTCATATTATTTTATCACACCTCGGACACTGGCGATCAAATATATTGAAAGAGGCGTATCCCTAGCACACAGTCTTAACTCGTGTAGGTGAACGCGTACTATGCTTGTATGAGTGAAATATGACAGGTCGACTGTTCGTGTTTTTGACAGGCGGTAACTGTGAGGTAATCGAGAGGGAGTGGGCGGCACTTTCAGCGGGGAGCGGGAGTGGTCATACTGTACGACGGTGAAAAAAAATGAAAAATGAAATATTTATTTTTCAAGTAGGCATATTACAATGCGCATATGAACGTCAAATAAAGCTATGCCGGCTCTAACCCTACGCCTCAGCCTCGATAAGATTTCAGTCCCCCCTCAGTTGGGGGGATATCCACTATGGGACCGGCAAGAAACTCGGCGGGCAACTTCTTTTAAAAACATTACATCTTATAATTAACATGCATTAAATAACAAGATACAATTTAACATGCAAAAGCATTCATCAAAGAATATGAACAGACTATTTACTCTATGTAAATTAATTTCAATAAATTATATTATTGCTTAATAATACGTCATTCTTCTTCAGAGAAAACATATCAAATTGTCACATTAAGAAAACAACATAAAATATGAATGTCAATGTCATTAAATATGTAATTTAAACAACATAAAATATAAAATATTTGATGTGCTTTCTTATCTGAACTGTGTCCTCTACACAAAATACAATTATTTTAATTGCTATTCGTTCTTTGTAGTTTCTGGTTCGGGCCATGCATGTTACTCACAGTACTCTTTCTTATACTGTGATTTTATCACAAATATTGTAACCACGTTTTTTATATCACCGGTAAAATCATAGCACACCGAAACGAGTGCTTTGTCGCGATGCGTCACTGAGACTTGACTAATGGCGGCCCCAACCGCGGCGTGCGGGAAGGTGACACTCAACGCGGGACGCTCATTAGCTGTCCGCTGTCATTTGAATTTGAAAGAAATGCTTAACTGTGATCCGATTCCCCTCGGTTGACCCTAATTTTGTTTGTCGATTTTTCATTCCAAAAAAAAATCCATTTTCCAACACCTTGACCATAAATGCGCGGTTAGACATTTTATGAGTGGCTTGGCTCGATATTTCTGAAAGCTACTGTACAATCAAGTGCCAAAATACGTATCGAAATAATCGTCTCATAAACATGGTACTACGCTCTTATTACACCGTACTAAGATGCTATAGGACATATTTTTGAATAAAATGTGTACACCCATATTTTTACACTTGACTGTACTTACTTACGCACTAGTCTAAATATATAAAAGAAGAAACTGACTGACTGATTGATATCAACGCACAGCCGAAACCGGTGGTCCTAGAGATTCCAAATTTGGCACATAGGTTCCTCATAAGGTGTAGAGGAGCACTAAATAAGGATTTTTCAAAATTCCCCTCCTAAGGGGGTGAAATGGGGGTTCAAACCTCAACGTTTGAATAAGATTACTTTTAGTACGTGGGCGAATCCGTAGGAAAAGCTAGTATGAGATAAAAGTCAGCAGTAATGTAAGGGCTAGTACAGAAGTGTACATGTAGATATTCATTAGACAGCACTTACTATTGTGAGCGTTACTGCCTCTGTACTCAAATACTCATTAGGGTGTGGCCCAAGGCATACGCGAACAGCGGATTTCTATTATAATGGCACCGCATCACCGCACCACAGTATAATAAAGAGTACTGTCGTACAGTATAGCCACTCCCGCTCCCCGCTGAAAGTGCCGTCCACCTGCTCTTGGTTACCTAACAATTACCGCCTGTCAAAAACGCGAACAGTCGACCTGTTATATCTCACTCATACAAGCATGGTACGCGTTCACTTACACGAGCTTCGAATGTGTGCTAGGAACGCGCCTGTTTCATATATTTGATCGCCAGTGTGTGTCCAAGACTAAACTTATAAAATAAGAATACAATATAATACATTTTTTATTTTTATTTATTTTTATAATACATTTATTTTCCAAATCTGCATTACATAAAGCCTAAGTTAATAATAGAAAAATTAATAGTTTAAAAAACACTATAAAACACGCTTTTATAAATGCACGTAAAAGCCAAAAATAAATTATGGATCGTTCAACTTGTCTCTATTTGTGAGCTGAAGTTTAAAAACTATGTGCTTTTAATTATAATATTTGATTGTAAAAGCGTGGGGCGCTGGAACAGGAAAGACTTTTTGTATAACTTGCTGATAAATCAAATCATGCTATGTTACGGGAAGGAGGTTACACAGATTGACGCGCTAACTGGAGTTGCAGCATGACTAATAGATTCTACATTAAACAGTCAAATCAATTAAAAGTCAGTGTTCAAAGTAGGTACCATCAGTTTGTCGAACTCAGACAAAATATGCGCTAGTAGCGAGGAGAGTCGACAGTCACCGACACTTAGAACGCCGCTTTTATCCGGTAATCAAAGTACAAAAGGGGAAAGTGTCTACAGTGACAGGATGCAGAATTCTTGTTCGTGGACGAGATATCTTTGGTTCTCTTTGGTAACCCTTAGGCGGCATATGTAAACGTTATGTTCTTATGCAACTTCATTCGCCAGGAAGTTCGGATTAGTATTTGTTTACAAGAAAGTCTTTCCTGTTCCAGCGCCCCACGCTTTTACAATCAAATATTATAATTAAAAGCACATAGTTTTTAAACTTCAGCTCACAAATAGAGACAACTTGAACGATCCATAATTTATTTTTGGCTTTTACGTGCATTTATAAAAGCGTGTTTTATAGTGTTTTTTAAACTATTAATTTATTTTATACTTTTACATAAATTTATTTCAAGTAGGCGGATTTTACATGCCATTTGTGGCTTAACGTGTACTTATTGCTAATTGCTACTTAATAATAACTAGCGGCTACCTTCTTATTACGGTATTATCATAAAAATGTTTATACCTAGTAAGTTATCCGTAAAAGATAGACAATATAGACATCGCGGACTTTTTGAAGACATTAGAGAGACATACTTTCGCCATACATTGTTTTGAAGCTCTCAGCTAGTGGGATTTTGTTTGACTCGATTAGAAAATATTGTCACATTTCAACTAATTCAAACAAAATTTAAGTATCTCTTTTTTGCCGAGCCCCCATTTATTTGCTCTTAAGGGTCACAGGAAAACCATTACCCAACTTATTTTAAATACAACGTTGATCTTTCTTTTATGCGGGGGGCTTCGCCCCCCGAGCCCCCCTTTTCGTTACTCTTAAGGGTCACAAGAAAACCCTAAACCAACTTATTTTAAATACAACGTTGATCTTTCTTTCATGCGGGGGCTTCGCCCCCGAGCCCCCTTTGTTTGCTCTTGAAGGTCACAAGAAAACGCTAACCCAACTTATTTTAAATACAACGTTGATCTTTCTTTTATGCGGGGGGCTTCGCCCCCAGAGCCCCCCTTTGTTTGCTCTTTTTCATTACGCTACGACTCCTGGAAGATGGTTAAATTAGCTTCCTTAGATTCCATTACATACATAGTTACATACACGACGACCTAATAAAAGCGTGTTAAAAACAAACAATAGAAATATACAAGAGCTTCTTAGAACAAACAGTAGCCCTCACACTAGGTCTAGCCTGTATCGTGAGGACTGGAGCTTGATCCTACGATTTACCAATTAAGTGCGGAGAATACAGGTCTGATAATTTTACAGGCACTACAGGCAGTTTTATAACAATATTTAGCACATATACTTACCCTGCTTAAACAGATTACTAAAGTTTTATATACAAAATTATTAAAACCAACATAAGTTATCTGTAGCTAAGCTATATATATTTGCTCTGTTTGTGTGTGCGAGAGAGTGTGTGTGTGTGTGTGTGTAATAACATTAAACTAGCACAAAAAATATAAATATGAATTAAAACAATAACATTAAAACTAAAGTTAAACCTATAAATAAAACTGTAATAATTGACATAAGTATTTTTGAATTTTTTATCATGCATAAAAGTCAGCGAACGATGATATTGAGCTATACATCAAAAGTGGGTACATTCACTGTATTTGGTGGTACTTGAGGCTAAATTATTTCAACTTCTGATTAGCAGAAACGTCTGCAATCGATACCGTTAGGCTTAGAATAAATTTAAAAGTGGAAAATGTCGTAATGTCGTAGATGTCGCTACGGGTCCCATTGACCTTAGTAGTGGAAAATTTCGCTGGCTTGGTTGAAGTCTTGGTGGCTCAGTTGGCAGAGCGCTGGAGTATCGATCCAGAGGCCGTGAGTTCAAGTCTCACCCAAGGCAGACATTTTCTACTTTTAAATTTATTCTAAATTATTTCAGTTCATTGAAAGCCGCATCAGCCAACAGATACAATGTTGGTTGAATGACAGTAAGCACAGATTTCGTGGTGCTCGGTCTACTGTCTTCAATCACTTGTTGTATTGTTATAAAATTATGCACCTTTGTTTTTTTTGTAATTTACCTCTAGATGTAATTTACTAGTCGTATTACAACTGGAATTTTACTGCGTGATTTGCTACGCAAAGCATATATCACTGAATAGAGGGGGGGACAAATAAAGGGGGGGCGATCTTTGTTTCAACAATTTCCATTTCCAACGATTTTCTAATCTTGCGGGAAATTAAAAAAAGAATCGCTACCTCTCATGACTTGAAGACAAACGCATCAAGTCGATTACGCAAAGCCGCCAGGTATTATAGTCGGTCCATTTGCCGAGTATTATACTCTAATCAGCAGATACTGTAAAATGAAATGAAATGAAATGAAATGAAATATTTATTTTCAAGTAGGCATATTACAATGCGCATATGAACGTCAAATAAAGCTACGCCGGCTCTAACCCTACGCCTCAGCCTCGAGAAGATTTCAGTCCCCCCTCAGTTGGGAGGGGGGTATCCACTATGGGACCGGCAAGAAACTCGGCGGGCAACTTCTTTTCAAAACATTACATCTTATAATTAACATGCATTAAATAACAACATACAATTTAACATGCAAAAGTATTCATCAAAGAATATGAACAGACTAGGTACTCTATGGAAATCAATTTCAATAAATTATATTATTGCTTAATAATACGTCGTTCTTCTTCAGAGAAAACATATCAAATTGTCATAGAAGAAAAAGATAATATGAATCTCAATATCATTAAATATGTAATTTACCTACACAACATAAAATATAAAATATTTGATGTGCTTTCTTATCTGAACTGTGTCCTCTATACATAATACAATTATTTTAATTGCTATTCGTTTTTTGTAGTTTCTGGTTCGGGCCATGCATGTTTGTCTGTCAAATAGTCCTCGACTCTGTAATAAGCCTTTAACATCAATGATTTTTTTAAGTAGTTCTTAAGAGCTGGGAGGGGTAATCTCAAAGCAGTGTCAGGTAACTTATTATAAAAATGAATGCATTGCCCAACAAATGACTTCTGTACTTTACGGACACGAAACTTCTTTATGGCAAGCTTATTTTTGTTTCTAGTGTTATAATTATGGATATCAGAATTCTTAGTGAAACAGTCTAAATTCTTAACAACATAAATTATACTATCATAAATGTATTGGGAAGCTACAGTTAAGATATTAATTTCTTTGAAGAGTTCTCTTACTGATTCACGTGTTCCTAAGTTGTAAATAGAACGAATGGCTCTCTTTTGTAATACAAAGATAGTCTGTATGTCAGCTGCTTTGCCCCAAACCAGAATACCGTATGACATTACACTGTGAAAATAACTATGATACACTAGGCGAGCTGTCTCAACATTAGTCAGTTGCCTGATTCTCCTAACGGCGTATGCGGCTGAACTTAATTTGCTTGCTAGTTTCTTTATATGAGGACTCCATTGTAGATTTTTGTCCAATGTTAAACCAAGAAACAGTGTTGTATCTACCATCTCTAAGCATTCATCATTCAAAAGTATTTTTGTATCGATTGGTTTAACATTCGGCAGAGAAAATCGAATACATTTGGTTTTCTTAGAATTAAGAAGTAAATTGTTGACAGTAAACCACTGCAGTACATCAGCTAACGTGCTATTAATTACATTGTAATCCGTAGATTTTCGGTCAACATTAAAAAGCAGTGATGTATCATCAGCAAAAAGTACTATTTCACAAAAGTTTTTCACTATACATGGCAAATCATTTATATAAACCAAAAACAGGAATGGACCTAAAATTGAGCCTTGTGGCACTCCTAATTGGACTACAGTCCCGCTAGAGCGAGTTTTGTTAACAACTACTGTTTGTGTTCTATTGCTAAGGTAAGAAGACATAAAGTTTAGGGCATTTATAGACAAACCATAGTGTTCTAATTTCAAAAGAGGGGGGAAAAGGGGGGGATTGTATGTGAACATCTTCAGTGGGCCTGGTTAACGTCACAATCGCTTACCGTCACACTACAATATCTTTTTCCCCTCACTAGCTCTGAAACACGTGTTTTGTCCTTTAATACCAGCGGGTAAAAACGCATTTTATCCACTAGTGGGTAAAGTAATTTGACCTTGAATATAGTCAAATTAACTACTTTAAAATTGATAAAAGCAGGTGAATCTAAGTAATAAAGATGATTTACTACCTGTGGAACTACTGGAAGCAGTGATAAACGCATTTTTTGCGTTGTAGTTTCCTCGCTATAGTGAGGGGAAAAGTTTTGTGTTACACTCGGGTGCAAATGTATTTTACTTCTCGTGTGTTAAAAAACTCGCAAGTTCAGGATTCTATTCTCGAACCACTCGCTTCGCTCGTGAATAACTATTCATCACACCCGCTCGTAAACGTTGTTATTACATGAATGCATTTACCGCCCTAGGGCGGTAAAGTGAATACCTGGGTGGGACCTGACCTTCCAAGACCTGTCAAAAATTACAAGATTAGTTTATATTGCGTCTCGCTCTCGCTGTTCTGAAAAATAGTATTTTCTTCTTCTAGTAACCGTTTGGTGGCGCTGTTCTTTTTCTCCATACAATATCATTTTCCGTGTTAACGCTATCGAGTTAAGAGCTAATTCCAAAACGTACTAAACTCATGGTATACGAACAGTTTTGAGTCATTGTAAACCGTATACTAACGGAATAAAGTTTATCATGAATGGAATTTCAAATATTTGCATGTGATAATGATATACCATAGATAGAAACATATATAGACCGAAGGTAAGCGGGATCTAAACAACTTTTGTCTTAAATTATGTCATCCTGTACACTCTTATAAAGTATACTATATGCCAAAAGAGAGATACATAGCTACTCTATTCGACCTTCAATCAGTACTGTGGTACATCTTTTCATTCCAACTTTGAAAATGATATGAATAACTTCTCGACACGTGGAAAACTAAGAACGCATCTCGCTGGTTTTTGCCCAGAACGTGGAGTGGGGTGGCAACGCGCATGTGACACAGTTTGAGTTGGCTACGGTGACCGCTTTATATCAGGCGGGCCGTATGCTTGTTTGCCACCGACGTAGTATAAAAAAACGTGCAATTTGTGGATTGAGCTAATTCTGAGGTCTTCTATGACATGGAGTTCTTCAAGAAGTAGGTATTTAGAGTTCTCAAAGGTCGGCAATGCATACGTGGCTACCCTGATATTGCTTGTCTATGAGCAGCGATGACTGCTTCTCACAAGGCGGCTCTTCTGCTCTTCTGCTGCCTACATCATAAAAAAATATATTTGGTCAACAACTGGCTATCAGTCATATATTGTCGTACAGGAAAAGTGGTGCCATAATGACGTCACATGCCGTCATCTAAGGGTCTCTGCAATCTATCTATATAAACGAGGTAATAGTTAATATTTAGTTTGTCGCATAAATTCATTGTAGACGGGTGTAGTTTTATTTGAACTGACTGTGTGATAATGTTACATTTTACTGTGTTGGATTGTTTTAGACGTTATTAAGACAAAGGTAGGAAAATTTAAGTTAAAATTGATTAGGTAGGTATATGAAAATATTGGTTATTAAATAATTTAACCTAATTTAACCAATGAGTTTTTCTGAACTTATGTGCGAAATGTCATTTGATATTTGCCAGTCGCTTTTCGGTGAAGGAAAACATCGTGAGGAAACCGGACTAATAAGGCCTAGTTACCCTTCGGGTTGGAAGGTCAGATGGCATTCGCTTTCGTAAAACTTAAACTATGCAAACATGCATTTATCTGGTGTTAAGTTGTTAACAAGCCCTTTCCTTAATTTTCCACCTACAAACATGGAGTACATGCATGCTTGCATAATTTAAATAGCATAATTTTGCACAAAACCAGCGTGACTCAGGGGACCGTAACCATGGCAATAGTAGACAAGAAAAACTGGATTCACCCACTTTCAAAATAGAGATGCAAGTGACAATTTTAAGTGCAAGTTGCCATCTGTGCGTAAATTATCAGTTTGACGTCACGTTAAAAGTGGCTAAAAACTAGATAATGGTCGATTGTTTTTAAACTTATTATTTTAGCACAGTCTTTTTATACGATATAAATAAGAAAATGAAAATACTAGCTTTTGCCCGCGGCTTCGCTCGCGTTAGAAAGAGACAAAAAGTAGCCTATGTCACTCTCCATCCCTTCAATTATCTCCACTTAAAACATCACGTCGATGATTCGTCGCTCCGTTTTGCCGTTAAATACGGACAAACAAACAGACACACACACTTTCCCATTTATTATTATATTAGTATGGATTTGGATATGGAGAATGGGTCTAATTTCCAGTAATCCGAATTTTCCACTAACCCGGCTCCTCCGACACTGGCGATCAAATATATGGAGATCGTTCTAATTCTAAGCTCGTGTAGGTGAACGCGTACTATGCTTGTATGAGTGACATATGACAGGTTGACTGTTCGCGTTTTTGACAGGCGGTAACTGTGAGGTAACCGAGAGGGGGTGGGCGACGCTTTCAGCGGGGAGCGGGAGTGGCCATACTGTACGATAGTACTCTTTATTATACTGTGGTGTAGTAGTAGTAGTAGTAGTAATCACTTTATTGTGTACAACAGTTTATATACAATTTGTAGGAATAGAGATAACCGTGTCAGCAACAGTGCCGGATTATCGAGATTGTAATATCCATACTAATATTATAAATGGCAAAGTGTGTGTGTCTGTTCGTTTGTCCGTCTTTCACGGCAAAACGGAGCGACGAATGACGTGGTTTTTAAGTGGAGATAGTTGAAGAGATGGAGAGTGACATATGCTACTTTTTAACCCCCGACGCAAAAACGACGGGGTGTTATAAGTTTGACGTGTCTGTCTGTCTGTCTATCTGTCTGTCTGTCTGTCCGTCTGTCTGTCTGTCTGTCTGTCTGTCTGTTTGTCTGTCTGTTTGTCTGTCTGTCTGCGCGTGTCTGTCTGTGGCATCGTAGCTCCCGAACGGATGAACCGATTTCAATTTTGTTTTACCCTCACTAGCTCGGAAACACGTGTTTTGTCCTTTAATACCAGCGGGTAAAAACGCATTTTATCAACTAGTGGGTAAAGTAATTTGACCGTGAATAAAGTCAAATGAACTGCGAGAAGTAATAAAGATGTGTTCTGTGGAACTACTGGAAGCAGTGATAAACGCATTTTTTGCGTTGTAGTTTCCTCGCTATAGTGAGGGGAAAAGTTTTGTGTTACACTCGGGTGCAAATGTATTTTACTTCTCGTGTGTTATACAAATTTGCCCTCTTGTATAACAAATAACTATTTTTTTGTTTGAAAGCTGAGTTAGTCGGGAGTGTTCTTTGCAATGTTTCATGAAAATCGGTCCACTATGTCGTGGTCGGGGGATTTTTCAAAATTTTAATTTTGTGGTTAGGCTTTTGTCTCTTTCTAACGCGAGCGAAGCCGCGGGTAAAAGCTAGTACAGTATTATGTAAAACTTTATTAGAATCATTATTAAAATGTATAGTGTATCTTTTAGTATATTAAGTGGTACAGGATGTCCTAACTAGATAATGTTTTTTGCATAAGTAATAGTTAACTATTATATCAAACGGAAGTAGCTAATGAGGACAAAAAATGTACTGGCTCATACATATAGGAATATAATTATATACTTACATGTATATTATTTAAATAAAAAAAAAATCTCTGCAAAGAATATTGAATATTTATATTATCTTTATTTCTTTGAAGTCTTAGGCTAGGCTATTTATAACACGAATACAAAATTCTTGAACGTAAAAATTTTGGTACTTAAACATAAAATTACTTGAATTCTTAAACACAAGAAATATGACAAAATAAATTATTAATTATTATTCTCTTTATTGATTTCCATTATTAATTAATGGTAAAGTGTTGTCGCGTCGGGGGACCGCTCTCAATATTAGCGCGAGGGCAGACGTCGTTGACGGTTGTGTTTCCGATGCAGTCTTTAGAGTCTTATTTTAAGATTGGGTGTTGAAATTTTTGCTCAGCACTTATCTAGTTTGTTTGGTTGTAAACATATACGTTACTTGTAATTCTAATACTTCCTTTGACATTTTGGTTGTATAGTTACATTGTTCATGTTCAGGTAGTTAGTTTAATGTATGTACCTAGTGAATTTTTTGTTAAACATTTATTAAGTTAGTTTAGCTGTGTAAATATTTAGTTTTTAAGTTTCAAGTTAGACAGGCAAAGAGCGGTCCCCCGACGCGACAACACTTTACCATTAATTAATAATGGAAATCAATAAAGAGAATAATAATTAATAATTTATTTTGTCATATTTCTTGTGTTTAAGAATTCAAGTAATTTTATGTTTAAGTACCAAAATTTTTACGTTCAAGAATTTCGTAGTTAGGTTTTCATCTTACGTATTTCGTAAGAAGGTAGAAGGTAGGTAGATATTCCTAAGAAGAAGAAGGTAGGTATTTCGTAAGAAGGAAGGTAGGTATTCCTAGAGCTACTTATTTAGTTATTTTATTACTTTTTGAAAGCTCGCACTTTTAGTTTTTTTCACCCTTTTTTTATTTAATTTTTAATTTAATTCACCTTTTTTTTGTGTCGGGGGTTTTTTAAATTTATAATTTAAGGTTTTTATTTCTTTCTTTTTGTAGGGGGCTCTTTCTTTTGTCATATTTCTTGTGTTTTGGAATTCAAGTACCGAATTGTATGTTAAGTACTTACCTACATTTTTTACGTTCAAGATGTTCTAGAGGTAAGTGCATGCTGTTTTTATAAAAATACTAAAGTCACTATAAGCGTGCCGTTCAGATTTGAGGAGTTCCGTTCTGACCATCATCAGCAGTTCCACTGCACCAAATGTCACTGTTCCGTAAGTAAATGCATGCCATTCCTTTAAAAACACAAAAATCACCATATGTATGCCTTTCAGATTTGAGGAGTTCTCTCGATTTCTCCAGGATCCCATCATCAGGCCCCGTAGCCGAATGGCATTTCTCCGACGCCAAACGAAAGCGATACGCCGCTGGCTCTGTCGCGCCAATACGCAAGCGCTATAGAGATAGATATCTACTAGCGCTTCGTTTCGTGAGCGTTTCGTGAGCGATTGTGCCATTCGGCTAGCCACCCAGAACTGGGTTCGTAACACCAAAAATGGGACCAATCTGTATTCATATACTATCAAAAAAAAAATTCAAAATCGGTCCAGTAGCGACGGAGATATCGAGGAACAAACATAAAAAATAAAATACAGACGAATTGAGAACCCCTTCCTTTGAGATTTGAGGCGGCGGTTAAAAATCAGCACCGATAGCATGGTCGCGCCAGGCCGTCCTTTTCGCACTTACTAATAGTACGAATATCACAGAATATAATAGTACAAATACTGAAGGCTCACTCCTTTGATGTTCATAAAATGCCGCCATTCTAAATTCTTACCTACATTAACAAACAGACCGCACGCGAGCAGCCGACATAGAATTCTATTGCGCCGCGTGAAGGTCGTCACCAGTGAACGGGCCGCGAAACTCGCGGCCGCCGCCATGTACATGTAGCGCGGCGATAGAATCGCAGAATGAGCCGCCCCTTTAGGCCTAGCACATGATTGCCGCGAGAGTATGTCGCCGCGAGATAGATGAGATGATACGTCTTTGTCGTAATTGTATTAATGACATAAGAACCGGTAGTCTATCTCGCGTTGACATACTCTCGCGGCAATCATGTGCTAACCCTGCTGGTTTTATCATTTATCGCGCGATCATGCTTGCCTCTGTAATCCATAATAAATAAATATTTTTTTTTGTGGCGGCGACCATCTTGGACCAGCGGCCATCACCTACAGCTACATATACATACAATCACGCCTGTGTCCCATGAAGGGGTAGGCAGAGCACATGAAACTACTCAGGTTTCAGTGCCACTGTTGGCAAATAAGGGGTTGAAAGAAAACGAAACTGTGACATTGCAGTGACAGGTTGCCAGCCTCTCGCCTACGCCACAATTTAACCCACATCCCACAGTCGCCTTCTCCCACGGGAAGAAAGGCCCTCACCTACAGCTAATATAAATAAAAACACTCGACTAATTCACCTTTTATAAACAAAAAAATAAATCAAAATCGGTAGATCCGTTCAGGAGCTACGACACGATGCGATGCCACAGACAGACACACACATACACACACACACACACACACACACAGAGACAGATAGACACGTCAAACTTATAACACCTCATCGTTTTACGTCGAAACACAACTTTCTACGATAATTGGTCAAGTGCGAGTCGGATTTCGACTCTTCCATACAATTTAGTCATGAGCGCCTGATGGAATGTGATAGCAACGATTTCACAAACAAATAGTAGAAGTTTAGTACATTTCGTACTTTCAAGACGTTATATCTCGGAAACGATAAGAGATAGACCAAAATGGACTTCAGATTTGGGCTTTCGGTGGCACAATAGTGCCACACGAATTTTATATTTTCGTATATATAGACATTTTTTGGACCGATTTGGATAATTTTTTTTTCAAAAAAATCTAACCCGGTGTAAAATCTTTATTTTTTGAGCTAGAAGGCTGAAAAAAATAGTATTTAGGTGTTTTTGTAATACATTTCGGGCCGCTAAGAATCAGCCACATACCATTGTAATTTTGTTTTATTAAAAAAAAACTAATTAAAATTTTGAAAAACCTCCGACATAGTGGACCGATTACCATCAAACATGGCTAAGAACACTCCCGACTAATTCAGCTTTCATACAAAAAAAACTAAATCAAAATCGGTTCTTCCGTTCGAGAGCTACGATGCCACAGACAGACACACACACAGACAAACAGACAGACAGACAGACAGACAGACAGACACGTCAAACTTATAACACCCCGTCGTTTTTGCGTCGGGGGTTAAAAATACAAAAGAATAAAAAAAATATAAACATATTATAAAAAACCTAACCTAGGGTGCCGCCAGCAGCGGGGCAGGGCCGAAGCTGCCGGTGGTTAGGGCTGCAGAGAGAGGAACCGTCGGACTATCCGCGCCGTCTCCAAGATCACCGCCTTCTGCATCTGACCCTTGATCCAACCACCTAGCGAGAGTCGAGAATGATTTATTTATATTATTATTTTTTTATTTGATCTTTGAAGTTCGTTGAACCAAGGTACTCAAATTACGTCAACTGATAATATAAAAGTCCTTGCAATATTAAATATTGAATCACAGCTGGCAATGTGATAACGGAAAAACAGTTCTCACTGTTATCAGTAACACATGTTATAATATCGGTTGTGCATCGAAAACGTTTTAGGTTAGGTTTTTGTCTCTTTCTAACGCAAGCGAAGCCGCGGGCAAATGCTAGTATAATATAATCTAAACCTTGAAATTTGCATGTATTTTATCCACGGTCGAGTATTATAGCTAGGGTTGCCATCAAGTTTTCATAGCGTGTCCCAGGGTTGCCAATTCGACGATTTTGCCGACTCACCCCTTCTTTTATAACTTGGTAAAATGCGAACGTATCATATGAGACCTTTGTAGGCCGAGAGCTAGTGTTGAAACTGATTGAAATAAATATTTTGAAAGTTGTTTAAGAAAATAGATAAAATATTTATTATTATAACTCGGTGCCTGTGTGGTGACGGGTTAAGAATTTCACCACCCCCTTTCTTCCCGAGGGTGTCGTAGAAGGCGACTATGGGATATGGGTTAAATTGGGTTAAATTGTGGCGTAGGCGAGAGGCTGGCAACCTGTCACTGCAATGTCACAGTTTCGTTTTCTTTCAACCCTTATTTACCAATAGTGGCACTGAAGCTTTAGTAGTTTCATGTGTTCTGCCTACTCCTTTATGGGATACAGGCGTGACTGTATGTTGTATGTATGTATGTATAACTCGGTAAAATGCGGAAGTATCATATAAGATTTTTGTAGGCCGAAAGCTAGCCTGAAAATTAGAAACAATAAATTTAATGTTCAATACTTAATATGAAAGATATTAGTATTGTCTCAAAACTACATATTTAGCCTTCTGACCTTGCTATACACATCTAGAAATAGAATAAAATAGAAAAAACTTTATTCAGGACGCTTAAACAATATAAATTACAAACTCATTGTCACAAAAATTGAAATAAAACGTCACTGAAAAGGTTAAGAGTTTTGAATGATTCACGGTTATTTTCATTAGACTTATATTGACCGGGATATAGACCGTGATTACCTTTTTGATTTTTGTCGAGCTCCTGATATTTCGACGCAGTTGCATGCATCATGATCACGGAAAACTGAACGGAAAGTGAACGCAGCCGACGCGCGCGAAGGAGGGTAGATCGCGCGCTGTCTATGCAACAACTTTAACATCCACCCGCCTTCGTCAGTTTTCCGTGATCATGATGCATGCAACTGCGTCGAAATATCGGGAGCTCGACAAAAATCAAAAAGGTAATCACGGTCTATATCCCGATCAATATAAGTCTACTGAAAAGGTTTCCACTCAGCTTGACAAGGTACCTTTTAGATACTTTGACGCTGGTCTTCCGTGGCAACCCTTCCATTACATTACGCCCTTACCAGAATTCGAACCTAGGAAATTAGGTTTAGCGAGCAGAGTCGTTATGCCCTAGGGCACTAGGCCCGACTTTTCAAAACCGGTCATCCGATAAAACCAAAATGGTTACCAAAAACCATCCTGTTATAACGATACCTCTGGGTTCAATTGGCGTAAAGGACATTTTGGCGAAAATGAGTTATATATACAGTTTTGTTCAGAATTTCAAGCGCTATCGATCTGTGTAGTTAAAATTTCGATATCTCTTAAAAAGTTGCCTTTACGACCAAGATTTTCTACTATGGACTTGCAAAAATAGCTTAGCTGAAGGGGCGTAAATATCAAGTCATTAATTATAAATAATTGTTTGTATCGTAAAGGAAATCGACAAATAAAAATATAGTCGTAATTCACCTTCACATATATTGTTGCCCTTTAAGCCCTTACTTTTTAACGATTACTTTCTATATAGTGTGGTAAAGTTGGGCGTAAAGGACAAGTTTTTTTGTTCTTCGTCCTTTACGACCAGCACTAAAAATATTTTATCCGCAACTGTAATCGATACCTTCAGGTTCAATTGTCGTAAAGGACAAACAAAAACCCCCTTGTTTCGAGAAATGTTAATATCTTTTTTGTTTTCTGACCTATATTTGTGAGTCGTATAAGAAAAATATGTAGATTACTGGTATCTTTAACCTGGTGTAGCAGTTGTAGTGATTAACTAAACGATTTAGAAGTTAGATGGTTGTAAAGGACATATCAAAATGCTATTAACGTCCTTTACTCCCACGATTTGATAGGGTCGTAAAGGACGGTCCTAGATGATTTTAAAACAAATTCGTGGCGCAAATGTAACCGAAATGGTACAAATGACAACTGCTTTGTGCTTAGTTTACTATTAAAAACCTGAAAAATGTATCAAAACGTAGTTAATATGGCGTATAATTGATATAATAGCTAGGTACATTAATTTAATACAGTGTTTTATTTATCCAAGTATTTAGCAACAACAAATAACAAGACTATTTTAAATCCAGTTTTGTAATAAAGAAACAACATTTGCTTAAAAACTATCTAATATTTTGGCACCAAATTCAAAGTTACTATTTTAGTCTTCGCCGCTGCTGTCTCAATACATGTAGGTTATGCATTCAGCCTTTAATTCTAGCAGGGAAACGCTTTCGTTGTTTACATAGTATATTATACTGCAGCGAGATGTAGGTAATTAAAAAAAACACTAATGGTAATCAGGGTACGTACCCAAATGCACAAACGCTCACAATAATAAATAAATAAATAATAATAAATAAATAAATAAATAAATATTATAGGACATTCTTACACAGATTGACTGAGGCCCACGGTAAGCTCAAGAAGGCTTGTGTTGTGGGTACTCAGACAACGATATATATAATATTTATTTCGTAGCTATATATCTTTATCGCTCTTGCGTATTGCAACCAGACTGCATTTCTGTCGGCGTCTGACGCCTACCTACCTAGAAGAACCTAGCCTATCTACTTAGAAGAGTTAAGTCTTCTGGATGCCTAGCCAACTTGCTAAATGCTCACGCTCAGTAGCGTATCGTGACTATCTCTCTCTATTACTCTTCCTTATTAGTGCGACAATGACAGGTGCGTTTCGCTAGCGAATGAGCGTTTGCGTTTGGTGACTTGGCTATGTACCCAGGTACTTAAAGCATAGACTATATTTTCTAGGATTGAACTCATAATTAAGATTATTCTTATTTAACAGGTTTAAAGACTAAATAACAATCTTCTGTTTTAAAATTATCAAAAATATGAATCAACACAGTAAATTTAATTTTGACTATTATTTATTAGTAGGTCACATTTTGTATACGAGTCCTAACTTGCGATTATAAATAGGTACTTAACTCTTAGTTATTCTTAAGACTTCTTTCTACATTAGACTTAAAATTACTGTCGTATTAGTATAGTCTATTACTTCACTTCTGTTCACAGTTGCTGATTAAAGTTTACGTGATTATCATTAGTGTTTTTATATTTACTTAAACTACGAAAGCGTTTCCCTGCTAAAATTAAATGCTGAATGCGTTACTTATTGAGACAGCGGCGAGTACTAAATAATAACTTTCCAAAATGTTAGATAGTTTTTAAGAAAATGTTGTTTTATTATTGCAAAACTGGATATACGATAGTCTTGTTCTTTGTTGTTGCTAAATATTTAGACAAATATACACTGTAACACTAATGTTGCTATTCTATGCCATATTAACTACGTTTTGATACATTTTTCAAGTTTCTTAATAGTAAACTAAGCTCAAAACAGTTGCCATTTGTACCATTTCGGTTACATTTACCCCCCGAGTTTATATAAAAATCATCTAAGACAGTCATTTACGACCCTATCAACTCTAATTGTTCAAAAAAATCGTGGGTGTAAAGGACGTTCATAGCATTTTGACGTGTCCTTTACAACCATCTAACTTCTAAATCGTTTAGTTTATCACTACGGTTGCTACACCAGGTTAAGGATACTAAAAATCTACATATTTTTCTATATACATCATAAATATAGGTCAAAAAACAAAAAAGATATTAACAGTTTTCTAAAAAAAAAGTTGTTTTTTGCTTCTCCTGAAAACCTGCATTTTGTCCTTTACGCCAATTGAACCCAAAGGTATCGATAAGTTTTTAGTTATTTTTAGGGTTCCGTAGTCAACTAGGAACCCTTATAGTTTCGCCATGTCTGTCTGTCCGTCCGTCCGTCCGTCCGCGGATAATCTCAGTAACCGTAAGCACTAGAAAGCTGAAATTTGGTACCAATATGTATATCAATCACGCCAACAAAGTGCAAAAATAAAAAATGGAAAAAAATGTTTTATTAGGGTACCCCCCATACATGTAAAGTGGGGGCTGATATTTTTTTTTTCATTCCAACCCCAACGTGTGATATATTGTTGGATAGGTATTTAAAAATGAATAAGGGTTTTTTAAGATCGTTTTTTTGATAATATTAATATTTTCGGAAATAATCGCTTGTAAAGGAAAAAAAAGTGCGTCCCCCCCTTTAACTTTTGAACCATAATATGTTTAAAAAATATGAAAAAAATCACAAAAGTAGAACTTTATAAAGACTTTCTAGGAAAATTGTTTTGAACTTGATAGGTTCAGTAGTTTTTGAGAAAAATACGGAAAACTACGGAACCCTACACTGAGCGTGGCCCGACACGCTCTTGGCCGGTTTTTAGTGTTTAAGTTCAAGTTTACCTACTAACAAAGCTATGGACCAATGTCTGAAAATAAACGCATTTTATTTTACTTTATTTTATTATTATTTATAATCAAATACAAGTATATCTCATGGCAACAACCTATACAACAATAACATTATAAACGATTACCTTACCTAACTCATTATTTACAGATAAGCATTTGGATTAAAAATGCATTATATTAACAATAGCCTTTTTCTACGCATTTTAACTGTACCATATTAGTAGATAAACTTATTTATGTGAATATTTTTATTACTCATACGAAGTATTTAGTTAGAACTACACCAATACACAGGTATGTACATAATAGTACATTACGGTACAAGTGCGAAAAAAAGGAAGATCGAAACGAGTAGCGATACGAGTTAAGAACGTCCTTTTCGCACGTGTATCGTACGACGTTTTTCAGTACAGATGTCCCCCCGAAGTTTCGACCTGACATACTATATAATGAACGACTTCTCGCACCAGTGCGCAAAAAAAAACACCATCTGTTCTGAAATAGTACATTACGATACAAGTGCGTATTCATATTCATATTCATATTCTCTATTCAGTATTGATTATACATTGTCAGGTTTTACATTCACATATTTATATACAATTAAAAAGGAAGTTCGAAACGAGTGGCGATAAATTAAAACACGACCGAAGGGAGTGTTTTAAATCGACACGAGTTACGAATTTCCTTTTCGCACGTGTATCGTACGACGTTTTTCAGTACAGATGTCCCCCCGAAGTTTCGACCTGTCATATAATGAACCACTTCTCGCACTAGTGCGTATAAAAAACACCATCTGTACTGAAAAATAATATACTTATAATTACATTGTCGCATGGCCTTACAGGTAATGTTTAATTTACTATAGGTAGGTACTCATAAATGAAAAATGACATTTTCTCAAACATGCAATGAAATATTGTCTTTACGTTCCTTAAAATGGGCTGGGAAGTATCGCTTTTTGGGCGCAACAACTCGAGAGGACTGTAAAGGGATTTCATATTATTTTTTAGGCCTAGGCCTGCAAAGTAACTTTTTTTTATAAAATATTGTCCTTTAGAGCATTTTTTTATTTATTTCATTGTATGGCAGTGAGTGTAGAGGCAGTGTCACTACATCAGCTTAAATAATAAACAAACGTCATAAATACATATTTAGATTAATTGAAGTCAAATAAATAATTATTTTTATTTACAAGGTATTAAAATGAGTTGTTGACAACTAATCCCAAGATTTGGCGTAGGCACTAGTTTTTACGAAACCGACTGCCATCTGACCTTCCAACCCGAAGGATAAACTAGACCTTATTGGAATTAGTCCGGTTTCCTCACGATGTTTTTCCTTCACCGACTGGCAAATATCAAACGACATTTCGCACATAAATTCCGAAAAACTCATTGGTGCGAGCCGGGGTTCGAACCCGCGACCTACGGAACGAAAGTCGCACGTACTCACCGCTAGGCTACCAGCGCTTACACAAATTAGGATACAAGTGCGAAATAATAAATTTGAACACAAGCGGCGATAACTTAAAACACGAACTTACGAGTGTTTTAAATCGACACTTCGATTCGATTACTTATTCGCACATGTATCGTACAACGTTTTACAGTACATATGGCCATTTCAATTTTGAAATGGCTACGTAATAAGCTCATTCTCATTACCTAATAAGTGCAGTAATAAAGAGGTAGAGCCATATGTACTGTAAAGTAAGTCTGATTATAGTTTTGATATAGACAATTAAAGTATTAAGTAATTAAAGATAGAACATAGATGAAGTTATTAGCATAATAGATAAAAAGCAACATGCATTCGGGTTATTGCTCGACATGAGCAAAGCATACGACCGAGTCCAACATAATATCCTGCTAAATAAGCTGTATGGGATAGGAGTCCGTGGTATTGTCCATAACTGGTTTAAATCCTACCTAGAAAATAGAGTACAATATGTCGAAATAAACCATTATGATAAAAACACAAACACTTTAACACAAGCACAATCGAAAAAAACACAAATTTCATGCTCTATTCCGCAGGGCAGTGTGTTGGGATGTATTTTATTCTTAATTTATGTAAACGATCTGCCAAAAATATTAAATACTCATAATATTAAGTGTTTTATGTACGCAGATGATATGTCCATTGTGATATCCAGCCAGGACGAAAATGATACGATTTTGGAGTTAAATACCACACTTGACACCGTAATAACGTGGTTAGGAGACCATAACCTAGAATTGAACTTAAAAAAGACAAATCTAATTCAATTTCGACCCTATCAGAGAGAACCTCTAGACCTTAATTACAAGTATTTAGATTTTGAATTTGAACAAATAAATAATTGTAGTCTGCTTGGTACACAGACCAACCCCTATAGACATCTATTACAAGACGATTCGCGGTCGCCAGCCTTCCTAGTATTTGCACTGATATAAGCGCGGGCGCTCGCCGTGCCCGATCAGTATCGACCAAGTAACAGACCCGAAAGCAGCGCGTGTTTTTCGCACAAAAAATTGGAAAAGGGTATTTTGATGTCTTAAAGATGTCCACCTGTAGTGTGAAATGGTGTGGAAAGGTAACAAGAAGCTCAAATTTAAAAACAGACGGCATTACATTCCACAAATAAGTCATATTTATAATTTATTCAGAGCCGGCATAGGTCAACTTACATTGGCCACTTACGCGTCAGTAGAGGGACAGTCATACTTCTGTCCCTTTTCATCTGGCGCGACTGCCCGCCGTCCTTGAAACGGCCAATCACAGCGCGCTTAACACATTCCCCGCCCGCTCCTCGCACCCCAAACACTGGTGACTCGTATCGCGAACCAAATATACAAGACTGCCACTCTATAGGAGGTTCTCTGTGGCTTGGTATTACCGTTGATGAGAACATTAATTGGAAAGCACATGTAGAAAAAATTGCGAAAAGAGTTTCTAGTTTCACGTATGCCCTTAGAAATATCAAAAGAACCACCGATTTGAAAACGGCCATGAGTGCTTTTTACGCTTTCACTCACTCGTGGCTCCAATATGGAATTATTCTGTGGGGTAACAGCACTGACGCTCCAGACCTGTTCATACTTCAAAAAAAGTGTGTTAGAATTCTCGCAAATATAAACACCTTAGATAGTTGCAGACCGTTCTTCAAAAAATTACGTATACTAACTCTACCATCTTTGTATATACTAGAAGCCTGTAAATTTGTGCGAAAGCACCCATCCCTGTATTCTAAAGTCAAAGATCATTGCAACTATCACATGAATCTGCGGCATAAAGACAGACTAGCTATCCCGAGTAGCAACTTGCAAATGAGTAGTAACAGCCCGCATATGACAACTATACGTATTTACAATAACTTGCCTAAAGAGATAACCAAAGAGACTAAATATAATAAGTTTGTTATAAAATTGAAAAATTACTTAATTGACAATTGTTTTTATTCCTTACAAGATTATTTTAATTTATATAAATTCCAAAAGTAACTCAATAAGCTATTCAATAATGTATTCAATAATGTATTTTATTAATTTATTATTTGTGTATATTTTAGTTATAGTTTTTATTTATATTTTTTGCAATACCCTAACAGGGTCTCATGTTGTGTTGTGCCTTACCTTTTATATCTGCCACCTGTAATAATTATGTACCAACATGGAAGCAATAAAGAATTGAATTGAATTGAATTAAAGTGTGATATAACTCAGCTTTCAAACAAAAAAACTAAATCGAAATCGGTTCATCCGGACGGGAGCTGCGATGCCACAGACAGACACACACACAGACAGACAAACAGCCAGACAGACAGACATACAGACAGATAGACGGACACGTCAAACTTATAACACCCCGTCGTTTTTGCCATAATCACGCTCGAGTGAACGTCTAGTAAAATATTTTCTGTATTATAATAATGTTGATTAAATAAATATGTAATATTTAATATTTACTCACTCATTGTTCTATTATTCCACTACATTTATATTGTGCTATCAAGAACAAAAATAACGTGCGATTTATGCTTTGTGAGTTTCCTTCCGTATGTAATTAAAATAATGTGTCTATGGACATGTCTATGGATATTTTTGTGACGCGATCGATTGAGTGACATATTTATTTCATATCGTCTATTCGTATAACCACAAAATTAAAATTTTGAAAAAACCCCCGACCGCGACATAGTGGACCGATTTTCATGAAACATGGCTAAGAACACTCCCGACTAACTCAGCTTTCAAACAAAAAAAACTAAATCGAAATCGGTTCACCCGTGAGCTACGGTGCCACAGACAGACACACACACAGACAAACAGACAGACAGACAGACACACAGACAAACAGACAGACAGACAGACAGACAGACAGACAGAACTTATAACACCCCGTCGTTTTTGCGTCGGGGGTTAAAAAGGGACTCAAAGTAAAAATACTTTACTGCTAAGAGGACGAAACATAGTTCACTTCTTTGTTCAATGATACCTTATAATTTTAAATTAAAGGAAAAATTAAAAAAATTAACACCTCCTGCAGGACTCCAACCTGCGACCTACGGCTTTGCCGGAGCAGCCCATGACCAACTTACCCACGTTGGCCTGCTAGATGCGTGGAAATAAATAAATAAATAAATAAATAATAAATAAATAAATATTATAGGACATTCTTACACAGATTGACTGAGGCCCACGGTAAGCTCAAGAAGGCTTGTGTTGTGGGTACCCAGACAACGATATATATAATATATAATATATAAATACTTATATACATAGAAAACATCCATGACTCAGGAACAAATATCTGTGTTCATCACACAAATAAATGCCCTTACCGGGATTCGAACCCGGGACCGCGGCGCAGCAGGCAGGGTCGCTACCGACTGTGCCAGACCGGTCGTCTTCCGTCGACCGGGAATCTTTCCATGCCTTCCCTCAATTCCATTAAATTTTTTATTTTTTTTATTTAAAAATATGTAGTATCACTCGTAGATCTACGTTTCTGCATGATAAGAAATAAGTTGGTGATACAATTTTGCGTACATTTTTAATTTAAGTAAGTTAAATAATATTTTTCAGATGTAATATTCCTATAGATGATGTGAAAAGCAATTCATTGAGGGAAGGTATGGATAAATTCGCACACATCAAGCAGGCCTCCGTGGCCCAGTTGGAAGCGGGATGGCCCCGGCAAGGCCAGAGGTCGCAGGTTCGAGTCCTGCCGGAGGTGTGAATTTTTCCATTTTTCCTTTAATTTAAAAATATGCAATTCGTATGGGTTTTTGTCAGCAAAATAGTTTCCACGTTAGGTAAACTTTATTTACAAAAAGGCGTTCAAAAATATTTCTATATTCAATTTACGCTAGTAAATATGTCATTTTGATCTCTTATTGACACAATCTACTATTCAAAAGGTGACCGACTCTCGGCCTATCCGTTGGCCGACAATGAGCACAATATAAAGGTGTCGCCCTACGGGACCTTTCCACTGTCGATCCCGTACGACCCTTATTACACTGATCGGGACTATAGGGAGCAGGTTCAATCCTACGCATTTACATATATTGTAAACAATTTCATACTTAACGTCGTGGAGCGTTAAGAAGCATGGCTGGTGTGAAGTTGAGTGATAGGATCAGAAATAGCGTGGTAAGAGAGAAGTGTGGAGTGGATGTAGATGTGGTGACAAAGATTGAGATGGGTATGTTAAGGTGGTTCGGGCATGTAGAGAGGATGGATGAGAGGAGAGTGACGAAGAAAGTATATGAAAAAAGAGTGGAAGGGTCAGTTGGAAGTGGAAGACCTAGGGCCTATTGCATAACAATTTACAACTCATATTACAAGCGGTAGTCCCCCTCCAATTCATTTTATAAGAAAGAGAGTTCCACTTGTAATACAAGTTGTAAATTGTTATGCAATAGGCCCCTAGGCGAACTTTTCTTGTTCAAATCGGGGAAATATTGCAAAAAGGCCAGGTCAGAAGCAGAAGTACTCGAAACCGACGAGCGTGTATGAGAAACGTTATGAAAGTGTGTGAAGCGAAAGTGATTTGTCAGGATCGTAGTAAATGGAAATCCGTGATCTCTGCCTACCCCTCTGGGAAAAAGGCGTGATTGTATGTATGTAATTTCATACTTTTATTTTAAGGTTTTAGTAGATTAGATACATGGGCGAATCAACTTTTTCTTGCCTGTTGTTGCCATGGTTACGGTCCCCTGAGTCACGCTGGTTTTATACAAATTAATCCTACTGAAATTATGCAAGCATGCATGTAGTCCATGTTTGTAGGTGGCAAATTGGAAAGGGCTTGAACCAGAAAAATGCATGTTTGCATTTTAAGTAGCATAATTTTGCATAAAACCAGCGTGATTCAGGGGACCGTAACCATGGCAATAACAGGCAACACATACCTAAACCAGTAAAGTATTTAAGAGATATCTCAGATCACATGTAATGGTAATTTTATGCTTATTTTCTTAAATTGTTTGAAAATTACTTGACTAATAATTAATTAAAAAAATATTTTTGAAATACTTATAAAAAGTTCTTTCATTTGATATGTAACACAATAGAGTTCAAAAAACTTTGATTTTTAATTTTCACTTTTACCCCCAAAAGTGGCCCCTACAATTAAATATTCTTAATTCAAATTGCATTTCCATATTTGGGTAACAGGTTAACATATGTGTACTAAATTTCAAGTTAATCGGTTCAGTAGTTTTGGAGAAAATTAGCTGTGACAGATTGACAGACAGACGCACGAGTGATCCTATAAGGGTTCCGTTTTTCCTTTTACCCTAAAAAAAATAATGAAATCACCGAAACATATTCCCAACTCAGTTGTCTCACAAAAAATCTCATCTTGTAAAAACGTCAGCAAAATAAACATTTTTTTTTTCAACACTACTTGTGTTGACGCTACCTGATAATTCGCGCCAGGCGGAGCGGCACTTTTAATCTCAATATTGAGATGAGGACAAATACGCTAGGGATGTGACTGTGAAAATGAGTATGAGAATGTTGAGTATGAGTATATACTCAAACACAATCCTCGTAGCTGTTAATATTGAGATAAGGATGATACGCTAGGGATGTGTCTGTGAAAATGAGTATGAGGATGTTGAGTATGAGTATATACTCACAAATATACACCTTATAACTTTTAATCGTAATGTTGTGATGAGGACAATACGCTAGGGATGTGTCTGTGAAAATGAGTATGAGGATGTTGAGTATGAGTATAATATAGTCAAACACAATCCTCGCAGCTGTTAGTCTTAATATTGAAATGAGGACAATTCGATAGGGATGTGACTGTAAAAATGAGTATGAGGATGTTGAGTATGAGTATATACTCACAAATGTACACCTTAAACTTTTAATCGTAATGTTGAGATGAGGACAATATGCTAGGGATGTGACTGTGAAAATGAGTATGAGAAGATGTTGAGTATGAGTATATACTCACAGACATACTCATAATAACTTTTAGTCGTAACGTTTAGTATGAGTGCATGGCAGCACCATCTCTCTTCGCTAGCTCGTAATCACATGTGTTGATTCAGTTAGGAGGTCGAACTACCTCAGAGATGACGGAGAGCGCCATAAATTTAGTCTTCGGTAATTTTGTCATATAAGTACTTGAAAATTTTGACCCCACAGACAGACACACACAAACAGACAGACAAACAGACAGACAGACACGTCAAACTTATAACACTCCGTCATTTTTGCATCGTGTGTTAAAAATACTTCACAACAGAAAATCTAACGAAAACAGTCTACGCACAACCCTACTCTACCCTCTCCCTCACTCCACATAGAACAAAGCAGCCATCTCTTTCACTCTAAAGCCCTTTATGTCAGAGGAATTCGAAATATCCCTGATATTTTGAAATCAGTGGACTTTGTACTGCATTTGAGTAGACAAAACATTATTACGTTGTAAATATGCCAATTTATCTTAAATTCCTGAAATGACGAGATATTTGGTTTAATTTTTAGTTTTTGAATAGAACTTATTAAAAATAGGTATAATACATGGTTCACTATTATCTGGCAGAAACTTTTTACGCATATATTTGATTCTTGGCAGAAGTCACGTTTGACAGAAACACCTTACGCAGAATATGCTTTGGCATAAATCATTTCGCAGATTTATGTAATACCGAATCGTCTGTTGTCATAATGTTGATGAGCATAATAGTCTTCTAGTCTAACAATACTTTTGCAGATAATATTTTTGCATAATATTTAGGCGGTTTAGTGTTGCAATTAAAGTTGCAATTTGCTATTTGATAGTGAGTTGAATGGGTGTAAGTGAGGATGCAAGATACCTAACACTTCTCCTCGCTTCGCTCGTCGTCGTACCTGACGGTGACTCTGGGAAAGTTTTTAAGTTTTTGTTCTGGGAAAGTGGTCGCGTACATAGATAACGTGCAATAATTCTGCTAACGTAATATTAT
Source organism: Leguminivora glycinivorella (assembly GCF_023078275.1). Lineage (NCBI taxonomy): Eukaryota > Metazoa > Arthropoda > Insecta > Lepidoptera > Tortricidae > Leguminivora > Leguminivora glycinivorella. The sequence continues at coordinate 14,001,374 of NC_062990.1, forward strand.
GCTATGAGATTATTATGTTACATACAATTATGCTAAATCAAAGTCGACCAAAGTAATGTACTGTAAAACAATATTCTGCCAAATGTGTCTTGTAGTACTGGTGGCGTGGTAGTAATAATGCCAACTAAGTTTTCTGCAAAATTACCATTCGACCGAAAGTGTTTCTGCGAAGGTTGTCTATTGTTTGCCCGACAGTCATTTAACATAATATTCATTTGCCCGAATCTAACTTGCCTGAATTTCATTTGCCCGAATGATTTGTTTACCATAGAAATCATATGACATACTCGTTGTTTATCCGAATATTACCTTCCATAATCATACAATGCCATACTATTTGTTAGCCATATTATTAAGTGCAATAATATGGTTTCATAGAATATTCAAACGCCATAAGCAATTATTGCCATATTAATTGTTGCCCATATTATTACCTAACCTAACCTACTTTCTGATAGCAGTTTCATTTTCCAGGGGTCACAGTTCTAACCTAACCTAACCTACTTTTCCAGCAGTTTCATTCTCCAGGGGTCACAGTTCTAACCTAACCTAACCTACTTTCTGATAGCAGTTTCATTTTCCAGGGGTCGCAGTTCTAACCTAACCTAACCTACTGTCTGATAGTATTTTCATTTTCTGGGGGGTCACAGTTCTAACCTAACCTAACCTACTTTCTGATAGCAGTTTCATTCTCTAGTCCTTCTAGTACCTATTATAGTAGTTTTCGATTCTGCCAAAGCACATTATGGAAATTGACTTTTCTGGACGCTAATTTGTATGACAAATGATGGTATGGAATGTGGTAATTACGGATTTCGATGATTCTGACAAATGACATTATGGAAACTGACTTTATGGGAAACAAAGTTTCTGGCACTAGATTAATATAGTAAACAATGATTATGGCATAAGATGTTATGAGAAACAATATTATGATTGTTGAATAGGATGGCAAATAAAATTATGGCAAATGAAATTCTGGCAAATGGGGGTATCCCTTCTGCGAAGTATGTTATGCGAAGTGTGTTTCGGACTAAAATTATTCTGCCAGATGAGGGTAACCCATAATACATACATCGCGCCTGTATCCCATAAAGGGGTAGGCAGAGCACATGAAACTATTCAAGTTTCGGTATCACTCTTGGCAAATATGGGGTTGAAAAAAAAAAACGAAATGGTGACATTGCAGTGATAGGTTGCCAACCTCTCGCCTACGCAAGAATTTTACCCATATCCTACAGTCGACTTCTACGGCACCCACGGGAAAAAGGGGGGTGGTGAAATTCTTAACCTGTTACCACACGGGCAAAAATGAAAATATAATTTGGATATATTCTTTGGTTCTAGTTTAACCGTTTGTGGTTACTGAGCCCCGATCACACCTCGGACATATGAAAGAGGTGCGTTCCTAGCACACAGTCTAAGTTCGTGTCGTACTACGCTTGTATGAGTGAAATATGACAGGTCGACTGTTCGCGTTTTTGACAGGCGGTAACAGTTACGAACGAATAACGAACATACTTACATAATTATTGCATGTTGGTTAGTTGATCAATATGCTACTAGCCTCCTAGTCAAATCAGCTTCTTTTTAAGAACTGTCAAAACGAATTTGAAAGACTTGCTAATATGGAAATTACAATATATAAGTTTGACCAAGTCAATATTTTGGGAAACAAATACATACCAAAAAAAGTTTTGCTAAATGTCAATTTGCGATAAGTTGTTTTGCCAAACGTTTATTTGGGAAATGATAATTTGGGAATTAAATAATAGTTTGGGATGTGAAACTTTGGGAAACGTTTTTCTGCGAATCGTCAGTAAATCAAGTTATTTTTTTAATAACTCAGTAAAAGTAAGAGTTAAGAAGAGTTAAGTTTCTTAGTTAAAAGATTAATTGTATTATTTGTATTTGACTTAAATAACCTTTCCTAAATAAGTTTACGGAAATCAATAAAAACGGCCTGTATTGTGCTCATTGACGGCCAACGGGTAGGCCGAGAGGTAGATATATATAATGCAGTACGAATTTTTATTCATGTTGTAAGTAAAAAAATAATCTTAGGGCTAAAAAGTATGGCATCTAAGTTCTTACATTAGTCGGTAAGCGTTTGTAATGTCCTACGCTGCAGGCGACGTTCACCTGACACAGACACCTTTTTGTGGGAGTACTTCATTGCCATAAAGTCCTGGAAGTGCCTTTTTTATACCACGTCGGTGGCAAACTGGTATACGGCCCGCCTGGCGGAAAGCGGTCACCTTAACCTATGGGTGCCTGCAACTCAAGGGGTGTCACATGCGCGTTGCCGACCCATTAGAAAGTTGTACACTCCTATTTTGAAGAACCCCGTACTATTGTTCATCGGGAGGAAATTCCTTTGAAACCGCACGGTGCGCGACCATTTAGATTGCAAGGTGTGTGGATGAGCGCCCTGTCGATGACGAGCGGTGCAATGATGAAAAGTAGCCGTTGGCATCATGTCAAACAGTTCTTCAGAACAAAACCCATTGTTTAGGCGTGCCTTTTTAATAAGAATATAATATATATTACTCTTGTTTCTAATCATTAATTTATAACACTGCTAGTGTTGGAGATGTCTTAGACGATTTGCCTGCTTGTTTTCCAGGTTGGAAGGCCAACCAATAGTACATTACGATACAAGTGCGTAAAAAGGAAGTTAGAATCGACACGAGTTACGAATTTCCTTTTCGCACGTGTATCGTAAGACGTTTTTCAGTACAAATGGCCCGCCGAAGTTTCGACCTGGCATATAATGAACCACGAACATATAGTGCGTAAAAAAACACAGTTTGTAAAAAATAGTTTTTAATTCGTACCAAATATTTTTTTTTGCTGAATTATTTAAATATTGATTGATTGATTACAAAAAAATTTAAGAGTAAGAAATGGCATAAGGCTTAAGACAAAAAGTATAACTAAAGAGGAAAGGCTTAAGCTAGGAACATACTACGCGGACGTCCGTCGTAAATCGACCGCGACCGCGACCGATCAGTGTGCACGGAACAAAACATCCAGCGAGCCAGATTTCGATCGGACGTCCATGCGCTCAAGGCCACGTCCACGTCCGTCGACCGATAGTTTGCACGGTTATGTGTATTTCCATTGTCCAGATTCCCGTCCGCGGTCGATTTACGACGGACGTCCGCGTAGTATGTTCCTAGCTTTACTGGCGAAAGTGACGACCGTCGTTTTATTCAAATAAAGAATGAGTGATGAAAAGTGTTGTACTAGTAGGACGAATCATCTGGAATCAACCTAAGTAATTCGTCATTCTTTAAATTCTTAAAATTTAAAGATAAAGATTTTTTATTTGGACAATAGGTAACATTAAGTGCTTACATTTTACTTAAAGAAGCATGCAAATTTTTCTTATTGTGATGTGTCTCCACTTTACATCTAGGGGGGGTACCTTAACAAAACATTTTTTTCCACTTTTTATTTTACCACTTTGCCGGCGTGATTGATATACATATTGGTACCAAATTTCAGATTTCTAGTGCTAACAGTCACTTTCTAGTACACGATTATCCGCGGACGGACGGACAGACATGGCGAAACTATAAGGGATACTTAACTAAGCTAGGGATACTTGACTAAGTATGTACATGTAAATGTTATATAACAATACACCATGAATTTTCATTATAATATGTGCTTATATGTTTCCGTAGTCATTTTACAAACATGTGTAAGTTTGTTACATATATAATTTTAGCAATATCTAAAAGCCCCCATAAAATTTAAATGTCCATTTAATTTTTCTAAATTTAATTTCACTTTTTTAAATACCACCATAGTTTCACAAACATTGAAAATCCATTAAATTAGGAAACGCGTGTTTCACCTTTGCCACGGCAATACCGTTAATTAACATAATTTACGTTTATAACAATATTATAGACTGAGAGCTAGTCCCGGAATTGACTTTTAAATACAGGCTTTCAAACGCAAACATTTTCGGAAAGGTTTTTTTTTTCTGGAAATTATGGAAACTAATTTTTCTATTTGGATTGTTTTATCAAACTATCACTTTGACCTTTGATGATAAGGGCTGATACCAGGTATTTTATTAGGTAAAACATTAAAATATAATACTGGCAGCGACTTGGGAGACATCTGTAAGTACAGTGTAGTCCCCCTAGGTTAAGTTAGGTTTAGTTTAGTTTTCAATTTGTTTCTATTATATAATTATGTAAATTATGTTCATGGAAATAAAGAGTCAAAAATATAACCAAGCTGAAGTATCACCATTTTTTTAATTGTCATCGATATCATTGATTTGGGCTACCTTCATCTGGCAGAATAATATTAGTCCGAAACACACTTCGCATAACATGTTTCCCAGAAACACTTTCAGTCGATTGGTAATTTTCCAGAAAACTTAGTTGGCATTATTACTGCCACACGCATAAGATACATTTGGCAGAATATTGTTTTACAGAACATTACTTTGGTCGACTTTGATTTAGCATAATTGTATTTACCATAATAATCCTACCGCATAATATTACATTAGCAGAATTATTACACGCTATCAAAATGAAAAACTGCCCCAAAGTCACCGTTAGGTACGACGACGACCGAAGCGAGGAGGAGTGTTAGGTATCTTGCATCCCCAACACATCCAACTCGCTATCAAATAGCAAATTGCAACTCTATGCCACCTAAATATTATGCACAAATATTAACTGCAAAAGTATTGTTCTACTAGAAGACTATTATGCTCATCAACATTATGACAACAGACGATTCGGTATTACAAAAATCTGCGAAATGATTTATGCCAAAGCATATTCTGCGTAAGGTGTTTCTGACAAACGTGACTTCTGCCAAGAACTCTTATACGAATCAAATATGTACGTAAAAAGTTTCTGCCAGATAATAGTGAACCCATTGATTTTTTCCATTTTGACTTTCGAAAAATATTTGGTACATATCCAGTGCCAGCTCTTAGTTTATTATCGTGTTGTTCTGACCTGTAATTAGTTAACGAATTAGTTTTTTTCAATTTCAATTCAAAATATCTTTATTCATGTAGGCCTAGTTACAAGCTCTTATGAATAGTTCATTACATATATATTATGATCTTAATCTAACCTAATTATCAGAGCAATTTATTGTTGTAAATTATTGTTCATAATAATATTGAGTCTATAATATACAATTTCATATAAAAATAATCGTTAAACAAAAAATATATAATTAGGTATATGTATATATAAAAATACATGTCTAGAATATTTCTAGGAAAAATCCAATGTCCAAAAAAATACAATATATATTTCATCAACAATAATAATAATAATAAACGTAAAAATAAGAAACCATTTCGAATAACAATTAATCCCACGTTGTTTTATCATTCATGTAGTCTTGTGTTGTATAATAAGCTTTGGAAATGAGTACACGCTTTACATGATTCTTAAATTTATTAATTGACAAGTCAGTAATATGATTCGGAAGTTTATTATAAAATCGAACACAATTACCCATGAATGATTTTTTAATTTTACAGAGCCGTGTGAAGGGCACCGCGAGTTTATGTTTATTTCTAGTATTTATATTATGTACATCACAGTTTTTCTTAAAATTACAAATGTTTTTATGTACATACATAATATTCTCATAAATATATTGACAATGCACTGTCATTATATTAATGTCCTTAAATTTATCTCTAAGTGAGTCTCTATGGTTCATTTTATATATTGCTCGAATAGCCCTCTTCTGCAGAATAAATATGGTATTTATCTCTGAAGCACTGCCCCAAAGTAAAATACCATATGACATAATGCTGTGAAAGTAACTAAAATAAACTAATCGAGCTGTTTTCACGTCTGTTAACTGACGGATCTTGCTCACTGCAAAAGCTGCAGAACTAAGTCTATTCGAGAGGTTAACAATATGGGGACCCCACTGAAGTTTAGAATCTAAAGTTATACCAAGAAAAACTGTACTATCTACCAGTTCTAATTCCTCATCCTTCACAACGACACTTGTTTGCTCATTCCTTACGTTACTATTAGTGACAAACTTAATACATTTAGTCTTTTTTTCATTTAATAATAAATTATTAGCATTGAACCAGTTCACTACTTTAGAGATAGCATTGTTTACATCACTGTGAGCTTGTTGCTGTCGTTTGAGTTTGAAAATAAGTGAGGTGTCGTCTGCAAACAATACTATATCATGGTGGGTCTTTACAAGGAATGGCAAGTCATTTATGTAGATAAGGAACAGGAAAGGCCCCAATATTGATCCCTGTGGTACACCCATAGAGACCAATGACCCAGTTGATCTCTGTCCATTGACATCTACCCTTTGTATTCTACCATTTAAGTAGGACTTGAGTAAATCTAGTGCTGATCCTCTGACTCCATAATAATGTAGTTTCCTGATCAATGTTTCATGACAAACACAGTCGAAGGCCTTAGATAAATCACAAAAGATACCTAAAGCATCTTGTGACTCCTCCCAGGCATCGAAAATATGCTTAATTAGCTCAACACCAGCATCGGTTGTCGAGCGACCCCGTGTGAAGCCAAATTGCTTATTATGCATTAAATTATTAACGTTAAAATGTCGTACTAATTGAGAAAGAACTAATTTTTCAAATATTTTACTGAAAGTTGGCAGCACAGATATTGGTCTAAAGTTAGTGGGGTCAGAGTGGCTGCCGGATTTAAATAAAGGAGTTATTTTGCTATGTTTCATTAGATCAGGAAACTCGCCGCAGTCAACACTGTTGTTGAATATAACTGCTAAGTCAGGCGCTACAACCTCAACTAAGGATTTTACGGCATGGACGGAGACCCCCCAGAGGTCACTAGTTTTTTTGACATTAATTGATTTAAATGCCTTTACTATATCTGAGGTACAAACATGTTCAAAATAAAGGTCTCTACAACACTCAGGAACGTTTTCCTCTAATAATGTGACGGCAGATAAGGGTGATGAATTTAAATCCTTAGTTGTGAATGCTGGTATCTCGGTGAAAAATTTTTCGAACTCTGTTGCTACTTCAAAATTGGAATCTATTATTTTGTTATCAATATTCAGTTTAATATCTTTTACTACGTGTTTCGAGCGACCAGTTTCCACATTAATTACTTTCCACGTTGCTTTAATAATGTCAGAGCTATTTTTTATTTTATTACTAAGATAATTTCGCTTAGCGATATGACAATCTATCTTGAACTTCTTCGAATATTGCTTAACATGTTCTTTAAATTCATCACTCGTATTAAACCGCCGTTCTTCATACAAGGCATACAATGCACGTCTTCGTTGATGTAACTCTGCAGTAGCCCACTCACTAAAAACTGATGCACCACTAACTACGACCGATTTTGAAGTAAATATTGCATTATAATGTTGTAGAAAAGTGTGAAAGAATGAATTATACATACTATTAGGACTCATATCGGAAGACAGGGAGGGTAGCGCCTGAACCAAACTTTGCTTCATTCGTTCCACGCGGTCGGAGGTTACTGGTACAAAAGTTATTTGTTTTCTCAAAGTATTTTTCCTTAATGTCTCAAATACTATCAATTGGCCTAAATGGTCTGATTCTAAGTTGCTAATTACATCTTTAGTAGTAGGAAAAATATCAGTGAAAATATTATCTATACAGGTGGCACTAGTGGCAGTCACTCTAGTAGGCTCCATAAAAATATGATTGAGATTACATGATTTGAAAAGATTCAACAATCTGATACTTATTGTTGAATTTTCCAAGATATTTACATTAAAGTCGCCGCATATAAGTATTTTTTTACTAGAAGATGATATTTTAAGTAGCACAGATTCCATAATTTTTTCAAAAGTTTCAAAATTACTTAATGGCGGCCTATACACACAGACAACAATAAATTGCTCCAATTCTACAGCACTTAGTTCTATAGTCCGTTCAACAGACATGGAAACAATATCCTTACGTTCCTTAAATTTTAACTGGCTATTTATTATAATTAACGACCCACCATGTATGGAACTATGTCTGGTGAACGAACTTGCCACCTGGTGATTATTAAATTGAGGCATTAATTCATTGTTTTTTAACCAGTGTTCAGTAATGCATAAAATGTCTACATAAAATTCGTTCATGAATAGTTCAATTTGTAAATCTTTTCCTCTAATACATTGAATATTTTGATGCACCAGGTGGATATACTTTCCTTGCTCACAGTATTGATTCTTATAGTTACTTAAAATTAAATTGCCAGAGACAGAATCTTTTGTCTTAGAAGCTAGTTTAAATCATTGGTTATGACTGGAACCAATTCCAAGTTCATACTTTGCTGCTCAATAGGAGCAGAGTTGTCTGCCAAATTCTTGGCAGAAATGTCAAATAAATAGGATAGCGATAAAGCTATTTGTCTTTTATAATAATTTGAAAGGTAACATTTACCTTTAGTCAAAAACACCATAGGTATATGGTATTTACTAACAAATTTGTTAGTGTCAATTATGCTAACCTTACTACTATATGTACAAAGATTATATAAAGCTACATTCAACTTATGTCTAGTGTTATTTTCTTTTTTTTCTGCCTCTGACATCTGGTTACAATAGGGGAATGTAAAGAAAATAATTTCATGCACTGCCAATGAGTTTAATTGTTCATAATATTTTACTAAATTATTTTTGTTTACATTACCCCTATTCCCCATAAAGATAAGCAGTGTTGTCTTACTATTGATATTACTGTCGTTTAAAATTTGTTTAATGATATTTTCAAAGCTGCTATGAGGCAGACAGTTATTGATTGTACTAAGTCCCTTTAAGTAAAAATTTAAAAATGAGCTCATATTGCTCCCAATCTCATCACAGTACATAACAACATTAGGTTTAGGTGTGCTTTGTTGTGAAGTGTGGAAGGGGCCATTATCATTCATTTGCCCCTGCGGTAAACTGTCACACAGGCTTGGGTCAAGCGCACTGGTCGACAAATCTCCAGTCACTTGCTTACATGCACATGCCTGGGCATTTGTCAACGACTCAAACCGCTCTGAATTATGCTTAATCTGGGATATTAAATCATCCATGGCTAAAGAATATTCACTAATAACTTTTTTTTGAACTCTCATTTATCACATCTAAAGATTTTATTGAATCCTCTAGGCTTTGAATTTTTAACTTTAATGCCTGTGTGTCAGTTTCATACTGTAATCTACTGTGTTCTAACTGAGCTGTATACAAATCTAACTTATCTACTAAACTTATATTAACTTTACAAAATCTCAATTTTTTAAAAAACAATTTATTAATTTTTGACATCTTTTGATTTTTTTTGATCAGTTTATTTAATTTTATATACTTCTTTAGTTTGTTTCCGCTGCAATTTACTAACCTTGGTGTAGTGGCATCATTGGTTAAGTCTGTAGTTACTGAAGGGTTTTCAATTGCTGCGGTAACCAACTGAGATGCAGGCCGGACCAGTTCCTCGAACAAGGTCTGAGTGTGTGCCGCAGCTGCTTGGTTTTGGGCCTCCCGTAGCTCGTAGATGTGTTCGTGGGCGTCGTGCAGTGCTCTCTCCAATGAGTCGATGTCTTTCAGGGCCTGTTCATATGCAGCATTACACTCCATAAACCTGTCAACCGTCTCCTGAAGCCGGGCCCGCTCCGAGTTTACATTATTAAAATCACTCTCTAGTGTACACAGTTCCTTTTTTAACTTATCGTTTTTATCAATTATCAATAATAGCTCCTTCTCACTGTCTTCTCTTTCACTGAGCAATTGAGCACTAAACTCCTTGGATTGTTTTAATTCCAGCAAGGTAAGTTGGAGCTTATCACACTTCTCAGGCTCCTGCTGGAGAGCCGCTGCTGCAGCGGCGGCAGCTGCTCTGCGTGTTTGCATTGTAAATGGGTTTTTAAAAGAATTAAAAACAAAACAAAGCAAGGAATTGCCTACTCAAGCTCAGCGGTTACTTACATGAAATAGTGACGTTTCACTATGCCTACACTTGTTCTAGCCTTGTACAATGATTAACACTGAAAAAGAAACACAATCGGTACTAACTAGTGATAATAAGACTCAGAAAGTGTACAAAGGCGAACAGATATTTCAAATTTATAACCTATAACGGCTACAAACCTGAGACATCAAAGACACTTGTAAACGTCACTAAAGCACTTCACTACTTATATTTATACAAAACTTAATGTTAAATATACTAATTTCACGCTTTAAATACTAATTAATACTTAAAATATGCTTAAAAAATAATTATTTCAAAGGGACCTAGCAAAATCAGCTGCTTATCGTTTGACAGCCTAGTAGTTTAGTGCCTAATAGGTTTTAGTGCACTAGTGTCAAGTCGACTGTACCTATTCCCTTAGCACTGCCTTTAATACTTTTTTAGGGTTCCGTAGTCAACTAGGAACCCTCATAGTTTCGCCATGTCTGTCTGTCCGTCCGTCCGTCCGTCCGCGGATAATCTCAGTAACCGTTAGCACTAGAAAGCTGAAATTTGGTAACAATATGTATATTACTCACGCCAACAAAGTGCAAAAATAAAAAATTGAAAAAAATGTTTTATTAGGGTACCCCCCTTACATGTAAAGTGGGGGCTGATATTTTTTTTCATTCCAACCCCAACGTGTGATATATTGTTGGATAGGTATTTAAAAATGAATAAGGGTTTACTAAGATCGTTTTTTCATAATATTAATATTTTCGGAAATAAACGCTCCTAAAGGAAAAAAAAGTGCGTCCCCCCCCTCTAACTTTTGAACCACATGTTTAAAAAATATGAAAAAATTCACAAAAGTAGAACTTTATAAAGACTTTCTAGGAAAATTGTTTTGAACTTGATAGGTTCAGTAGTTTTTGAGAAAAATACGGAAAACTACGGAACCCTACACTGAGCGTGGCCCGACACGCTCTTGACCGGTTTTTTTAGATACATACAGAAACTTGCCTCTATTTCCAAAAGGGAAAGGCAGACGAACACATGAAACTGAGTGATATCGCAGTAACAGGTTGATAGCCTATAACACAATAATTGAACTTATATCCCATACACCCCATAGTCGACTTTTACAACACCTACCGAGGAAAGAGGTGATAAAAGAGACAAAAAGCAGCCTATGTCACTCGTCTCCATCCCTTCAACTATCTCCCGTTAAAAAATCACGTCATTTCGTACTGCTCCGTTTTGCCGTGAAAGACGGACAAACAAACAGACGGACATACACACTTTCCCATTTATAATAATAGTATGGACTAGCTTTTACTCGCGGCTTCGCTCGCATTAGAAAGAGACAAAAAGTAGCCTATGTCACTTTCCATCCCTTCAACTCTCTCCACTTAAAAACCACGTCAAATACGTCGCTCCGTTTTGTCGTGAAAGACGATATTAGTATGGATATTATACTATGTATTACGTATGTAAATATTATGTAAAATTATGTTGTACATATCTGTATAGTATACAGGGTGTAAACCTAATACGGGCGAACCTCTTAACGGTGATGAGTATAGGACATAAAAAATGGAATTAGATTTTACTTAAAATTGAAATATATAAAAATGGACCCTTCCAGTACATAATTATATAGAAACCACGTACTCGTTGCAAGAATACCTTTTTCTGCGACGAGAGCGGAATACCGACAAGACTAATTCTGCATTACTTTACATTTTTTTTAAAAAGTAGTAGGAATTATTTGACAGACATACTAATCATGTGTAGGTTTTTCATTATCATTTGCATAATTATTTACAAATGAAAATGTATACTAATTTGGACGTTTTAAAATCTCTTTATTTACATGAACATATTTCGTCACTACTTTGAAAAAATCTCGTATCTCACGCTGCTCCTCAAAGTTAAAACGCAGTAAGTCTATATGCATTCCATACATACTTACTACAATTTTCTTTTCATTGACAGACGAAGATACAAGTTTTTTTTAAAGTAGTGACGATTTACATAATTATATAAGAAACTAAGACTAAACTTAAAAGCTAGCTAATGTCTAGAATAGGCCCTTGAGGCATTGTACCAAGGATACTGGCGACATTTCCTCGCAATGCTGATACGTTGTGCGAGGAAGTCGCCAGCTCTTCGGTCACCAGTTACCTCAACCAGACGCTTCGCGATTTCTGTAAAAAAAAAAAAAAAAAAAAATATTGGGGGACACCTTACACAGATCAACTTGGCCCCATACTAATCAAAGCTTGTACTATGGGTGCAAAGCGACGATATACATACTTAAATATATAAATACATACTTATATACATAGAAAACATCCATGACTCAGGAACAAATATATGTGTTCATCACACAAATAAATGCCCTTACCGGGATTCGAACCCAGGACCGCGGCTCAGCAGGCAGGGTCACTACCGACTGAGCCAGACCGGTCGTGAACAACTTGTTCGCACTGGGACCCCATTGACCTAGAGTTTCTACGCCAAAAGGATTTGGACGTTAGGTCCGCAGTAGGCAGTAAATGATTGGTGCGAGATTATAAATATATTACCGCGGCATTGACTACATCTTATGTCACTAATTAGAAAAAGACCTATCTGTGTTCGCGTCGCGGCGAGATACTCTCGCGTCAATCATGTGCTTGCCCTGCTGATTAGTCAAAAGGTGCTTTAATTTTAATTTTTTTTTGCTCCATTAACAGGGCCCATCCTTTATAAATTATTCATCCCGTCAATTGTATTGTAATTTTTTTCTTTATGCATTCACATGAATTCGCATTAGAAAGAGACAAAAAGTAGCCTATGTCACTTTCCATCCCTTCAACTATCTCCACTTAAAAACTACGTCAAATACGTCGCTCCGTTTTGTCGTGAAAGACGATATTAGTATTGGATATTATATTATGTATGACGTATGTAAATATTATGTAAAATTATGTTGTACATATCTGTATTAGTATACAGGGTGTAAACCTAATACGGACGAACCTCTTAACGGTGGTGAGTATAGGACATAAAAAATGGAATTAAATTTTACTTAAAATTGAAATATTTTTTTTATCCATACAAATTAATTCGGCCCGCAACGTAATGCAAACACATTCGCGTTAAACGCTCGTTGACAGTTGTCATTGATTGTCATCGCAACCACGTTTACAGTACATTGCTCTCAAAATTAAGAGTAACTTAAAAACACCTCTTAATTAATGATAACAATATTGAATTATATGCCTGGTTTCATTTATCGCCCTTATTACGTTTACGCGCTGTATTATCATCTTTGTGCTACCTATAATTTATACTTATTTAAATTTGTTAGTTTGTTACCTGTCGTGACAGTTTTAATATATTACCGCGGCATTGACTACATCTTATGTCACTAATTAGAAAAAGACCTATCTGTGTCGCGTCGCGGCGAGATACTCTCGCGTCAATCATGTGCTTGCCCTGCTGATTAGTCAAAAGGTGCTTTAATTTTAATTTTTTTTTGCTCCATTAACAGGGCCCATCCTTTATAAATTATTCATCCCGTCAATTGTATTGTAATTTTTTTCTTTATGACGCTTTCTCTTTACAATATTGTTTTCTTTACTTACAGTAATACGTCATCGCGTTTGGATCTATTCAAGTGAGAAAGTGACTTTCAGAAGACTATTGTAGCTAATTGACTTTGCAGCAATATGTTTACAAAGGTGAGCATACATGGTTATAATTATAATACAATACGGTTGCCAGTTTTCAAGTACAGTCATATAAAGGTGAGTTCGTCTGAAATTAAATTGAAAGCGCGAAATTTTTCGCCAAAATAATACAGCGCGTAAACCTAATAAGGGCGATAAATGAAACCAGGCATATAATTCAATATTGTTATCATTAATTAAGAGGTGTTTTTGAGTTACTTTTAATTTTCATCCCATAATGAATTTTTGAAAAATTTCCCAGCAGCAATGTACTGTAAACGTGGTTGCGATGACAATCAATGACAACTGTCAACGAGCGGTTAACGCGAGTGTGTTTGCATTACGTTGCGGGCCGAATTATTTTGTATGGATAAAAAAATATTTCAATTTTTAAGTAAAAGTTATCTAATTCCATTTTTTATGTCCTATACTCACCACCGTTAAGAGGTTCGCCCGTATTAGGTTTACACCCTGTATATTATGATATGATGGACGGCTGTCTATCATTTGTCACCATATCTGTCACGTTCTAACAAGTATGTAAGTGCAAAAGTGATGCACGATATGACAAGTGACAAAAAAACGACCATGATACGGTTAAGACGCTACGGGAGCGAAAATGCTAAAATGGAAAGGAGTCCCCATTTCAATTCGGGAATTTCAGTTAAATATACTAGTGTTATTAACTAGATTTATCGAAACAGAAATGTCCATTAAGAACAACTCAGTTAAAAGATATTGCGAAAAAATCTTTAAAATCGAGGTTTCGCTCTCGACTGTTTCCTCCTTCAAAACTTATTTGAACGGAATGATATTAGAGAATCTGAATAACAATGAAATAATCTGTGTCGGACCGTTTAGATTTTTTGGCTAATTGTTACCGATCTTGAGTATCACACCTTTTTTTGAGCCATATTGAAAAAGGCCGTTTTTAGAAATATTTGATTGGCTCTAGCGTCTTTTATGAAAAAGGCCGTTTTTAGAAATATTTGATTGGCTCTAGCGTCTTTTAAAATAAAAATAGCAATAAAATCAAAACGGTCCGTACAGATAATAATAATAATAATCTGTGTTGAAAAAATCATTGCTCTATCTTCAAAAACCAAGGAGGAAATAGTCCAGAGCGTTTGTATGGAGAATTGACCTGTATCGTATCGTCTTAAGGGATGTGAAAGTATAAGTGTATTATATGTAAAAAAATAATATAAATAAATATTGGGGGACACCTTACACAGATCAACTTAGCCCCAAACTAAGCAAAGCTTGTACTATGGGTGCTAAGCGACAATATACATACTTAAATAGATAAATACAGACATATATACATAGAAGACATCCATGACTCAGGAACAAATATCTGTGCTCATCACACAAATAAATGCCCTTACCATAGAGGAATAAGTAAGGGAAGAGTTGTAACTCCATACATCAGTAAATGCGAGTTATTTGTAGTGACATCTATCGTCATTCACTCGTCAATCACGCGCCAACTAGCGTAAATTATCAGTACTGCTACTCGACACTAGGTGCCGACAGTGTTGCGTTTGCCAAAAATGTAATATTAAAACAGTTTACACCTTATATTATAAGCTGAAGTAATTGAAAGCAAAGTACTGATTAATACTATTGTAATATTAGCTAAAAATTGTTGAGCAATAGAGTTTTTGTTCGTCGTGACGTCTATTGACAAGTAGCAGTACTGATAATTTACGCTAGTTGGCGCGTGATTGACGAGTGAATGACGATAGATGTCACTACAAATAACTCGCATTTACTGATGTATGGAGTTACAACTCTTCCCTTACTTATTTCCTCTATGCCCTTACCGGGATTCGAACCTGGGCCCGCGGCTCAGCAGGCAGGGTCACTACCGACTGAGCCAGACCGGTCGTCCATAGAAAATATTTCACATAATATGTTAATGAGTTTCAGTATGGCAATGGCCAATGTGTATACCCTTAGTAACATTATTGTTTAAATAAACGAAGTAGTTAACGTAACAGGAAAATATAACTAAATAATAATCACAACATATGGTTTACCCCGGCTTATTAACATAAATACCATGGACGACTGTTTCGAAGGACGATATAGGTACCTAACGGTGCTGTTACACTGGCAACGCGATAGGCTACTAGACTCTTATCGAATTTGGCACAAGAAATGATTGTTTCCTGTAGTATTTGACATTAGGCTTCGTATTTTCGATTAAAAATATGTGTAATATTTATTTTAACCCGTGGAGCGACATCCCGCCAAAATTCAAAATGGCCGTAAGTGCCCAGCGAATTTGAGTAGAAAAACTTGAGGTTACCTTTTGATACTTCATTTGAAATTGTGCTTATCTTTTATAATTATATAACATATGTCATACATCGTTAGAAAGCTGCATAAATATGCTGTACATGACAATTATAAAAATGTAACTAACCTGTGATTATCAATCCTAAAACAAACATTCCTTTTCGAGTTTCATTTGTTTGTATTATTTTTCATTTGTTTATGTCACTCATTAAAACACTTTGCCTTTTTTACAAATAACTCGTTTACATATTTCACATTTATTATTAAAGTATTTTGATTTTTATAAAATTCCGCGTCGATAGATACCATTTGTTTTCACCAAGACGCACTATGCACTACACAATAACTATTTATTTACGCAATGTTTTTGCGCGCTCAACGCGCCGCCATGCCGCCATTTAAGGTCACGTTTCGGAAATTTATTATTTTTGGTGCCTTGGATTCGAGTAAAATGCCGAATATCAGCGTTTTTATGTTGGTGGAACTGTCTCACGCTGATTTTTAATCTAATCAGGACTGACAACACAACCGAATCTGACAAAGAAGTCCACCAATAGCAACACTACTCTTATAGACACGGTGTGTCCATAGGGCGCTACCCGCCAAAAAAAGTTATGGACACACCGTGTCTATAGGACGCTCCACGGGTAACTTTGGCCACCGAAAACGCTGTCAGACGTGTAGTGACGTCATTAGAACCTAATTTAACTTCATGCCGAGTCAATCACTGGCATGATGAAAATGCCTCATAATCATAACTCAAATGTCAGAAAATTTTGTGCTCAATTCGATTTACGTCATGCGCAGACAATCTATAGATTAACATGGCTAATGATGTTTTTGCCTAATTAAGTTAGAGTAAACTTTATAAATGTTTTTTGTGGTTTTCAAGTCGTAATAAAATATGGTAGTATTTTTTTTCGGTTAATTATACAGTAATAAATAATATGAAATAGACTTTAAAAACCGGCCAAGAGCGTGTCGGGCCACGCTCAGTGTAGGGTTCCGTAGTTTTCCGTATTTTTCTCAAAAACTACTGAACCTATCAAGTTCAAAATAATTTTCCTAGAAAGTCTTTATAAAGTTCTACTTTTGTGATTTTTTTCATATTTTTTAAACATATGGTTCAAAAGTTAGAGGGGGGGGGACGCACTTTTTTTTCCTTTATGAGCGATTATTTGCGAAAATATTAATATTATCAAAAAACGATCTTAGTAAACCCTTATTCATTTTTAAATACCTATCCAACAATATATCACACGTTGGGGTTGGAATGAAAAAAAATATCAGCCCCCACTTTACATGTAGGGGAGGTACCCTAATAAAACATTTTTGTCCATTTTTTATTTTTGCACTTTGTTGACGTGATTGATATACATATTAGTACCAAATTTCAGCTTTCTAGTGCTAACGGTTACTGAGATTATCCGCGGACGGACGGACGGACGGACGGACGGACGGACGGACGGACGGACGGACGGACGGACGGACAGACAGACATGGCGAAACTATAAGGGTTCCTAGTTGACTACGGAACCCTAAAAAGGGTCAAGTAGCCTATCGCTAGCAACTCACATACCTAGCCTTATCAGAGATTTAACATACACTCACAGAACTTAATTTAGATAGAAGAAACAAATTCATATATTTGTATAGGGGCCGAGCGTGTCAAATTTTGTACTGAAGTTGATTCTTGCCTGTAATTTTAAATATGTCTCAGGCTCTTGATTGTTCATAATTTTTGTGTTGTTGCAATTGAATATCACGTAACGAGGCATTTTTTATGTTTTGGTTGACTTCAACTTACAAAAATTGACGCCCGAAAGCTGCAAGCTGCGAGTAAAGACGGACAACTCAGTGGATTTCACTGAGTTCATTTGACACGCTAAGTAGATACGTTTGCTTGATCTATGGTATATATGACATCTGTGCATACACTAGAGAAATTTCGTCGGGTACCACGGCGGGCGGGTGGTCTAGTGGTAATGACGTTAGCCGCGTAAGCTGAAGACCCGGGTTCGATTCCCGACGCGGCCACCAGTGAGCCTTGTCGTTTGTTTTTCATGTATGATATCTATTTCAATTTATAATTTATTTATAGTATGTGACTACTTGAAAAAGAACAAATCAAATAAATAAACTTAGAAAGAAAAAAACCGCCTTCAAAAAATAAGCGCGTAAGAAAACACGGAGAAACTAAAAAGCAAAAAATAACATGATGATTAGATTTCCTACCTAAACCTAAATATCTAAACATCCAAATTATAAAATAATCAATTAGTTTTGTAGTTTTGTAACCGATAGAGATACACAGTCAGACATGCGGTAATTCCATAATTATATTCTATAGTTACTTATATAGTACCTATGAGTAATTAATATTGGTCACCGAGGGAAAATGAACATAGGTAATTAGAACAAAAATAATAAGAATAGGAATTGTAAAGTTAATTTCAGTAGGTAAGTGTTGTAACGTTGATTTAAAGCCAGAGTATTTATTAGAATGAGTTTCTGACGTTAAAATACCCACGTCATTGTATGGAGAAATTAAACACTCAACGGTTCACTATTGTCTTGCAGAAACTTTTTTCGCATAGATATATTGAATTTATATAATAATTGTTGGCAGAAGTCACATTTGGCAGAAACACCTTACGCAGAATATGCTTTGACATAAATAATTTCGCAGATTTTTATAATACCGAATCGTACTTTGGCATAATGTTGATGAGCAAAATATCGGCATAATTTATCGTTTTCTTAAATAGGTACAGTCAACCAATTAGAATCCTAGGCCACTCTAAGACCCTGTCGTATTGACACCGTGCTTTATTTGCTATAGAAGTCAGTTTGACTTTACTGTGTAAAGGTTCTACCTGGCCTAGGATCATAAAGGAATAAGTTAAGGAAGAGTTGTAACTCTACATCAGTAAATGCAAGTTATTTGTATAGGCATAGTTATATGACATCTAGTGACAATCACGCGTCAATAACGCGTCAAATAGCGTGAATTATCAGTACCACCACTCGATACTAGGTGTCACAGTGTCTCGTATGCCAAAAATTTAATATTACTAGTAGAACACTGGGGAGTGTTATAATAATAATAGGTTTGACGCTTGACATGACTGTCTGTCTGTGGCATCATACCTCCCGAACGAATCAATCGATTTTGATTAAATAAAATATTACACGTCAACGTAGAACACTTGTATTACAAGCAATTGAAAACAGAATACTGATTAATACTATTGTAGTATGAGCTAAAAAAATTAGTGAGCATTAGACTTTTCGTTCGTCGCGACATCTATTGACAAGTAGCAGTATTGATAATTTACGCTAGTTGATGCGTGATTGTCGCTAGATGTCTCTTAACTTTGCCTATACAAATAACTCGCATTTACTGATGTATGACGGAAAATAACAATCGCATTGTTAATATTCTTTTATTTATTGTACATGGTTTTTAGTTTTAAGCTAACTATAAGACAGTGCTCTTGCATGACCATGTACCTAATTTATGTTATGTAACACCTCTTGTAACCATGGTTTCGCATGAAATAAATGAAATAAATGAAATAAATGAGTTACAACTCTTCTATGCCTAGGATTCAGATTGGATGACTGAGGTACATGTACACTTATGTCGTATCGAGATAAACTCGTCTAACTTTGAAATTGTTATTTCGAGAACCATGGTTATTGTTATAAGAAATATGGTTTTCATAAAGAAATCAACCCTTGTAATCATTAATTATTTCTCTCACGCAAAAAATTAAATCCAATTGTATTCATCCTCTAGATCCTTCTCCCCCGCCCGCCAACAAAACACGTACTGAAAGATGAGAGCAAATTATTCAAACGTGTAGAACATAAAATTATAGATGGTGATATTAAAGGTGCCGCCCAAATGCTATACTTGGGTATTTCTATTTTTTTGTGCCACTTTTATGAAGTGTGATATTTAAAAAAAAATGCTATTTCTACTCAGAATTACTAGCTTTTTCAATCCTAAGTAGTTAAAAAAATTGTCCCATACGATTTTTTCTTATTTTGTTACCATTTCCGTACATGTTGTATGGGAAAAGTAACAAAAGAGGAAAGTAACAAAAATGTATGGAAATTCTGGGACACTTTTTGTCTCCCAGTGAGATTGAAAGTACTCGTGATTCTGAGTACAATTGACCTAAAATTCCCTAAAACAATCAAAAATTTTTTTTTTTTTATACTATTTCGGTGGCAAACAAGTATACGGCCCGCCTGATGTAAAGCGGTCACCGTTACCCATGGACGCCTGCAACTCAAACAGTGTCACATGCGCGTTGCCACCCCATTAGAAACTTGTACATTCCCTTTTGCTGTGTTAAGTACACAGTAGTGTTATTGGCAAAAAAAAAGAAATGCTCACTTGGTGAAATGAGAAGGTCCGTTCAAACTTTGCATAATGACTTTTGAGGTCATAATGAACAACTTTTAGGGACCAATGCTGAAATCGATAATAAAATTGGCAGTTTCTTACATTTCGACTACAGTCATGATTCCGCTCATTTTGTTGTTTGCGGACAATGTTGGTGAATTTTGCAGAAAATGTCTTTTATTTTTAAACATATTTTGTTTTGGTTAATTTATTGTACAGTCAAGTGCAATAGTTATTTGTTATACAAGAGGGCGAAGTTGTATTTTAACGCCGAGTGTGGAATTGAAAAACGAGCAAGTGAAAGGATTCTATAGTTGAACCACGAGCGAAGCGAGTGGTTCAAGAATAGAATCCTGAACTTGCGAGTTTTTTAACACATGAGAAGTAAAATACATTTGCACCCGAGTGTAACACAAAACTTTTCCCCTCACTATAGCGAGGAAACTACAACGCAAAAATGCGTTTATCACTGCTTCCAGTAGTTCCACAGGTGGTAAATTATCTTTATTACTAGATTCACCTACTTTTATCAATTTTAAAGCAGTTAATTTGACTTTATTCAAGGTCAAATTACTTTACCCACTAGTGGATAAAATGCGTTTTTACCCGCTGGTATTAAAGGACAAAACACGTGTTTCCGAGCTAGTGAGGGGAAAAAATACGTATCGATTTTATCCGCTCAAAAATATGTACCGAGACCTTATTCCGCCGACATAAAGTGCTATGGGACATATTTTTGATAAGTTGTACGCACCCATATTTTTACACTTGACTGTACCTATTGCTTTCATTGTATCTTTTGACATTTTATTTTATTTTAATTTTAATTACTATCGATATATGCTTAAATATTTTGGTAACATTGTTGTTTAATAACAAAATTTTATAGGGTTTTATGTTAATTTGAATGTTTATTTTATTTTTCCCCTCACTAGCTCGGAAACACGTGTTTTGTCCTTTAATACCAGCGGGTAAAAACGCATTTTATCCACTAGTGGGTAAAGTAATTTGACCTTGAATAAAGTCAAATTAACTGCTTTAAAATTGATAAAAGTAGGTGAATCTAGTAATTAAGATGATTTACCACCTGTGGAACTACTGGAAGCAGTGATAAACGCATTTTTTTGCGTTGTAGTTTCCTCGCTATAGTGAGGGGAAAAGTTTTGTGTTACACTCGGGTGCAAATGTATTTTACTTCTCGTGTGTTAAAAAAACTCGCAAGTTCAGGATTCTATTCTCGAACCACTCGCTTCGCTCGTGGTTCAACTATAGAATCCTTTCACTTGCTCGTTTTTCAATTCCACACTCGGCGTTAAAATACAACTTTGCGCCCTTGTATAACAAATAACTATTGTACTGTTTCTTTTTTTTTTTATGTGTGGTTAGTGTCTTACTTATTAAAAGGACTTGTAGTCTCAAGTAAACGTTTTGGTGTTAAACTGTAAGTTTATATTGAAATTAAATAAATGAAATGAAATGAAATTTCTATGTAGCAGCCAATTTTTTTTTCGCGATTTCAGCATTGGTCCCATAATAAAAGTTGTTCATTATGACCTCAAAAGTCACTATGCAAAGTTTGAAAGGTCCTTTTTATTTCACCCTGTATAATTAAAATAACTAGCACATTAAACATAACCACAAAATTAAAAAAAAAAAAAACCCCGACCGCGACATAGTAAACCGATTTTCATGGAACATGGCTAAGAACACTCCCGACTAACTCAGCTTTCAGACAAAAAAAAACTAAATCTAAATCGGTTCATCCGTTCGGGAGCTACGATGCCACAGACCGACACACACACAGACACAGACAGACAGACACGTCAAACTTATAGCACCCCGTCGTTTTTGCGTCAGGGGTTAAAAATACAATTTCGCGTGTGGAAAACTATAGTATGTGGATGCAAACTAGAACAATGACCCTTATAGTTACTGTTAACAACAAATCAAAAATAAAATCAAACTAAAAATAGAACCGCGAATCTAAAAACACGGATTGCCAAAAACTCGCCCACTCGTGTATTTCCCAGTCTGCTGAAATAAACGTTTTAGTTATTAATTCAATTAAGACGATACAGGAGGGGGTCAATTCTCCATACAAACGCTCTCGACTATTTCCTCCCTGGTTTTTGAAGATAGAGCAATGATTTCTTCAACACAGATTGTTATTATTTTTATCTGTGTCGGACCGTTTTGATTTTTTTGAAATTCTGCTTTTTAAAGACTCTAGAGCCAATCAAAAATTTCCAAAAACGGCCTTTTTCATTGTGGCGCAAAAAAAGGTGTGATACTCAAGATTGGTAACAATTTTTTCAATTATTTCATTATTATTCAGATTCTCAAATTTCGTTCCGATTGATTAAGTTTTGAAGGAGGAAAGAGTCGAGAGCGGAACCTCAATTTTAAAGATTTTTTTTTACTTTTTATATCTTTTGACCGAGTTGTTCTTAATGGACAATTTTTTTTCGATAAATCTAGTTAATAACACTTGTATATTTAACTAAAATTCCCAAGTTGAAAGGGGGGCTCCTTTCTATTTTAGCATTTTCGCTACCGTATCCCCTTAAAACTAAATTACAACTAGGAAGCACATCACGGACAATCGCGATCAAATATATGAAAGAGGCGCGTTCCTACGCACACAATCTAAGCTCGTGTAGGTGAACGCGTACCATGTTTATAAGTGAGATATATGACAGGTCTACTTATCGCGGTGTTGACAGGCTGTAACTGTGAGGTAACCGAGAGGGGGTGAGCGACCCTTTCAGCGGGGAGTGGGAGTGGCCATACTGTACGATAGTACTCTTTATTATACTGTGACTGAAGCGTAGTTTAGTAGTTTTATTTGACGCGTTGTCGGGGGCGGCGCGTGTTTAGCGTTTAATTTTTGTCTATGTCTGTGTTTTTTGTTTGTGATAAAATAGTGATATGGTGATAAAAATAGTGATATAGTGATAAAATTGTGCACTTAATGTTGGAAGGTATTTATAATATTTTTTGTTGCTATGCGAAGATGTTAATTTTTTTATTGAACAAAATACATATGTTTATTTAAAACATAGATCAAAATACAAATTCAAGGATTTTATTAAATAAACGGTAAAAAAGAAACAATTTTTGTGACGTAAATTTTTTCAATTACAAATTATATATTATTTTATTCATAATAATGGTAAACCTATATTTTTCCTAATAAGATAATATAGTAAAATATTGATGAATTGCGTAATATGCAAATATACTCGTAATTAATTTTAAGTATAATAATCTAACTATGTGAGTTGTATAGTAAACAGTATTGTATTGTATCTATTGTATAATATACTAGCTTTTTCCCGCGGCTTCGCTCGCGTTAGTAGCCTATGTCACTCTCCATCCCTTCAACTATCTCCACCTAAAAAATCACGTCGATTCGTCGCTCCGTTTTGCCGTGAAAGACGGACAAACAAACAGACACACACACTTTCCCATTTATAATATTAGTATGGATTATGCGTACGTATGTGGGCATGTTTATGCCATATATTCATCTGCATTGATACTGTACTCATTTTGATGAATTAGAATTCATTTGTTTTTATGATACTGACTCTATGTAACTACAAGTAACTATAAGCGAATGCTTTCAAACGTTATAAAGTTAAAAAAATATATACACAAAAGCAGCCAAAATGTGTGGGTATCTTTTTTATTATACTATTTAAATACCGATACATAAATAGTTTTGATTTAAATTGACTCAAAAAATATATAAAATTATTTTGCATCCATCCATGTAGTCAGTAATTACAGGGTGTCCAAAAATACGTTACGTAAATTATGCAGGCAAATTAAAATAACGATTAAATGCAAAATATATTATTTCAGCTTCGATACACAAACAAAAATATTCGGTAAAATTATTGATTGTAAAAATCTTGTAAAATTAATATTGAATTCATAAATTAAAATTAAGTAATTTTTTTTGTCGTGTAAATATTAGGTTTAAGATCATTTAATCTCATAAGAATTACATACAATTCACTTAACGAGATTAATAAACAAATAAATTTAGTTTAGAACGCACAAAGAAACTTAAATGACTTAACTTAAAGAGGTAGTTCTCTATATCTATTTCAGTTTATAATTAAAGTTAACTTCAATATTATGAAATTTTTGGTTCTAGTAAACCGTTTAGGGTTAACTTTCTCCATGGGTACATATTATATCATTTTCCGTGTGTTACTATTTGTAACATACTCTAAAAACTAAACAGAGTTTTAGGTTATAAAATGACTAGGAATTAAGAAGCAGAGCTAAAATTCTGTTCTACTTACGTCACGGTCTGCCAGAAAGAGACGACACTACATATCTTAGTATGTTGAAAAGAGATAAAACATGTGTCTGTGAAAAAACGTCCATGCATGTTTTGGCACACAAAAAGTTCAAGGTTAGGCGGCGATTTGTGGATATTCGAATGTGGAGTGTAATGGATGGTAATAAGGTTGGGATTTCTTTGATTTAGGTTCGCTTCCATGGCGACGCCTGTTCGAAAATTAAAAGTTGTTATTATTTATTTATTGTTGGTTAATTTTGCTATGTGAATATAGGTCATATTGTACTTACTAACTTATGGTATCTATTTTAAAGTTTCGAAAATGCTATTTTTAATCCCTGACGCAAAAACAACAGGGTGTTATAAGATTAATCAACTTAGCCACGATTTTATTGAAATGAAATGAACACATACATACATACATACAATCACGCCTGTATCCCATAAAGGGGTAGGCAGAGCACATGAAACTACTAAAGCTTCAGGGCCACTCTTGGCAAATAAGGGGTTAAAAGAAAACGAAACTGTGGCATTGCAGTGACAGGTTGCCAGCCTCTCGACTACACCACAATTTAACCCATAAATGAAATGAAATATTTATTTTTTCCAAGTAGGCATATCACAATGCGCATATGAACGTGAAATAAAGCTACGCCGACTCTAACCCTACGCCTCAGCCTCGAGAAGATTTCAGTCCCCCCTCAGTTGGAGGGGGGTATCCACTATGGGACCGGCAAGAAACTCAGCGGGCCACTTTTTTTCCAAACATTACATCTTATAATTAACATGCATTAAATAACAAGATACAATTTAAAAAGCAAAAGTATTCATAAAAAAAATATTAACAGACTAGGTATACCTACTCTATGGAAATTAATTTCAATAATTTATACAAAGTACAAAAAGTCCAGGCCAGAAGTACTCGAAACCGACGAGCGTGTATAAGAAACGTTATGAAAGTGTGTGAAGCGAAAGTGATTTGTCAGGAATTCAGGATCGTAGTAAATGGAAATCCGTGATCTCTGCCTACCCTCTGGGAAACAGGTGTGATTGTATGTATGTATGTATGTATACAAAGTACAAATTGCTTACGCGGTAAAGTTGTGGATACATATTTTTGGCACTTTGTCCGTATCTATGATATAAAAAAAAAACTTATAACCTTGACTCTAAGTGCGTTTTCCGTGCGTTATCCGATATCGGATGTCGGAAGGATTGCAAAGGCAAAAATCTTAGACGGCGGATTAAGTGTAGGTACCTATGGGATATCAGTCCTACATCCAACATCGGATCGATGTCGGGTCTGATATCGGATCGGATAATGTGAAAACGCACAACTTACGATCCTACTTGAGATTTTACCATTCGAGTAGGCTCCAAACAGACCTGGCCCCGTAGCCGAATGGCATTTCTCCGACGCCAAACGAAAGCGATACGCCGCTGGCTCTGTCGCGCCAATACGCAAGCGCGATAGAGATAGATATCTACTAGCGCTTCGTTTCGTGAGCGTTTCGTGAGCAATTGTGCCATTCGGCTAGCCACCCAGAATAAGACATAATAGGAATTCAATGATGCAAGGTCATTTTCATGGCTGTGCGTTACTTTTTCGGCACGGAAAACCACATTTTTAGTACAGAAAAAGAGAACAGCGCCACCAAAAGGTAACTATAGACTGTCAAATAAAATATAAATTTTAATAAAAAAAAACCCTGACATAGTGGACCGCGTTCCACCAAACATGGCTAAGAACACTCCCGACTAATTCAGCTTGCAAACAAAAAATACTAAATCTAAATCGGTTCATCCGTTCAGGAGCTACGATGCCCAAACAGAGACAGATCGTCGTAAACGTTTTAACACCCCGTTTCGTTTTTGCGTCGGGGGTTAAAAAAGGCGATCACCGGCCATTGGATATTTGTTGAAATAGTCAAATATTAATAATATTAAACCGGGCTCTACGCCGCTACGCAACATCAAAGACTTTTTACGAGATTTCTTGGTAGCGAAAGTGTTAATAATATTAATCTAGCCGGCAATCAAAGACTTTAAGATTAGAAATAAACAGGACTTTTTAGGTCATAATGAACAAGATGTACTATGAGATTTATGCTGAAATCGCAAAAAAAATTTGCTGTTTCATACATTTCCACTGTCATGTTGCCACTCATTTTTATGGAATAGCCAATTTTTTTTGGGATTTGGGAGCAGCATTGGTCTCATAGTAAAAGTTGTTCATTACGACCTCAAAAGTCGCTATGCAAAGTCTGAACGGTCCTTTTCATTTCACCCTGTACCGTACACCCATCTTTAAGGCCGGCAACGCACCTCCAACACCTCTGGTGTTTCGGGTGTCCATGGGCGGCGGTGATCGCTTACCATCAGGCGACCTGTCTGCTCGTTTGCCTCCTATCCCATAAAAAAAAACCTACATACAGCGTGTGTATTCCATACGCGCGAATATCTTAATAACGATTACTATCGGACCCAAGGAGCCTAACTACATGTTTTCTTTTTGAACAGACGAGGTTTTCTTTTTCATACATAATAATTCAGCACGCAATGTATTACGTCCACATCAATTCGCGTACCTACCTAATTGTCATTACGACATGACGTTTATGTCATGTGAAATTAATTTGGACGGCGTACATTGCCGCTTGGTTAGATTTAAAAAAATAATTACTCTTAATTAATAACACTTTTTAACAAAATAAATATCCTGTACGATTAGTTTGACCAGATACTATAACTGGATACATTATTCGCCCGTATGGAATCCACACGCGATATAATGTCTTTGACCATACCTATTGATTGGCATACGATAGTATTCTTTATTACACTGTGCCTATGGCTTAGCTGTTTGTAATAGGTACAGTCTGACCAAAAAGAGAAGAAATTAAAAAGTGGCAACATTGTAGTGTGACCCTTTCAAATCAATATGTGTGAGAAAACGGGACGGCTCGACACTACGATGCCACTTTTTATTAATTTTTAGGGTTCCGTAGTCAACTAGGAACCCTTATAGTTTCGCCATGTCTGTCTGTCCGTCCGTCCGTCCGTCCGTCCGTCCGCGGATAATCTCAGTAACCGTTAGCACTAGAAGGCTGAATTTTGGTACCAATATGTATATCAATCACGCCAACAAAGCGCAAAATAAAAAATTAAAAAAAATTTTTTATTAGGGTACCCCCCTATATTATGTAAAGTGGGGGCTGATATTTTTTTTCATTCCAACCCCAACGTGTGATATATTGTTGGATAGGTATTTAAAAATAAATAAGGGTTTACTAAGATCGTTGTTTGATAATATTAATATTTTCGAAAATAATCGCTCCTAAAGGAAAAAAAAGTGCGTCCCCCCCCTCTAACTTTTGAACCATATGTTTAAAAAATATGAAAAAAATCACAAAAGTAGAACTTTATAAAGACTTTCCAGGAAAATTGTTTTGAACTTGAAAGGTTCAGTAGTTTTTGAGAAAAATACGGAAAACTACGGAACCCTACACTGAGCGTGGCCCGTGGCGTTTTTTTTTATCTTTTTGGTCAGACGTTAGAATGGATGTAATTTGGTAATTTTTTGTCAAAGTTGTCCACCCCAATTTTTGTAACATGAGTATTTTTCACGCGATTCATACTCAGAATCGCAAGGTCTTTCGATCCTGATAGGGGAAAAAAAAGTCCCAAGATTTCCAAACATTTTTCAAACCAATTCCGTTACCGCCATACAAAATGTATGAAAAAATGGTAACGGAATGGGAAAAAAACCCTGGGACACTTTTTTATCATATTAGGATTGAAAAAATTCTGAGTGGAAACCATAAAAATTTCTGGCCAACTTTGAAAAAAAATTGGCTTACCATAAATTTTATAATATTTTTTGAAAGAGCTGCAATGAAATATTGTCTTTACGTTCCTTAAAATGGGCTGGGAAAATATCGCTTTTTGGGCGCAACAACTCGAGAGGACTGTAAAGCCATTTCATAAAAATTTTAGGCCCAGGCCTGCAAAGTAACTTTTTTAAAATATTGTCCTTTAGAGCATTTTTTTTTTCATTGTATGTTTGAGAAAAGCACTAGATGCCTTCGGCGTGAAAACGGATTCCCGGCTGCCGGTTTATGTGCACTCTACTCGCACTGCTCTCTCGACAACTACTGCCAAACTTGGCCGGAAATCCTCATTTTCCCGGCCTCTGATGTAATGTACTATTTTCGCAGGGCGCACAGATGTTCAGAAAACGGTGGTACGTGTTGGTGGCTGCCGGTCTCTGTGCACTTTACTTCTACTGCTCTCTAGACAACTCACTGCCAAGCTTAGTTGGACATCATATGTAAGACCGAGCTAATAGTTATTTATTTTACCTACAAGGGGGCAAAGTTGTTTAACCGCACGTGCCAATAATGATACACGAGCAAGCGAAAGATTCCATTATTTAACTGCGAGCGCGTAGTGGTTCAAAAAATGGAATCGCGTTGCGAGGGCTTCAAGGCACGAAGGTTAAACAAACTTTGCCACCGAATGAAAAACAATATTTTTCACCACACCACATCACTAAATCAAACCCATCAATTTATTCAGTATTTTATGATTAAAAATCATAATTAATAGGTAAAATCTACCAACCAGCTTAAGACATCAAGTTAAAATTTGTATGAAATTACTTTACACTCTTGTCGGTAAAATGCAATTTTGCTCTGTTTTCAATAGCAAAGAGAGTCTTTACCAGTTGGTGTGGTGAAAACATATTTTTCAGTACACATGGTGTTTTTTTACGCACTAGTGCGAGAAGTGGTTCATTATATAACAGGTCGAAACTTCGGAAGCTCATCTGTACTAAAAAACGTCGTACGATACACGTGCAAAAAGGAAATTCGTAACTCGTGTCGATTTAAAACACTCCCTTCGGTCGTGTTTTAATTTATCGCCACTCGTTTCGAACTTCTATCATGAGAAACGTCTGCGAGCGATACTACTTTCCTCCACTTTTCCGTACTTGTATTGTAATGTACTGTTTAGGCAAATAACTTTTTGTTATAGATTGGAAGCCCCGAGGGGCGCGTATGTACAAGCTCCCGGTACAATAGAAGATGACGATAAATTATTGGGAACCGACATAAAGAACAGGTATGACAATGAACTTTAAAAAAATATATTTTAATTGGAAAGAATTTTAAGAAATCCAAGATCAGAAGTATAGTATGAATTTTCTAAAATGATTTTTTGGCTTTTGCCGTAATCTGTTAAACAAAAGCCTTTGTTTCTAATTCTATTATTCACAGCGGCCAGCTCCCGTCTCCACGACACGCGCTAAAGTCTCAGTGTAGGAAAAAAACAACTAGCAATAAGATTCAAATTTATGAAACAGTTTGCAGTACGCTGGTAACTTTTTTGAAGATGACAAAACGTGTTATATCCGAAAGGGATTTTTATGGATTTGAATCTTATTACCATTATGATAGTTGCTTTTTAACTACACTGAGACTATAGCGCGTGCCCTGGAGACGGGAGCTAGCCGCCGTGAATAATAGAAACAAAGGCTTTTGTTTAACAGATTACGGCAAAAGTCAAAAAATCATCTCAGAAAATTCATACTATAATCGAAACCGAGCATTCATTAATTCATACTATACTCGAAAGCGTGTATCAGAAACGTTATGAAAGTGTGTGAAGCCGAAGTGGTTTGTCAGGATTGTAGTAAATGGAAATCCAAAATACTTTTATTTGTTCAATGGTATGGAAAAGTAAATAGATATTGATAAAATGTATGAGTTTATAGTTATATAATATATTATGAGTTATTTATTTATTTTTCTTTTCTTTTTCAGAACCGCTATTATCGAGTAAGTACATTCAAATGAACTTCTTAATAAGTTTGATGTAAAAATATTGAATAAAAGTTTTTATTGGTTATTTGTCTTGTGAACATACTTGAGTGATACTTTTGCAAAATATAACCACCTGTATGATGATATAATCATTATTCATTAATACATATCTTAAAGGTCAAAAGTAAAGTTTTATTTTGTAATCTATGACAGCAGTACCCCATATTATGCTAACCTTGAAATTATCTCTGACAGATTGTTAGAACAGAAGTTACAGAATGCCCTCAAATGGGACAAAGGGACAGGCTGCCAGACCCCAAAATTGGACCCTTACTCCAACGATATGGCTTGGTCCTACAAGAAACTGGGACCCCTGAAATGCAAGGGACAAGATTGGGTCAAGTGCTATGTAAGTCACTCACTCACTCACTTGCCCCTTTCCCATCACTTTCACTTGCCCCTTACTCATCACTTTCCTTTTACTTATACCTTTCTCGTCACTTGTCCCTTTAGCATCACTAGAGGTGGATCCTCACTTATTTGTCGTTATATATATAAATATATATATTTTACACAGTTATATATATATATATATCGGTTTAGTTTATATATATATATATATATATATATATATATATATATATATATATATATATATATATATATATATATATATATATATATATATGTTATACTATTAAACGAGCAATTCTTGTATATTTATTTATTTATTTATTTATTTATTTATTTATATATACCGACGATCTCGGAAACCGCTCTAACGATTTCGCTGAAATTTGTTTTGTGGGGGTTTTCGGGGGTGAAAAATCGATCTAGCGTAGCCTTAGATCCCGCTTTCGCATTTGTAAACGTAAAATATGGTCCTAATTTCGCCGCGCGCGCATCGATTCCGCGTAGCTCAGTTACGAGGTCGGTCTAATGTACGCAGATAGATCGTAGGTGTCAGGGTTTCGAATCCCGGCCAGAAATTAAGTTTTTGTTTTTTGTCTTTTTTTTGTTTTTGTATTTATAAGAGTTTTTTTTTATCTAAAGACGTGATATATTAAAATAGAACCGAGCGAAGCTCGGTCGCCCAGATATTATATAAACTAAGCCCGTTATTAATAAACGTTCACTAAAGTAAGTTATCAAGCCGATAAAGTTAGTTTGTCCCTTTCCGACGTATCGGTGTGACAAAAAGGGACAAACAAACAAACTTTAGTGAACGTTTATGTATAAGGGGGTAATCCTTTAATATAATTTTTAGACGTTTTACTTGGCCTACTTTAAAAAAAATTGTCGAAGTTAAGCTTATTATTACGTTAAGTTAAACGTAATTTTTTTATTCTCGTAAGTAGCCGTTTGGGGGCGCTGCTAATTACAAAAAAAAAAACGTTTTCTGTAATGTTAACGCGATTAACGAATTGTGAAGCAACCTGCCTGAAATGACAATCGTTGACGCGCCAATAAAGAAGAATGAAAGAGATAGACTGCTGTAATGATATTATAGTAAGATTAGTAAGCGTTTATGCATTTGGCTACGCACCGTGGTTCCAACACGCCTTTGACAATTTTCGCTCATGTCACGCACGATATTACTTCATTACATTAAGCATGCACCAAATAGTTAAAAATATTCTAAGCGTATTATACAATACACGACCTTCTTTATTCATTCATAGTTCTTTACGTAAATTTTAACTTACCTTGAATTAAATAATATTAGTAGTATTAGTAAACACCGATTTTGACAAGGACTCTAATTGTTGTGCCGCAGTTTGGACACGTTGTGTAAGTGTGTCACAACTCTTTGTTTACTTATTTCTTTGTGAACTCTGAGTAGATTCACAAAACTAGTCGATTTAAAAAAAATAATATATATATATATATATTGGGGACACTGATCAACTTAGCCCCAAACTAAGCAAAGCTTGTACTATGGGTTCTATGCAACGATATACATACTTAAGTTGTGCTTAAGTAGATAAATATAACGGCGCGCGGTTTATTTGATTCGATTGTTTTTCAAATTGTTTAATTGTCGGGTAGTTGCGATTGGTTTATGACATTTGATTTATTTTAAGAGCGGGTAATCCCGAATGGAGTTGTAAGTGTCACGGCTGCGCGGGACGTCATTCATTGACGGCGCCCCGCACGAGATGGTCGCTTACAAACCCATTAGCTCTTGCTTATGATTTTTAATCGTGATTTATTTTTGTGATCATCGAATGTTTTTGTCGTAAATTAATTTTGATAGTAAACACAGTGATTGAACAGTATCGTTTGAGTGTTATTTCGTAAAAACCTGCACGTGCACGCCCACGCGACATGAACATGTCGAACACGCCTTCGGATACGCCTGTTCGGCCTCCCAATACCCCGACAAATACATACTTATATAGATAGAAAACATCCATGACTCAGAAACAAATACCTGCAGTGCTCATCACACAAATAAATGCCCTTACCGGGATTCGAACCCAGGACCGCGACTTAGCAGGCAGGGTCACTACCGACTGATCCAGATCGGTCGTCCAATAAATAATAAAAGTAATTTATTATAGAAAACCTAACTGAAAGTAAGTCCCATCGCGGACTATTGAGTTATACATGATGTATTTTTTATACCAGGCAATATTTTATGAACATCGTGGGCTCGCAAAATTTTTCGTAAATTATGGATACCAACCGTGCGACGGTGCATTAGGGTAAAAAAATCATCCTAATCAGTTTTTGAGATATTTGAGAATGAAAGGGATAGGGTATAATTCCAATATGTTTTTTTTACATAGCTGTCATGGTCATTATATATTGCCTCTTATAGAAATTATATACGGTACATACATGTAGTTGTGTATGAGCGAGTCACTGGGCAGTCGGTAACCTAAGTCATGAAAATGTATTAATACTATTTTTTTCAGCACTCAAAATGCCGCGTCGTAGACGCCATAAGAGACAAGCACAAAAACATAAAATGTGAATACAAGGACATAATTTACAAAGACGATTTTCACAACGAATTCGGGAAACCTACTATAGTCAAAAATGGCGACGTATATGAACTAAAAGAAAGTGACCATGCCAGCGTATCCTGTACTGCGACTGAGACAAGTATGTAAGTGTAATGTTTTAGTTTGACGATAGATGTCGCTGCGCGATTGATGCCGTTTTCTAGAACGTGCTATTGAAATGTCGACGTAGATTGTATAAGATGTTTTGTACATGCTTGGTAGGTATGTATGTAAGAAGAGTTAAACCCGTGGAGCGTCCTATAGACACGGTGTGTCCATAACTTTTTTTGGCGGGTAGCGCCCTATGGACACACCGTGGCTATAAGAGTAGTGTTGCTATTGGTGGACTTCTTTGTCAGATTCGGTTGTGTTGTCAGTCCTGATTGGATAATAATCATAATAAATTTACGAAACGTGACCTTGAATGGCGGCATGGCGGCGCGTTGAGCGCGCAAAAACATTGCGTAAATAAATAGTTATTGTGTATTGCATAGTGCGTCTTGGTGAAAACAAATGGTATTTTTTACTCCAGCACTTAAATTTGTCAATTAGATTATTGTCAGCGGTATCCAAATTAAGTTCATTTGAGTAACGATAAGAAAGTCTATTTGTCTATAGGTTCATATGATTACTGCTAGCAGTAATCATATAATAATATAATGAATATAGGAGTTCTGTTAATTTTTTTTTTAAAGCACAACTTCCATTTATCAGGTATGTTTTCATTTGCAGTAATAAGTAACTTTTAATAAATAATATAATATTTAGGTTCATAATTTAAATCAAGATGAAAAAATAAACTAAAAATGCGTTTTAAATATTAGATATTGCAAAACAAAGGTAAAAATCATAAGTTTATCCAATAATTTTACATTCGATATTTAAATATTCTTGAACGCAACCACATTTTTCGTAATTGAAAACCGGCTTATTTTCTATTTCTCTTGTCTATGGTATGTTTGACATTTGTAAACTTTTGACGAAACTATTTGAACTATTCTCAGTGTTGTGTAGTTTGTTTTAATTCGACGTTATTGTGCAAAAACTTAAGTAATTGTGAGTGATTCTGGTGAACAATGTACTTCCGAACAAATCAAGGCTATATGGCGCTCAAAGTGACTGATAATTTGTTACCTGAAAAGTCAGATAAAGCGTACCAAAAATGTTATGATTGTTTTGACACGAAAATTGCAAAAAAATGTTTCAACTTTCTCTGAAACCGCGTTGTTGGCACATTTTGGAAGAATTGTGCAACAAGTTCTCGCCATCAACATTGTGGACAGAATACTCAATGCTAAGATCCACACAAATTTCATTATATGAAGTAGGTTAGTAACCCATTTAATTATTCTCGAATAGGTATGTATTTGGCTGTCGTAGAAAAAGTATAGTATACAATCGTAACATTATGAAGGCTATAAAAGTCTCGTACCTTACTTAGGCCACTCGGCAAGCCTCGTGACCTAACCGCGGTACTCAACTTTTATAGCCTTCATAACGTTACCGTTATATAATATACTATTATCGACGCGGTATTTTATAATCAAAATACTTTAATAATAAATGTGAAATATGTAAACAAGTTATGTGTAAAAAGGCAAAATGTTTTAATGAGTGACATAAACAAATGAAAAATAATACAAACAAATGAAACTAGAAAAGGAATGTTTGAGAAAAATACGGAAAACTACGGAACCCTACACTGAGCGTGGCCCGACACGCTCTTGGCCGGTTTTTTTGACATTGAATCACTAATATTCTTAATAATATATTTTTATTACGATTCGTTCATTTATTTTTTGTTTTATTCATTTTTTTTATGTTAATTATATCTTATGACTCTATGGATAATTATTATGTAATACTTTATTAACAAACAAAGCTCTTATGGTTAAAAAATAATTTAAAAAAAGATGAAATTAACAATTTTATGTGATTATTTTTGCATCTCAGAAAATTTCTAGGTCAAACCGCCAAAAGGTATCATACTTAAGTACCCATTTTTAGGGTTCCGTAGTCAACTAGGAACCCTTATAGTTTCGCCATGTCTGTCTGTCCGTCTGTCCGTCCGTCCGTCCGTCCGCCCGCGGATAATCTCAATGACCGTTAGCACTAGAAAGCTGAAATTTGGCACCAATGTGTATATCAATCACGCCGACAAAGTGCAAAAATAAAAAGTTGAAAAAAATGTTTTATTAGGGTACCCCCCCTACATGTAAAATGAGGGTGACATTTTTTTAAATTCCAACCCCAACGTGTAATATATTGTTGGATAGGTATTTAAAAATGAATAAGGGTTTACTAAGATCGTTTTTTGATAATATTAATATTTTCGGAAATAATCGCTCCTAAAGGAAAAAAAGTGCGCCCCCCTCTAACTTTTGAACCATATGTTTAAAAAATATTTAAAAAATCACAAAAGTAGAACTTTATAAAGACTTTCTAGGAAAATTGTTTTGAACTTGACCGGTTCAGTAGTTTTTGAGAAAAATACGGAAAACTACGGAACCCTACACTGAGCGTGGCCCGACACGCTCTTGGCCGGTCACTAATATTCTTAATAATATATTTTTATTACGATTGGTTCATTTATTTTTTGTTTTATTCATTTTTTTATGTTAATTATATCTTATGACTCTATGGATAATTATACTTTATTAACAAACAAAGCCTGGTAAAAAATAATTTAAAAAAAGATTTAACAATTTTATGTGATTATTTTTGCATCTCAGAAAATTTCTAGAAAACCGCCAAAAGGTATCATAAAGTACCCATTTTTTTCACATTAATATTGCGACTATACGAAAATAAGTTAAAATTTCATTGGCGTATAAAAAATCGAAAAAGTAGTTTAATTTAATACAACATAAACTGTGGATTGCATTATCTATAATGTACATATTCTGTATAGCATGTCTCATGTCTGTTTTAAATGAAGATCAAATGTCACTATGAATTATATTATGTTACCAATATGTAGGGCTTTTTATTAGGTATCTGATAGTGGCTTGACGTCATGGAAAGTTAGACATGTATACATACGCTCCTGATAAGTAGGTTAACTTTAAAAAAAACACCCTCTTTTAATGGATTCCGTTAACTTTAAGGGAAGATTCTTTAGTTCAAATACAATCCATTTCTCTAAGAAACTAGCCTCTTAACTCTTACGGTTATCGATTTATTTACAAAAATAATTTAATTACTAAACACGTGTGTGGCATCCCTTACCACTTCCTAATGTTATTTGTTTTGACATAATTATGCCGTCAAACACATGACAATATAATTATCACACTAACTAATCAATTTATTATGTATGGAAACAAAAAAAAAATTTTTTTCGAATTTAACAAAAAGCGATATACAGGGTGGTTCCTGATGATAAACCTAACTGCGTGTCGAATTAAACGAAAAAAAAACACGGTGTATAGTCCACAGTGAAGCCTTTAAGAAATCTGTTTAGCGCATATTGTAACCATCAATAAAATAACATACAAATCCCCAAATTTGACCACTCACAATTTAAATTCATTGTTTTTCTTGATGGCTTGTAACAGTAACATTTATTCAATTCTTCTATCTACAATAATTTTATCTTCTTTGGTGGCGATACCATATCATTATTACCAATTTTTCAACAGTTCTCTAAACTATACTTTACGTTACAGGACAAAAACTGAGAAATGGTCCGGCAATATTATCGGTTTCCGGCCTCTAGACTCGGCGAAACCATTGGATGACAAAATTAATGTGATGGTACTCGCCTTTGACTCAACCCCAAGGAGCGGCTTCATTAGACTGATGCCGAAGACTTGGAAGGTTCTTAATGAGGAGTTGAAAGCTACTATAATGGAAGGGTAAGACAACATTAACATATCGAAAAGTAAAAAGTAACAGAGATAGCACTATAACTCGCTCCACTCTCTGCAATAGCTAAACTGTCACTGTTCTTAAGCAATTTTCGCTTAAGTACATTCTCTTTTAAGCAAATGGACGCTTCGGTAATTCGTACAATTAACAAGTTATGAACAAATTTCGTCGTTATGAAAAGTCACAATATGGGACCTTTTGCTTGAGAATGCACTCGTGAGGACTACTGGATGGTAATCCGCTGGATGTTAATTCACTGGATGCTAAACCATTGGACGATAAAATTAACGTGATGGTTCTCGCCTTTGATTCAACCCCAAGGAGTGGTTTCATCAGACTGATGCCGAAGACTTGGAAGGTTCTTAATGAGGAGTTGAAAGCAACTATAATGGAAGGGTAATATATTATATAACACTTTTCAGGGACCGTTCTCTTTGTTTTATCAGATGAAAGCCCGTTACGGCATTTTTTAATAATATCAACACAAAAATTGTTCAAGTGACATTAGCGGAAGATTAGAAAATGTAATAATTGAAACAAAAAGTAGCCCATGTCACTCTCCATCCCTTCAACTATCTCCACCTAAAATATCACGAAAGACGGACAAACAAACAGACACACACACTTACCCATTTATAATATTAGTATGGATATTTAAAAGAGTGGCAGAGATAGTACTATAAAAAATGCTCCACTCCCTGTAATAGCTAGACTGTCACAACATTATCAAGCTGAAGGTACTAAATTCTTGCTTAAGCATAAGGACGCTTTGGTAATTCGTACGCGTAAAAGATAATTATGACCTGTCCTTACAAAAAGTCAAAATACTTAGGACCTTTTACTTGAGAATGCACTCGTGACCTCAGTAGCACTACTGGATGCCAATCCACTGGATGTTAATCCACTGGATGTTAATCCACTGGATGTTAAACCACTGGGTGTTAATTCACTGGTTGATGAACCACTAGATGTTAATCCACTGTATGATAAAATTCTTACAGTTCTTAATGAGGAGTTGAAAGCTATTATAATGGAAGGGTAATACATTATAATATATTGAAAAGAGTGACAGACCGCCACACAGATCTCAAGAAAATGGTACCACATTCTTGCTAAAGCATTAAGGACGATTTTTTTCAACTCAGAAAAGGACACATCAATTTGACATAATTATCTATGAAATAAAACTATGGAAACGGATTAAATCGCGTATAATGAATTTAAAATTCATCCCGACGTTTCGAACTCTTTACAGTGTTCGTGGTCAACGGGTGACTGGGGAAAAACTACAATGTGCAAAAGCTACCCACATACAAGAAATATTAACGAACCATGACCACAAATAAAATAGATTTCTAAGGCAGGTTCACACACTATTAATAAAGCTTGTTATACAATATTCAAAGAATTTACCATTACTATGTCAAAAAATAATTAACCAATTAATCTACAGAAAATTGACAAAGAACAAACTGCAAATGTCCAACACCATACAACACAAATGCCTCACAGCCTTCGTCGTGCTTGTTCCATTATCAGATGTACTACTGGATCCCAAGCCAGTGGTAAAGTAATCTTCTCTATTAAAGTTTGGATATTTCTTGATCTCAATGGCCTCTCGCAACATTCTGGGTATATATCGCTTCTCCTTAGCAAGAACCAGAGGCTTGTCAAACTTTATAGCATGATTGACTTTATCCATGACATGTTCAGAGACTGCAGACCTTTGCCGACGGTGCTTGACATCCGCTATGTGTTCCTTCACCCGTGTGGAAATACTTTGTTTCGTCTGTCCCACATATGACAGGCCGCACTCACAGTCTAGCCTGTACACTCCCGTATTTTGTAGAGGAGTTTGACATTTTATAGGCCTCAGGAATTTGGACATCTTCTTCATAGGCTTGAAATAAGTTTTAATAGAAGCCCGTTTCAAGATGTGGCTGATCCTATCCGTATAATTATCTATCTTTCTTCCTTGGTCTATCCCGACACTTTGTAATAGCTCATGAGAGCTTGAAGTCCGCTTTGACAATGAGGAGGCACACTTAAAGGTTATAACAGATAGCGCCACCGCCACCCTGTTAGTCCATTGCACAGATAAAGAATTTCATACGTGAGAGCGAGAAGATGATATGTTTTTTCTCTCTCACACATATGAATGACAGTGAGTACAGTGACATACCTAAGACACTTGCACAGGCGCCGCCTGGCGGGATAAATTGTCAGTGTGCCTCCTCATTTATCCCATCATTTGGCGTAGACACAAGTTTTTATGAAACCGACTGCCATCTTCTAACCCAGACGACATAATTTAGGTTTAGTCCGGTTCTTCAGGATATTTGTGACGATATCTGGGTAAAGGGACCATATTGTTGATGGCGCTTACGTCCCGCGGCGTCGTATTTGTAGACGAACATCGCTCATAATGACGTAAACGCCATCGACAATAACGTCCCTTTACCCAGATAATAGCACATTTTTCTTCTAGAAGCCCCCTAGGGGCATACTTACTTATTGGCGCAGCGACCCAAAATGAGTCTTGGCCTCCGACACGAGTGTACTGGACGCCAATTATCTCGATCCTTAGCGACGTCCCTTCAGTTGTATGCTTGGAGATCGTGCAGATCCGCTTCAACGGCATCACCCCAACGATATGTAGGTCGTCCACTTCGCCTCCATCGTACTGAGAGACTTAGGTAATAGGTATGGCCTTTTCGCGCCGCGATCATCCTCCATTCTTAAAACGTGGCCTAGCCAACGGAGACGATGGGCTTTAGTCTCGCCGATGATGTTAGATGCAGCCACAAGGTCTTTAATTTCGGCATTTTTGAAGAGCCTACACGCGCTTTCCTCACAGGACCCAAGATCTTTCTTAGCACTTTAGGGGCATAGCTCATGTTTTAATATCAAATTTGCTTATGGAGGGACCCAGTCTTCAACAGAATGACCATGATGTGACGATTCTGAGCATTAGAGGAACGACTGAAGAAGAAGAATATTAAAAAAAAATGTAAATACACTTTATTGTGTACAGTAACAGTTTATATACAATTTGTAGGAATAGAGATACAAAGGCAAGCTTATCACTATAAGGGATATCTCCCTCCTTTTGAATAAAGACGACCGGTTTGGCCTAGTCGGTAGTGACCCTGCCTGCTACGCTGCGGTCCCGGGTTCGAATCCCGGTAAGGGCATTTATTTCTGTGATGAGCACAGATATTTTTTCCTGAGTTATAGATGTTTACTATGTACACAGCGTGTGGATTCCATACGGGCCACGGGCGAATAATGTAACCAGTTATTACTATAACTAGTGGTTATCTGATCATACGAATCGAATAGGATAGTAATTTCATTAAAGAGTGTTATTAATTAAGAGTAATTTATTTTTGAAATCCGGCCAAGCAGCAATGTACGCCGCCGTTCAACTTAATTTGACATGACATGTAATTAACTGTTAGTAAACAAACATGCAAACATTATTTTGATGTCGTTTTGAGATAAACCCTAAATTGAAGGTTTGGGGTAAAATCGCCGTCAATGTACTATTCGCAGTTCTGGACAATCTGCATTCTACGCAATTAGTATTTCACCTCATTCGCTATTGTGCACAGTTATTACTTGTGAACAGTGGCGATTCTTCCTGTTCGCAATACTGCACATTCTGAATT
This sequence comes from Leguminivora glycinivorella, assembly GCF_023078275.1. Classification (NCBI taxonomy): domain Eukaryota; kingdom Metazoa; phylum Arthropoda; class Insecta; order Lepidoptera; family Tortricidae; genus Leguminivora; species Leguminivora glycinivorella. The sequence continues at coordinate 14,042,428 of NC_062990.1, forward strand.
GCACACAGTAGTTTTTGACCTCATGCGCTAATATGTGCAGTCATTATTTGTGTACAATAGCGATTCTTCCTGTTCGCAATTCTGCACAATCTAAGTTCCACACAACAGGTATTTCGCCTCATTCGCTACTGTGCACAGCCATTATTTGTATACAGAATAGTTTATTCCTATTCGCAATTCTACGCAAACCGAATTCGACGCAATAGGTATTTCACCTCAGTCGTTATTGTGCACAGTCATTATTTGTATACAGTATAGTTTCTTCCTATTCGCAATTCTACGTAATTCGAATTCCGCACAATAGGTATTTCGCCTCATGCGCTATTGTGCACAGTCATTATTTGTGTACAATATACTTTCTTCCTATTCGCAATTGTACGCAATCTGAATTTGACCCAATAGTATTTCACCTCATTCGATTTTATGCACAGTCATTACTTGTGTACAATCTCGTTTTGCACAATCTCAGCTTCCTCAATCCCCGCAAACACGCACACATAGAAACGCAGAAAGTGCCTTCCGCGGCGCACTAGAGTAGGTAAAGCTCCAAATAGCATTATTAATATTAACTATACCGTTATACACATTCAGCAAAAATAATATTTAGGTGTCAGATGGCGTTGTTACAGGCACTGTATTCAATTTTGACACCCAATTTCAAAATAAAGTAAATCTAACCAGTCACCATATCAATATCTTGTAAACAAAATGTTAAAATCAAACCTTTGCTGACTATAGGTATAGGCCAATATTTACTAAATAATTACAGATGTAGCGCGAAAAACGTTTCCTTCATATTTTTCGTGAAATGATCGTATTTGTCATGCTATAATAGTTCACATTGTGACATTTGATGAAGTAGAACTGCTGATAATAGATCAGAACGAAACTCCTCAGCGACGTACTGATCATGTAAGGAGATTTCTGCGTTTCTATGTGTGCGTGTTTGCGGGGATTGAGGAAGCTGAGATTGTGCAGAACGATATTGTATACAAGTAATGACTGTGCATAAAATCAAATGAGGTGAAATACTACTGAGTCGAATTCAGATTGCGTAGAATTGCGAATAGGAAGAAACTATACTGTACACAAATAATGACTGTGCACAATAGCGCATGACGCGAAATACCTATTGTGTGGAATTCGAATGGCGTAGAATTGCGAATAGGAAGAAACTATACTGTATACAAATAATGACTGTGCACAATAACGAATGAGGTGAAATACCTATTGCGTCGAATTCGGATTGCGTAGAATTGCGAATAGGAAGAAACTATTCTGTACACAAATAATGGCTGTGCACAGTAGCGAATGAGGCAAAATACCTGTTGTGTGGAACTTAGATTGTGCAGAATTGCGAACAGGAAGAATCGCTATTGTACACAAATAATGACTGCACATAATAGCGCATGAGGTCAAAAACTACTGTGTGCAATTCAGAATGTGCAGAAATGCGAACAGGAAGAATCGCCACTGTTCACAAGTAATAACTGTGCACAATAGCGAATGAGGTGAAATACTAATTGCGTAGAATTCAGATTGTCCAGAATTGCGAATAGGAAGAAGTGACATTGGCAAGAACGTCGCATAATCCATGAGTTTTTCGGAACTTATGTGCGAAATGTCATTTGACATTTGCCAGTCGCTTTTCGGTGAAGGAAAACATCGTGAGGAAACCGGACTAATTCCAATAAGGCCTGCTTAGTTACCCTTTGGGTTGGAAGGTCAGATGGCAGTCGCTTTCGGTAAACTAGCGTCTATGACAAATCTTGGGATTAGTCGTCAGAGCGGACCCCAGGCTCCCATGAGCCATGGCGAATGCAATACATACATACAATCACGCCTGTTTCCCAGAGGGATAGGCAGAGATCACGGATTTCCATTTACTACGATCCTGACAAACCACTTTCGCTTCACACACTTTCATATAACGTTTCTCATACACGCTCGTCGGTTTCGAGTATGTACTTCTGACCTGGCCTTTTCGCAATATTTCCCTGATTTGATCAAGAAAAGTTCGCCTAGGCCTTCCACTTCCAACTGACCCTTCCACTCTTTTTTCATATACTTTCTTCGTTAATCTCCTCTCATCCATCCTCTCTACATGCTAATATTTATTTATTTAAAGTTATTCTTTTTCAGGTACAATATTTTGGGAGACGGTACTCCAGCCTGCCTGTTCCCATTCCTCACAGGGAAGACAGAGTTGGAACACCCGGATGTGAGGAGAACTGAGGAAAATAACAGGACCATGGACGACTTCCCCTTTATATTCAATTATCTGAAAGAAGAAGGGTAAGTTCATCACTTAGAAAGAAAAGAATATTTTTTTTGCAAAAATTTCATTTTTTGCACAAGCTTTTATCGCCGACTGTACCCGTCTTTCAACAGGCATCTACTGCTCCCCGAGACGTTTCTAAAAACCCCTTACTCGATGGGGATACGATGTTTCATGACAGAGTTCCTATGACCACCTTTCTGCTCCATCATCAGATCAGCTCCATGATACCATAACATTGCATTGTCACGTGATTTACAAATGTGTGCAAAATTTCAGCTCAATCGGAAACCGGGAAGTGGGTCAAATTTAGCTTCTACGTTTTGACGCACACTATAACTATGACATCCTAACAATGCAAGTTGAATAAAAGCTTTTAAAAAAGTTTAAAGCCACAGAAAAAGGCACATAACAAAGGAAACATTGACTCTAAAGGACATTATTGTATTTCGTTTCGACTGAAGCGATGCCTCTTATTTCTATGGAACAGTCTTTTGAATTGAACCAGACCTCATCATCATTCTCTTGCCCTGTTCCCTTATTTGGGGTCGGCGCAGTAGATTTTCCTCACAACTTATTTTCCTCCTCCATTCCTCTCTATCAGCCGTCATTTCCATACTAGCACCTTTCACTCTCATATCATTGCTCACACATTCCATCCATTTTTTCTTAGGCCTTTCACTACCGTTGTAACCATCCACCTTCATCGAACCAGACCTAAAACAGATAAAATTGAATAGATTTTTTAAATATTTGTTAATAATCTTAGATCAAATTAAATTATTTTCATTAAAATATTTTAATTTGTGCTTTTTAAATTTCGACCCCGGTTAACGGAGTACGCTGGTTCGATTCCAGCTCGGAACACTTGGAGGCCTTGGTCACTTTTACAGTATACGACATTTATTTTAATGTTTATTTGTTAATAATCCATCGTAGGCAACGTCTTTGACTTTGGCTAGTCTGTGGCCAAGAGTAAGCCCATTTATAATTTAAAAAAAATAACAGACCTAATGCAAGTTTTCATCCAAATCTATGTATTTTGTTTCAACATGAACACATCGTATTTAAATAAAGGAACCAGAAATAGTTATTTGTTATACAAGGGGGCAAAGTTGTATTTTAACGCCGAGTGTGGAATTGAAAAACGAGCAAGCGAAAGGATTCTATAGTTGAACCACGAGCGACGCGAGTGGTTCGAGAATATAATCCTGAACTTGCGAGTTTTTTTAACACACGAGAAGTAAAATACATTTGCACCCGAGTGTAACACAAAACTTTTCCCCTCACTATAGCGAGGAAACTACAACGCAAAAAATGCGTTTATCACTGCTTCCAGTAGTTCCACAGGTGGTAAATCATCTTTATTACTAGATTCACCTACTTTTATCAATTTTAAAGCAGTTATTTTGACTTTATTCAAGGTCAAATTACTTTACCCACTAGTGGATAAAATGCGTTTTTACCCGCTGGTATTAAAGGACAAAACACGTGTTTCCGAGCTAGTGAGGGGAAAAAGCTTTTACCACTAAACCTTCCTAATTTAACTGATAAGTTTATCAATGGCTGATAAGCAAGAAGTGTCGTATAGATTATGGCCACCAAAATTCCCAATAGGCACTATAAATACTATCAGCATCCTCCTTGCGTTATCCCGGCATTTGCCACGGCTCATAGGAGCCTGGGGTCTACTTTGACAACTAATCCCAAGATTTGGCGTAGGCACTAGTTTTTACGAAAGCGACTGCCATCTGACCTTCCAACCCGAAGGGTAAACTAGACCTTATTGGAATTAGTCCAGTTTCCTCACGATGTTTTCCTTCACCGAAAAGCGGCTGGCAAATATCAAATGACATTTTGCACATAAATTTCGAAAAAGTCATTGGTGCAAGTTGGGGTTCCAACCCGCGACCTCCAGAAAGAAAGTCGCACGTATCAACCGCTAGGCTACCAGCGCTTCTCCAAATACCATTCAATCCCTTACCATTCAATTGACAGCTGTTATACTTAATTAGGGCCTATTTACACAGTATAATAAAGAGTACTATCGTGCAGTATGGCCACTCCCGCTCCTCTCTGAAAGTGCCGCCCGGGGTGGGGCTTTCGGTTACCTCACAGTTACCGCTTGTCAAAAACGTGAACAGTCGACCTGTCATTTCACTCATACAAGCATAGTACGCGTTCACCTACACGAGCTTAGACTGCGTGCTAGGAGCGCGCCTCTTTCATATATTTGATCGCCAGAGTCCGACATTGTATGTAAGATTGTATTTTTTTTATTTATTTTTACATAATTGTAACAGTGTTTGACGGTGTATGATTAGTACCAATAAATGTATCTATCTATCTATCTAACCTAAACAGCTCGCTACTCGCTAGTAACTAAAATAACATGCAAGTTCGCGAGCCGTGTAAATGATAATTCTTTCTTGATAATATACTTAATGTAACTTTGACTTCAAATTAGATTCTAACGGGCTGAAATGCTGCTAGAAAAGGTAACTTCATATAACATGGATACAAATATTAACTATTGCTTGTACCTAAGTACTTACAGAAATTCAAGTTAAGTCGATTTAAAATATGTACTTACTCCTTTCGATCGTATTTCAATTTCTAGTAGTAATCGCCTCTTTTTTATTAGGGTTCCGTAGTCAACTAGGAACCCTTATAGTTTCGCCATGTCTGTCTGTCTGTCTGTCTGTCCGTCCGTCCGTCCGTCCGTCCGCGGATAATCTCAGTGACCGTTAGCACTAGAAAGCTGAAATTTGGTACCAATGTGTACATCAATCACGCCGACAAAGTGGTAAAATAAAAAGTAAATAAAAATATTTTTTGAGGGTACCCCCCCCCCCCCCTACATGTAAAGTGGGGACTGATTTTTTTTTCATTCCAACTCCAACGTGTGGTATATTGTTGGATGGGTATTTAAAAATGAATAAGCGTTTACTAAAATCGTTTTTTGATAATATTAATATTTTCGGAAATAATCGCTCCTAAAGGAAAAAAAAGTGTGTCCCCCCCCTCTAACTTTTGAACCGTATGTTTAAAAAATATGAAAAAAATCACAAAAGTAGAACTTTATAAAGACTTTCTAGGAAAATTGTTTTCAACTTGATAGGTTTAGTAGTTTTTGAGAAAAATACGGAAAACTACGGAACCCTACACTGAGCGTGGCCCGACACGCTCTTGGCCGGTTTTATAAATGGGCTTGCTCTTGGCCACAGACTAGCCAAAGGCAAAGACGTGGCCTACTATGGAGTGAGCTCGCCCAGAAGACTGTTTACTCTTGATTTTAAGTTTGCCGGGTTGCGTTTGTTTTTTCACACTTTTGTCGTATTGTACCTACTATTATCATGAGTTTGACTTTATTACCTTCTAGATACACCACAGCATACATGGAAGACATGCCCCTAGACAACACCTTCACGTTTCGTTTCAACGGATTCAAGAAGCAACCAGCAGACCACTACTACAGAGCGTTCAGAAACGCCAACTCACATCTGTTTCAGGGGTGGAACTTTTGCTATGGAGACACGCCGCAGTATACTATGATGATGAATATTACGGAACAGGTAAGTCTCCTCAGTAAAAACAGCAAGAATAGATAAATCCAACCATTATGCGAGCAGTTCCCAAAAACTTTGTACATAGCCACGTCAGCGAATTTTAATTGATCCCAAAATGGGATAAAAAAAATTTTAATGAAATATTTATTTATCAAGTAGGCATATTACAATGCGCATATGAACGTCAAATAAAGCTACGCCGGCTCTAACCCTACGCCTCAGCTTCGAGAAGATTTCAGTCCCCCCTCAGTTGGGAGGGGGGTATCCACTATGAGTTTAGTAATATATGTATTAGACTTTCATAAGATATATACAGGCTAATTGTTATGATTAGGAAAATATAGATACTATAGCACCTTAATGAAATAAAACTTACAAAAAAATTCAATTCACCAAATAAACCTTGGTAACAAAATGGCAATAAAAACAAATGATTTAACTTTTTTCTTAATTTTTGTACAAACTATTTTAGAACTGCTGATACATCCAATTATTGCCCAGCCGATCTTCATTTGTTTATTTTTTCCCGCCTTCTCTCTCTCCTAGCTGCATCCATATTTTGCCACGACTCATAGGAATGTGAGTCCGTTTTGGCAACTTATCGCAGGATTTGGCATATACACTAGTTTTTACGAAAGCCACTGCCAATTGACCAACCCAGTGGGTAAACTAGGCCCATTGGAATTAGTCAGGTTTCCTCACGATGTTTTCTAACACCGAAAAGCAACATAACCAGGGTTTGAAACCACAATTTCCGGATTGAAAGTCACACGCTAATTACCACTTGCCCACGAGCACTTTTTTTCTCTTATCTACCTGATATACCTACTCATACCTCTTCTTTGTTTTAATTTTATTTTCCTTTTTGGGCAATATCTTTTAAGCCATCATCCGATATTTGGGAATGCAATCTCGACGAGATTGGGGCCCAGGCGAGATCTCGGGAATTCATGAAACCAATCTCGCGAGATCTCGCCAATTTCGAGATCTCGCGAGAATGGCCGGTTTGTGAGTTCATAATTACAATAATCACAATATAGCAATGAATAAGGATAACAATAACGTGCCACGCTCTATTGGGATCGATCTATTATCACTGACAGGACTATTGTAGCCAATAAGCCTGACATTGTGATAATAGATCGACTGCAACGCCGGGCAGTGCTCGTTGACATCACCATCCCCCAAGATGAGAATCTCGTGAAAGCCGAGAAGGACAAGTCCAGTAAGTACCTAGACTTGGCTCACGAGATAACCGCCATGTGGGATGTTGATTCAACGATCATTGTTCCGATAGTCGTTTCAGCGAACGGTCTCATAGCGAAGAGTCTCGACCAACATCTTAAGAGACTCTCGCTAGGTGGCTGGATCAAGGGCCAGATGCAGAAGGCGGTGATCTTGGACACGGCGCGGATAGTCCGACGGTTCCTCTCTCTGCAGCCCTAACCACCGGCAGCTTGGGCCCTGCCCCGCTGCTGGCGGCACCCTAGGTTAGGTTTTTTATAATGTGTTTATATGTTTTTTTATATTGTTTTGTATGTGTTTTTGTATTTTACTTTTATATCCATATTATAAACAGCCTAGCCTAAGATAGAAAATAAATACTGGGAACAATAATAATAATTGGGATGTTGAATCAACGATCATTGTTCTGATAGTCGTTTCAGCGAACGGTCTCATAGCGAAGAGTCTCGACCAACATCTTAAGAGACTCTCGCTAGGTGGCTTGATCAAGGGCCAGATGCAGAAGGCGGTGATCTTGGACACAGCGCGGATTGTTCGACGGTTCCTCTCTCTGCAGCCCTAACCACCGGCAGCTTGGGCCCTGCCCCGCTGCTGGCGGCACCCTAGGTTAGGTTTTTTATAATGTGTTTATATGTTTTATATTGTTTTGTAAGTGTTTTATTTTATTTTACTTTCATACTCATATTGTAAAAAACCTAATCTAAGAAAAGAGATAAATAAAGGAAATAATAATATAATATAATTTCTTTATTCAGATTACTACGATCCATTGGTTAGTAACATAGTGGCTTATAATCTATTGTTAATAATTAAATTCTAAGATATTAAAATTAATTGGAATTATTTTATCATTCAATTATTAATATGGCAATGAATTGGACAACCTTACTACGGCTAGTAAGGTTGTTTCAGGTTTCTGCTCTCTCGACATCCAACAAAACTCTGTGCACGAAAATTCGTAAAATAGATGGTTATATGCACACAACCGTAAGTGTATTACCATAATGGCGAATCACGCAAATAACCCTGGCTGACACCCTTCGAATTATTTCGAAACGGATTCAGAAATCTGTCATTCGTCATTCCGAACTGAGAGAGGTAAATTATTGAGTGAAATAAGCGAGTTGAATCTCTAGATCTCTACTGAGTTAACGAGTTGGCGAGTTCAGTTAAATGATAAAGTTCATATAAATCACTTACAACTTGCGAACGAAACATGTCTGGTCAGTTCGCGAGCTTCGATTAAGACGTTTTATGCTTGAGTTCAATCTCGTTGATCTCGCGAGATCTCGTCGATTTTTCGGTAGAGATCAATCTCGCTAAAAATTACTGAGATCTCGTACAAAAGAGATCTCACGAGAACGAGATTGCATTCCGTGCCCGATATCTATTTCAAATTCCAAATTTTATCTTTGTTTATCCTTTCACTACTTACCTATGCCTATCGTAATTATATACTTCCAATCCTGAGGTCGCGAGTTCGAACCCCGGCTCGTACCAATGAGTTTTAAATATTTGCCAGTCACTTTTCGGTGAAGGAAAACATCGTGAGGAAACCGGACTAATCCCAATAAGGCCTAATTACCCTTCAGGTTGTAAGGTCAGATGGCAGTTCTCTTTTGAGCCGAGCCGAGATAACACAAGGAGGATGATGATGATGACTTCGTATTTAAAATTGCAAACGGGCCTTAATCGCGTATTACTATGTTTTAAACACTAACCTCCGACGTTTCAAGGACGGCATTGTCCCCGCGGTCTCGGGCAGACTGGCTGAAGTTGACATCAACATCTTGTAGCTGTACGAGTTTTTCGAACTACCCGCACTTGGTCCTGACTACCCACTTTGTGCCCTAGGGATTAAGTCCTGTTTGCAATTTTAAATATGTGTAAAAATCGTGAAAGTTCGAATCGATGATGACTTCGTTATACTATTTCAGTTTCTGGAGCTTGATGGAAGGCGGTTCATCTTCACATTCATCGGAGACATATGTCACGACAATTTTAACTACATTCAGTATGCTGACGATGATACGGCGGCGTTTTTGAGGCGTATGATGAAACGGACTGAGGACACGCTTATTATTGTTATGGGAGACCATGGGCCCAGGTATGGAATGAGCTTCTGGGGTGTTTGGGTGAATCAAGTTTTTCTTGACCTGGGGGGTTACCATGACGTACTAAAGACGTTCAGTTTAGGTTGAGAGAAAGGGACACAGCTATAGCAGTTACATAGCTCCGTCCCTCTCTCTCAACCTAAACTGAACGGCTTTAGCACATCATGGTAACCCCCCAGATTACAGTTGCGTTATATTGCATCTATTTAACTGTTTTAATGGTCATAATTTATATAAGCCGGGTTCGAATATTTTTGTATGAGTCGAAGTTAAAATGTGAGTGTATATTATCTGTTGTGAAAATTCATTATGGATTTTTGCTATTGTCTTGGATTGTCCCATTCGTTTTTGTCAAGTTCATAAATTCCTTACGTTCTGATTTCGTCACCCATTCTTTGTCAGTTGTTGTCTTTGATTACATTTCTTCTTTATCTTTTTCTTATTTTATAATCTATGTTGTCTTAGTCTTTTTTAACCGACTTCAAAAAAGGAGGAGGTTCTCAATTCGACTGAATGTTTTTTTTTTTTTTTTTTTTTTTTTTTGTATGTATGTTATTCGATATCTCCGAGAATCGTGGACCGATTTTCAAAATTTTTTTTTTGATCGAACCGGTATAACCCCGAGATGGTCCCATTGGCACCAAGTCAGGGTCTGATGATGGGATCCTGGAGAAATCGAGGGAACTCTTCAAATGTTATAGGCACATGTAATGTTTTTAGTCTATTTTTCAAAGGTACACCAGTATTTACGTCTGATGGTAATAATTTTATGTCGCTGAGCTGATGATGGAAGGTCAACTCCTCAATGGTTAGGAGTTAAAGGATAATTCTTTCACTACTGTACATGTATTCGGACTGATACATATAATATCACTAGGAACCACTAAAAATCAACAAATAAATAAACTTTTTAACAAAAAATAAAACCGCCTTCAAAAATAAGCGCGTTACAAAACACGGAGAAACTAAAAAGCCAAAAATAATAAACCTTTCAATTCAGATTTCTTATCGTATTGCAATAAGCTAAACATCCAAATTATAAACAAATCAATTATTTTTGGAGTCGGTACCAGCCTGTGTATGGTTGGGTGGGGCAAACAGGCAATAGCAAGGCGACGAACAGGTCTGGTACCGACTACAAAAATAATTGATTTGTTTATAATTTGGATGTTTAGCTTATTGCAATACGATAAGAAATCTGAATTGAAAGGTTTATTATTTTTGGCTTTTTAGTTTCTCCGTGTTTTGTAACGCGCTTATTTTTTTTTAAATATATCATACGTTTTATTTATTAAGTCTTAGTTCTATATGAATCCATACTAATATTATAAATGGGAAAGTGTGTATGTCTGTTCGATTGTCCATCTTTCACGGCAAAACGGAGCGACGAATTGACGTGATTTTTTAAGTGGAGATAGTTGAAGGGATGGAGAGTTACATAGGCTACTTTTTGTCTGTGTCTAACGGCTCAGCCACGACATCGGTCTAAGCGCGACAGCGGTGAGCGGCGGCCATACATTGGAGCGAGACACAGCGATGGGACTTTTCATTCGCACGTATGGCTGCCGCTCACCGCTGTCGCGCTTAGACCAATGTCGTGGCTGGGCCGTAACGCGAGCGAAGCCGCGGGCAAAAGCTAGTTTAGAATAAAACCAAAGGCAATTGGATTCATAACGAATGACCCAGATTAAGACGAAGACAAGAAACAAAACTAATGATTAAAAGCTGCAAGAACTACTGACAAAATCGACAAATGAAGAAGGCGAATAGTGTGAGAACTTGAAAACAAACAACAACCATTTTAAAAAAAATGCAGTACTCTAAGACAAAACTATTTCCCACAGGTATGCAGCAGTCCGCAAAAAGCATTCCCTCCGAGGCAAACTCGACGAACGACTTCCCCTCCTTGCCATCCGCCTCCCTGACAAACTCACGCGCGCTCGCCCCAGCGCGTTACGCGCGCTTAAAGCGAACGCGCACGTGCTGACAACAGCGCATGACCTTCATGCGACGATTTTGGATGCTGTTGATTTGAGAAAACATTGGAATCCTTATAAAGTGAAAGGAGCAGATCTGAAGAGGGGATTGACTTGGCTAGAACCGGTAAGTACTTTTGATTAGCTATTGTCTATTGGTCAAGGTTGACATGCTTAAACCGCGCTTCAAGCTAACGCGCACGTTCGGACAACAGCGCATGACCTTCATATGCGACTATTTTGGGTGCTGCTGCATTGAGAAGGCATTGGATTCCATATAAGGTGAAAGGAGTGGATCTGAAGAAACTTGGCTAGAATTGGTGAGTAATTTAGTTACGCGTTGAGCGCGCTTCAAGCGAATTCGCACGTTCTGGAACAGCGCACAATCTTTACGTGACAATATTATTCATATTAGATGTAGATGCTGTTGGTTTGAGGAGACATTGGAATCCTTATAAAGACTTGGTTTGAACCGGTAAATAACTTAAATTAAAAAAGTTGTTGATTGTAAGTAGATACTATAGAAACTTCAAGCTACGTTACGTTCTGTCGACTTCTGCATTATGATTTTTGACGATGATGATTTAATTAATGCGTTCCTAGGAATTCTTACAAACTACAAGAGACGGATTTGAAGGTCTTCAATCGCTAAACTTTACCTATGATTAATAAAATAGCTTGTTGGTGCAAGTTAATTCCATCGTCACATTCCTATCCACAAATCATGGCAAACCCATGAATTTCCATGGATTGTTTAAACTCATCCACACAGACTCTTACTCAAAGACTTCAGATATTATCTTCTTGTACCTTCCTTAAAAGTGCTTTAAAAGTGCTTATTGTAAGCCTATTTGAGAATATTTTGACTTTGACATTGACTTACTCATATCCCGGACAGAATCTTACGTACACAATTTTTCAGATCCCTAGCAGGCGATCTTGCAGCGAAGCTGGTATCGAGACCCATTGGTGTACCTGCCTCGTCTGGCAAAACGTGTCAGATTCAGATCCGATGTACAACAGGACTGTTGCTGCTTTGATAGACTATATCAATAAATTTACAAAGGATGCTGGGTATGTTGGAAGTTATTATAAGATTTATATTATACTAAGCCTTCTTAGTAGTAACCATCAGTTGACCCTGCTAACCCTGCTGTGCACTCCCAAAGTGTCCAAGGTTGCCTCTTTATCAAAAAGAAATAGAAACAGGCGGTACCTAAATGCAGAGGTAACTAAGTTTTAAGACTGACCTCCGTGGCACAGTATAATAAAGAGTACTATCGTACAGTATGGCCACTCCCTGCTTCTCACTGAAAGTGCCACCCACACGCTCTCAGTTACCTCACAGTTACCGCATGTCCATAACGCTACCAGTCGTGCTGTCATATCTTGTAGATGTAGATGTAGTGTAGGGACGCCTGGGTGCGTAGCCGAATGGCACAAATGCTCACGAAACGCTCACGAAACGAAATGCTAGTAGATATCTATCTCTATCGCTCGTGCGTATTGGCGCGACAGAGCCAGACTAACTGGCGCGGCGTTTCGTTTTCGTTTGGCGTCGGAGAAATGCCATTCGGCTACGCACGTTGGCCGGATACAGGCGGGCTGTCGAGCGTTCATTCAGCCCAATTCCCTGGAGTTGGAGGTGCAGGTTACTGGCCCGGCTGCCCTCCCAAACTTCTCTCCTCAAATCTTCTTGTTTTCCTGCAGAACAGAAGTACATCTTTAAGTTCGACATCCTTGAGTTCATCTTCTCTCAAACTGTCTCTACCGAATGTATCATATCGCAGTGCCGCATACATGATACATTCTGCTAGTACGTTCAAGCTTGTCTTCTTACCACAGTGTGGACAGGATTCGTCACTACTGATACCTAATATCTTCATATATCTGTTGAGAGTGTTGTGTCCCGTTATAATACCGGTCAACATTCTTAGACTTTTTTTACCTAGTTTCAGAAGATACCTAATTCTCCTCTGGTCTCTACCTTCTATTATCATCTTCGTCTGTCTGCAACTGGTCTCTCTTTCCCAGTCTCTTGGAGCTTTCATCTCTTTTATCTTCTCAATGACTTCCTTCGTGACGTCAGCTGACATCGGCAGAGCCGGTTCCGGACACAAGAATTCCGTCTCCTCCCCCGCCCTTGCCAACTCGTCCGCTGTCATATCTTACTCATATAAGCATGGTACGCGTTTGCCTACACAAGCTTGGACTGTGTGCGTAGGAACGCGATTCTTTCATATATTTGATCGCCATTGTCCGAGGTATGTCCATGTCATGTCCATGGTCTCAAAGATGGCTTAATAAAATTGTAAATATCTTTTCGATATTCTTCAATTCGTGTTATCTTTGTCAACAGGCCTCAATGCGTTCCTCGTACCGTGGCGTCTACAAGTTATGTACTGCGTCAGCGAGTCAACAACCGACTTCTTGCCTTCAACACCGCTATAGACTACGACACTTATTTAGGGCTGTTCAACGTTAAGACAGAGATCACTATGGAGAATTTTCAGATTGGAGTAAGTAGCATTAATATATTATTATACATAATATTGTCTTCGGTTACCGCGATAGTTACTCATGAAATAAAACTATGGAAACGGATTAAATCGCGTGTAATGAATTTACAATTCATCCCGACGTTTCGAACTCTTTACAGCGTTCGTGGTCAGCGGGTGACTGAGGAAAAATTACAATGTGTAAGCTACCCACATAGAAGAAATATTAACGAACCATGACCACAAATAATATAGATTTCTAAGGCAGGTTCACACACTATTAATAAAGCTAGTTATACAATATTATTAAATTAAAACAGGACTTAATCGCGTAAAACTTACGTTTTATATTTAACCCGACGTTTCGGACATGACATTACGTCCGTGGTCACGGGTAGACTGGCTGGGAGTTGTATCAACATCTTCTAGCTGTACGAGTTTTTCGAACTACCCCACTTGATTGTCATCAGTCACTTTTACGCTAGGGTTGCCACTCTGCCTACATACAACACTCACGACATCCGATGGTATGAGACGGGAAGTTTTCTCACGTTTACACTTGCTAATCACTGGATTCCACGAAGATGAAATCCCTCTGAACGTCTTTACTATAGCAGGAAAGTACGTGAAGCGATTGAAATCAGGAAACATCGTAATTTCAATCAAAATGAAGGGCAAGGGATTTCATCTTCGTGGAATCCAGTGATTAGCAAGTGTAAACGTGAGAAAACTTCCCGTCTCATACCATCGGATGTCGTGAGTGTTGTATGTAGGCAGAGTGGCAACCCTAGCGTAAAAGTGACTGATGACAATCAAGTGCGGGTAGTTCGAAAAACTCGTACAGCTAGAAGACGTTGATACAACTCCCAGCCAGTCTACCCGTGACCACGGACGTAATGTCATGTCCGAAACGTCGGGTTAAATATAAAACGTAAGTTTTACGCGATTAAGTCCTGTTTTAATTTAATAATATGAGTGAAGATCGTGTTAGTTTAAATCAATATATAGTTATACAATATTCAAAAAATTTACCATTACTATGTTAAAAAAAAAATTATAATAATAATTAACCAATTAACCTACACAAACATTGACAAAGAACAAACTGCAAATGTCCAAATTATTTTTATTATTATTTTTTAACATAGTAATGGTAAATTTTTTGAATATTGTATAACTAGCTTTATTAATAGTGTGTGAACCTGCCTTAGAAATCTATATTATTTGTGGTCATGGTTCTTTAATATTTCTTCTATGTGGGTAGCTTGCACATTGTAATTTTTCCTCAGTCACCCGTTGACCACGAACGCTGTAAGGAGTTCGAAACGTCGGGATGTATTTTAAATTCATTATACGCGATTTAATCCGTTTCCATAGTTTTATTTTATTATTATACACTTAGAATTATTAATTAATTTTCTTGTGCAGAGCAAAAAAAGTGTAGGACTGTCTCAGGGGTCCTTTCTTGATCCACATGAATATTTAATTACTTATCTTATAAAATTAAATATTGTGTCAAATGGAAAATAAGTATATTCTAGTAGTGTGTTTTATCTGTACTATACAATGAAAAATATAATCCATACTTATATTATAAATGGGAAACTGTGAGTTATTATTATTGTCTGTGTGTCTGGTTGTTTGTTCGTTTTTCACGGCAAAACGGAGCGACGGATTGACGTGATAAGTGGAGATGGTTGAAGGAATGGAGAGTGACCATAGGCTACTTTTTGTCTCTTTCTAACGCGAGCGAAAACGCTTGCAAAAGCTAGTATAATATATTTAATAGTGGTATACGAAAAAAATCGAGTTAATAAATAATTGATCTTCTTTTAATTTAGTTTCTGAATTGTATTCAACAAATTTTTTTTATTGTATTTTATGGGCTCTCTTTTAAAATAACATAAACCGGTATTCTGGTTACAGATGTAGACTCTACTCCGTACTTTAGTCACTGCAACTATCATCTGGAAAGATGCTGTGTGGCCAATGATGATGACGATTTTTTTATTCCAAGAAAAAATCACAGCATTACAGCTTATACTTATAGGCATATGCGCTGTAAAATTGAAATATTATGTTAAAATAAGCAAAAAGTATAAGCACACACAAATAAAACAAGCATTATTAAAAAGATAGCTCACAGAAGCGTATAAAATAGGAACGAAGTTGTCTAAATCTATCATTAAACAAATCGCATTCTGGTGCAACGTTTAAAACTTGATTTAAAAGAGCTCGTGAATAAAATAAAGGAGAGTGTTGGTGCGTCACAGTTCGGGCCACGTTCTCCGCAAGAAGACGATGGTTGCGGCTACGTAAGTAGTTATCGGGAAGGAATAGGCTACACGTTCTATTAACCAGGTCAGAGCAATCTGAATCTCCTCTTAAAATCTGACAAGTAAAGGGCAACAAGTTAGAAATACGTCTAATCTCTAGGGAGTTGAAACCTAACATACCAAGTAATGATGTTGGTTTCAGATTGAGTCAAACCCAGGAGGTGCAGTTTACGAAGCGTCACTGACGTACAATGTTAATGAAGATAAATTCGCGGTACAGTCAAGGGATATATCAAGAGTGAACGCGTAAGTATAATTTTTCTAAAATTATACAATGCGTTCGTCGCTTACCTAATTTTTCGGAAGAAAGTAAAATAAATAGAATAAGAACTATCAAATAAAAAGATACTATGTCGACTGTAATTTGACCCGCGTATGCTGCGAATATTGATTTCACATAACTTTTATTGCACTGACAAGACGATATAGGTAAAAATGAGAAGGAAAACAAGTTTTATAACAGTACGAGTTCTTAAACAGATCTATAGTCCCGTCTGGCAGAAAGCATGAAACTTGGCATGTATGTAGCTTATAGGGTTATAAGAAAAAACAGAAGTAGAAACACGCCGAGGTGTCAATGTTTCCCCTCTTTCCCCCCACTTTTGTATCCCTGTTTTCAGTTTTTTTATATTTCCATGAAAACCGTAAAAGCTACAACAATAACGTCTAAGAAAAGTATATTCTCTATGAAATTCTCTACAATATTGTCTTTGGAAGTATATAGCTAGAACTTATAATTTTTAAACTATGCTCATTTTCCCTTTGCCATATTTGTGTTTGGTGACCAGTAGGATAAGTAAGGCCAGCGACTTTGCACTTTTGCCTGGGGCGATGTTGCTTGGCAAAATTGTTCCTTGGGTCAAACTGATCCGATTTAGCCCAATAGTCATGATGATGATGATGATGATGCTGTCATGGCCGATTTCGGCCACAGCGACTGCGTGTTCTGGAACAGACAATTTCAAGAAACAGAGTGTAGCTGTTCCACTCTCTGGTGTGCCTTTACGTGGCTCGCGTACCCTATCTTATGGCTAAATTTTCGAGCACATTTTGGGCACGTCAGCACACCACCTATATAATTGTAGGTCATTGAGGATGGCGGGCGGGCTTTAAGCTCATCTCGTTTCCGGTCGAGTTCAACGAGGCGTTCAGTTTCAAATTCCTTTACTCTATCATGAACGAGACGTCGCCATTCGGGCCGCTGCGCTGCCTTCTGCTCCCAGTCAGAGGGCTCAAGTTTGCACCTCTTCATGTGTCTTTTCAGAACATCCCTAAATCTTAAGTACTGGCCACCGCTCTTACGCTTACCGCTCTGGAGTTCTGAAAAGAAGATGCGCTTCGCCACTCTGCTTTCTGACATCCGAGAAACGTGCCCACACCACCGTAGCTGCCGCCTCATTAGATAAGCCTCAATGCCCCCGACGTTTGCGCGCCTCAGAACATTTGTATTTCTGACTCGGTCCGACCATTTGATGTTCATAATATGTATGTATGAAATATGTATGAAAAGGAGCAACGATTTTTTCAGAAACGATTAACGCGTCCCTACATTACACGGAAATGATAATATACGATTTGCCCTAGTCGCTAAGAGCAAGAAGAAGTATTGCATAGATTTCATCGAGGGAACCGGCCCCTTCCCCTTCTCTTTGTGGGGAGTAGTCACGTGCGATTTCATGACTATTGGGCTAAATCGGATCAGTTTGACCCAAGGAACAATTTTGCCAAGCAACATCGCCACAGGCAAAAGTGCAAAGTCGCTGGCCTTACTTATCCTACTGGTCACCAAACACAAATATGGCAAAGGGAAAATGAGCATAGTTTGAAAATTATAAGTTCTAGCTATATACTTGCAAAGACAATATTGTAGGGAATTTCATAGAGAATATACTTCTCTTAGACGTTATTAACTTATTATTGTAGCTTTTTACGGTTTTCATGGAAATATAAAAAAACTGAAAACAGGGATACAAAAGTGGGGGGAAAGAGGGGAAACATTGACACCTCGGCGTGTTTCTACTTCTGTTTTTTTTTATAACTCTATAAGCTACCTACATGCCAAGTTTCATGCTTTCTGCCAGACGGGACTATACATTCATACTAATTATCCGTTAACGCCCCGCACTATAATGACATAACACAGACTAATAATTAGGCCAGAATCAGCGCGTCTAAAAAAAAACGCAGAGCCTTAGATTTAATTCAAAATTTGTCAATTTTGTTCGACAGTTACCGTGGAGAATCGGACTGCATTCTGGACTCTCATCCACACCTCGCCCCGTACTGCTACTGCAAACACGAAGACTGAACTGATCTAGCCAAATTTAACTAGTTAGTATGGCTCTGTGATCCAAAGAGGATCTTGGCCTCCAAAACGAGAGCACGCTACAACATACCGATCTTGCGAAGCTTCCTGCCAATTATCGGCTTGTAGCTGACACAGATCCGCCATCACGCTGTCTCCTCAGCGGTATCTGACCGAATTTACTTTCTCTAAATGTTATTGAGGACTTTGTATTCTCTGCCAACGCATAAGGTGCAACACCATTGTTGCTAGCCACTGCAAATTATGTAGGCAAAAAACAAGGCAAGTCAAGTTCTTTTAAATAGTGTACCACAAAGCCTGAGTGGCCTAGCGGTAAGAGCGTGCGACTTTCGATCCTGAGGTCGCGGGTTCGAACCCCGGCTCGTACCAATTAGTTTTTCGGAACTTATGTGCGAAATGTCATTTGACATTTGCCAGTCGCTTTTCGGTGAAGGAAAACATCGTGAGGAAACCGGACTAATTCCAATAAGGCCTAGTTACCTTTCGGGTTGGAAGGTCAGATGGCAATCGCTTTCGTAAAACTAGTGCCTACGCCAAATCTTGGGATTAGTTGTCAAAGCGGACCCTCAGGCTCCCATGAGCCGTGGCAAATGGCGAGATAACGCAAGGAGGATGATGATGAAAGCCTGAATGGACGCTCGAAGTGGAGCATTCGGCGGGGCGTGCGGAGGGTCGAGTCAGGACACTTGTACGAGTATGAGCTTCAATTGTTTGATATTTACGCCGCACCCCCCCCCCCCCCCCCACTGCACTCCTAACAGGATATTGATATGAGCCTGCGCTCAGGCCTTCCACGTATACTTCTTAAACGTCTACCGGATCATCAAGTCATATTGGTAAATCAATAGTTTTGATTTGAATATTCATACAACTGATGCGCCACTGCTGTTAATTAAGTTGATGGTACTCCATCAACTTAATTTGAAGAAATACTACTGTATTTCTTCAAAATTCAAAAATTTTAAAGGCTTAGCCAAACACAGGGCGCGGCGCAGCGCCGCGATCGCGCGGTGCGACCGTAGCACGTGCTAACAGGTTAGCAACGTCAAACAGACTGCGTCCCGCCGGCATCGCGCCCCGCTTCTGCCGCGCGGCGCGGACGCAGCGCTGTGAGCCGCGGAACAGTCAAGGAATAAGCGACCCTACGCGGGCGCATGGTGTAAAGGCGAGAGTCGCGCCCACATTGCACCGCGATCACGCGCGTGATGAGGGCGTGTTGAGAACGCGAGGCCGGCGTGATCCGAGCGCGCCCTATTTGAACAGTCATCGCGTCGGCATCACGCGGCGCGGACGCCACGCTGCGTCGCGCCATGTGTTTGGCCAAGCCTTAAGACGTAATATATTGTACAATCTCTAGGTGAATCTTCCTAAAAACCATAGTTTGTTATACCCTATGTTTTTACTGTAAGAAGTAAAAGTGAGTGAAAATTAAAGGAAAAATTTACACCTCCGGCAGTACTCGAACCTGCGACCTCTGGCTTTGCCGGAGCCGGCCGCGCTCCTAACTGCGCCACTGATGCCTGCTGGATGTTTGCGAATTTATCCATGCCTTTCCTCAATTAATTCGCGGCTGGCTCCGGCAAAGCCAGAGGTCGCAGGTTCGAGTCCTGCCGGAGGTGTGATTTTTTCCATTTTTCAAGTGAGTGTCTTATTTATGTAGTAGGTATGGATGACGAAATATACGTTTGAAGTTTATGCCAAATAATCAGTATGCTGATTTGGTGCTCCATTCCTATAGTCAATCGACAGTGCCATAGTACAACATAATGTAGTTACTGTAATATACGAGTATTCGATGGTCATTTTTGTATAATTTTGCAATAAGTAGTTTCGTATATCTGTGTATTAGTAAAGAAAAACGATTTATTACAATTTATACACCATTTGAGGAAACTATGAGTTTAAATAAAATTGTAGAATCAGCAACAAAAATATAAATACAGCTAAATTTATGTGTACACGGCCAAAAGTAGGGATTGCAGTACCGGTACTGTTTTAAAGAACCGGGATTTTCGGTACCGAAGCAATATGGAACCGGGATTTCCCGGGATTTTCGGTACTTTCGGGACTGGTCAATTTTTTTCGCTTTTCAAATAAAACAACATATTTTTTGGCATTTTACATCTTTTATTATTATATTACCATAACCGAACCGCACCGCCTTTGCTCGGCGTATTATTTTATCTGCTTTTTTAGGGTTCCGTAGTCAACTAGGAACCCTTATAGTTTCGCCATGTCTGTCTGTCCGTCCGTCCGTCCGTCCGTCCGTCCGTCCGTCCGTCCGTCCGTCCGTCCGTCCGTCCGTCCGCGGATAATCTCAGTAACCGTTAGCACTAGAAAGCTGAAATTTGGTACCAATATGTATATCAATCACGCCAACAAAGTGCAAAAATAAAAAATGGAAAAAAATGTTTTATTAGGGTACCCCCCCTACATGTAAAGTGGGGGCTGATTTTTTTTTTCATTCCAACCCCAACGTGTGATATATTGTTGGATAGGTATTTAAAAATGAATAAGGGTTTACTAAGATCGTTTTTTGATAAAATTAATATTTTCGGAAATAATCGCTATTAAAGGAAAAAAAATTGCGTCCCCCCCCTCTAACTTTTGAACCATAAGTTTAAAAAATATGAAAAAAATCACAAAAGTAGAACTTTATAAAGACTTTCTAGGAAAATTGTGTTGAACTTGATAGGTTCAGTAGTTTTTGAGAAAAATACGGAAAACTACGGAACCCTACACTGAGCGTGGCCCGACACGCTCTTGGCCGGTTTTTTTATTATAATGAATTGTGGGAGTCGGTAGAACAAGCAAAAAATCGTGAAAAATTCCGCCTAAACCCAACTATCTGGCAACCATAGGCATTAGGCATTAATGGTTACCGTTGCAATACATTGCTCCGATTAAGCGATGTGCCATTACTGAGAGATGTTTAATCCCTTAGTAAAAGAAATAAGACAAATACTATTTGAGAAATATAATAATTCATTATAGACCGGCAGTAAAACTTCACAAAATTCCCCAAACACGTAATTTGAAGCAAAGACTGTAAACTAAAGGAAACAAAACATTTGAGATGGTGCACTATTTTTTTGCTAGTCAGAGGGAACGTTCTCGAGAAAATTAGTCATTTTCTAGAAATTTCTGTGGAATACCGTAATACCACATTGTATGTAAACATTTTTTAACACTTAAGCATGTTTATAGCAATTATCCTTAAAAGTTAGACATAATTCATTGCCGACTTTTTTTCTAGGCCTACATTTATGTATAAGAGCGACAACTCCACTATACATTATTTTGTTAAAGTCGGTCGGTACGTACGGGCAGGGTTATCGATTAAAGCTCTTAAGCAGCGTCATTTTTACCGACTTTTAGCACATAAAGTCATGTTTTAATAATCAATTTATAATAATAAAACCTTAAACATTCCTCAAGAATCACTCTATTAATACATAGGTGAAAAACGCACAAATATGCGTTTAGTAGTTTTTAAGACTATCGCAAAATACGCGAACACAGTTTTATAACATGCAGAGAAATGAGATTGAGAGAGAAAAAATAAATACACAAATGAATATAACAAACCTTCACCAATAATACAAAACTCGACTACTGGTGGCCACGGCTCACTATTAAATAGTGATTAAGCGCGTGTTACTGTACCTATGCCTATTTTTTAACTGTTTAAATAATATAAACAGAAATAAATACATTTTGTAGCAAAAAATGTAATTAAAAAGTATTTCCCGAAAGTACCGGGATTTTTCAAGTTGATTTCCCGGTTCTTTGCTTGGCCAAAAATCCCGGGAATTCCCGGTACTTTCGGTACCGGTATTTCCCGGGAGCAAACGCTAGCCAAAAGTCACACCTCGGACAATGGCGGTCAAATATATGAAAGAGGCGCGTTCCTACGCACACAGTTTAAGCTCGTGTAGGTGAACGCGTCATGCTTGTGTGACTAAGATGTGACAGGTCGCCTGGTCGCGTTTTTGACAGGCGGTAACTGTGTAACCGAGAACGACACTAAGCGGGGAGCGGGGGTGACCATACTGTACGATTAGATAGTACTCTTTATTATACTGTGGTAAAGTCCTGTATACATATGTTTGGCACTTTGGCAGTTTTCATATTTTTGCAAATCATTGCAATTGCTTGTACAAGTAAAATATTCTCTAATTATGGTTGAGGTTTCTTGGTTGAAGGTGGTGATTGGTACTTATTGCCTAATTTTAAGTTTATAATAGTACACAATCATAAGGAAGGTGGATATGTTTTGGATAGGCAAGTATAATTTAAAAATGTTAAATTATTAGGTTGGCACAAAAGTAATGACACACTCTATAAAACTCTATACATTTCCTTTCTTAGTTAATTGTTTTCGATAATATTCTAGTATGTTGTAGAACATTCTAGGTACTTCTAATGTGAGGGTATATAAAGCCGCCCTCGTGATTGGTTTAGTTAGATTGAAATAAAATGGACGAGCGACAAGTTCGAACACTTTACTTATACGAGTACTTGTTAGGCCACAGTGCGCGGGCTGCGGCTGACAATATCAACACTGCATTGGGCGCTGGAAGTACAAGCCATGCCACGGTGTCCAGATGGTTTGACCGTTTTAAATCAGGAGACAGGCGCCTTGAAAGTAGTAGTAGTAGTAGTAATCACTTTATTGTGTACAACAGATTCATATACAGTTTACAGGAACAGAGGTACAAAGGCGAACTTATCCCTATGAGGGATCTCTTCCAGCTAACCTTAGATTAGATGAGAGGAACATTAAAGTAGGCAAGATAGACAAACTTACAGAAGTACAATAAAGGTCAGAAATAAACCAAAATAATGTCCACAAGTAAATAAACTACATAAATACTAAATAATATTTTGAAATAAACTACATACACGAATACACAAATAAAATACGATATATAAATATATACATAAATATGAATATCGCAAGAAATATGTACTTCTCAAATAGGAGTAGGTTCAGAAGGAATACACATAACCAGATCACGCTTGGTTGGAAAGCCAAAGCTTCTTCAAATTAGTCTTGAGTGATGCCACAGACTGAGACTGTTTGAGAGACCGGGGCAGTTCATTCCACAATTTCACCGCGCGCACCGTGAAAGACTTTGCATACGTACGTGTATTATTTGTCGGAATGGCAAGCGTAAAATTAGTGCTTGAACGTAAGCGGTGTTCACTGCCTTCAGCCAGATAGTTAAATCTCTCAGATAGGTAAGTTGGCGAACAGGGGTTATAGAGTACGTTGTACAGCAACGACAGGACACGCACATCTCTACGTCGGCGGATCGGCAACCACCCAAGCCGGGAACGAAACTCAAAGATGTGATCGTATTTGCGGAGGCCAAATATATACCTGATACAGACATTCTGCAAACGTTCCAGTTTGTCCAGCAATTACTCGGTAAGATCTACAAACGCAACGTCACCATAGTCAATAAGAGGAAGCAAAAGAGAACGAGCAAGAGTAACCTTAGTATGAAAAGGAAGGAAATTCTGCAGTCGCCGTAGAGAGTGGAGGGAGCCAAAGATATTTTTACTCACTTGAGTAACGTGAGGAGCCCAAGAAAGCGTCTGATCCATGGTGATACCCAAATTTCGGACAGTAGAGGAAAGTCAGTCACGCTCAGGGCGACCACCTGCATTCAATGATGACGATTTACGCCGCGAACTACAGTCGAATCCTGATGCTACTACTCGTGAATTAGCGGAAGCACTTAACTGCAGTCACCACGCTGTGGAATACCATCTGCATGAGCTTGGGTATCGAAAAGTTTTGGCTCGATGGGTACCGCACATCCTTACCGACGCCAGTCGTGCAGTCCGTGTCGCCATCTGTCAATCACTTTTGCTGCGACCCCGACGTAAAGAGTTTTTGACTGATCTGGTTACGGGAGATGAATCATGGATTTATTATGAGAACGATACACGTCGTGCTTTTTGGCTGCCTCGAGAAGAAACGCCACCAACTCAACCGAAGCTGAGTCAAAAGAACCGCTTAAAAGTTTTGCTTTGTTGTTTCTGGGACTCGCAAGGCATGCTGTTTCATGAACTAATACACAATGAAACTGTAAACGCTAACAAATATTCAACACAGCTCACCGAACTATCTTCTGCTATCAAGAAAAAACGACGAAGACGAGCGACTGTATTATTTATTTATTATTTTATTTATTTTAGGTAATTACAAACATAAATCTCTAATTAATTTACATAGTATCGTTAAACCAATAAGTTTTGTCTCGATACCTATTCCATTCCGCGGTAGATGTTATACAATACAACAATCATATAATTATGTAGGTATTCTATTCATTATACCGTCGCTGCGCGTGCAAATTTCGCTATGTGTTTTTAACCTACTTTACAGGAGACACAAAAAACTGTTTATTTCGGCAATTATTGAACATAAATAAATCAATATTTTTATGGCATAAGTATTTTCACTTTTGCATACATTAAGATATAACTTGAAATTATATTTCAGTTATTATAATGTTAAAAAAATATATTTTCATAAATATGTTACATAGCGATTATAATTTGAGTCATAAATAACCGGTATGTGTCTTACAATCACTTAACTAGATTTTATTCTTAAGAAACAAAAAACAATTTGTGCACTTTATCGTCACATGGTTATTTAATCATATGATTTGAATTAACTATGTTGTTGTTTATTTGTAATTTATCAATTCATTTTCGAATTAATTATTTTAGAAAAACCAGGATTTAATACTATAAGCTTAATACACAATACCATAATAAAAAACTCGATTAAATTAATATAATATTACTATCAATATATTACAACTCTTCTTCTTCTTCCTCCTACCCTTATCCCACGTTATGTGGGGTCGGTACAACACGTCTTCCTCTTCCATTCTCCTCTACCTTTCGTCATCTTAACACTCACATCTTTCTTCCTCATATCCTCTTTCACACAATCCATCTAGCGTTGTTTGGGTTTACCCCTCCCTCTCCATCCATCAACCTTCATCTCCAACATTCAATATATTACAACTATAATAATATATTTATTCCATTTTTATGAATGAATGGAGGTTATTTTAGTTACAAAGTTGCTCAATGTGGTAAACATTTATGTATTGAATAAGTTTTCATTATGCATGTTTAACTTGAAAAAACCGGATAATGCTAGTCTGGCTCGAACACCGAAGGTTACGTGTATATTTTACATTTTTTTTTCTCACAACTATATTAATAATCATGTAGTGATATATGGTGTAATACGATTTATTTTCCAAATTTCATAGTTTAGGTCAACCGGAAGTAGGTACCCTATTAATTTTGACTTCCTTGACAGTGTAGATTTGTTTCAACTCAATTAACCTATGTTGTAATTACTTAGAAATGAGGTTTTTTTATAGCTTCAAGGAACCTGTACCGTTCCTTGAGTATAGGGTTTTTTCCGAAATAAAGAATATTGACAAATAGATAAACGGATTGACAAGAAAGTACATAATTACGAGTATATAAGGGTTCCATTTTTCCCTTTTGATCCGAAAAAGATAAAAAATCTTTGTCATTCAAAACTTTATGTGATTTCTCAAGTCAGCTTTTTTTTCATTTATTAAACATTTCATTTTCATTAACTTATTTTTAAATATTTCCAGAAAGGATAGATAGATCTTATCACACAAAATTTCATACAAAACGATGTCTTACCACATCAAGGCAATGTTAAATCACTTGCTATTTTTTTGAGTTACTTGGCATAACTTTATCTTATTTCGATAATTTGTAATATACGTTTACACGCACTGAATACTACACGAAATTTGTCAGTATACTAAACACTAATAAATTTCTGACAGTTAATCTTAAAAATCAAATTGAAATGATTTATTTTTAACAAATATTAAAAAATAACTAGAGGATAAATATACTCGACTACAAACCCACCTACCATACACCATTTAAACAAGTTTTAAGAGAGTAGGCTAGATTTTTATAAGAAAAGCCTGCTATGTGACGCAAAACACACGATCTGTAAACATTCACGATTTCTACAAATAGTAAAAAATTATCGCTATGTATGAGATTGTACAAATCGGGCACAAACATCTAACACATCTTTTTATATAATATTTCCGAGAATGTAGCTATGTGTCATAATTCACATAGCAGGCGCAAATCCAAAACTGCTGTTATAAGAAGATAATGTAGTTATGTGATTTATTGCAGTTAGCGATTATAGGAAGAACATTCAATGTATGGGCGTCACATACCTACTTTTGATAAAACCTGTAATACTGAAATGAGCTCGACGATGTTTTTGGAGCGTATGTATTTAGAAATAAGGTTTAAAATGGCATTGAAAACGAAAAATCGTTAAAAATCACATAGCGAATTTTGCACGCGCAGCGACGATACATATTATATAACCAAAACAAGGAACCGCCAACATTGCACTGAGCGCAAATAGCATTTAAGTAATAGCACATAATTATTGTCACTTATTTTCCTTGTTGTTGGCAGCCGCCCGCTTTGGCCGGACCGGTTTGCGCTCGGCCAAATACAGGATGCTCTAATTATGTACTCAAAGTATTTTATGATAATAAATATTTTATTGAGTTTGTTATATAATAAATAGAAAAAGAAAACAATGGGAATCAATTCTGACACTACTAAATATTTCTAAGTTATTTTAAATTAAACTATAAATTTTAAATTTTATCTTATTGAATCTGTTCCAGCATTCCCTTTTTAAAATAACTTTTGATATTATTAGGTGTAAGTTCAGCTTTCCATTCCGATGGTAGTTTATTTATTAGGTCTGGTAGTATATAATGCGATGTTCTTCGTCCATAGAAATTTTTAAATTGAGGTTTCTTCAACATATGATTTATAACTTGCCGGGTAGTTTTTGGGTGATCAACTAAATGCTGTATTTCTGTATTGTAACTAAATAAGTCTATATCAGATTTACGGTTATTTCGAATACTGAAAGGGACAACAAGCTTAAGTAACCTAACCTGCAGATTGTATATCTTGTCAAGATGAGACTTAAAGGTGCGCCCGTAGCTAGTCAAACCGTATGAAATAATGCTTTCCACAAGCGCGTTATAAATATCTAATCGGATTTTAAACGGAATTTAATTTTAATTTTACTACATGATAACGCTCGACCTCATGTCGCATCTACCGTTCGCCAACAGCTGCAGAACTTGGGCTGGGAGACGATACTCCACCCACCTTATTCTCCAGACCTCGCACCATCAGACTTTGATTTGTTTAGAGCCCTGAAACGACATTTGCGGGATAAACAATTCATTCATTTCCATGATGTACAGGTGGAGTTGAACAACTTTTTCGAGGCACAGCCATCAGAGTTCTGGGCGAAAACATCCAAACTTTGCCTGTGATTACATCATCGACTAAGTTTTTTATATTGTAATAATAATAATAAATATAAAACGTAAACCAAGTGTCTCATTACTTTTGTGCCAACCCAATACATTTCGTATTCTTACAATTGTGTTTACCTATTACCTACTGGCAAACTTTGGAACCTGAACAATAGTTCGATAAAATTAATCGTATATCGGTGCGTCCCTATCGCACTAACAAATAGTGCGAAAAGGACGGCCTGACGTTATAACGTTAATCATGCGACCGGGCATTTTTTTTTTATGTTGTGTACGTAATTTTAAGTCAATCGTGTTTTTTTTTTCTTTTTGTGTTTCTGTGTTGCATTTGTAGTTGTGTGTTATTGCAGCATTCAAATAAAGCTTTTATCTATCTATCTATCTTTAGCGAAAAAAGATCCAAAAACTTTTTTTCTAAAATAGAAATGTTTTTACTACTCAGAATCACGAGTTTTTCGACCCTAGTAGGTGATAAAAAAGCGACCATTTTTTTGTCTCTTGTTTTTTGCCCTAGATAGTAGAATTCTGAGTAGGAAAAATATAAAATTTACCTATATTAGAAAACAAACATTTTAGTGATTTTACTCGCGAAAATGCCCAGCCATGCTTACGCCGTGTCTTGCGTGGGCGACGGTCGCGCGACTGTCGCCGTCGCGTCTCATAATACTTCCATATCGATTAGGTTTGATTTCGTATGCGTCGCTTCGCCGTCGCCCACGCAAGCCACGGCGTTACCTGCCCGTAGTAAATATGTTGTAAATAAAATAAATATACACGTATTATGTTACAATAGGCGAGACGACTAAAAAAAATTTTTAGTTCATCAGTTAGATGACGAAAAATGACGACGGTACAGTGCGTTGAAGTTTTGCGTGTCGTCACGCCTAGGTACAATTTTTGGGTGCGCCAAAGTTCATATAAAATTGTTATGTAGATTATTGGTAGTCCGAAAATGTTTCTCATACATTATAACGATCATTATTATTTATAACAATTTTATGTTAATAACTATCATAACTTCGAATGACTTATGTTCATAATGTCATTCATCATAAATACGTTTTTATACTAATGTTTATGCTTATATACTTATTGATCATAACGATTGCGAGTAATATAATTTATCGTTATATTATTGTTAACAGAACAGACATCACATGTGACAATCCAGTTAGGTGCGACGACGAGCGTAGCGAGGAGGAGCGTGTTAGGTTGACCTTGAGCGAACCAGAAACGAATTTTTAATGTAAATTGTATAATTATGTCACTGTAAAAGCTTCAAGCGCGCTTCTATAAATGGCACAAGTTTTTCATAGAACTTCCCCAAAACTTTTTAAATAATTTTATGATGAATGATTTTCTTAAACACAAAATTATGAATGTTATTAAATATTTGTATAGAATTTATGATTAAAAATTTTTGACTAAATGATTATTATGAACCACATAGTAGTACTATTGATAATAATGAAACAAAATTATGATAAGTAAAATTATGAGAAATGATCATTCGGAGCACAAATCGGTATAAACAATGATTTTATAACAAATAGTTTTATATGAGCCAATATGGACCCACAATTTTTACCTAACAGTGACGTCACAAGCCCCCACTCCCGAGCGTTGATGCCCTGTATCTTTTTATCTTTTCATTCGTTAGATAAAGCGAAAAATATGTGTTCAGTATTTTTGGAGGATCTAACTGACGAACTAAACAGAATGCCATTTTTTAAATGTAGTCGTCATCCCTATTGTATCTGAATAATCGTCTAAAAGTACATGTATGTACAAAAGTGGCAGAGTACATTAAATAAGTACAATGAAATATTATTTACATTTTTAACACACTTATGCATTGGTATTACTTAAAATTAATTGTTTTTAAACTATGAGTACTTAAATGAAATGATCAGGTGCTGTATGAGACAAAGTTTCAAAATTATTTAAATTATATTTAAGATGAAATTTAGTAAATTTTGCTTTTTTGATGTTCATTTAAATACTATAATATAATAGTAATTGATAAATAAACTTAACTACTATTTTGTTAGTAAGGTTCAGTACTTTTAGTATAAGTATGTTATATTTCATAACATTGTTGTTTCATACATCAGGTTAAGAATTAAAACTGCGAATTTATCGAGTACTTATTCGGCCTAATTCAAATATGGATGGGATTATGAAGGTATCAATAGTGACATTTTTGAAGAATCCCATCCATACCCTCGAGCTGATTTTTATAAACTCGAATGGGGCCGATCCATGATATGATATAATATTTATTTGAAGAAAATACTTCTATATGGTCTGAATATGTTAAATATACATTTTGTATGTAAAATAAACAAACAGTAGGTAAATTTGTAGATGATCTTTTTCGATTTGTCCAATATTTGCATTTTGTTTATGGGTGAATCAACTTTTTCTTGCCTGTTGTTGCCAGGGTTACGGTCCCCTGGGTCACGCTGGTGTTATGCAAAATTATGATACTTAAACAATGAAAACATGCATTTTTCTGGTGTTAACAAGCCCTTTCCTTAATTGCCACCCACAAACATGGACTACATGCATGGTTGCATAATTTCAGTAGCATAATTTTGCATAAAACCAGAAGAAAAAGTTGATTCACCCTTATGCAGTTAGTATTAAGAGTTTTGAATGATTCACGGTTATTTTCATTAAACTTATATTGACCGGGATATAGACCGTGATTACCTTTTAACACCGGTGAAGTCAGAATTGAACAAAGGTAGTGTAGTGACACTGTGAGTGTAGTGTGTTTGGACAGACCATCGAGTGTGAATGCGACCAGCGGGCCGATTTTTGAGTCTCATGCGTTCGAATTCAGAAAATTGTCACTGAAAATAATAAGCAAATCACCGTTTTCAACCGGTATTTTAGTGACAAAATCCCGTGTGCGAGATTCTAAAATCGCCCCCCTGGTAACGCTGAAAGTGAACGCAGCCGACGCGCGCGAAGGAGGGTAGATCGCGCGCTGTCTATGCAACTTTAACTTCCACCCGCTTTCGTCAGTTTTCCGTGATCATGATGCATGCAACTGCGTCGAAATGTCGGGAGCTCGACAAAAATCAAAAAGGTAATCCAGCAATTCCCGTCAACTTTGTACAAAAATTAAGGGAAAAGTTAAATTTGTTTTTATTAATTCCTATTTTGTTGATTAATTGAGATTTTATTAAGTTTTATTTCGTCATTAAGGTTCTCTAGTATCTATATTTTCTTAATTATAACAATTATCCTGTATATATCTTACGAAAGTCGAATTATATTACTAAATGTTGGTAACAAAATAGGATCAATTAAAATTTGCTGACGTGGCATTGTACAAAGTTGACGGGAATTGCTGAATCACGGTCTATATCCCGGTCAATATAAGTCAGTTATAGAATTTATTACGCTTTTGTGTTAAATAAAAAAAACGAATTACGTTATCCTTGTTTTCTTTTTATTATTTATTCATCATCCTCCTTGCGTTATCCCGGCATTTGCCATGGCTCATGGGAGCCTGGGGTCCGCTTTGACAACTAATCCCAAGATTTGGGCACCAGTTTTTAACCCCCGACGCAAAAACGAAGGGGTGTTATAAGTTTTACGTGTCTGTCTGTCTGTCTGTTTGTCTGTCTGTGTGTGTGTCTGTCTGTGGCATCGTAGCTCCCGAACGGATGAACCGATTTTGATTTAGTTTTTTTTGTCTGAAAGCTGAGTTAGTCGGGAGTGTTCTTAGCCATGTTGTATGAAAATCGGTCCACTATGTTGCGGTCGGGGTTTTTTCAAAATTTTAATTTTGTGGTTAGGTTATTACGAAAGCGACTGCCATCTGACCTTCCAACCCGAAGGTAAACTAAACCTTATTGGAATTAGTCCGGTTTCCTCACGATGTTTTCCTTCACCGAAAAGCGACTGGCAAATATCAAATGACATTCCGCACATAAATTCCAAAAAAACTCATTAGTGCAAGCCGGGGTTCGAACCCGCGACCTCCGGAACGAAAGTCGCACGTACTTACCGCTAGGCTACCAGCGCTTTATGAATTAGGTATTCTTTATTCTTTTTAAACCCCGACGCAAAAACGACGGGGTGTTATAAGTTTGACGTGTCTGTCTGTTTGTCTGTCTGTCTGTGTGTGTGTCTGTCTGTGGCATCGTAGCTCCTGAACGGATAAACCGATTTCGATTTAATTTTTTTTATTTGAAAGCTGTGTCAGTCGGGAGTGTTCTTAGCCATGTTTCATGAAAATCGGTCCACTAGGTTGCGGTCGGGTTTTCAAAATTTTAATTTTGTGGCTAGATTATTACTTTTTTTTGTCTTTCCCATCACGGAACAATGGTATTCCGGACCTTTGGGAGGGTTTACTGACGATTCGCCAAAAAACGTTTCCCAAAGTTTCACATTCCAAACTATTATTCCCAAATTATCATTTCCCAAATGAACGTTTGGCAAAACAACTTATCGCAAATTGACATTTAGCAAAACTTTTTTTGGCAAGTATTTGTTTCCCAAAATATTTACTTGGTCAAATTTCATTTTACCAAATATTATTTAGTCAAAGGTATTGTTAGGCAAAATTTCCATTTCCCAATATATTGTAATTAAATGGCGCACTAGAAATTTGTATGTTGGTTTTATACTTTGTGTCCAAGATTTGTGTGAAATAATGTGTATGTCGTACTTTTTTTCCTCTTATCCCTTAACCTTATGTTTTCAAGACCATTATGTTCTATTAATTTTTAATTACTTTAAAAAGCC
Organism: Leguminivora glycinivorella; assembly: GCF_023078275.1. Lineage (NCBI taxonomy): Eukaryota > Metazoa > Arthropoda > Insecta > Lepidoptera > Tortricidae > Leguminivora > Leguminivora glycinivorella. The sequence goes on from NC_062990.1 coordinate 14,074,956, forward strand.
ATTTCCGGTTTGCTCACTGTCAACCTAACACGCTCCTCCTCGCTTCGCTCGTCGTCGCACCTAAACTGACCCTGTCACACACGAGTTTTCTGTTACAATACTAATAAAATTATTACATTACATTTATGCCTTGTAATATTTATTGTCAAACGTGATTTTGCATGGTGTAATTTGTAGAAACATTTTTTGACAAAAAAATAGTTGACAAAATAATTTTGTCCAGTAATATTAATTTGACAAAAATAAAGTTGAGCAAACTTTTCGTGCCCAACTAAATGCCTTGGGAATAAAACTGAAATTATCATTTGACAATTTTAAGTTAAATTTGGCAAAAAAATCTTCGGTAAATTAAATTAATCCCGTAGAAATGAAAATACAAATGCCTAAATATTTTCGAAATTTGCGATGTGAAATTTTGACCAAACATGTTTTTGGAATATAAGTTTTGCCATCAAAAACGTTTGCGAAATAAAGTTTTGTCTAAATAAAATTTGACTAGGTTAAATTGTGCCAAATGATAATTTTACCAAACAAAATCATTGCGAAACATACCTTTGCCAAACAATACTTTGGGAAATGAAACTATTGCTATATGATTATTGGGAAATGAAATTTGACGAAACGTTTTTTGGCGAAACGGCAGGACACCCTTTGGGAGGCGTGCGCGGGCCGAAGCCAACGCGTAGAGGCCCTTTCGACACTTTAATGAAATGTAAGGGGTACACCGAGCGGATGTTGCCCTTGCCCGTATCATGGGACACACGCAGAGGCAACACCCGCCAGGGTGTAAGGACTATTTGAGAGTTAATGGAATCTAAAATGAACTGGTCTATTTTGATGAAAGTGATGGACTAAATACTGGGCTATGGATAAAAAACCGGACGCCTGCCTAATAAAACGGTATCCAATTTTATGTCCGGCAGACGGTGACTCGTCCCCACAAGATGGGCCCCCACAAAAAGCGACATTATTACTAATTATTATCCTTGAATTTGGCGGCTGACCGGAAGTAAAGCATCCACCTCCTTATTTACATGGGAGCAACTATCTTATTAGGGTTCCGTAGTCAACTAGGAACCCTTATAGTTTCGTCATGTCTGTCCGTCCGTCCGTCCGTCCGCGAATAATCTCAGTAACCGTTTGCACTAGAAAGATGAAATTTGGTTTTAACATGTATATCAATCACGCCGACAAAGTGCAAAAATAAAAAGTGGAAAAAAAATGTTTTATTAGGGTACCCCCCCTACACGTAAAGTGGGGAGTGATTTTTTGTTTCATTTCAACCCTAACTTGTGATATATTGTTAGATAGGTATTTAAAAATGAATAGAGGTACCTATACTAAAACCATTTTTTGATAATGCTCATATTTTCGGAAATAATCGCTCCTAAAGTAAAAAAAAATGTGTCCCCCCCCCTCTAACTTTTGAACCATAAGTTTAAAAAATATGAAAAAAATTACAAAAGTAGATCTTTATAAAAACTTTCTAGGAAAATTATTTTGAACGTGATAGGTGGAACAGTTTAAAAAAAAAAACCGGAAACTACGGAACCCTACACTGAGCGTGGCCGGTTTTTTTATTCATTTCTATCGCCTTTCATCGCTTACTTTCGCTTTTGGTGAGACCAGTGCCTTCCGTCGAAAGCATAGAGGAATACGTAAGGGAAGAGTTGAAACTTGGTTGTAACACTTGTAACTCCATACATCAGTAAATGCGAGTTATTTGTATAGGCATAGTTAAAGCAGGGGCGGCTCACTCCGCGATTCTATCGCCGCGCTACAAGTACATGCCAGCGGCCGCGAGTTCGCGGCCTAATCAGTAGGCCTAGCACATGATGGCCGCGGGAGTATGTCGCCGCGAGATAGATGACACGTCTTTGTCTAACTGTATTAATGACATAAGGACAGGTAGTCTATCTCGCGGCGACATACTCCCGCGGCCATCATGTGCTAGGCCTGCAGGGGTGGCGCGTGTTTTCACGGAACGCACGTTCGCACTTTCTAATGTTACTTTACGTCGCGAGTTTTTTTTAAGGTTCATATGCTATGTCCGCGTGTGGAATGGCTAATAATGCTTAGTTAAATAGATATCATGAATAAAATAAATACCATAGGACATGTTTACACAGATCTACTATTGATTAAGTCCCCCGAAAAGATTCAATAAGGCTTTTGTGATGTTGGAACTTAAACAAAAATATATAAATACTATATATATACCTAGAAAGTACCCAAGACTTGAATATAATAGTATAACATTTTATCTGAGAATTAAATCGTTTTAATCCGTAGGCAACCCTATCGCCGGGCGCCGCGCACGTGCGGCTCGTTTCTTTGTTAGAATTTTGTAGGTATTTAAAAAGTCGGCATGTCGTGAACATCAAAGCAGTGGGCCTTCTGTACTTGTACTATTATATATTCTGTGGTTAAAGTGACATCAAAGACATACAGAGTGTAACAAAAATGGTGGTGATCCGTTTAAGGGCGTACTCAGTATCGTATTCTTATCAGGAAAAAGTAGAAGAAAATTTTTTTCGCTAAAAAAATTTTCACTTTTGTATGAGCCGGGCCGCGCGAATCGGTCGAATCTCCATACAAAGATAAAAAAAAATTTATCCTACTTTTTCCTGATGAAAAAACGATACTGAATACGCCCTTAAACGGATCACCACCATTTTTGTTACACCCTGTATGTAACTACGTATAGACAGATAAAGTCTAAGAAAAAACGTACCTCAAAACCGTACAGAAAAAGTTACGGTGACCTAGATGGCAATACACCTTTGGGGGACGCTCGGCTAGATGGCGCTAATATTAATACATACATACATACAATCACGCCTGTATCCCATAAAGGGGTAGGCAGAACACATGAAACTACTAAAGCTTCAGTGCCACTCTTGGCAAATAAGGGGTTGAAAGAAAACGAAACTGTGACATTGCAGTGACAGGTTGCCAGCCTCTCGCCTACGCCACAATTTAACCCATATCCCATAGTCGCCTTCTACGACACCCACGGGAAGAAAGGGGGTGGTGAAATTCTTAACCCGTCACCACAGAGGAAATTAATATTTGACATTTTAACACATATCAAGCTAAGAATATGGCCCAAATTGTCAAAACTGAGGTTCAAAAGTTTTACGCTTGTGTCGAGAGATGGCAGTCTATGCACTGTGATTACATATTTTTACTTTGACAGTAACAGTTTACTCTCTTTAATACTCGAACCTCTTTGGTGACATAATTATATCGACAATTACGCGTCAACTAGAGTAAATTATCAGTACTGCTACTTGTAAATAGATGTCGTGACGAACGAAGAGTTTAATGCTCACAAATTTTTAGCTAATATTACAATAGTATTAATCAGTATTCTGTTTTCAATACCTTCTGCTTGTAATATAAGTTGTAAACTGTTCTAATATAAAATTTTTGGCTGGCGAGACACTGTTGCTACCTGTGCTATTGAGTAGTGATACAGATAATTCACAGTGATTGTCGCTAGATGTCACTTAACTATGCCTATACAAATGACTCGCATTTACTGAGTTATGAGTATTAATAACTCTTCCATTACTTATTCTTCTATGGTCTAAAGTCAGTTTTGAAATTTGTTTTAGTAATATAGATAGTTTGATTAAAAGGTCACGTGACGTACGTCACAACTGTCATATGCACTTTACGTTCGCTCCGTGATTTTAATTTTAAACACAAGTAATACGTGTGTTTTAACAACTCCGCTCGCAATATACATTAGCCCTAACATCAGTGTACGTACTTAAAGTAAACATTGTTGTGCAAATAATAACACAGTTTAGGAACAGTGAAATATCAGTGACAAATAAAAATCATCTGCGCGGTCAGCTGACCGGTGACAGCCAATCAGCTGTGCGTGTGCCTTATCGTTGTGCGAGTGATACGCACTGGAAAGTAATCCCTATTTCTAGTGCGCGAAGTTTGGAATTACCATGGCAAGCTGCGGTGGTTGCTTCAGTAAAATAACGGACGGAAGATGTTTGAAATGTCGCAACTGCCAAAAAATGTACGATTTCATGTGTGCAAATGTGACTGAGGACTATTTCGATTGCATGGGCCCCGACCAGAGATATTCCTGGAAGTGTGTGGAGTGTAGAAGCGCGGAGCCCAAGTCAAACAACACAAACACGCCCGTACGCGGCCATGATCCGGCGGGCCAGGCAAATATTAATATGTGTAGGGGCTCGCGGACACTTGGCTTCATGAGCCCGGTCGGGCCCGAAGGCGACAGTTCCGTCATGGAGGTGTCTTACACGGACGGTAATTCTCGCACCACCACCCCGCGCGACAATGGACTTGACTCGACCCGCGTCAACGACAACCAGCTGCTAATCACCGAACTCCGGCTCTTCAGAGAGGAGATGCGCGCGATGAGCCACGAAATTCGCGCTCTCCGCACGTCACTGGCGAGCCTGACAGCCAGGATCGATAGCTGCGATGGCCGCATCGACGAGCTATGTGCCCGAGTTGAGTCACTGGAGAGTAGGCCCCACTTAAATGATACTCAGGGCACATCTCTTGTCGAAACAGTGTCGCAGCTCAGATTAGAGCTCAACGACCGCGACCAGGAGTTGTTGTTAAATGATATCGAAATATCTAGTGTGCCGGAAACAAATGGCGAGAATGCGATGCATTTGATAACAACTCTGGGCCAAAAGTTAGGGGTGGAACTCACCGAGCACGACATTGTTGACGCTACGCGTGTGGGGCGGGCGCCACAGCTAGAGGAAGGTGTCCACGGGCCGGCAGGGCGGCCGCGGCCGCTCGTCGTGCGCCTGGCGCGTCGCGTCGTCAGGGACCGCCTGCTGCAGGCCGCGCGAGTGCGCCGCGGTGTCACCACGGAAGGCACCGGCATTCCTGGCCGAACATGTAGGTTCTACGTGAACGAGCGGCTGACTCCTCACAACCGGCGTCTGCTGTACAAGGCCCGGGAGCTGAAGCAGCAATACTCCTGGCGGTATGTCTGGACCCGCGACGGTAAAATCTTCGCGCGGCAGCAGGCGGGGACGGCTTCGCCTCGATACCGCATACGGACGGAAACGGATCTAGACCGTGTTTTTGGACGATAATCAGTTTGTACGCCATTTCAACTCCCTATCATTTCTAATGACCATTATTCGCACGCATATGTCATTGCCACTGTCGCCGCTGGTTAATCAAACATTTAAAACACGTGCACTACACAAACACAAAACGTACACATATTACACTTTCTATTTTAACATGAACTCTTGGTTACAGTTTGTATGCTACATATTAATTCACTTGTACTATATCTCATCTTATTCTGTGCGCGACACTATATTATATAATCATTCACCGACACACACTTTTGCACAAATAACCTCAAATCCATGCTTACGTTCCCCGCGCCTGGTTGCAGTACTAGCGATGCAAAACCGGTTCCATCTTAGTAACTGCTCGCTTATATTTACAAATTATAAAAGTGAATAAAAATCATCTAAGAGTAGGTTTGTACAACGCGGGCTCATTAGGCACGAACCACGATAACTTTATAGCAACTTGCACTCGATTAGATATGGATATGTTAGCCATTAACGAGACTTGGTTAAGAGGGGGGGATGAATGTCGTGCACCGGTACTACCGGGGTGTAGGCTGCGACACACTCCGCGACCACAGGGTTCTCGCTCACGGGGTGGCGGAGTCGGCTTTTACATAAAACGTAATGTGACTGCCCGCAATTTGCCACATCCCATAGATCCCAAACACAAAACGGTTGAACAAATGTGGGTACATATGTCGATTCAAGGGAAAAAAATAGTGATAGGGACAGCATATCGCCCACCATGGTTGGATGTTGACCTATTTTTAGACGCCATATCCGACACTATTAGCTCTTTGACTTGTTATGACCACATCATTTTGCTAGGGATTTTAATATTAATTTACGTAGTAATGACATTAAAACAACTAAGTTTAACCATTTTTTGACTACTTTTAATTTGACACAATTAGTAACAGAGCCAACACATTTCACAAATACCAGTCAGACATTGATTGACGTGGTTTGCACCGATTTGAATGCCAAAAAAATAATTACGGAGCATGTAGGGTCATTATTTGGGCACTGTATGGTTATGTGCGAATTCACTATTAAGCGGAACAAACCTAAGCCCCATACTATACTGCATAGGCCGCTTAATGACATAAATAGTTCGTTTTTTGACAATGATTTGCGTAATGTGAGTTGGGATCTGATGTCTGTTTTACCGAATGTTACTGATCAGGTGGAAGTATTGACTAAGCATATAGTATTTTTATTTGACTTGCATGCGCCCATAAAAACATCTATAATAAGGGGCCCTTCATATCCATGGATCACTGACACAGTGAAACTGATGATGCGTATGCGTGATCAAGCTGCCTCAGAGTTTCACAAGACAGGTCATGAGAGTAAAAGGCTTTATTATAAGGATTTAAAATCACTAGTAAATAAGGCCATATACAACGAGAAGTCTGCTTTCTTTAACCATAACATTAATAATAAAATAAAGGAACCAAAAGCACTTTGGAAAAATCTTAAATCTATCATTTTGCCCAAAGATTGTAAGGACTTGCCATCTACTTTCAGTGATCCTGATATTATAAACAGACACTTCTTAGATTTACCTGTTATTTCACAGGTGACGATTTCACAGCTGACATATTTTGAATTCCATAGTTACAACCAGTCTGTATTTCACATTGAACCAATTACGCCTGATATTTTACTAAAAACTGTCTCAACACTGAAGTCTAATGCAGAAGGCCATGATCTAATTAATTTAAAAATGCTTTTAATGACATTTCCTGGTACTTTGGATTTACTGACTAATATTATTAACACCTCCATTTTAACCTCTACTTTTCCTGACATCTGGAAAGTAGCTATTGTGAGACCGCTGCCAAAAAACATTAACCCATCTGAATTAAAGGACCTGAGGCCCATCAGCATATTACCTTGCATATGGTACTCGCGTCATTTAATAAAATTAATTAAAAAAAAACATAAGGTTCATAAAAAATGCAAAATATATGGCAGACTGTCCGATTATAATAGCTTTTCTGAGCTTCGTTCTACAGTCAAATCGTTAGAGGCAGCATGTTACACTTTATTTATTGAAAGGAGTGAGAACAATATAAAAAAAACTCTAAAGCCTTTTGGTCATTTATCAAATCTAAAAAATGTAACAACAATATTCCCGATTCTGTCTTCCTCAATGACAATGTAGCTAATGATGGTTGTGCTATAGCCAATCTTTTCAACTCATTTTTTCAATCGGTGTTTGAACACAATTCGTTACCAAATGTTTCCCCGTCTTCCCTTGAATATGATTCTAATACTAGTTTAAATGTGATCAGTAATATAACATTTCAGACAGATTTAGTAGAACGATACCTTAAAACATTAGCTGAATCAAAAGGCGGTGGACCTGACGGTATCCACCCTGTATTCCTTAAAAGGTGTAGTAAAACATTAGCTTTTCCCATTTCGGTGATTTTTTCGCTGTCTATGAAATCGGGAATTATGCCAACAATTTGGAAGCGCTCTCTTGTAGTACCTATCCATAAAAGCGGTAATAAGCATAATATTCAAAATTATCGCGGTATATCGAAACTGTCCTCAATTCCAAAATTATTTGAGAAAATAATTTATGACCAATTGTTCAATGCGGTGAGACCCATACTTACTCCTAATCAACACGGCTTTATAAATAAACGTTCGGTGGAAACCAATCTTGTAGAATTTTTAGATTTCTCATTAAAGGCAATAGACAAAGGGTTTCAGGTTGACGCTATTTACACGGATTACTCTAAGGCCTTCGATAAAATCTCACACAATATCCTAATTCACAAGTTGAAGACGTTTGGTATACATGGTGATTTGTTGAGGTGGTTAACGTCGTACCTCCGAGATCGGTCTCAGGCAGTGTCTGTCAAAGGGCATACATCCTCTTTCATCCCCGTTCTGTCAGGTGTCCCCCAGGGCTCGCATTTAGGGCCTTTGCTTTTCAACATCTTTATAAATGACGTTGTGGATTGCTTTCACCACTCCAAGGTATTACTTTTCGCCGACGACATGAAAATTTTTACTTTAGTGAAGTCTCTAGACGATTGTGTGTATCTCCAAGATGACTTAAATAGGTTGGATCATTACTGCACTACAAATTGTCTTGACCTTAATATCGAGAAGTGCTGCACGATCTCATTCTCTCGTAAACGTTCCCCTCTCACTTATGATTACCAGCTCAAAAACACAAATCTGAATAAAGTAAGTGAAGTTAGAGATCTAGGTGTTCAGATTGATAATGAGATCCAGCTCACGTCTCACATTGATAAAATCACGTCGAAAGCATACAAAATGTTGGGTTTTATTTTTCGTCAGAGCAAAGACTTCAGGGATCCAGATACACTTATTTTATTGTATAACGCTTTCGTTAGATCACATTTGGAGTTCGCTTCCGTTATTTGGAATCCTCAATATTCGGTACATATTGATCATATTGAGAGAATTCAAAATAAATTCATTAAATGGATGCACTACAAGTTCGAATCATTTGTTAGTGATAGTATAGTAAGTCTCAAGCTGCGTAGAGAACACAAAGATGTGATATTTTTATTTAAATTATTAAATAATTTGACTGAGTCGCAATATCTTATCAATAACATTTCGTACAGGTGCACCAGCACCCGAACTAGAACCAATGCTCTATTCGCAATACCATTCTGTCGTACTAGGTATGTAAAGAACTCCTATCTTGTTAGAGCATGTTCAACTTATAACAACAAATACTCAACTTTTGATTTATTTAGTACAAAACTTGGTAAATTTGTTTCTATGGTAAAATCCAATACTAGTATCTAATTTCTTTAAATTATCAATTTTTAAGTGTTTGATCTGTAGATATAATACGAGTACATCAAATCTATGTTGTTGCTTTGCTTTACTTCGATGCTCATGTTTTTGTTTCTTCATTCTTTTCCCCACACTAATTGTTAATATACTTAGTAATAGTAATGATTAAAATTAAGTACCCTTTGAGCAATTCTGCTTTATTCCATTAGTGGAAACTGTTTTGGCTCATGTGTTAGTCATGTAACCTATATTATGTAAAATTGTAAGCTGTTTGTTTCCCAATAAAGATAAAATAAAAAAATAAAAAATATCCAAAATAATGGAGAAGATAGTTTGTACACAGTTAAATGCTTATATTGAGAAAACCGCTATCTTACCAGATGTACAATCGGGCTTCAGGAAGGGCCGCAGTACAGTAACTGCCCTGCTTGACGTGACGGATAACATACTGGACTCACAAGACAAGGGTATGTGCACACTGCTTGTATTGCTTGATTTTTCGCGAGCATTTGATTGCATTGATATAGATCTTCTACTTTCAAAGTTGAGTTACTACGGGTTCGACAACAGTGCACTGCGTTGGTTTCACAGCTATCTAAATGAGCGGTACCAATATGTAAAGCTGTGTTCCAGTGATGGAACGATAAAGGTCTCAGGTAAAGCGGCCCTCCAGAGAGGTGTTCCACAGGGATCAATACTTGGTCCAATCTTATTCATATTGTATACAGCAGACATCGGAACCCGCATCACACACTGCAAATATCATATTTATGCGGATGACATTCAAATATACATCTCTTGTAAACCTACTCAAATTGACGATGCAATTGAAAAACTTAACATTGACTTAGCAAACATAGCGTCCTGGGCTTGTGACAACAGTTTAATACTAAACCCATCCAAATCAAAATATGTTATCTTCGGCACAGAAAATCATTTTTCATTTCATTTTCATTTATTATGAACCAACTTACACTAACAGATAAACCAAACATGTAAGTTATAGGTTACAGGTAAAGATTACAACACAGGACTATACAACTATACATAAAATTGAATTTACAATCTAGACAGTACTACGGAACATAATACACTGCTTAAACATAACAAATTATTACGACAAATGTCACTTACATTAGGTATATCAAATAAACTTATATCTCTAATACATAATAATATTCTTAAATGCTCTGACTATATTATAATACTTGTGGGAGTCGAGATCGACTCCAAATAACGAGTAGCAGTGGCTAGAAGTTTCGGTTCCCCCTGCGAGAATATGTCAGCCTGGGGCTCAAACAAAAGAATATTATTAATGTGACCCAGTGCTACATACAGAGGGCTGGTATCTAAAGCTACTGAGTTGGTGCTGGGGACAACAAAAAGAGGTGTGGGACGAGGCCTAAGTGTAGTTCTCACAAAAGGTGTTGGTACTTTAAAAGAGACATATTGCAATAACCATGGATTTGTGATTGAACCACGAATTAATTTAATAAAATATTTTACTACCGCAAGTTGTCTCCGAACCTCAAGGCTGTCAAGACTAACCATCCCCAATATGAAATGAGTAGGATACATGTACGGATAGTAACCATGTTGCTTCCAGTACAAGTATCTAACAAATGTTTTCTGAACCTTTTCAATTAGAAGAATGTATTTCTTTTCATGGGGGTTCCAGATAATATGGTTACTTTCCAACAGGCTACGCACAAAGGCATTATATAATAATCAGTTGAAAAGCCTCGGGCGCGTTAGAGATATAATGCTATCTGATGAACCAATAGAAAGAGTATTTGAAGCTCGTAATCTAGGCTTAATCATGGACAGCAAACTTAGGTTTGAGAAACATGTTGCTGAATGTGTTAGTAACTGTTTTTATAGGCTCAGGGTACTATATATGTTCCGTCGAGGAACAGAGATTTTTAGTTTTAATTTCTTTTCTTGATATAGTTAAATAGTTATTTCATTTTCATACATACAAGGCAACACAATTTTGAAAGAATACTTGTTTCCATGTATATGTAGCACAGTTTTTTGGAGCTGGCAATTACAGAAGTCCCAAAGCGACTTTCCGGTGCCCCACCACGCCACCTGGCGGATATATAAAAAAAACTCTCTCTTCGACCGTGCGAGCGCCATGATCTGCGCTCCCGTTATTACGAATTAAAAAATAGTTATCGGTGCACCGGCGCGACATAAACGTGAAAATTGACATTCAAGTGATATCACAACCCAGTGACCTAAGCTTCCGTTTATATGTGACAATCGTTTTAGTGTGAGGATTTTCCCAAAGTGTTTCCACGTGGCCCCACAAGCGCCTCTGGACAAATGTAAGTAGCCTCACCAATTAAACGCCGCTACATATAGTTTTTTGATCCGTTCGATCCGGATTTTTCTTTCTCACGTTGTGTTGCCCGTGTATTTTGCGGTATTACGTACCCATCATTCCAATTACATACGTTTGTAGTTCAATTTTTCATTGTAATTTCCGCCATCTTTGCTCACGGCAAAATGGTACCGAATCCTACAGACGGTGTCGAAACCGACACATCGTGTATGACACAAGATTTATTCGAGCGAGATCTAATTCTCGACGAATTAAAACGAACATTACAGTTCGCAGCAACGAATATAGAACAATTTCGTTCAAGAACTTCCGATTTAACAGCGCACCAGCGAAAGTTTACCAAAATTCAAACTAAGATCGAAAAGGCATTAATTAAGTCTAATAGCTTCAACAAAGAAGCCAACATTAAGATTCGAAATGATTTCAACGATTTATATTACGCGATAGTTACGCATTTAAATAACCTAAAGGAGGTAGATGTAGAAAAGCGGCGAGCGAGCCGCATTCCTGTGCCTAGCCAACACGACACGTTTATGAACGACCGTCGAAACTTGCCTAAATTGTCGCTTCCTGAATTTCACGGTGAACCTACGGGCTGGCCCGCCTTTTTCGACTTATTTCAATCGTTGGTCCACAACAACAATGCCTACACTGACGCGGAAAAGTTTAGGTATTTACTACTTTCGGTTAAAAACGAACCATTTAATTTAATTAAATCAATTCCCATAACGGAAAGTAATTATTCAATTGCGATCGATGTTCTAAAATCCCGTTATGACAACAAACGCATTATTGCGTCACAACATCTAGATAAATTATTCGATATCGATTCTTGTTCCGCGCGCTCATCAGTTGTTGCTATGCGAAATTTGCTTAATGTTTACCACGAAAATATTAAAGCACTTGAAGTTTTGGAGTTTCCGGTTAAAGAATGGGACTTCGTTCTGTTAAATTTATTATTACGTAAGATTCCCGTTAATACGCGAAAAGAATATGAACGTTCTTTAACCAACCCAAGTGAAATACCTAAAGTCCAAACCTTAATAACATTCTTAGAGCGCGAACTTACGGCGGAACAGATGATTACAGTTTCCCATATACAGTCCACAAAAAATAATTCCTTAAGTACAACAAATAAAAATAATTTAATTTCAAATCAAATTACACCTAAACGGGTTTTAATTACGAATACGTCAGACCAAACTCGACCGTATGTCGATACGAATAAGGTTCGATCTTGCGTGAAGTGCAAAGGCTCGCATGCCCTTTACAAATGTTTGGAGTTTTTAAATTTGTCTACTAAAGATAGATTCACATTTGTTCAAACAAATAACATTTGTTATAATTGTTTATGTTCCGGACATGACTTACGTAATTGTAAATCAAGTTTTAAGTGTCGTAAGTGCAATAAGAAGCACCACACCTTAATTCATTTAGATTCGGACCTTACGCGTACGCGACCCTTCCCGGTGAACAATGAAGCCGCGGAACTAGTTGCCGTCTCGCTCGCTCTAACGGAGCAGTCGCAGCCCGGCGCGGGCGCTGTCCCGAGCCCATCAGCTGTTCACGGCGTGAATCAAAATAATCTAGGTTTAGGTATTGAGCCTCATACGGTGTTACTGTCAACTGCGTTGGTTGACCTTTATTACGAAGGTAATAAAATTGCTACAATTCGTTGTATGTTAGACGGGGGCTCACAAGCAGCTCTTATTACTGAATCGTGTATGCAACGATTAAATTTACCGCGACGAAATGTCAGCGAGCCGTTGGTAGGTGTCGGTGATTTACCGCTCAACCCTAGGGGTACCTTCGTGTGCTCAATTTCGCCCAAGGGCAAACAAAGTCCAAGTATTCCTTTGGAGGCTACTATTTTGTCAAAATTAACCCGTCAAATGCCTAGTGTACCACTAGCACCGTACGGGGAATGGCCTCATTTGCAAGGGCTCGCTCTAGCCGACCCTGAATTTCATAAACCTCAGCCGGTTGACATGATACTTGGCGAGGACATTTTCATGGATGTCATTCGCGAGGGTATAGTCAGGGGTAAACCTGGCACACCCACAGCAATCAATAGTGTATTTGGTTATTTACTAGGGGTAAAGTCAACTTTACTTCTAATATTTCGACTCCACGCCATACTTGTTTTACGTCGTTCGACAACGACAATCTCGAGAAGTTTTGGGAGCTGGAGTCAGTTCCAGAGATGCGGAGTTACACTCCCGAAGAAAAGCTATGCGAATCCTTTTTCCAAAAGACGCATACGCGCGATGAGACAGGGCGATACATAGTTGCTCTGCCATTCAAGCCCGATGCACCGCCCCTCGGCGAGTCTCGGCAAATTGCTCTAGCACGTTTCCACAAACTGGAATACCGTCTAGAACGAAACCCCCAGCTGAAGGCGGAGTATCACGCGTGCCTCCAGGAGTATGTGGATCTTAACCACATGGAGCTCGCGGACGATAACCCCCCCGCTGGCGCGAGTTATTACATCCCGCACCACTCGGTGTCGAAGATTTCCGACACTACCCGAACTCGTGTTGTCTATGATGCTGGTTGTCGCACAACAAGTGGCTACGCGCTCAATGATGCGTTGCTAAAAGGGCCTAAGTTACACTTAGACATAGTAGATGTACTTCTAAAATTTCGAGTACATAAAGTTGCATTTTGTTCTGATATTAAACAAATGTATCGGAATATTCTTGTACGTGAGAGTGATAGGGACTTTCAGCGCATCCTGTGGCGCCAGTCGCCAGAGGAACCTCTGCGCGATTATAGGCTGCGTACCGTTACTTTTGGTATCAGTAGTTCCCCTTATCTCGCCTTGCGCACAATTAAACAGCTCGCGCATGACGAAGCCGAGCGTTTCCCGCTCGCCTCGCCAGTCCTCCTAAATGACGTGTTCGTCGACGATGTGGTGACCGGCGCAGATACCTTAGCCGAAGCCCTCAATCTGCAGCAGGAGCTGATAGGTATTTGTGCCACGGCCGGGTTCGAATTGCGAAAGTGGCAAAGTAACTCGCCAGCCATTCTCGCTGCCACGCGACCGACAGAGTTTCATGGTGAGCGGCGCGAAAATGTTCATTTTGCCGAAATGGAAAATGACAAAGGGGTCAAGGTCCTTGGACTTCAATGGAATCCAAGATCTGACGCATTTAGTTTCAAAGTTCTTCGCAGGCCTGTACAAAGCGGGCGATTCTTTCCGAAATTGCAAAAATTTACGACCCCCTCGGGTTATTATCTCCGGTGACATTGTTTGCCAAACATTTAATTCAATTGCTATGGTTAGCCAAAATTTCCTGGGACTCAGAACCCCCTATCGATATTATTAACTCATGGACGAGTTTTATTAACGAGCTACCGCTCCTATCGCAAATTTCTTTTCCTCGTCATATTTTCAATACTGATGACTTCGATTCAATCGAAATTCACGGATTTGCCGACGCAAGCAAAATTGCATACGCAGCATGTGTTTATATACGTCTGACGGACAACACCGGGCGAGTTCAAACCTATTTAGTCATGGCTAAAAGTCGCGTTGCACCTCTTCGGGTATGCCTTACTATACCTAGAATGGAATTGATGGGTTGTGTAATCCTATCAAAATTAATTGAAAGAGTTATGCATCTTTACGGTGGTCACATTCACCCCGATCAAGTGTACGCATGGTCTGACAGTTCCGTCGTGCTCGCGTGGCTTCAGTCACCCCCGCACGAATGGAAAACGTTTGTCTCGAACCGCACTAGTGAGATTTTGTCCCGTGTCCCGGCGCGCTGTTGGCGTCACGTCCCGTCAGCTGATAACAGCGCTGACCCGGCGTCTCGCGGTCTGCTCCCCGCCGCGCTCGTACAAAATGACTTGTGGTTCCATGGTCCTACATGGCTCCAACAAAGTCACGACTCCTGGCCTATACCAAAACCGGTGGTAAACACGAACGAGGAAAAACGCAATACACATGACTCGGCAAGTCTTAGTTATGCATGTGTGTCCACATTGCCTCCTTCCCCGGACGACGACACTCTTATAACGCGATTTTCGTCGCTAGGTAAATTAGTTCGCGTCACGGCAGTCATATTTCGTTTCTACAATAAATGCAGGAAACATAAACAAACATTCCCAAAGTACGTCACCGTACCAGAGTACAATTTTGCATTAAATCGACTAATATTGATTACACAACAAAAAGTGTTCGAAGACGACATTAAGAGGATTTCGTCAAATAAACTTCCGTCAATTCGTTTGCGGCGTCTCACGCCCATTATAGATAGGGATGGTTTGTTACGCGTCGGCGGACGTATTCACAAATCACTTTTACCTTTTGAATCAAAACATCAATTGATTTTACCTAAAAGACATCCTCTTACAAATCTTATCATTGACGATGCGCATATAAAGGAACTACATGCCGGTTCGCAGTGCGTGCAAAACTCGCTCTTACAGCGATACTGGATTATCTCTGGTCGTGATATTGTTCGCCTCCGCGTACATCGTTGTATCAAATGCTTCCGCGCTCGACCGACTCGCTGCCAGCCGCGCATAGGAATGTTACCCTCGGTTCGGCTACGCCCCGCACGTGTGTTTAGTAAAACGTCTTGTGACTTTTGTGGGCCATTCTACGTACGCGCTAATAAGGTTCGTAATGCAAAAATAATAAAATGTTACGTTGCAGTTTTCGTATGTATGAGCGTTAAAGCTGTACATCTTGAGTTAGTTTCCGAACTTTCCACGGAAGGTTTTTTAGCTGCGTTGCGACGTTTCACGTCCCGTCGAGGATATTGTACGGATATATATACCGATTGCGGACGTAACTTTGTTGGTTGTAATAATTACCTTCAAGAGTTATATATTTTTTTACGTAATGATTCGGTCATGAGTGCCCTTAATCAACAAACTTTAAAACAAGGATTAACTTGGCATTTTCAACCACCTTATGCTAGTCATTTCGGTGGATTATTTGAAGCAGCTGTTAAGAGTTTCAAAACTCATTTACATCGCGTAATAGGTACACAAACGCAAACATATGATTGTATGCACACTTTGACGTGTCAAATCGAAGCTGTATTAAACAGTCGTCCGCTCTGCGTTCTAAGTTCGGACTCCGCGGATCCTTTACCTCTTACGCCGGCCCATTTCTTAATCGGTGAGCCCTTAACGGCCCTACCGGACGTTTCTCTGATAGACGAGAACCCTAATCGTCTTACACGTTGGCGCTGGATACAGCAAGCTGTCCAGCATTTCTGGCGTCGATGGAGTCGTGAATATCTCCATCAACTGCAACAAAGTACAAAGTGGCTGCAAGACCGCGGTCCCGCCGTTCGTGAAGGTACTGTTGTTGTGGTATGCGACGACCACCTGCCGCCGCTGCAGTGGAAACTCGCGCGCGTTCATGCTGTCCATCCGGGCAGCGATCAAGTTATTCGCGTCGTAACATTGAAAAGCGGGAACACGTTGTTCAAACGACCTGTTGTGAAGGTCTGTCCCTTACCTTTAGAATAAACTTATACAATCGTTACGACTCTTAATGTTAAGTTAAATATAAGTTTCATAAAATATTTTGGTATACTTTCGTATGGTTTCCTTTTTTATTTTCTTTTAAAAGTCACTCCGTGTCTTTTAAGGTGAGCGGCATGTTCCGTCGAGGAACAGAGATTTTTAGTTTTAATTTCTTTTCTTGATATAGTTAAATAGTTATTTCATTTTCATACATACAAGGCAACACAATTTTGAAAGAATACTTGTTTCCATGTATATGTAGCACAGTTTTTTGGAGCTGGCAATTACAGAAGTCCCAAAGCGACTTTCCGGTGCCCCACCACGCCACCTGGCGGATATATAAAAAAAACTCTCTCTTCGACCGTGCGAGCGCCATGATCTGCGCTCCCGTTATTACGAATTAAAAAATAGTTATCGGTGCACCGGCGCGACATAAACGTGAAAATTGACATTCAAGTGATATCACAACCCAGTGACCTAAGCTTCCGTTTATATGTGACAATCGTTTTAGTGTGAGGATTTTCCCAAAGTGTTTCCACGTGGCCCCACAAGCGCCTCTGGACAAATGTAAGTAGCCTCACCAATTAAACGCCGCTACAATATTAACATACGACCTTTTCTTAATGAAACCTTGCGTATTCAGTTAATTGAAACACTTGTTTTGTCAAAATTAAATTATATGGATATAGTGTATGGTCCACGACTCCTAGCAAAAACAAGGCGTCTTATTCAGCGAGTACAGAATGCATGTGCTCGCTTCTGCTTTAACATCCCACCTAGAGGCCATGTTACACCATTTCTGAATCAGCACAGTGTTCTTAAAATGCTTCATCGACGCAAACTACATCTTGCATGTCTTCTTTTTGGTGTTATAAAGCACAAATCGCCATCCTATCTATTCGAGAAGTTGTCGTGGAAGTCCACCCGCAGCTCACTTGGGGCACGTAATTGTAGTGTAAAGTTGGTGACACCTCGACATTCTTCAGCAGTCTTTTGTGGGAGCTTCCGGTACATGGCAACCAAGTGCTGGAACAATATTCCACCACCTCTCAGGAACCTGCAAAATTTATTAAGTTTCAAAATTAAACTCAAATCACTCACACTTCAACACCAGCGGCAACAGGAAGCTTTAACCCATGATACAAGTTTTTGTTAATTGTCTTATAAATAAGCAAGTACTTAATATTAATATAGTTACCTGTTATACTACCCTCTCTTCTTTATCACTAAATGTTTATTTACTGTATTGCACTTTTAAGTTTTATTGTATTTCTCCTCCTTTTTTTTTCCATGTTGTGGCACCCACCTCGCCAAGTTTAATTGTTTAATTGTTATATTTTTTAAGTACTCGCAGCTGATTTTCTTTCTTTCTTTTTTGTGTACAACGCAAATCCAGGCCTGTTTCATGGTTAGTTTTAAAAACTTACTTGAACACATTTCTATGGGCTCTTTCATGCCTATATTTGTAACACACATCTACTAGTAATTATGTACTTTGCACCTTAATATTTCTTATTTAAGATATTGTCATACATAATGTTGTACATATACGAGTGAAATGTTCCACATTGTTGTATAAGTCATTGGCACGCTGTATGACCTGACCGGCTATTTTATTATTAATTATGTTAAAATGTACCTACACCTACCCGCACTCTAGATGGCGCTGAACACCGCCTCGCAATTGTGGCCGCGTTCAGATGTTTTAGAAGGGCAGGTCGTTCAGCTGCGTTTGTGGCCCACTAACATGGTCTCGCCGGAAGATCAGCGCTGACCCCCGGGTCAGCATTTATGCTGAGGCGGGACCATTTCGTGGTAAACCATTTTTTTTTATCTCATCACTTATTAGAATTTTATATAATACTTATGTATATTAATTGTGTTTACCATTGAATAAATTATTGAATCTGAATCTTTATTGAATCTAATAAATTACATAAAAATATTAGACTACCAAAACAATACGCTTCTTAAACCCGACAGTTAAATATGAAACTAAAATAGAAAGTAAAACAGAAAGATATATACATAAATTTTTGTCAGAGTTTTTATACGAGCAGCCTGTGGTTCAAATGCACTCAGAAAGCCCTCAGTGCCCTAAAAGTTCAATATAATAATGGTTTACGGGTGTTGTTGGGGCTGTCACGCTTCTGTAGCGCTTCCAAAATTTTTGCGGAGGCACGCACAGACGGGTTTCATGCCATATTGCGCAAAAGAACTGCTTCATTAGTAAGCAGACTGCGGAACAGCTCCAACGGCATCCTAATGATGTTTGTAGAGAAGCCTGATTCTCCAATTCATTGCCATATTAATAATTTAATGATAAAATAATTCCAATTAATTTTAATATCTTAGAATTTAATTATTAACAATAGATTATAAGCCACTATGTTACTAACCAATGGATCGTAGTAATCTGAATAAAGAAATTATATTATATTATTATTTCCTTTATTTATCTCTTTTCTTAGATTAGGTTTTTTACAATACGAGTATAAAAGTAAAATAAAATAAAACACTTACAAAACAATATAAAATATATAAACACATTATAAAAAACCTAACCTAGGGTGCCGCCAGCAGCGGGGCAGGGCCCAAGCTGCCGGTGGTTAGGGCTGCAGAGAGAGGAACCTTACCGTCGGACTATCCGCGCTGTGTCCAAAATCACCGCCTTCTGCATCTGGCCCTTGATCCAACCACCGAGCGAGAGTCTCTTAAGATGTTGGTCGAGACTCTTCGCTATGAGACCGTTCGCTGAAACGACTATCGGGACAATGATCGTTGAATCAACATCCCACATGGTGGTTATCTCGTGAGCCAAGTCTGGACTTGTCCTTCTCGGCTTTCACGAGATTCTCATCATGGGGATGGTGCTGTCAACGAGCACGGCCCGGCGTTGCGGTCGATCTATTATCACAATGTCAGGCTTATTGGCTACAATAGTCCTGTCAGTGATAATAGATCGATCCCAATAGAGCGTGGCACGGCCATTTTCAAGAACTGGCGCAGGTAAGTACTTGTAGTACGGTACTTCGCGGTCCACAAGGCCGTATTGAAGAGCAAGCTGCTGGTGAATGATCCGGGCTACGAGATTATGCCTGTGCAAGTACTCACCGTTAGCAAAATGAGAACAACCGGAAATGATATGCCTGAGTGATTCTCCGGGACGGCGGCATGTAAGCACTTAAGCAAGCAAGGAAGCAAGGAAGCGGCGGCATGCAAGGAAGTAATTCCTGAGATTGTACACCTCACGGTTGTGGAGATTTTTGGCGGGATATTATTATTATTATTATAAATATTATGAAATAAATATTACAGGACATTCTTACATAGATTGACTGTCCCACGGTAAGCTCAAGAAAGCTTGTGTTGTGGATACTCAGACAACGGCATACATAATATACAAGTACTTAGATACATAGAGAACATTCATGACTCAGGATTCTCAGGAACAAATATCTGTGTTCATCACACAAATAAATGCCCTTACCGGGATTCGAATCCGAGACCGCGGCGTAGCAGTCAGGGTCACTACCCGCTGGGCTAGGCCAGACCGGTCGTCAAAAATATAATAATAACATATTATAATATACAGTAGTGTGACCATTTAAAAAAGAAATAAAAAAATATTATACAATATTTAGAGTGTAAAATAGAAATTGTTATTGGCTGCCTAATAAACGACAGCCGTAGTAAGGTTGTTTTAGGTTTCTGCTCTCTCGACATCCAACAAAACTCTGTGCACGAAAATTCGTAAAATAGATGGTTATATGCACACAACCGTAAGTGTATTACCATAATGGCGAATCACGCAAATAACCCTGGCTGACACCCTTCGAATTATTTCGAAACGGATTCAGAAATCTGTCATTCGTCATTCCGAACTGAGAGAGGTAAATTATTGAGTGAAATAAGCGAGTTGAATCTCTAGATCTCTACTGAGTTAACGAGTTGGCGAGTTCAGTTAAATGATATAGTTCATATAAATCACTTACAACTTGCGAACGAAACATGTCTGGTCAGTTCGCGAGCTTCGATTAAGACGTTTTATGCTTGAATTCAATCTCGTTAGGGTTTCTACTCGAGAGTCTCGAACTCGAGACTTCTCGAGAATTTCGGCTTCATTCGAGACGAGAAAAAAATGACAGGTACTCGAGACGTCTCGAGGCCCGAATGTAAAGTACGACCTGAAGTGAAATGCAACTTTTTACCTTCTGCCCGGTCTCATCGCGAGGCGGTGGGGACGGTGTCGAACGGCGGCTATAAATTATAACGAGATAAAGCGATCTAACCTCTCATTCCAACGTAAGCTGGCAGCGACTTTGGATAGTTTTAACAGCCTCGTGTTATTTAAAAGCAATTCGTCATTACGAAAAAGTCAGCGCGTTTATGTATCTTGGGTCATTGATAACCTGCGAAGAGTGCTATGGCTAACTTCGACAAGATTTGGAAGAACAGAGGAATCCGACCTCAAAATAAAGTGCGATTATTTCGATCTCTTGTCTTCTCGATTATCTCGATATTTATGTATGGTGCCGAAACTTGGACCCTGAAAAGTTTTGATGTGGCTAAGATTGACGCTATTGAGATGTGGTGTTGGCGAAGACTGCTACGAGTATAACTTGAAAAGCTAGAAGAACTAACAAACATCTCTATTTTGCAAGAACTGAATATCATCACACGGCTCTCCAAAATATGCCAAGAGCGACCCTCAGATTTTTCTGTATTCAATCTTCACATTATGAGAGCACCAATGCATAATATGGCGAATTAATGGTAAACATTCTTGGGGTGGGGCTCGTAAGAGATGGTCTGACTGTGTGAAGAAATCGTGTGGCGACAGCGTATACTGTGCAGTCCACATGGCTTATGACCGCGTTCAATGGAGACACGCTACTTGTGGTCGCGATCCTCGGCAATGAGGTAACGAGGAAGAAGAAGTTATTTTAAACGTTTAATTTCAATGACATGATTTAATACATGACATTTTAATTTACTTAACCCGTGCACAGGCGGGGAAGTTAAAGGATTAGGTATTATTTTCAAGACTATAATTGTAGTTTTCTTGTTAAAATTTGATTTATGTTTATTTCAAAGAAGATTTTTATTGCTCTTACGCATTTTTTATAATAGTGTGGTGCAATAAAAACTACTAATCATATTGTTGTTTATTATTTTATCAAAATTTTACCATTTATAAAAAAAGACTCGAGACTCGAGAAGACTCGAGACTTTGGGCTCGAGATTTCTCGAAACTCGAGACTTCTAATAGGTCGAGAAATCAGAAACCCTAAATCTCGTTGATCTCGCGAGATCTCGTCGATTTTTCGGTAGAGATGAATCTCGCTAAAAATTACTGAGATCTCGTACAAAAGAGATCTCACGAGAACGAGATTGCATTCCGTGCCCGATATCTATTTCAAATTCCAAATTTTATCTTTGTTTATCCTTTCACTAATTACCTATGCCTATCGTAATTATATACTTCCAATCCTGAGGTCGCGAGTTCGAACCCCGGCTCGTACCAATGAGTTTTAAATATTTGCCAGTCACTTTTCGGTGAAGGAAAACATCGTGAGGAAACCGGACTAATCCCAATAAGGCCTAATTACCCTTCAGGTTGTAAGGTCAGATGGCAGTTCTCTTTTGAGCCGAGCCGAGATAACACAAGGAGGATGATGATGATGACTTCGTATTTAAAATTGCAAACGGGCCTTAATCGCGTATTACTATGTTTTAAACACTAACCTCCGACGTTTCAAGGACGGCATTGTCCCCGTGGTCTCGGGCAGACTGGCTGAAGTTGACATCAACATCTTGTAGCTGTACGAGTTTTTCGAACTACCCGCACTTGGTCCTGACTACCCACTTTGTGCCCTAGGGATTAAGTCCTGTTTGCAATTTTAAATATGTGTAAAAATCGTGAAAGTTCGAATCGATGATGACTTCGTTATACTATTTCAGTTTCTGGAGCTTGATGGAAGGCGGTTCATCTTCACATTCATCGGAGACATATGTCACGACAATTTTAACTACATTCAGTATGCTGACGGTGATACGGCGGAGTTTTTGAGGCGTATGATGAAACGGACTGAGGACACGCTTATTATTGTTATGGGAGACCATGGGCCCAGGTATGGAATGAGCATCTGGGGTGTTTGGGTGAATCAAGTTTTTCTTGACCTGGGGGGTTACCATGACGTACTAAAGACGTTCAGTTTAGGTTGAGAGAAAGGGACACAGCTATAGCAGTTACATAGCTCCGTCCCTCTCTCTCAACCTAAACTGAACGGCTTTAGCACGTCATGGTAACCCCCCAGATTACAGTTGCGTTATATTGCATCTATTTAACTGTTTTAATGGTCATAATTTATATAAGCCGTGTTCGGATATTTTTGTACGAGTCGAAGTTAAAATATGTGTGTACATTCTCTGTTGTGAAAATTCATTAAACATGGATTTTTGCTATTGTGTTGAATTGTCCCATTCGTTTTTGTCAAATTCTTAATTTCCTTATGTTCTGCTTTCGTCACCCATTATTTGTTTGCCAGTTGTTATCTTTGATTATATTTCTTGTTTATCTTTTTCTTATTTTTTCTTAGTCTTTTTTTAAATAATCATGCGTTTAATTTATTAAGTCTCAGTTCTATACGAATTTAGAATAAAACCAAAGGCAATTGGATCCATAACGAATGACCCAGACTAAGACGAAGGCAAGAAACAAAACTAATGATTAAAAGCTGCAAGAACTACTGACAAAATCGACGAATGAAGAAGGCGAATAATTTAAGAACTTGAAAACAAACAACGAAAATTTAAAAAAAACCGGCCAAGAGCGTGTCGGGCCACGCTCAGTGTAGGGTTCCGTAGTTTTCCGTATTTTTGTCAAAAACTACTGAACCTATCAAGTTCAAAACAATTTTCCTAGAAAGTATTTATAAAGTTCTACTTTTGTGATTTTTTTCATATTTTTCAAACATATGGTTCAAAAGTTAGAGGGGGGGGGGACGCACTTTTTTTTCTTTTAGGAGCGATTATTTCCGAAAATAATAATATTATCAAAAAACGATCTTAGCAAACCCTTATTTATTTTTTAATACCTATCCAACAATATATCACTCGTTGGGGTTGGAATGAAAAAAAAATATCAGCCCCCACTGTACATGTAGGGGGGGGGGGGGTACCCTAATAAAACATTTTTTTCTATTTTTTATTTTTTCACTTTGTTGGAGTGATTGATATACAAATACATATTGGTACCAAATTTTAGCTTTCTAGTCCTAACGGTTACTGAGATTATCCGCGGACGGACGGACGGACGGACAGACGGACGGACAGACGGACGGACGGACGGACAGACAGACATGGCGAAACTATAAGGGTTCCTAGTTGACTACGGAACCCTAAAAAGATGCAGTACTCTAAGACAAAACTATTTCCCACAGGTACGCAGCAGTCCGCAAAAAGCATTCCCTCCGAGGCAAACTCGACGAACGACTTCCCCTCCTTGCCATCCGCCTCCCTGACAAACTCACGCGCGCTCGCCCCGACGCGTTACGCGCGCTGAAAGCGAACGCGCACGTGCTGACTACAGCGCATGACCTTCATGCGACGATTTTGG
Source organism: Leguminivora glycinivorella (assembly GCF_023078275.1). Classification (NCBI taxonomy): domain Eukaryota; kingdom Metazoa; phylum Arthropoda; class Insecta; order Lepidoptera; family Tortricidae; genus Leguminivora; species Leguminivora glycinivorella. The sequence goes on from NC_062990.1 coordinate 14,099,308, forward strand.
ATGCTGTTGGTTTGAGAAAACATTGGAATCCGTATAAAGTGAAAGGAGCAGATCTGAAGAGGGGATTGACTTGGCTAGAACCTGTAAGTACTTTAGATTAAGACTTGTTTGTTTTATACCAGGCTCGTAGGCGTTAAATGCGCTTAAAGCGAACGCGCACGTGCTGACTACAGCGCATGACCTTCATGCGACGATTTTGGATGCTGTTGGTTTGAGAAGACATTGGGTTAAAGTAAAAAAGAAGTTAAAGACTTATAAGGTGAAAGAAGCGAATCTGATGAGGGGGTTGACTTGGCTAGAACCGGTAAGTACTTTACTTTAGCTATTGTCTATTGGTCAAGGTTGACATGCTTAAAGCGCGCTTCAAGCTAACGCGCACGTTCTGACAACAGCGCATGACCTTCATATGCGACTATTTTTGAATGCTGTTGGGTTGAAAAGGCATTGGAATCCATTTAAGGTGAAAGGAGCTTGGAATCTGAAGAAACTTGGTTAGAATTGGTGAGTAATATAGTTTAAAAAGTTACGCGTTGAGCGCGCTTCAAGCGAATTCGCACGTTCTGGAACAGCGCATAATCTTTACGTGACAATATTAATCATATTATATGTAGATGCTGTTGGTTTGAGGAGACATTGGAATCCTTATAAAGACTTGGTTTGAACCGGTAAATAACTTAAATTAAAAAAGTTGTTGATTGTAAGTAGATACTATAGAAACTTAAAAGCTACGTTACGTTCTGTCGACTTCTGCATTATGATTTTTGACGATGATGATTTAATTAATGCGTTCCTAGGAATTCTTACAAACTAAGTACAAGAGACGGATTTGAAGGTCTTCAATCGCTAAACTTTACCTATGATTAATAAAATAGCTTGTTGGTGGAAGTTTATTCCATCGTCACATTCCTATCCACAAATCATGGCAAACCCATGAATTGCCATGGATTGTTCTCAAAGACTTCAGATATTATCTTCTTGTACCTTCCTTAAAAGTGCTTTAAAAGTGCTTATTGTAAGCCTATTTGAATATAGTATTTTATGCAACTGGTGGTTAAAAGAGGTCAAAAAAGGTGAGTGGCGTGGGTAACAATTTGAGGCGAAGCCGAAAATTGTTAATAAAGACGCCACGAGCATTTTTTGACTCAGTTAAACACCGTTGCATACAATACTTTTTCTACGACCAAGCACTTATTTTGAAAGAAAATTATAAATCAACAAATACCTACTTTCAGTCATCTTAGTTATCTAGAGGACCGCCTACCATTTTGAATATGCAGTTTGAGTGCAAACATGAAAATAAAACTGTCTATGGTATGGTTCTTTGAAGCCTGGCCACTAAGACGAATCGAGCCGAGTTGAATCGAGTTCTCATACATTTGAATGCGATTCGACGCGTCGCCAATGAACGCAGCAGAAAACGAAGGAGTCTCGACTCTGCGAATTGGTTTGTTAAGTTGGTAGCAATGTATTTACTGAACTATAACAGCTATATCGTGCTACTGCTACTAAATGTTTTCAGGGTATAGACTAGATAGACTTGTCCTGACATCTTTTATGTAGGGTTTTAAAATTCTATGCACGACCTTGTAACTCACGAATAACAATACGGGAGTAGAAAAAAGAATATTTTGACTTTGACATTGACTTACTCATATCCCGGACAGAATCTTACGTACACAATTTTTCAGATCCCTAGCAGGCGATCTTGCAGCGAAGCTGGTATCGAGACGCATTGGTGCACCTGCCTCGTCTGGCAAAACGTGTCAGATTCAGATCCGATGTACAACAGGACTGTTGCTGCTTTGATAGACTATATCAATAAATTTACAAAGGATGCTGGGTATGTTGGAAGTTATTATAAGATTTATATTATACTAAGCCTTCTTAGTAGTAACCATCAGTTAACCCTGCTAACCCTGCTGTGCACTCCCAAAGTGTCCAAGGTTGCCTCTTTATCAAAAAGAAATAGAAACAGGCGGTGCCTAAATGCAGAGGTAACTAAGTTTTAAGACTGACCTCCGTGGCACAGTATAATAAAGAGTACTATCGTACAGTATGGCCACTCCCTGCTTCTCACTGAAAGTGCCGCCCACACGCTCTCAGTTACTTCACAGTTACCGCATGTCCATAACGCTACCAGTCGTGCTGTCATATCTTGTAGATGTAGATGTAGTGTAGGGACGCCTGGGTGCGTAGCCGAATGGCACAAATGCTCACGAAACGCTCACGAAACGAAATGCTAGTAGATATCTATCTCTATCGCTCGTGCGTATTGGCGCGACAGAGCCAGACTAACTGGCGCGGCGTTTCGTTTTCGTTTGGCGTCGGAGAAATGCCATTCGGCTACGCACACTGGCCGGATACAGGCGGGCTGTCGAGCGTTCATTCAGCCCAATTCCCTGGAGTTGGAGGTGCAGGTTACTGGCCCGGCTGCCCTCCCAAACTTCTCTCCTCAAATCTTCTTGTTTTCCTGCAGAACAGAAGTACATCTTTAAGTTCGACATCCTTGAGTTCATCTTCTCTCAAACTGTCTCTACCGAATGTATCATATCGCAGTGCCGCATACATGATACATTCTGCTAGTAAGTTCAAGCTTGTCTCCTTACCACAGTGTGGACAGGATTCGTCACTACTGATACCTAATATCTTCATATATCTGTTGAGAGTGTTGTGTCCCGTTATAATACCGGTCAACATTCTTAGACTTTTTTTACCTAGTTTCAGAAGATACCTAATTCTCATCTGGTCTCTACCTTCTATCATCATCTTCGTCTGTCTGCAACTGGTCTCTCTTTCCCAGTCTCTTGGAGCTTCCATCTCTTTTATCTTCTCAATGACTTCCTTCGTGACGTCAGCTGACATCGGCAGAGCCGGTTCCGGACACAAGAATTCCGTCTCCTACCCCGCCCTTGCCAACTCGTCCGCTGTCATATCTTACTCATATAAGCATGGTACGCGTTTGCCTACACAAGCTTGGACTGTGTGCGTAGGAACGCGATTCTTTCATATATTTGATCGCCATTGTCCGAGGTATGTCCATGTCCATGGTCTCAAAGAAGGCTTTAAGAAAATTGTAAATATCTTTTAGATATTCTTCAATTCGTGTTATCTTTGTCAACAGGCCTCAATGCGTTCCTCGTACCGTGGCGTCTACAAGTTATGTACTGCGTCAGCGAGTCAACAACCGACTTCTTGCCTTCAACACCGCTATAGACTACGACACTTATTTAGGACTGTTCAACGTTAAGACAGAGATCACTATGGAGAATTTTCAGATTGGAGTAAGTAGCATTAAAATATTATTATAAATAATATTGTCTTCGGTTACCGCGATAGTTACTCATGAAATAAAACTATGGAAACGGATTAAATCGCGTATAATGAATTTACAATTCATCCCGACGTTTCGAACTCTTTACAGCGTTCGTGGTCCGCTGGCCACCCGCTGGTGACTGAGGAAAAATTACAATGTATAAGCTACCCACATAGAAAAAATATTAACGAACCATGACCACAAATAATATAGATTTCTAAGGCAGGTTCACACACTATTAATAAAGCTAGTTATACAATATTCAAAAAATTTACCATTACTATGTTAAAAAAAATTATAATAATAATTAACCAATTAACCTACACAAACATTGACAAAGAACAAACTGCAAATTTCCAAATATTTTTTTTTTTTAAACATAGTAATGGTAAATTTTTTGAATATTGTATAACTAGCTTTATTAATAGTGTGTGAACCTGCCTTAAAAATCTATATTATTTGTGGTCATGGTTCTTTAATATTTCTTCTATGTGGGTAGCTTGCACATTGTAATTTTTCCTCAGTCACCCGTTGACCACGAACGCTGTAAGGAGTTCGAAACGTCGGGATGTATTTTAAATTCATTATACGCGATTTAATCCGTTTCCATAGTTTTATTTTATTATTATACACTTAGAATTATTAATTAATTTTCTTGTGCAGAGCAAAAAAAGTATAGGACTGTCTCAGGGGTCCTTTCTTGATCCACATGAATATTTAATTACTTATCTTATAAAATTAAATATTGTGTCAAATGGAAAATAAGTATAATCTAGTAGTGTGTTTTATCTGTACTATACAATGAAAAATATAATCCATACTTATATTATAAATGGGAAACTGTGAGTTATTATTATTGTCTGTGTGTCTGGTTGTTTGTTCGTTTTTCACGGCAAAACGGAGCGACGGATTGACGTGATAAGTGGAGATGGTTGAAGGAATGGAGAGTGACCATAGGCTACTTTTTGTCTCTTTCTAACGCGAGCGAAAACGCTTGCAAAAGCTAGTATAATATATTTAATAGTAGTATACGAAAAAAATCGAGTTAATAAATAATTGATCTTCTTTTAATTTAGTTTCTGAATTGTATTCAACAATTTTTTTTTATTGTATTTTATGGGCTCTCTTTTAAAATAACATAAACCGGTATTCTGGTTACAGATGTAGACTCTACTCCGTACTTTAGTCACTGCAACTATCATCTGGAAAGATGCTGTGTGGCCAATGATGATGATGATTTTTTATTCCAAGAAAAAAATCACAGCATTACAGCTTATACTTATAGGCCAATGCGCTGTAAAATTGAAATATTATGTTAAAATAAGCAAAAAGTATAAGCACACACAAATAAAACAAGCATTATTAAAAAGATAGCTCACAGAAGCGTATAAAATAGGAACGAAGTTGTCTAAATCTATCATTAAATAAATCGCATTCTGGTGCAACGTTTAAAAATTGATTTAAAAGAGCTCGTGAATAAAATAAAGGAGAGTGTTGGTGCGTCACAGTTCGGGCCACGTTCTCCGCAAGAAGACGATGGTTGCGGCTACGTAAGTAGTTATCGGGAACGAATAGACTACACGTTCTATTAACCAGGTCAGAGCAATCTGAATCTCCTCTTAAAATCTGACAAGTAAAGGGCAACAAGTTAGAAATACGTCTAATCTCTAGGGAGTTGAAACCTAACATACCAAGTAATGATGTTGGTTTCAGATTGAGTCAAACCCAGGAGGTGCAGTTTACGAAGCGTCACTGACGTACAATGTTAATGAAGATAAATTCGTGGTACAGTCAAGGGATATATCAAGAGTGAACGCGTAAGTATAATTTTTCTAAAATTATACAATGCGTTCGTCGCTTACCAAATTTTTCGGAAGAAAGTAAAATAAATAGGAAAAGACAATACAATAAGAACTATCAAATAAAAAGATACTTTTCTCAAACATGCAATGAAATATTGTCTTTACGTTCCTTAAAATTGGCTGGGAAGTATCGCTTTTTGGGCGCAACAACTCGAGAGGACTGTAAAGGGATTTCATATTATTTTTTAGGCCTAGGCCTGCAAAGTAACTTTTTTAAGTAAGCTGTCAGAACTGTCATGTCACTTTTTTTTTAATTTTTGTGTGACCTGGATACTTGTCACACTTGACGTTTGAGTGTATTTGTATTTTGTCACTTAATAAATAAAATATTGTCCTTTAGAGCATTTTTTTTATTTCATTGTATGTTTGAGAAAAGCACTATACATGCCTCGGCGTGAAAACGGATTCCCGGCCTCGTATCCCTATCCGGCCTCGCTCGCACGCTCGCTCGGCCGTATATACCCACTTGGCCGGAAATCCTCATTTTCCCGGCCTCTGATGTAATGTACTAATGTCGACTGTAATTTGACCCGCGTATGCTGCGAATATTGATTTCACATAACTTTTATTGCACTGACAAGACGATATTGGTCAAAATGAGAAGGAAAACAAGTTTTATAATAGTACGAGTTCTTAACCAGATCTATAGTCCCGTCTTGCAGAAAGCATGAAACTTGGCATGTATGTAGCTTATAGGGTTATAAGAAATAACAGAAGTAGAAACACGCCGAGGTGTCAATGTTTCCCCTCTTTCCCCCCACTTTTGTATCCCTGTTTTCAGTTTTTTTATATTTCCATGAAAACCGTAGAAGCTACAATAATAACGTCTAAGAGAAGTATATTCTCTATGAAATTCTCTACAATATTGTCTTTGGAAGTATATAGCTAGAACTTATAATTTTCAAACTATGCTCATTTTCCCTTTGCCATATTTGTGTTTGGTGACCAGTAGGATAAGTAAGGCCAGCGACTTTGCACTTTTGCCTGTGGCGATGTTGCTTGGCAAAATTGTTCCTTGGGTTAAACTGATCCGATTTAGCCCAATAGTCATGAAATCGCACGTGACTGCTCCCCACAAAGAGAAGGGGAAGGGGCCGGTTCCCTCGATGAAATCTATGCAATACTTCTTCTTGCTCTTAGCGACTAGGGCAAATCGTATATCATTTCCGTGTAATGTAGGGACGTGTTAATCGTTTCTGAAAAAATCGTTGCACCTTTTCATACAAAAATAACGATTTTATAAAAAAATAATGTTTTTTTTATGTATTTAGTTGTAACAGTTATGGCATTTACAATTAAATCCTGGCAATTATTTCATCAATAAATAAAAAAATGGGACAGGTTAACCCAAAATCCAGTTCTGATGATAGGATCCTGGAGAAGTCAAGGGATCTCCTCAAATCTTAAAGGCATAGATATGGTGATTTTTGGGTTTTTAAAAGAACATCATGCATTTACGTTCAGAACAGTGACATTTGGTGCATTTCAACTGCTGATGGTGATCAGAACGGAACTCTTCAAATCTGAACGGCACACTTATGACTTTTGTATTTTTATAAGATTATCTGCATTTATGTTCAGAACAGTGAAATTTCGTGCAGTGGAACTGCTGGTGTTCATCAGAACGGAACTCCTCCAATCTGAACGGCACACGTGTAATGATTTTGGTACTTTTATAATAACATCATGCATTTACGTTCCGAACAGCGACATTTGGTGCAGAGGAACTGCTGATGGGGAGCTGAGAGAGGAGTTCCTCAATCCTCAAATCAGAACGGCATACTTCTAGTGACTTTGGTATTTTTAAAAAAACAGCATGCATTTGATTCGTTCAGAAATCTCCTAACAAGAGCTATGCGTCGTTGAGGAGTTCCGTTCTGACCATCGTCAGCAGTTCCACTGCATCAAATGTTAGTTCTGAACTTAAATGCATGATGTTCTAATAAAAATACCAAAGTCACTACAAGTGTGCCGTTCAGATTTCAGGAGTTTCATTTTGATCGTCATCAGGAGTTCCACTGCACCAAATGTCGTTGTTCTGCACGTAAATGCACGATGTTCTTATAAAAATAACAAAGTCATTACAAGTCTGCCGTTCAAATTTAATGAGTTACGTTCTGATGATCATCAGCAGTTCCACGGCAACAAATGTCACTGTTCTGAACGTAAATGCATGCTGTTCTTTTAAAAACACAAAAATCACTACATCTATGCCTTTAAGATTTGAGGAGATCTCTTGACTTCTCCAGAATCTCATCATCAGAACTGGGTTTTGGGCTAACCTGTCCTATTTTTTTTATTTATTGATGAGATAATTGCCACGATTTAATTGTAAATGCCATAACTGTTACAATTAAATACATAAAAAAAAACATTATAATGTTATAAAATCGTTATTTTTGTATGAAAAGGAGCAACGATTTTTTCAGAAACGATTAACACGTCCCTACATTACACGGAAATGATATACGATTTGCCCTAGTCGCTAAGAGCAAGAAGAAGTATTGCATAGATTTCATCGAGGGAACCGGCCCTTTCCCCTTCTCTTTGTGGGGAGTAGTCACGTGCGATTTCATGACTATTGGGCTAAATCGGATCAGTTTGACCCAAGGCACAATTTTGCCAAGCAACATCGCCACAGGCAAAAGTGCAAAGTCGCTGGCCTTACTTATCCTACTGGTCACCAAACACAAATATGGCAAAGGGAAAATGAGCATAGTTTGAAAATTATAAATTCTAGCTATTTACTTCCAAAAACAATATTGTAGGGAATTTCATAGAGAATATACTTCTCTTAGACGTTATTAACTTATTATTGTAGCTTTTTACAGTTTTCATGGAAATATAAAAAACTGAAAACAGGGATACAAAAGTGGGGGGAAAGAGGGGAAACATTGACACCTCGGCGTGTTTCTACTTCTGTTTTTTCTTATAACTCTATAAGCTACCTACATGCCAAGTTTCATGCTTTCTGCCAGACGGGACTATACATTCATACTAATTATCCGTTAACGCCCCGCACTATACTGACATTTATAACACAGACTAATAATTAGGCCGGAATCAGCGCGTCTAAACAAAACGCAGAGCCTTAGATTTTATTCAAAATTTGTCAATTTTGTTCGACAGTTACCGTGGAGAATCGGACTGCATTCTGGACTCTCATCCACACCTCGCCCCGTACTGCTACTGCAAACACAAAGACTGAACTGATCTAGCCAAATTTAACTAGTTAGTATGGCTCTGTGATCCAAAGAGGATCTTGGCCTCCAAAACGAGAGCACGCTACAACATACCGATCTTGCGAAGCTTCCTGCCAATTATCGGCTTGTAGCTGACACAGATCCGCCATCACGCTGTCTCCTCAGCGGTATCTGACCGAATTTACTTTCTCTAAATGTTATTGAGGACTTTGTATTCTCTGCCAACGCATAAGGTGCAACACCATTGTTGCTAGCCACTGCAAATTATGTAGGCAAAAAACAAGGTAAGTCAAGTTCTTTTGATGATGATGATGATGATGATGTCCTCCCAGACGTATCCGTCGACGGCGACATCCTGGCAAGCTTTATTTTTTTTTATTTTTATTATTTACTATTATTTCTGAAAAAGAGAGGGATTTGTTTAAACTAAATCTTTGCGTGCATGAGCACGAGCGTGACTTGCAAATCCGAATTTGGTCTTGAAAGTCCGACAGCACGGAGCACAGTAGAGCTGACCAGAAGAGTTATAAGTATAGTTGTAGGAGGGCTTGGGACGAGATTTTCGGAGCTGACGTTTGGCGTCAAGGTCTTCAAGTCGGGCTTGTTCAAAGTTACTAAGTCCCGTATTGACAGCAGTTCGCCAGTCCGATCTCCGAGTAGCAAGCTCCTCCCACGACTCGCATGATATGCTACAGGCCGACAAGTGGCGTTTTAGGACATCTCTGTAACGTAGGTACTGCCCGCCAGCCTTGCGTTTGCCTGCGGCTAGCTCAGAGTAAAACACTGCCTTAGGCAGTCTCGATGGCGCCATACGTACAAGATGCCCACACCAACGCAATTGGCCTTTCATGAGCAGACACTCCATGCCCGGGATGCCCGTTCGACGAAGAACCTCCAAGTTCTTTTAAATAGTGTACCACAAAGCCTGAGTGGCCTAGCGGTAAGAGCGTGCGACTTTCGATCCTGAGGTCGCGGGTTCGAACCCCGGCTCGTACCAATTAGTTTTTCGGAACTTATGTGCGAAATGTCATTTGACATTTGCCAGTCGCTTTTCGGTGAAGGAAAACATCGTGAGGAAACCGGACTAATTCCAATAAGGCCTAGTTACCCTTCGGGTTGGAAGGTCAGATGGCAATCGCTTTCGTAAAACTAGTGCCTACGCCAAATCTTGGGATTAGTTGTCAAAGCGGACCCTCAGGCTCCCATGAGCCGTGGCAAATGGCGAGATAACGCAAGGAGGATGATGATGAAAGCCTGAATGGACGCTCGAAGTGGAGCATTCGGCGGGGCGTGCGGAGGGTCGAGTCAGGACACTTGTACGAGTATGAGCTTCAATTGTTTGATATTCACGCCGCACCCCCCACTGCACTCTTAACAGGATATTGATATGAGCCTGCGCTCAGACCTTCCACGTATACTTCTTAAACGTCTACCGGATCATCAAGTCATATTGGTAAATCAATAGTTTTGAATATTCATATAACTGATGCGCCACTGCTGTTAATTAAGTTGATGTTACTCCATCAACTTAATTTGAAGAAATACTACTGTATTTCTTCAAAATTCAAAAATTTTAAAGGCTTAGCCAAACACAGGGCGCGGCGCAGCGCCGCGATCGCGCGGTGCGACCGTAGCACGTGCTAACAGGTTAGCAACGTCAAACAGACTGCGTCCCGCCGGCATCGCGCCCCGCTTCTGCCGCGCGGCGCGGACGCAGCGCTGTGAGCCGCGGAACAGTCAAGGAATAAGCGACCCTCCGCGGGCGCATGGTGTAAAGGCGAGAGTCGCGCCCACATTGCACCGCGTTCACGCGCGTGATGAGGGCGTGTTGAGAACGCGAGGCCGGCGTGATCCGAGCGCGCCCTGTTTGAACAGTCATCGCGTCGGCATCACGCGGCGCGGACGCCACGCTACGTCGCGCCATGTGTTTGGCCAAGCCTTAAGACGTAATATATTGTACAATCTCTAGGTGAATCTTCCTAAAAACCATAGTTTGTTATACCCTATGTTTTTACTGTAAGAAGTAAAAGTGAGTGAAAATTAAAGGAAAAATTTACACCTCCGGCAGTACTCGAACCTGCGACCTCTGGCTTTGCCGGAGCCGGCCGCGCTCCTAACTGCGCCACTGATGCCTGCTGGATGTTTGCGAATTTATCCATGCCTTTCCTCAATTAATTCGCGGCTGGCTCCGGCAAAGCCAGAGGTCGCAGGTTCGAGTCCTGCCGGAGGTGTGATTTTTTCCATTTTTCAAGTGAGTGTCTTATTTATGTAGTAGGTATGGATGACGAAATATACGTTTGAAGTTTATGCCAAATAATCAGTATGCTGATTTGGTGCTCCATTCCTATAGTCAATCGACAGTGCCATAGTACAACATAATGTAGATACTGTAATATACGAGTATTCGATGGTCATTTTTGTATAATTTTGCAATAAGTAGTTTCGTATATCTGTGTATTAGTAAAGAAAAACGATTTATTACAATTTATACGACATTTGAGGAAACTATGAGTTTAAATAAAATTGTAGAATCAGCAACAAAAATATAAATACAGCCAAAATTATGTGTACACGGCCAAAAGTCACACCTCGGACAATGGCGGTCAAATATATGAAAGAGGCGCGTTCCTACGCACACAGTTTAAGCTCGTGTAGGTGAACGCGTCATGCTTGTGTGAGTAAGATGTGACAGGTCGCCTGGTCGCGTTTTTGACAGGCGGTAACTGTGTAACCGAGAACGACACTAAGCGGGGGTGACCATACTGTACGATAGTACTCTTTATTATACTGTGGTAAAGTCCTGTATACATTTGTTTGGCACTTTGGCAGTTTTCATATTTTTGCAAATCATTGCAATTGCTTGTACAAGTAAAATATTCTCTAATTATTGTTGAGGTTTCTTGGTTGAAGGTGGTGATTGGTACTTATTGCCTAATTTTAAGTTTATAATAGTACACAATCATAAGGAAGGTGGATATGTTTTGGATAGGCAAGTATAATTTAAATATGTTAAATTATTGGGTTGGCACAAAAGTAATGACACACTCTATAAAACTCTATACATTTCCTTACTTAAGTTAATTGTTTTCGATAATATTCTAGTATGTTGTAGAACCTTCTAGGTACTTCTAATGTGAGGGTATATAAAGCCGCCCTCGTGATTGGTTTAGTTAGATTGAAATAAAATGGACGAGCGACAAGTTCGAACACTTTACTTATACGAGTACTTGTTAGGCCACAGTGCGCGGGCTGCGGCTGACAATATCAACACTGCATTGGGCGCTGGAAGTACAAGCCATGCCACGGTGTCCAGATGGTTTGACCGTTTTAAATCAGGAGACAGGCGCCTTGAAAGTCAGTCACGCTCAGGGCGACCACCTGCATTCAATGATGACGATTTACGCCGCGAACTACAGTCGAATCCTGATGCTACTACTCGTGAATTAGGGGAAGCACTTAACTGCAGTCACCACGCTGTGGAATACCATCTGCATGAGCTTGGGTATCGAAAAGTTTTGGCTCGATGGGTACCGCACATCCTTACCGACGCCAGTCGTGCAGTCCGTGTCGCCATCTGTCAATCACTTTTGCTGCGACCCCGACGTAAAGAGTTTTTGACTGATCTGGTTACGGAAGATGAATCATGGATTTATTATGAGAACGATACACGTCGTGCTTTTTGGCTGCCTCGAGAAGAAACGCCACCAACTCAACCGAAGCTGAGTCAAAAGAACCGCTTAAAAGTTTTGCTTTGTTGTTTCTGGGACTCGCAAGGCATGCTGTTTCATGAACTAATACACAATGAAACTCTAAACGCTAACAAATATTCAACACAGCTCACCGAACTATCTTCTGCTATCAAGAAAAAACGACGAAGACGAGCCACTGTATTATTTATTTATTATTTTATTTATTTTAGGTAATTACAAACATAAATCTCTAATTAATTTACATAGTATCGTTAAACCAATAAGTTTTGTCTCGATACCTATTCCATTCCGCGGTAGATGTTATACAATACAACAATCATATAATTATGTATGTATTCTATTCATTATACATATTATATAACCAAAACAAGGAACCGCCAACATTGCACTGAGCGCAAATAGCATTTAAGTAATAGCACATAATTATTGTCACTTATTTTCCTTGTTGTTGGCAGCCGCCCTCTTTGACCGGACCGGTTTGCGCTCGGCCAAATACAGGATGCTCTAATTATGTACTCAAAGTATTTTATGATAATAAATATTTTATTGAGTTTGTTATATAATAAATAGAAAAAGAAAACAATGGAAATCAATTCTGACACTACTAAATATTTCTAAGTTATTATAAATTAAACTATAAATTTTAAATTGTATCTTTTTGAATCTGTTCCAGCATTCCCTTTTTAAGATAACTTTTGATATTATTAGGTGTAAGTTCAGCTTTCCATTCCGATGGTAGTTTATTTATTACGTCTGGTAGTATATAATGCGATGTTCTTCGTCCATAGAAATTTTTAAATTGAGGTTTCTTCAACATATGATTTATAACTTGCCGGGTAATTTTTGGGTGATCAACTAAATGCTGTATTTCTGTTCTAAAATATTGTTCCTTCAGAATTTGATATTTAAATTTCACATGTACTGGTAAAACTTTGCAGAAACTAAATAGGTCTATATCAGATTTACGGTTATTTCTAATACTGAAAGGGACAACAAGCTTAAGTAACCTAACCTGCAGATTGTATATCTTGTCAAGATGAGACTTAAAGGTGCGCCCGTAGCTAGTCAAACCGTATGAAATAATGCTTTCCACAAGCGCGTTATAAATATCTAATCGGATTTTAAACGGAATTTAATTGTAATTTTACTGCATGATAACGCTCGACCTCATGTCGCATCTACCGTTCGCCAACAGCTGCAGAACTTGGGCTGGGAGACGATAACCCACCCACCTTATTCTCCAGACCTCGCACCATCAGACTTTCATTTGTTTAGAGCCCTGAAACGACATTTGCGGGATAAACAATTCATTCATTTCCATGATGTACAGGTGGAGTTGAACAACTTTTTCGAGGCACAGCCATCAGAATTCTGGGCGAAAACATCCAAACTTTGCCTGTGATTACATCATCGACTAAGCTTTTTATATTGTAATAATAATAAAAAATATAAAACGTAAACCAAGTGTCTCATTACTTTTGTGCCAACCCAATACATTTCGTATTCTTACAATTGTGTTTACCTATTACCTACTGGCAAACTTTGGAACCTGAACAATAGTTCGATAAAATTAATCGTATATCGGTGCGTCCCTATCGCACTAACAAATAGTGCGAAAAGGACGGCCTGACGTTATAACGTTAATCATGCGACCGGGCATTTTTTTTAATGTTGTGTACGTAATTTTAAGTCAATTGTGTTTTTTTTTTTCTTTTTGTGTTTCTGTGTTGCATTTGTAATTGTGTGTTATTGCAGCATTCAAATAAAGCTTTTATCTATCTATCTTTAGCGAAAAAAGATCCAAAAACTTTTTTTTCTAAAATAGAAATGTTTTTACTACTCAGAATCACGAGTTTTTCGACCCTAGTAGGTGATAAAAAAGCGACCATTTTTTGTCTCTTGTTTTTTGCCCTAGATAGTAGAATTCTGAGTAGGAAAAATATAAAATTTACCTATATTAGAAAACAAACATTTTAGTGATTTACTCGCGAAAATGCCCAGCCATGCTTACGCCGTGTCTTGCGTGGGCGACGGTCGCGCGACTGTCGCGCGACCATCGCCGTCGCGTCTCATAATACTTCCATATCGATTAGGTTTGATTTCGTATGCGTCGCTTCGCTGTCGCCCACGCAAGCCACGGCGTTACCTGTACCTGCCCGTAGTAAATATGTTGTAAATAAAATAAAAATACACGTATTATGTTACAATAGGCGAGACGACTAAAAAAAATTTTTAGTTCATCAGTTAGATCGTCGTAAACGAAAAATGACGACGGTACAGTGCGTTGAAGTTTTGCGTGACGTCACGCCTAGGTACAATTTTTGGGTGCGCCAAAGTTCATATAAAATTGTTATGTAGATTATTGGTAGTCCGAAAATGTTTCTCATACATTATAACGATCATTATTTATAACAATTTTATGTTAATAACTATCATAACTTCGAATGACTTATGTTCATAATGTCATTCATCATAAATACGTTTTTATACTAATGTTTATGCTTATATACTTATTGATCATAACGATTGCGAGTAATATAATTTATCGTTATATTATTGTTAACAGAACAGACATCACATGTGACAATCCAGTTAGGTGCGACGACGAGCGTAGCGAGGAGGAGCGTGTTAGGTTGACCTTGAGCGAACCAGAAACGAATTTTTAATGTAAATTGTATATGTCACTGTAAAAGCTTCAAGCGCGCTTCTATAAATGGCACAAGTTTGTCATAGAAATTCCCCAAAACTTTTTAAATAATTTTATGATGAATGATTTTCTTAAACACAAAATTATGAATGTTATTAAATATTTGTATAGAATTTATAATTAAAAATTTTCGACTAAATGATTATTATGAACCACATAGTAGTACTATTGATAATAATGAAACAAAATTATGATAAGTAAAATTATGAGAAATGATCATTCGGAGCACAAATCGGTATAAACAATGATTTTATAACAAATAGTTTTATATGAGCCAATATGGACCCACAATTTTTACCTAACAGTGACGTCACAAGCCCCCACTCCCGAGCGTTGATGCCCTGTATCTTTTCATTCGTTAGATAAAGCGAAAAATATGTGTTCAGTATTTTTGGAGGATCTAACTGACGAACTAAACAGAATGCCATTTTTTAAATGTAGTCGTCATCCCTATTGTATCTGAATAAACGTCTAAAAGTACATGTATGTACAAAAGTGGCAGAGTACATTAAATAAGTACAATGCAATATTATTTACATTTTTACAACACTTATGCATTGGTATTACTTAAAATTAATTGTTTTTAAACTATGAGTACTTAAATGAAATGATCAGGTGCTGTATGAGACATAGTTTCAAAATTATTTATATTATATTTAAGATGAAATTTAGTAAATTATGCTTTTTTGATGTTCATTTAAATACTATAATATAATAGTAATTGATAAATAAACTTAACTACTATTTTGTTAGTAAGGTTCAGTACTTTTAGTATAAGTGCCTTTGCTTTTAGTATAAGTGCTTTAGTATAAGTGCCTTTTGGCATTAAGTCCGCCATTTGTACATTTTTGTATATTTTGTGCAATAAAGTTTAAATAAATAAATAAATAAATATAAGTATGTTATATTTCATAACATTGTTGTTTCATACATCAGGTTAAGAATTAAAACTGCGAATTTATCGAATACTTATTCGGCCTAATTCAAATATGGATGGGATTATGAAGGTATCAATAGTGACATTTTTGAAGAATCCCATCCATACCCTCGAGCTGATTTTTATAAACTCGAATGGGGCCGATCCATGATATGATATAATATTTATTTGAAGAAAATACTTCTAATGAAATTGCACAAGGTCTGAATATGTTAAATATACATTTTGTATGTAAAATAAACAAACAGTAGGTAAATTTGTAGATGATCTTTTTCGATTTGTCCAATATTTGCATTTTGTTTATGGGTGAATCAACTTTTTCTTGCCTGTTGTTGCCAGGGTTACGGTCCCCTGGGTCACGCTGGTGTTATGCAAAATTATGATACTTAAACAATGAAAACATGCATTTTTCTGGTGTTAACAAGCCCTTTCCTTAATTGCCACCCACAAACATGGACTACATGCATGGTTGCATAATTTCAGTAGCATAATTTTGCATAAAACCAGAAGAAAAAGTTGATTCACCCTTATGCAGTTAGTATTAAGAGTTTTGAATGATTCACGGTTATTTTCATTAAACTTATATTGACCGGGATATAGACCGTGATTACCTTTTAACACCGGTGAAGTCAGAATTGAACAAAGGTAGTGTAGTGACACTGTGAGTGTAGTGTGTTTGGACAGACCATCGAGTGTGAATGCGACCAGCGGGCCGATTTTTGAGTCTCATGCGTTCGAATTCAGAAAATTGTCACTGAAAATAATAAGCAAATCACCGTTTTCAACCGGTATTTTAGTGACAAAATCCCGTGTGCGAGATTCTAAAATCGCCCCCCTGGTAACGCTGAAAGTGAACGCAGCCGACGCGCGCGAAGGAGGGTAGATCGCGCGCTGTCTATGCAACTTTAACTTCCACCCGCTTTCGTCAGTTTTCCGTGATCATGATGCATGCAACTGCGTCGAAATGTCGGGAGCTCGACAAAAATCAAAAAGGTAATCCAGCAATTCCCGTCAACTTTGTACAAAAATTAAGGGAAAAGTTAAATTTGTTTTTATTAATTCCTATTTTGTTACCAAGATTTTGTTGATTAATTGAGATTTTATTAAGTTTTATTTCGTCATTAAGGTTCTCTAGTATCTATATTTTCTTAATTATAACAATTATCCTGTATATATCTTACGAAAGTCGAATTATATTACTAAATGTTGGTAACAAAATAGGATCAATTAAAATTTGCTCACGTGGCATTGTACAAAGTTGACGGGAATTGCTGAATCACGGTCTATATCCCGGTCAATATAAGTCAGTTATAGAATTTATTACGCTTTTGTGTTAAATAAAAAAAACGAATTACGTTATCCTTGTTTTCTTTTTATTTTATTATTTATTCATCATCCTCCTTGCGTTATCCCGGTCCCATTTGCCACGGCTCATGGGAGCCTGGGGTCCGCTTTGACAACTAATCCCAAGATTTGGGCACCAGTTTTTAACCCCCGACGCAAAAACGAAGGGGTGTTATAAGTGTCTGTCTGTCTGTTTGTCTGTCTGTCTGTGTGTGTGTGTCTGTCTGTGGCATCGTAGCTCCCGAACGGATGAACCGATTTTGATTTAGTTTTTTTTGTCTGAAAGCTGAGTTAGTCGGGAGTGTTCTTAGCCATGTTGTATGAAAATCGGTCCACTATGTCGCGGTCGGGGGTTTTTTCAAAATTTTAATTTTGTGGTTAGGTTATTACGAAAGCGACTGCCATCTGACCTTCCAACCCGAAGGTAAACTAGACCTTATTGGAATTAGTCCGGTTTCCTCACGATGTTTTCCTTCACCGAAAAGCGACTGGCAAATATCAAATGACATTCCGCACATAAATTCCAAAAAACTCATTAGTGCAAGCCGGGGTTCGAACCCGCGACCTCCGGAACGAAAGTCGCACGTACTTACCGCTAGGCTACCAGCGCTTTATGAATTAGGTATTCTTTATTCTTTTTAAACCCCGACGCAAAAACGACGGGGTGTTATAAGTTTGACGTGTCTGTCTGTGTGTGTGTCTGTCTGTGGCATCGTAGCTCCTGAACGGATAAACCGATTTCAATTTATTTTTTTTTATTTGAAAGCTGTGTTAGTCGGGAGTGTTCTTAGCCATGTTTCATGAAAATCGGTCCACTAGGTTGCGGTCGGGTTTTCAAAATTTTAATTTTGTGGTTAGATTATTACTTTTTTTTGTCTTTCCCATCACGGAACAATGGTATTCCGGACCTTTGGGAGGGTTTACTGACGATTCGCCAAAAAACGTTTCCCAAAGTTTCACATTCCAAACTATTATTCCCAAATTATCATTTCCCAAATAAAACGTTTGGCAAAACAACTTATCGCAAATTGACATTTAGCAAAACTTTTTTTGGCAAGTATTTGTTTCCCAAAATATTTACTTGGTCAAATTTCATTTTACCAAATATTATTTAGTCAAAGGTATTGTTAGGCAAAATTTCCATTTCCCAATATATTGTAATTAAATGGCGCACTAGAAATTTGTTTGTTGGTTTTATACTTTGTGTCCAAGATTTGTGTGAAATAATGTGTATGTCGTACTTTTTTTCCTCTTATCCCTTAACCTTATGTTTTCAAGACCATTATGTTCTATTAATTTTTAATTACTTTAAAAAGCCATTTCCGGTTTGCTCACTGTCAACCTAACACGCTCCTCCTCGCTTTGCTCGTCGTCGCACCTAAACTGACCCTGTCACACACGAGTTTTCTGTTACAATACTCATAAAATTATTACATTACATTTATGCCTTGTAATATTTATTGTCAAAGGTGATTTTGCATGGTGTAATTTGTAGAAAAATTTTTTGACAAAAAAATAGTTGACAAAATAATTTTGTCCAGTAATATTAATTTGACGAAAATAAAGTTGAGCAAACTTTTCGTGCACAACTGAATGCCTTGGGAATAAAACTGAAATTATCATTTGACAATTTTAAGTTAAATTTGGCAAAAAAATCTTCGGTAAATTAAATTAATCCCGTAAATGCCTAAATATTTTCGAAATTTGCGATGTGAAATTTTGACCAAACATGTTTTTGGAATATAAGTTTTGCCATTAAAAACGTTTGCGAAATAAAGTTTTGTCTAAATAAAATTTGACTAAGTTAAATTGTGCCAAATGATAATTTTACCAAACAAAATCATTGCGAAACATACCTTTGCCAAACAATACTTTGGGAAATGAAACTATTGCTATATGATTATTGGGAAATGAAATTTGACGAAACGTTTTTTGGCGAAACGGCAGGACACCCTTTGGGAGGCGTGCGCGGGGCCGAAGCCAACGCGTAGAGGCCCTTTCGACACTTTAATGAAATAGGGGTACACCGAGCGGATGTTGCCCTTGCCCGTATCATGGGACACACGCAGAGGCAACACCCGCCAAGGTGTAAGGACTATTTGAGAGTTAATGGAATCTAAAATGAACTGGTCTATTTTGATGAAAGTAATGGACTAAATACTGGGCTATGGATAAAAAACCGGACGCCTGCCTAATAAAACGGTATCCAATTTTATTTCCGGCAGACGGTGACTCGTCCCCACAAGATGGGCCCCCACAAAAAGCGACATTATTACTAATTATTATCCTTGAATTTGGCGGCTGACCGGAAGTAAAGCATCCACCTCCTTATTTACATGGGAGCAACTATCTTTTTAGGGTTCCGTAGTCAACTAGGAACCCTTATAGTTTCGCCATGTCTGTCCGTCCGTCCGTCCGTCCGCGAATAATCTCAGTAACCGTTTGCACTAGAAAGATGAAATTTGGTTTTAACATGTATATCAATCACGCCGACAAAGTGCAAAAATAAAAAGTGGAAAAAAATGTTTTATTAGGGTACCCCCCCTACACGTAAAATGGGGAGTGATTTTTTGTTTCATTTCAACCCTAACTTGTGATATATTGTTAGATAGGTATTTAAAAATGAATAGAGGTTTACTAAAACCATTTTTTGATAATGCTTATATTTTCGGAAATAATCGCTCCTAAAGTAAAAAAAAATGTGTCCCCCCCCCCTCTAACTTTTGAACCATAAGTTTAAAAAATATGAAAAAAATTACAAAAGTAGATCTTTATAAAAACTTTCTAGGAAAATTATTTTGAACGTGATAGGTGGAACAGTTTTAAAAAAATAAACCGGAAACTACGGAACCCTACACTGAGCGTGGCCCGACACGTTAGCCGGTTTTTTTATTCATTTCTATCGCCTTTCATCGCTTACTTTCGCTTTTGGTGAAACCAGTGCCTTCCGTCGAAAGCATAGAGGAATAAGTAAGGGGAGAGTTGAAACTTGGTTGTAACTCCATACATCAGTAAATGCGAGTTATTTGTGTAGGCATAGTTAAAGCAGGAGAGCGGCTCACTCCGCGATTCTATCGCCGCGCTACAAGTACATGCCAGCGGCCGCGAGTTCGCGGCCTAATCAGGGGTGGCGCGTGTTTTCACGGAACGCACGTTCGCACTTTCTAATGTTACTTTACGTCGCGAGTTTTTTTTAAGGTTCATATGCTATGTCCGCGTGTGGAATGGCTAATAATGCTTAGTTAAATAGATATCATGAATAAAATAAATACCATAGGACATGTTTACACAGATCTACTATTGATTAAGTCCCCCGAAAAGATTCAATAAGGCTTGTGATGTTGGAACTTAAATAAAAATATATAAATACTATACATATACCTAGAAAGTACCCAAGACTTGAATATAATAGTATAACATTTTATCTGAGTATTAAATCGTTTTAATCCGTAGGCAACCCTATCGCCGGGCGCCGCGCACGTGCGGCTCGTTTCTTTGTTAGAATTTTGTAGGTATTTAAAAAGTCGGCATGTCGTGAACATCAAAGCAGTGGGCCTTCTGTACTTGTACTATTATATATTCTGTGGTTAAAGTGACATCAAAGACATACAGAGTGTAACAAAAATGGTGGTGATCCGTTTAAGGGCGTACTCAGTATCGTATTCTTATCAGGAAAAAGTAGAAGAAATTTTTTTTTCGCTAAAAAAATTTTCACTTTTGTATGAGCCGGGCCGCGCGAATCGGTCGAATCTCCATACAAAGATAAAAAAAATTTTATCCTACTTTTTCCTGATGAAAATACGATACTGAATACGCCCTTAAACGGATCACCACCATTTTTGTTACACCCTGTATGTAACTACGTATAGACAGATAAAGTCTAAGAAAAAACGTACCTCAAAACCGTACAGAAAAAGTTACGGTGACCTAGATGGCAATACACCTTTGGGGGACGCTCGGCTAGATGGCGCTAATATTAATACATACATACATACAATCACGCCTGTATCCCATAAAGGGGTAGGCAGAACACATGAAACTACTAAAGCTTCAGTGCCACTCTTGTTGCCAAGAGTAAGGAGATAAGGGGTTGAAAGAAAACGAAACTGTGACATTGCAGTGACAGGTTGCCAGCCTCTCGCCTACGCCACAATTTAACCCACATCCCATAGTCGCCTTCTACGACACCCACGGGAAGAAAGGGGGTGGTGAAATTCTTAACCCGTCACCACACAGGAAATTAATATTTGACATTTTAACACATTTCAAGCTAAGAATATGGCCCAAATTGTCAAAACTGAGGTTCAAAAGTTTTACGCTTGTGTCGAGAGATGGCAGTCTATGCACTGTGATTACATATTTTTACTTTGACAGTAACTCTCTTTAATACTCGAACCTCTTTGGTGACATAATTATATCGATAATTACTACTAGACTAAACTAACTAGAGTAAATTATCAGTACTGCTACTTGTAAATAGATGTCGTGACGAACGAAGAGTCTAATGCTCACAAATTTTTAGCTAATATTACAATAGTATTAATCAGTATTCTGTTTTCAATACCTTCTGCTTGTAATATAAGTTGTAAACTGTTCTAATATAAAATTTTTGGCTGGCGAGACACTGTTGCTACCTGTGCTATTGAGTAGTGATACAGATAATTCACAGTGATTGTCGCTAGATGTCACTTAACTATGCCTATACAAATGACTCGCATTTACTGAGTTATGAGTATAACTCATCCATTACTTATTCTTCTATGGTCTAAAGTCAGTTTTGAAATTTGTTTTAGTAATATAGATAGTTTGATTAAAAGCGCTGGTGGCCTAGCGGTAAGAGCGTGCGACTGTCGATCCGGAGGTCGCGGGTTCGAACCCCGGCTCGTATGTTGTACCAGTGAGTTTTCCGGAACTTATGTGAGAAATGTCATTTGATATTTGCCAGTCGCTTTTCGGTGAAGGAAAACATCGTGAGGAAACCGGACTAATTCCAATAAGGCCTAGTTACCCTTCGGGTTGGAAGGTCAGATGGCAGTCGCTTTCGTAAAACTAGTGCCTATTACGCCAAATCTTGGGATTAGTTGTCAAAGCAAACCCCAGGCTCCCGTGAACCGTGGCAAAATGCCGGGATAACGCAAGGAGGATGAGATAGTTTGATTAACTAGACAAATCTAATTTCGGATGATTGTATTCAGTATTGATTGGGTAACAAAGCTCCCAGTACATAGTCCCAGTAGACACTGATTGCCTCATCAAAGATGGCTCATTAGTCAATACCACAAATAGCATAGTTTAGACGTAGGTACCTAAGCCAATGTGTAGATAATCAGGCCCCGTAGCCGAATGGCATTTCTCCGACGCGAAACGAAAACGAAACGCCGCGAAAGGTAGTCTGGCTCTGTCGCGCCAATACGCACGAGCGATAGGGATAGATACCTACTAGCGTTTCGCTTCGTGAGCGTTTCGTGAGCGTTTGTGCCATTCTGCTACGCACCCAGAGTTTGTATCATTCATACGTAGTACCTGTCGGTTCTTTAACCTCCGACGCAAAAACGACGGGGTGTTATAAGTTTGACGTGTCTGTCTGTCTGTCTGTCTGTGTGTGTGTCTGTCTGTGGCATCGTAACTCTCGAACGGAAGAACCGATTTTGAATTAGTTTTTTTTGTCTGAAAGCTGAGTCGGGAGTGTTCTTAGCCATGTTTCATGAAAATCGGTCCAATATATCGCGGTCGGGGGTTTTTTCAAAATTTTAATTTTGAGGTTACGTTATTAACGACAGGGTCATTACATGAGTATTTGACTACCTAATCCAAACTTCCCCAATACAATGCTTTGAACATTGATTATACATGTCTCTCAGTACAGCTTGATTAGCTAATCAAGTAATCAAAGACGGCCCATCAGTCAACGCCTGTAGACACAGAGTACAGCAACCTCAAACAGAATATCTAGCAGACAGTTTAACAATACTTATTTTCCCCTCACTAGCTCGGAAACACGTGTTTTGTCCTTTAATACCAGCGGGTAAAAACGCATTTTATCCACTAGTGGGTAAAGTAATTTGACCTTGAATAAAGTCAAATTAACTGCTTTAAAATTGATAAAAGTAGGTGAATCTAGTAATAAAGATGATTTACCACCTGTGGAACTACTGGAAGCAGTGATAAACGCATTTTTTGCGTTGTAGTTTCCTCGCTATAGTGAGGGGAAAAGTTTTGTGTTACACCACAAACCACATATAGATTTTTGTCTCGAAAGTGACACTTAACGCCATCTAACAGTGATCTCAAGGCAACAAGAAATTTGTAGTAACGCCATCTATATTTGCCGTGCTTTTAGGTGGTCGCATTTTTTGTATGGGATGGACATATCTACTAAATCCATAATCTCTGGTACGAGTGACTGCGATATTTGCAATAAAGGTAAGACATCCGTATTAACTTCATCGAAATCGACTGTAAGAGCTTCTGAGAGGTTGCATACCGTTTATTCTAATACCGTAGGTCCGATGAAATGTGAATCGAAATCCGGAGCCAGGTATTTTATTACTTTTATTGACGACTACACGTTGGTGCGAAGTTTACTTTCTAAAGACCAAAGATAAGGCTTCAGAAGCATTTAAGATGTACAAGACGTATGCTGAGAACTGTACTGGTTCAAGGATTAAATATTTTCAAACACTTAAGTAGTTTAATACTAATTTAATATTAACTAGAATAGTTTTAAAATTAATTAGAATAGGTACTTCTAAGAACTCACGTAAGAGAAAAATGGACACAAGAATAATTACCGCAGTATTTACAGGATATTCGAGAAAGAAAGGATTTAGAGTATGGATACCAGTGAGAAATAAATTTGTAATCTGTCAGGATAACTCTAATCAATACAAGTAGGTACCCTAATTTGGAGACTAAATTACTGGATCACAGTAATGGTCAGGGAGCGTACTTTTCGTGCCGATGACATCAATTTGACGTCACGCTCCATATAGGGTGATCACAAATTGTTTTATTGTAAATTATTAATCATTAGTCATTAATCATTTTAAGTAATGAATTTCTTTGCGTGGTAATGAATGCAAGAAGGATGCTGTGCTTTACGTTAGAGAGGAATTCTCTTTTCTACGTATTTACTGTAATGTGTTGTTAACAATACTATTTAATTAAATATATGTATAAAAACAAATCAAATAATTTTATTCACGGTTCACATTTCAAGTAGGTATTACTTATGCCACATGTAAATGGACTGTATTTAAAGTAATTTGTACACGATTAAAATGATTGACGACTAATGATTAATAATTTACAATAAAACTATTTGGGATCACCCTATATGGAGCGTGACGTCAGATTGATGTCATCGGCATGAAAAGTACGCTCCCTGGTAATGGTGAAAATAGTTTTGATGAGGTCGATTCAACTAGAAAGGTTGAATACTTGCGACCAAATGTGATGAGAGGATGTTTGGATAGAGAAGAGAGCAGAAGCTTTAAGTATGGAAGAGGATTGATTAAAGCAATGGACTGCAACTTTGAATATCTCAATGGAGAACGTTTGAATAGAGCAGAGGATAGGAACTTGGCTACTTTTATGGTGAAAAATGCAGGTTAATGAGGATCTGCAAGGTGCTAGGTATCGGTATAAACGGGACTAAGTATAGCTACAGTAACGTGCATGATGTATCTACAAATCTGTTGAACTTAAAACCTTTTTTTTACTGACTTAAAACTTAAGGCGGTTCGCTTTCCATACAAAAAACATCTACCATTTATTTAGTCACCGCACATTACAACTAAATAAAAATATGCGCATACATCTACTATACATTATCTGTCGTCGCGGTAGTGAATGAAATACATTGTTTCATACAGAAATCATGGACAAATCTATGTGATTTTTTTATTAATTTTACGTAAATGTGCGTGCCAAATTTTGTGTACAGACACAGAGCCGTCATATTTCGCGCATTTTTAGTTGACATTGTCATTAGTGACACTTACCTCTTGACAAGTAATTATTTAAAGATATTGGTTTACTTAACTCAGGCAGACTCAGAAATAATGACGCATTTTGTCAATAAAGATACATATCGTGTATTTCGACACTTGTGTAAATCGAAATGGCGTCTCGGTCAAATGCATTGACTATGAAGCAGGAGATCTCGAGTTCCATTCCGGAGTCTTTTTTAATCATTTGAACTTTTTTTGGATTTATTAAGTTTTTTTTTAATTTTTTAATAGAATATTTGACTCTTACTATATTTCTTTCCCATTTTTTATTTTCATACAAAATAACAAAAATACAATACAATCTTTATTATGCCTTTGTTGATAAAATAAAATATTACACGTCAGGTACATAGGTCATAGTGTGGGCATAGTATTAGTAATGTGCTGAGTTCCTTAGATTTCCTGAGCTAGTTGACCTATGTTATTGCTGTGTGAATGTTTTTCTTAAACAACTAAATAGTTATATACTTATAAGAATATGTATGTAGGTAATATGTGGGTAGCTTTTGCACATTGTAATTTTTCCTCTGTCACCCGTTGAGCTCAGAGACCACGAACGCTGTTAGTGTTCGAAACGTCGGGATGAATTGTAAATTCATTATACGCGATTTAATCCGTTTTCATAGTTTTTATTTCATGAGTAACTATCGCGGTAACTGAAGACAATATTAACTAAATGGTTACAAATAATAATTATCATCAAATTATCATCAATATAATCTGGTCCAGGCAGGCAATTGTGGTCGCGCGATAAATGATAAAACATCTGGCCGTCCCTATAATCGCACTTACTAATAGTGCGACAGGGACGGCCTTATATTTTATCGTCTATCGCGCGACCATGCTACCCGTGCTGTACTAGCTTTTGCCCGCGGCTTCTCTTGCGTTAGAAAGAGACAAAAGTAGCGTATGTCACTCTCCATCCCTTCAACTATCTCCACTTAAAAAACATGTCAATCCGTCGCTCCGTTTGGCCGTGAAAGACGGACAAACAAACAGACACACACCCTTTACCATTTGTAATATTTGTATGGATTTGACATTATTATTTATATTTAAATAATTATATATGTATAGCCTAATTTCGTCGGTAACAGCGTGTGATGTAATGGCGTCGTTGGTGAACAGTCGCCTGTCACGCCGTGAAACTGCGTTCCAATCCCAGGCAGGCAATTATGGTAGCGCGATAAGTGATAAAATAGCAGGCCGTCCCTATCGCACTATTTGTAAGTGCGATAGGGACGGCCTGATATTTTATCGTCTATCGCGCGACCATGCTTCCCGTGCAGGATTCTATAAAATTTTTGTATTTTTTTGGATATAAATTTCGTATTTTTTATTGACCGAGCAAGAATGGAGAGCCGGAGGTATCAATTTTATCTTAGAGAACATATTGATTTTTTTATTGTCATTTTGATTTTCTATTTATTAAGTTGAGATATAAAACACAACTTTTAATACCCTCGCTAAATATAATATTTTCTCGAAATTACTTCTTAGATAAAAAAGTCCACTTGAGTTTTTAAAGCATTACCTACGTTACTCAGTTAACTATTTCATTTACTAATTTAAGATTTCAAAAGCGATTTGAATACCCTTGCTCCATCGAAAATAAACAATTAGAAAAAAAATCATTCGAATCGTAGTTTAGAAACTAAAATTTATCTATACTTTTTGGAATTTTTTAAAATATCAGATTAGGATAATTATATTAGAAATTCTGAGTTCGACGAACCCAAAAATTATTACCATGTAAGAGAATAGGTTTTTAATCTTTTTTGTGGACACTCTTTGAGTTGCAGGCGTCCATAGGTTACGGTGACCGCTTTCCATCAGGCGAACCGTATGCTTGTTTGCCACCGACGTAGTATTAAAAAAAAATAAAGAGAAAAAGTCCTGGATTCGAACCCAGTACTTCCATGCAAATCATGCGATGGCACGTATTTTTACCGCAAGGCTATTTAAACAAGCTGTCGCCGCGTGAAATTATCGACTAGAAGGAATACAAAAACACTGTTTGTATGTGTGAGTGGTACTTAAAAATAGTGTAAAATAGTAAATTTATCTACATTGAGGGGATTAACGTTACAATGAGAAGTTGAATGTATGTTGTAATACGTCAATTTTAATATTAAATGTTCGCGAAGCACAATTGAAAGTATATAAATGCCTGTACGACTCCATAAAAAAATAAGACCGGTATTTTGCAGATTAACGCCATCTAACGCAGCCTGAGCTTCGGGTAACCTAGGCGAGCCACCTTAATACTCGCATAAATACTTTTGATATTAAATTTGTCATAATCATAGAAATAGGATGATAAGCGTAAGCGAAATGATAGGTCTGTGGTCATAATGAATTTGTGATGTCAAAACAGGACAATGTCAGTGTACCTATTTAAGGAAAAGTAACTTATTATCTTTTAATTCTTATGAAACTCAATGATAATAGGTACGTATTTAAATTCAATGTGAATAATAAGTAATGCAACTTTAATATGGCATCGGTTCGTATATAAATTTGAATGAATGTCAAACTTGTCGTCATTATTATTGTCGAATATCGTGATTTTCCCAGGCAATAGGGGTATGATATGTATAGTTATCTTCAAAGTCTTCTGACAAGAGTACATTAATATAAGGTATGTTCATCTCTATGAATGCCGTTGGCTTTTACCACTCCTACTCTTAGGCCCCCCACAGACGGGAGACAAAACTGTTTTGTCTCCGTCGCTCGGTCTATGGGCTAGTATGAAGGTGCGCACACGAGGCGACGCAACTTTTCATACAAATACGAAAGTCGCCGAGCAACGTTACTGTTGCCTCCGTGTGCGCGGAGCCTTAGGCGTGTATGCGAATACTTAAAAAAAAAAGGATACAAACGTAGCTCGTGGTGTTGGGACATGTGCACTTGGAATAGATATCGGTAGGTATAGACCGTCAACCAAATCTTGTCACTAGAAAAAGGCGGCAAATTTGAAAAATCGCGGGCTAGCAACACTAATAGTTTAGAAAATCGGTGGAAATTCGCGTGTCATTTGTATCTTATCTGTGGAAATCTCCAACCTACCAAAAAGAGAAATGACTAGCACATATCCGTCCCTTTTTAATACATTATCAAATTCGTAAGGAAGGAGGGAGCCCCTTGAAAAAAAAAATCTGTGGCTGTTCGATGTACATTGCTGGTTTTCGTTCGTTTCATAGGGGAATACTATATATATACGGGGCATACTTTAGTTTGATGTACATTGCTACTGCCAAAATTTGGTTGACAGGCTTTAACTTAGTTACCAAAATGTATGTTTATTACTATAATTTTACTTCATATTTACATGGTTATGTATTACGTTTGATTCGTATAGGTATTATACACCTTGCATTTGAGTTGAGGAGGCGTGTTGAGGTTTGAATCAAATGCAACGTTCATACTGGCTCCTATGTTACTATGGTACTGATTTGACGTGATTTTGTTTACTTCACTTATTGATTGACACTTGTGTATTATTTTCATGTGTAATACATCTGTTTTATTTACTTCCGTGTTTAGGTATATGATAATATTGTGCAACCTGAACAACTAGGTTCCTTGCGCCACTCCGCTCGTAGCCCCAACAGATATGATATTATGACGTATGTAAATAATATGTAAAAATTATGTTGTACATACCTGTATAGTATATTATCTTCTTTGTGCTACCTATAATTTATACTTATTTAAATTTGTTAGTTTGTTACCTGTCGTGACAATTTTAACCGAATATATGGTCTAAGGGTCCCCCCACATCTATTAGCGTCTCGCGAGCGTCGCGTCAGGCCAACTGTATGGGCAAAGCCTGACGCGACGTCGACGCGGCGTCTTTTTCCATAGAGTTGGCCCGACGCGACGCTCGATGTGGGGGGACCCTAATCGGAAGATCAGCGCTAGAAGTTGAGGGGGCTTTTGTGTTTTTTTTTATCGTATACTTTCCATTTTTGTGTGTTTTCGAATAGATTATTTCTATTATCATATTACAAGCTTTTATTTACCTTGCCTTGTTAGTATGTAACTTTGGGATTTGACGAAGCATGTGGCGGATCAGGTTTGTATTTATTTGGTTATGAATCATTAAATTTACTATTAAAATTGCTGGTCTTTTAAGTAACCACGTATTTGCGGCGTTTGCAGTGGAAACTTTAGGGCCTTGGTGTCAGGATGCGCGAAATTTCTTCAAGGAATTAAAGAAAAGGCTCCTTGACACCACCAGGGATCCTAGGGCTGGTTCATTCCTGGGACAGAGGATTGGCATTGCCATCCAGCGGGGAAATGTGGCCGGCATTATGGGCACTCTTCCGCAGGGATCGGATTTGGGGGATTTTATTTTGTAGTTTAGTTTATAAAGGAAATTTTAGATATTAGGACTGGTTTGTGTGTGTTTGTGTTTAATTTAAGGTGTATTTGTTTTATAATCTGTGTTTTATGAATAAATATTAATTAATGGTCTATTAAAAATAAACTTATTCTAAAAATGGACCCTTCCAGTACATAATTATCTAGAAACCACGTACTCGGTGCAAGAATACCTTTTTCTGTGACGAGAGCGGAATACCGACAAGCCTAATTCTGCATTACTTTACATTGTTTAAAAAAGGGGGAGGAATTATTTGACAGTCATACCTACTAATTATGTGTAGGTTTTCATTAAGTATCATTTGCATAATTATTTACAAATGAAAATGTATACTATTTGGACGATTTAAAATCTCTTTATTTACATGAACATTTTTACATAATTATATAAGAAACTAAGACTAAACTTAAAATGTCTAAAATAGGCCCTTGAGGCATTGTATGTACCAAGGATACTGGAGACATTTCCTCGTTGGATCGCAATGCTGATACGTTGTGCGAGGAAGACGCCAGCTCTTCGGTCACCAGTTACCTTAACCAGACGCTTCGCGATTTCTGTGAACAACTTGTTCGCGCTGGGACCCCATGGACCTAGAGTTTCTAACTTTCTACGACAAAAGGGTTTGGACGTTAGGTCCGCAGTAGGTAGTGAATGGTTGGTGCGAGATTATATTACCGCGGCATTGACTACGTGTTCTTATGAAATGAAATGAAATATTTTATTTCAGACAGGTCCATATTTATTACTGGATAAAAACAATGAAAAATATATATATATATATATATATATATATATATATATATATATATATATATATATATATATATATATATATATATATATATATTCGTGTGCTTGCCCTGCTGATTAGTCAAAAGGTGCATTAATTTTATTTATTTTTACTCCATTAATAGGGCCCATCATGTATAAATTATTCATCCCGTCAATTGTATTGTAATTTTATACAGGGTGTAATTTATTTTAGATTTCTTTATGACGCTCAAATTTTTACAATATTTTTTTTTACTTACAGTAATATATCATCGCGTTTGGATCTACTCAAGTGAGAAAACGAATTTCAGAAGACCATTGTAGCTACTATTGACCTTGCAGCAATATGTTTAAAAAGGTGAGCAGACATGGTTATAATTATCTACTTATATAAAAACGAAAAACCAGAAAGGGATAAAAAACGAGGGAAGAAACGAGATGGCGCCTTACAAATTTTAAGAACTTTTGGACCACGTTTCTCGGATACAACGCAAGTATCGTAATAGAAAACAATTTCAATATATTGTCTAAATATAGGAATATAAAATGAGTATGAAAACTGCCATCTTACGCTGCGTATTTATTTTAAAATTAGCTAACGAAAATTTCATAAACTTCACTATTTCAAAACTTCGGCTATGTTCGGGACCCAATCGGCACTTACTCGGTCTTTCGTTTCGCGAGTAAGTTCAATCTTGGTTCAAGTTGATGAAAGTTTATTATGTTTTGTGAGTTTGTTATGTTGGTACACCTGCAGTAGTATAGATGTTTATTGTGTTCGAAGTGACAGGAAATAAAAGGCCTATTTTGTTACATATGTCGTGTCGTTACGTTACTGTCAAGTGTCAACTGTGGAATATAAACATGGCTGAAACCGAAAATTAATGTGACGAATTTTGGTTTGGCGATGCCTAGAATTGTAAGTAGATAAATCACGCTCACGGTTCTTAACTGAAAATAGGTAAATAATTGTATGGGAATTACCGAGACACCGGTAAATAACAAGTTATTTTCATACAAACTATTTCTGGCTCTGGTTTCTGTGACCACCCGCCTCCAGCGGCCGGCGACCGACGCGGGTCCGCGACTGACGACGTTCGAATGTGTTGTTCCGAAATGCTTGAATGGTTTCTCTGAAACGTCGCCGGCGGCGGGTAGGTCGACGGGCGAAGGTCACACGCCGCACGCGACGATCTGTATTCGTTTTGTAGCAACGGACGGCGTGTGGCGTCTTGATATGGACTACGTACGGTCTATGTACGGTCTTGGAAATGACTGATTTCACTAAAGATAATGATGAATTGTACTTTTGTGAAGTGCTTTCGAGATAATCGAATATACGATGTAAAATTTTTGAGCACCAAGTTAAATGATTATGATAAACTTATTGCTCTATCTTCGAAAACCAGGGAGGAAATAGTCGAGAGCGTTTGTATGGAGAATTGACCTGTATCGTATCGTCTTAAGGGATGTGAAAGTATATAGTAGGTACCTAGTATTATACGCATAGAAAATATTTCACATAATTATGTTAATGAGTTTGAGTATGGCAATGTGTATAACCTTGGCAACATTATTGTTTAAATAAACGAAGTAGTTAACGTAACAGGAAAGTATAACTAAATAATATTCACAACTTATGGTTTACCCCGGCTTATCAACATAAATACCATGGACGACTGTTTCGAAGGACGGTATAGGTACCTAAGGGTGCAGTGCTGTTACACGGGCAACGCAACAAGCTACTAGACTCTTATCGAATTTGGCACAAGAAGTGATTGTTTCCTGTAGTATTTGACATAAGAAACCAATTTTTATAGATTTTGGGTATTAAAAGTGTACGGTGGCTACGTATTGTCGATTAAAAGTTTGTGTAATATTTATTTTAACTTTGGCCACCGAAAACGCTGTCAGACGTGTAGTGACGTCATAAATAGAACCTAATTTAACTTTATGCCGAGTCAATCACTGGCATGATGAACTTTATGCCTCATAACTTAAATGTCAGAAAATTTTGTGCTCAATTCGATTTACGTCATGCGCAGGCAATCTATACATTAACATGGCTAATGATGCATTTGCCTAATTAAGTTAAAGTAAACTTTATAAATGTTATAAATTTAAATAGATATCATACACAAAAGAAAAAATGACAAGGCCCACTGGTGGCCGAGCCGGGAATCGAACCCGGGTCTTCAGCTTACGCGGCTAACGTCTTCACCACTAGACCACCTGCCCGCCGTGGTACCCGACGAAATTTCTCTAGTGTATGTTATCTCTGATAAGGCTAGGCGCCTTTGACCAACTCTAAGGGCGAGCAATTAGTGCTTGCACCTCCTATACGAATCCTTTGCAGGATTACGATATAGCGAGAGAGATGGTGCTGCCATCTATACAAGTAGGGAACAAACCAAATTATTTTATTGAATATTTTTTTGATTTGTTCTTTTTTCAAGTAGTCACACTACTATACATAAATTATAAATTTAAATAGATATCATACACGAAAGAAAAAACGACAAGGCCCACTGGTGGCTGAGCCGGGAATCGAACCCGGGTCTTCAGCTTACGCGGCTAACGTCTTCACCACTAGACCACCAGCCCGCCGTGGTACCCGACGAAATTTCTCTAGTGTATGTTATCTCTGATAAGGCTAGGCGCCTTTGACCAACTCTAAGGGCGAGCAATTAGTGCTTGCACCTCCTTTACGAATCCTTTGCAGGATTACGATATAGCGAGAGAGATGGTGCTGCCATCTATACAAGTAGGGAACAGCCCAAATTATTTTATTGAATATTTTTTTGATTTGTTCTTTTTTCAAGTAGTCACACTACTATATATAAATTATAAATTTAAATAGATATCATACACGAAAGAAAAAACGACAAGGCCCACTGGTGGCTGAGCCGGGAATCGAACCCGGGTCTTCAGCTTACGCGGCTAACGTCTTTACCACTAGACCACCAGCCCGCCGTGGTACCCGACGAAATTTCTCTAGTGTATGTTATCTCTGATAAGGCTAGGCGCCTTTGACCAACTCTAAGGGCGAGCAATTAGTGCTTGCACCTCCTATACGAATCCTTTGCAGGATTACGATATAGCGAGAGAGATGGTGCTGCCATCTATACAAGTAGGGAACAAACCAAATTATTTTATTGAATATTTTTTTGATTTGTTCTTTTTTCAAGTAGTCACACTACTATATATAAATTATAAATTTAAATAGATATCATACACGAAAGAAAAAACGACAAGGCCCACTGGTGGCTGAGCCGGGAATCGAACCCGCTACCACCGCTAGGACCGCCGCGGTACCCGTCGAAATTTCTCTAGTGTATGTTATCTCTGAAGGCTAGGCGCCTTTGACCAACTCTAAGGGCGAGCAATTAGTGCTTGCACCTCCTATACGAATCCTTTGCAGGATTACGATGTAGCGAGAGAACACGTCAGCCGCGATAGCTCGATTTCCGATTTTCGATTCCCGGCTTCGCCACCAGTGGGCTTGATCGCTTTTTCTTTGGTGTATGGTATCTATTTCAGTTTATAATTTATACATAGTAGAATAGTGTTACTACTTAAAAAAACAAATAAAAATAAAAAAAAAAAATTTGATTTGTTCCCTACATAGGAATTTTTGTCAACTTTTTTTTTCGCAGGGCGCACAGATGTTCAGAAAACGGTGGTACGTGTTGGTGACCGTCGGTCTATGTGCACTCTACTTCTACTGCTCTCTAGCCAAGGTGTCAAGGTTGGTTGGACATCAGCTGTAAGACCCAAGGCTTGGAACCGGTTTATTTTTACCGGCTAAAACCGGTTTATTTCGATTTCACTTCGAACTTTTTAAAGAACGCGATATGAGAACTTTATTTTAACTGAAATAAACCGGTTTATTCGACGAGCGGCGAGACGCACCTAAATACCAAAGTTCACGCAGCGAGTTTTTTGTTTGGTTAGAACAGTATTACCTATTATGCTGCGGAATAAACCGGTTTATTTTGTTCTAAACGGGTTACGATTAACGAAATCTTTATGAAACAGTTCTTCTAACAACCGGTTTTAAAATAACGGTTTTTCCAGCGAAAACGAAATTTAAAGGTTTGTCCGCAAGTACATGATAACGGTTTGACAATTTAACCGGTATCCAAGCCCTGGTAAGACCGAACTATTATTTGTTTTACAAGGGGGCAAAGTTGTTGTTTAACCACACGTGCCAATAATGATACCCGAGCAAGCGAAAGATTCTAATATTGAACTGCGAGCGTAGCGAGTGGTTCAAAAAATGGAATCTTGAGCGTTGCGAGGGCTTCAAGGTACGAAGGTTAAACAAACTTTGCCGTCGAGTGAGACAACATTTTTCACCACACAAACACGAACAAAATATTGAGTATAAAAAATTAAACTAAATCAGATCCATCAATTTATTCAATATTTTATGATTCAAAATCATCATTTATAGGTAAAATCTACCAGTCAGAGTAAGACATTAAGTTAAAATTTGTATGAAATTACATTGCACTCTTGTGGATAAAATGCAATTCTGCTATCTGTTTTCGAATAGCAAAGAGAATATTTACCAGTTGGTGCGGTGAAATAGTACATTACGATAGAAGTGCGTGAAAAAGGAAGTTTGAAACGAGTGGCGATAAATTAAATCAACACGAGTTACGAATTTCCTTTTCGCACATGTATCGTGCGACATTTTTCAGTACAGATGCCCCTCCGAAGTTAAGACCTGACATATAATGAACCACTAGTGCGTAAAAAAACACCATTTGTATTGAAAAAAATTACTCGTGTCTATTAATATAACTTACTCGTCTCGATTAAGATTATGTATTAGGGTGGAGCGAATTTAAAAATTTTGGAAATATGCAATTGAATACCTCTCAAAGAATGCCTAATTTTATGTAGATTCCGAGAAAAATAATAAAAATAATCTAGCTATATACTTTCAGCCCTCTACTATTGATTTAATAAAAATATATATATATTTTTTGTAAAATATCATTTTTAAATTTTACATATTTTTTTTACATTTATATATTAAACACCACCTTTGGAATCGGAAATGATTTTAATTTCAGATTTATTTACTTTTAAAAAAAATTTTTCTGAGACCTAAATTTACTGTAAACTTGGAATTTTCCAAAAAATCCTATTTATATATAACTAGTGCTTAAAACAATATTCTAAGCATGTGACAGAAAAGCTTTCAATCGAAATAAACTCATAGCACATTGAACAACATAACTGTCCAACCAAAATTTTTGGTTATATCGCATCAAAGTATGCTTAAATTGCCCAATTAACGCCTAAAATGTCACTTTTGGTCATCATGTAAAAATAGGAAAAATCAAGAGAAATGCAAAAACCCAAAGCATTTTATTTATATCTAAAAATGTCCTTTCATATAAAAGACAACCCAAAAAATATACTGTACTTGTTACTTCGTTTATCGTATTTCGCATGATAAAGTGATTATTGAGTTAAAAATGAAATATTGAAGTATCATTTTTTTTTTATAAATTTAAACATTATTATGGTTAAATTCACTTAATAACAGGTTTTTTTAATATCATAAATTAATAATAAAAAATTATAATTTATATCAGAAATATTTAATTTAATGTTAATTTTACCTTTTTTTTACGGCTGGTAGAGGGCTAAAAGTAGTACCTAATTTTAAATTTGATACCGGAAATATAATCTACAATTTTTTCCGCAACTTTCGATACCTATTCCGTTATGAATTTCGAATTTTTAATTTTCTCCATACAAGCACGCTCCACCCTATTATGTATCGCCACTCGATTCAAACCTCCTCTTTTCCGCACGTGTATTGTAATGTACTGTTTAGGCAAATAAATTTTTGTTGTAGATGTGGCGCGTATGTACAAGTTCCCGGTACAATAGAGGATGACGATAAGTTACTGGGAACCGACATAAAGAACAGGTACACCTACCTACGACAATAAACTTCAAAAAATATATTCTATGGAAACGGATTAAATCGCGTATACTGAATTTAAAATACATCCCGACGTTTCGAACTCTTTACAGCGTTCGTGGTCAACGGGTGACTGAGGAAAAATTAAAATGTGCAAAAGCTACCCACTTACAAGAAATATTAACAAACCATGACCACAAATAATAGATTTCCAAGGCAGGTTCACACACTATTAATAAAGCTAGTTATACAATATTCAAAAAATTTACCATTACTATGTTAAAAAAAAACGCTGTAAAGAGTTCGAAACGTCGGGATGTATTTTAAATTCAGTATACGCGATTTAATCCGTTTCCATAGTTTTATTTCATGAGTAACTATCGCGGTAACCGAAGACAATATTAAATATATTCTAATTGAAAATAATTATAAGAAATCCGGGATGCCCCCGGCAAGGCCAAAGGTCGCAGGTTCGAGTCCTGACGGAGGTGTGAATTTTTCCATTTTTCCTTCAATTTAAAAATAAGAAATCCGGGGTCGGAAGTATAGTATGAATTTTCTGAGATGATTTTTTTGGCTTTTGCTGTAATTTGTCTTTGTTTCTATTATTCACAACGGCTCCCTCCGGTTCCACGGCACGCGCTAAAGTCTCAGTGTAGTCAAAAAGCGACTAAGTATCATAATAGCAATAAGATTCAAATTTATGCAACAGTTTGCAGTACGCAGGTAACTTTTTTGAAGATGACAAAACGTGTTATCTCCGAAAGGGATTTTTATGGATTTGAACCTTATTACCATCATGATAGTTGTATTTTAACTACACTGAGACTATAGCGCGTGCCGTGAAGACGGGATCTAGCCGCCGTGAATAATAGAAACAAAGGCTTTAACTTAACAGATTACGGTAAAAGCTATAAAAAAACATCTCAGAAAATTTATACTATACTCGAAACCGACGGGCGAGCGTGTATGAGAAATTTTATGAAATTGTGTGAAGAGAAAGTGGTTCGTCAGGATTGTAGTGAATGGAAATCCGTGACCTCTGCCTACCCCTCTGTGTGATTGTATGTATGTATGTATATATGAGAAATCCAAAATACATAAGTATGGATAAAACCTTTATTTGTTCAATTGTATGGAAAAGTAAACAGATATTGATAAAATGTATGAGTTTATAGTTGTAATAAGAATAGAATAGAATAGAATAGAAAAACGTTTATTGCAGAAACCATCATACAGCATCACATATCGATACCTCTGGGTTCAATTGGCGTAAAGGACATTTTGGCGAAAATGAGTTATATATACAGTTTTGTTCAGAATTTCAAGCGCTATCGATCTGTGTAGTTAAAATTTCGATATCTCTTAAAAAGTTGCCTTTACGACCAAGATTTTCTACTATGGACTTGCAAAAATAGCTTTTCTGAAGGGGCGTAAATATCAAGTCATTAATTATAAATTATTATTTGTGTCGTAAAGGAAAACTACAAATAAAAATATAGTCGCAAGTCGCCTTGTTATATATTGTTGACCTTTAAGCCCTTACTTTCTAAGGATCACTTTCTATAGTAGTGTGATAAAGTTGGGCGTAAAGGACAAGTTTTTTTGTTCTTCGTCCTTTACGACCAGCACTAAAAATATTTTATCCGCAACTGTAATCGATATCTTTGGGTTCAATTGTCGTAAAGGACATGTAATGCAGGTTTCTAAGAGAAAGATAAACCCACTTTTTTGTTTTTTTGACCTATATTTGTGACGTGTATAAGAAAAATATGCAGATTACGAGTATCTTTAACCTAGTGTAGCAACCGTAGTGATAAACTAAACGATTTAGAAGATAGATGGTTGTAAAGGACACGTCAAAATGTTATAACGTCCTTTACACCCATGATTTGATAGGGTCGTAAATGACGGTCTTAGATGATTTTTATACAAAGTCGGGGCGTAATTGTAACCGAAATGGTACAAATGTTGTTCTAAGTTTACAATTAAAAACTGGAAAAATGTATCAAAACGTACTTAATATGGCATAGAATAGCTCTACATCAGTTTAATGCAGTGTATTATTTATCTAAGCTACTTAGCAACAAAAAAGAACAAGACTAATATTTTATATCCAGTTTTGTAATAAAGAAACAATATTTGCTTAAAAACTATCTAATACTTTGGCAACAAATTCAAAGTTATTTTTTTAGTATTCGCCGCTGTCTGAATAGTCAGTAGGTTACGCATTCAGTCTTTAATTCTAGCAGGGAAACGCTTTCGTAGTATTATTATACTGCGGCGAGATGTAGGTAATAAAAAAAAACATTATGGTAATCAGGGTACGTACCCAAATGCACAAACGCTCACGATAATATCTATTTCGTAGCTATATATCTTTATCGCTCTTGCGTATTGCACCAGACTGCATTTTTGTCGACGATTGCCATTCAGCTACGCCGGCAGTAAACTTTAACAGTAGACTATACTAACATTTAGTGCGACTGCGACAATAACAGGTGCGTTTCGCTAGCGAATGAGCGTTAGCGTTTAGTGACTTGGCTATGTACCCAGGTACTTAAAGCATTGACTATAATATTTCTAGGATTGAACTCATAATTAAAATTATTCTTATTTAACAGGTTTAAGACTAAATAACAATCTTCTATTTTAAAATTATCAAAAATATGAATCAACATAGTAGGTAGTCTTGACTACAGTTTGTATACGCGTCCTAACTTGCGTTTATAAATAAGTACTTAACTCTTAGTTATTCTTAAAACTTCTTTCTACTTTAGACTTAAAATTACTGTCGTATTAATATAGTCTACTATTCACAGTTGCTGATTAAATTTTACGTGATTACAATTAGTGTTTTACTTAAACTACGAAATCGTTTCCCTGCTAGAATGCTACTGAATGCGTAACTTATTGAGACAACCGAGCGGCGAGTACTAAAATAATAACTTTCCAAAATATTAGATAGTTTTTAAGCAAATGTTGTTTCTTTATTGCAAAACTGGATATGAAATAGTCTTGTTCTTTGTCTCTGTTAAATATTTAGATAAATATACACTGTAACACTAATGTGGCTATTCTATGCCATATTAACTACGTTTTGATACATTTTTCAAGTTTCTCAATTATAAACTAAGCTAAAAACAGTTGCCATTTGTACCATTCCGGTTACATTTACGCCCCGAATTTGTATAAAAATCATCTAAGACCGTCATTTACGACCCTATCAACTCTAATTGTTCAAAACAATCGTGGGTGTAAAGGACGTCCATAGCATTTTGACGTGTCCTTTACAACCATCTAACTTCTAAACCGTTTAGTTTATCACTACGGTTGCTACACTAGGTGAAGGATACTAAAAACCTACATATTTTTCTATATACGTCACAAATATAGGTCAAAAAACAAAAAAGATATAAACATTTTTCTAAAAAAAAAGTTGTTTTTTGCTTCTCCTGAAAACCTGCATTTTGTCCTTTACGCCAATTGAACCCAAAGGTATCGATATATTTAAAAAAAATAGAGAAAAGAGAGATCTTATGAACTAATACTTAAAACTATATTGCTTATTATTATACAACAAAAGATGCTGATGCTGCAGATAGAGGCCACAAAAGGACTCCACTCAGCATATGCTCCAGCATATAATGCTACAGCGCTGGTCTTCCGTGAAGCCCAGGAAGTAAGGAGATAGCTCAGAAAACTAAAGGCAGTGTCAATATAAGGAACAAAAAAGTAATTTGATTTTAATAAGGAAGTGAATAGCAATTATTTGAATAATTAATATATAAACAGGTCTGTGAATGTATTAAATATAATATAAAGTGAAATATTACGTAGTTGATAAATAGTCATCACATTTTAAACAACTAAATACTCATAATTATCGTTGTAACGCCGTTCTGACATATAGAAAACCATTAAGTAGGTATTAGGTAGGTACGCACAGTGTTACGGCTAAAGGCTACTTGCATTAAATTACCTAAATGTGATGTACGGAACGCGAAGAACACGGCAGTTGCAAGCTAAAATTATTGCTTGAATTTAATTTTGAAGGAGAATAATGTTTTGCAGTTGCGTATGGGAGGGGGTATGTTGTTCCAGCACTTCGTGGCAGAGTAGCGAAAACTGCCACGAAATGCTGCAGAACTGCCGTGTCTTGAACAGAGGAGTCGAATCGCTTCTCTCATTGGGCGGGAGGAAAACGATAACTTTTCAAATAGGTAATGAGGTTGCTTGGAATTTATTATCCCAAAAAGTAAGGACGCAAATTGTAAAGACCGTCGTGAATTCATCTTTAGCGTCTTGCCACTATTAAGATAAGGAGTAACACGAGTACGTGGAGGGATGGGAAAACAAAAGCGGGATGGGAAAATAATATGTTATGAATTAATTATTTATTCTTCTTTTCTTTTCCAGAACCGCTATTATCGAGTAAGTACATTTAAATAAACCTCTTAATAAGTTTGATTTAAAAATATTGAATAAAAGTTTTTATTGGTTACTTGACTTGTGAACATAGTTAAGTGATACTTTTGCAACATATAACTGTATGTCTGTATTGTGGTATAATCATTACTAATTAATACATACCTTAAAAGTCAAAAGTAAAGTTTTATTTTATTATCTGTGACGACCCGAGATCTTGTACACTCCTTTTTGCTGTGTACTTACTTATACTTAACATAGCAAAAGGGAGTGTACAATTTTCTAATGCGGTGGCAACGCGCGTGTGACACTCTTTGAGTTGCAGGCGTCCATAGGTTACGGCGACAGCTTTCCATCAGGCGGACCGTATGCTTGTTTGATACCGACGTAGTATTAAAAAAAAATCAGTATTCCATGTTATAGGTAACCTTGAAATTATTTCTGACAGATTCTTAGAACAGAAGTTACAAAAGGCCCTAAAATGGGACAAAGGGACAGGCTGCCAGACCCCAAAGTTGGACCCTTACTCCAACGACATGGCTTGGTCCTACGAGAAACTGGAACCCCTCAAATGCAAGGGACAAGATTGGGTCAAGTGCTATGTAAGTCACTCACTCAGTCACTTTTAATTTCACTTGTCCCTTTCCCATCACTTTCACTTGCCCCTTACTCATTTTACTTTTACTTATACCTTTCTCGTCACTTTACTTTCACTTGTCCCTTTAGCATCACTAGAGGAGGGGTCATGCCTTTTCCCTCCTCACTTATTTGTCGTTCGTAAAAAAAAAATCGTTTATTCTTAAAATAAACCCTTATTTAACAACATTAAATCTTCTGCCAAACTGCAGGACAGTTTGTTGGCAGAGGGGACTCCCTACATAATCTAAGTGGGTAGAACTATCTAAGTAAGTATACGCTAGGTACAGTTTTGATGTATTGCTTACAGAAAGTTTTAACTTCAAATTATCTATGTAAACTAAGCCCCTTATTAATAAACCTTCGCTAAAGTTACTTATCAAGCCGATAAAGTTCGTTTGTCCCTTTCCAACGTATCAGTGTGACAGAAAGGGACAAAGGAACTTTATCGGCTTGATAACTTACTTTAGTGAACGTTTATGAATAAGGGGGTAATCCTTTAATATAATTTTCAGTACAGATGGTCGTTTTTTTACGCACTAGTTCGAGAAGTGGTTCATTATATGTCAGGTCGAAACTTCGGAGGCCCATCTGTACTGAAAAACGAAGTTCGTTACACGTGCGAAAAGGAAATTCGTAACTCGTGTCGATTTAAAACACTCCCTTCGGTCGTGTTTTAATTTATCGCCACTCGTTTCGACCTTCCTTTTTTTCGCACTTGTATCGAAATGTATTATTTCGACGTTAAGCTAATTATTACGTTAAGTTAATAGTTATTTGATATACAAGGGGGCAAAGTTGTATTTTAACGCCGAGTGTGGAATTGAAAAACGAGCAAGTGAAAGGATTCTATAGTTGAACCACGAGCGAAGCGAGTGGTTCGAGAATAGAATGTTAAAAAAACTCATCGATTTTAAATAAATAATAAAAGTAATTTATTATAAAAAAAATAACTAAAGTCAAAGTAAAAGTAAGTCCCATCGCAGACTGTTGAGTTATACATAATGTAATTTTTATAACAGGCAATATTTTATGAACATGATGGGCAGGCAAATTTTTTCGTAAATTATGGATAGTAAGCGTGCGGCGGTGCATTAGGGTAAAAAAAATCATCCTAATGGGTTTTTGAGATATTTGATAATGAAAGAGATAAG
This sequence comes from Leguminivora glycinivorella, assembly GCF_023078275.1. Taxonomy (NCBI): domain Eukaryota; kingdom Metazoa; phylum Arthropoda; class Insecta; order Lepidoptera; family Tortricidae; genus Leguminivora; species Leguminivora glycinivorella. The sequence goes on from NC_062990.1 coordinate 14,141,719, forward strand.
GTATAATTCCAATTTGTTTTTTTTACAAAGCTTGACAGTCATTATAATATATAAAAAAATGAAAAATAGGAAGTACAAAAAGCTTACAAATACTTACTTACTTACTTTGTTGGCGCGACGACCCAAAGTGAGTCTTGGCCTCCAACACAAGAGCACGCCACTTTACGCGGTCCAGAGCGACCTCTCGCCAGCCCTCGTTAACGCCGAGTTCACGGAGATCTGCTTCCACTCTATCTGCCCAACGATATTTAGGATGGCCAGCGGGACGGCGTCCAGTTGGACAACCCAGATAGGCTCTTTTGACTGCCCGATCCTCACCCATCCTTATAAGATGGCCAAGCCAGCGGAGACGATGTGCCTTGGTCTCACCTATTATATTCGGTTCGGCTATAAGATGTTCAATTTCGGCATTTTTTCGGATCGGCATCGTCTCTTTTCACGGGTCCCAGAATCTTCCTGAACACCTTACGTTCTGTTACTAGGAGGCTGTTTTCCTCCTTGAGTGTTAGTGTCCAAGCCTCACACCCATACATTAAAATGGGGCGGATCACGGTCTTATAGATCCGTAGTTTTGTGTGTCTACTAAGAAGCTTGGACACCAAGACCTTGTGGAGCGCAGCACTGCAGCGTAAGGTGTTTTGAGTTCGGATGTTGATTTCGTCCTCCCTTGTATGTGTATTACAAATAACATTTTTTTATTTTTTATGTAACGTAATATATTTAAATAATTAATATATTGCTCCTTACAGAAATTATGTACTGCAAGTCATGAAAATTAATTAATACTTCTTTTTTCAGCACTCAAAATGCCGCGTCGTAGACGCCATAAGAGCCAAGCACAAAAACATAAAATGTGAATACAAGGACATAATTTACAAAGACGATTTTCACAACGAATTCGGGAAACCTACTATAGTCAAAGATGGCGACGTATATGAACTAAAAGAAAGTGACCATGTCAGCGTATCCTGTACTGCGACTGAGAAAAGTAGGTATGTAAGTGTAATATTTTAGTTTGACGATAGATGTCGCTGTGCGATTGATGGCGTTTTCTAGAACGCGCTGTTGAAATGCCGACGTAGATTGTATAATACAGGGTGGGCCAGTGATAAATTCACTTTTGTCTCGACCTCCTTTGTCAAAATTACAAAACATTGGCATATAATAATGGTGTCATTTAAAAGAAAAAAAAGTAAATTTTTATTCAAAATGGTGTCTTACACGGGAGAACAGCGAGCGTTTTGCATTCAAGCTTTTTATGAAAACAATCGATCGTATGTGTCTGTTCGTCGGCATTTTCGACTTGAGTTCGGATTCGGGGTGATGTTGCTTGGCCTCCCAGGAGCCCTGACTTAACTCCAGCTGACTTTTTTTATGGGGTTACTTGAAAAGTAAAGTATACTCAAATAATCCGGCAACCACAGCAGAATTAAAGGAGAACATTCGCCAAGAAATCTAAGCAATATCTCCGCAACTTCTGACGAAAGTCTTTCAAAATTTACAGGCAAGGCTGGAAGAGTGCCGCAACCGCCACGGTCGACATCTTGATGATTAAATTTTTAAAATGTAAAATTTATTTATTTGACATACTTTCTAAATATACTTTTTATTTCAAAACCACAAAAAAATCCTATTATTTCAATTTTCAAAAATGCATTTATCATTGGCCCATCCTGTATGTTTTTGTACATGCTTGGTAGGTATGGATGTAAGAAGAAGAGTTAGTAAATTAGTGTTTCAAGCTACTTTAGTATTTTTAGTTAGTAACTTAGTATAATAAGAGGTTAAAATTAAATGGACTCTCTTATAAGATGGTAAATACTGTAATCTTATAATTATATCCTGTTATTCAATAGTACATTTCGATACAAGTGCGAAAAAGAGGAAGTTCGAAACGAGTGGCGATAAATTACGAATTTCCTTTTCGCACGTGTATCGAACGACGTTTTTCAGTACAGATGAGCCTCCGAAATTTCGACCTGGCATATAATGAACCACTTCTCGCACTAGTGCGTAAAAAAACACCATCTGTACTGAAATAGTACATTACGATACAAGTGCGTAAAAAAGGAAGTTCGAAACGAGTGGTGATAAATTAAAACACGACCGAAGGGAGTGTTTTAAATCGACACGAGTTGCGAATTTCCTTTTCGCACGAGTATCGTACGACGTTTTTCAGTACAGATGAGCTTCCGAAGTTTCGACCTGTTATATAATGAACCACTTCTCGCACTAGTGCGTAAAAAAAACAACATCTGTACTGAAAAAGTATTTTCATCACACTCCCACAGTAAATGTGCAATTGCACTCAGGCGGAGCGGGAGTTGCAGAATATTCGTTCTCCCTGGAGAGTTATGGAATTTCTTGTACTGTATTTAACTTTTCTTACATGTAAGAATATTGAAAACTTGGGTCTTTCCTCCGTCAAGCCGTGGCGATTTAACTTAATCTCGTTAGCAATATTCAACTTCCGCTCACATTTCACAATGTACTATAATTGTAGAACTTACCTAAAATTTGTAAAAATATAGATTGATTGCAAAGATATTAAACAAGTTTTTATTTTTAGGTGGTTCTGGTAAGTAAATTACCGCGCGAGCGAGCGAGTGAGCGGCCGGTTAAACGCGAGCGCGGAAACAAAAAACAGTAACCATAATTATTTTAACCACCTGGAACCGTATATGGGATGTTCAAAGTGAAAAGAACATTAGTGCGATTTATAATTGGCGAGATTATAACAGTTTATTTGCGAAATAAGTTGCAATTAAGTAGCGTAATTCGAAGTGCATAAACAAGTGTTGTTCTACCCGACGGCTATCAATCAGTAGATCGTGCGCCATCTCTGTCGCACGTGGCGGCAGACCGTATCATCTGTGCTGCTTCAACTCTAGACGGATAATTCTACCCGACGCGCCATCGGATAATCTGCTATCACAGCAAGTACAACTATTATTTACATCTACGCACATTTCAACAAATACAACACAATGATATGCTTAGCCTGCAAACTAGAAATAAACACCCGCCTGGAATTAATAGTATGTGGGGCCTGCAAAGGCTTCTATCATTACACTTGTGGTAAGGTCACCTCCGCGGAATATAGTTAGTTGTTAAAGATATTAACATACCATAACGTTAGTTGGTTTATAAATTTTAGCAGTGTATATCTCATAGTACCAATATTTTTTTGTCCACTGTCTTCTGGCAGTCTTTACAAAACTTTCACGTTAAAAAGATTTTTTATTGTAGGTATAATTAATAATTATATTAGCCAAAATATACCTGATGAGTGATGACATACTGATTTCACAATAGGATTTTCTAACTTTGCTGACTTCGACTTTTAGACAGTTTTTGGCTCTCTGCTTGAAGTTTTCTGACTCCCAAATGTTGAAGTGACTATTTTTTAATAAGATGATATTCTAGTGCATGTAAAACGGCTTTTAAAAATATAACTATAATTGTGAAAAGTGGGATAGAAAGCCTGTGAAGATTGTCAAAAAACGCTGAACAAAAAATGAAATGTACTACTTATGGACTATATTCGGCGAAAACTCACACACTCATGTAATACAATTAAGTACCTATTACAACGAATAGCTACTATCCATACTAATATTAAAACCGGCCAAGAGCGTGTCGGGCCACGCTCAGTGTAGGGTTCCGTAGTTTTCCGTATTTTTCTCAAAAACTACTGAACCTATCAAGTTCAAAACAATTTTCCTAGAAAGTCTTTATAAAGTTCTACTTTTGTGATTTTTTTCATATTTTTTAAACATATGGTTCAAAAGTTAGAGGGGGGGGACGCACTTTTTTTTCCTTTAGGAGCGATTATTTTCGAAAATATTAATATTATCAAAAAACGATCTTAGTAAACCCTTATTCATTTTTAAATACCTATCCAACAATATATCACACGTTGGGGTTAGAATGAAAAAAAAAATCAGCCCCCACTTTACATGTAGGGGGGGTACCCTAATAAAACATTATTTTCCATTTTTTATTTTTGCACTTTGTTGGCGTGATTGATATACATATTGGTACCAAATTTCAGCTTTCTAGTGCTAACGGTTACTGAGATTATCCGCGGACGGACGGACGGACGGACAGACAGACATGACGAAACTATAAGGGTTCCTAGTTGACTACGGAACCCTAAAAATGAGAATGTGTTTGTGTCTGTTTGTTTGTCCGTCTTTCACGGCAAAACGGAGTGACGAGTTGTCGTGATTTATTTAAGTGGACATAATTGAAGGAAAGGAGAGTATATATATATAACATAGGCTACTTTTTGTCTTTTTAAGCCGCTCACAAAAGCTAGTTATTATTATAGGTTAAGATATACTGGTTAATAAAAGTACAAAAATTACTTCAAAAAGTGGATTTAGAAAAAAAAATCCATGTCATGAATGGCCGGATTTTGTCGTATACAGTCTTCAAATGGAAAGGAGTTATTAAGTATATGAGTTTTTTATCCACGATTCCTATACTAGTATAAAGGTGGAGGTACATATATATGCATGTGTTTTCCATTCTCTGTTTTCATTTTTCCGTTTGTGTTTCCATTTTTTGTTTTTGCACTTTGTTGGCGTGATTGATATACATATTGGTACCAAATTTCAGCTTTCTAGTGCTAACGGTTACTGAGATTAACCGCGGACGGACGGACGGACGGACAGACAGACATGGCGAAACTATAAGGGTTCCTAGTTGACTACGGAACCCTAAATAGTATTTTATGCAACTGGTGGTTAAAAGAGGTCAAAAAAGGTGAGTGGCGTGGGTAAAGACGCCACGAGCATTTTTTGACTCAGTTAAACACCGTTGCATACAATACTTTTTCTACGACCAAGCACTTATTTTGAAAGAAAATTATAAATCAACAAATACCTACTTTCAGTCATCTTAGTTATCTAGTGGACCGCCTACCATTTTGAATATGCAGTTTGAGTGCAAACATGAAAATAAAACTGTCTATGGTATGGTTCTTTGAAGCCTGGCCACTAAGACGAATCGAGCCGAGTTGAATCGAGTTCTCATACATTTGAATGCGATTCGACGCGTCGCCAATGAACGCAGCAGAAAACGAAGGAGTCTCGACTCTGCGAATTGGTTTGTTAAGTTGGTAGCAATGTATTTACTGAACTGTAACAGCTATATCGTGCTACTTCTACTAAATGTTTTCAGGGTATAGACTAGATAGACTTGTCCTGACATCTTTTATGTAGGGTTTTTAAGTTCTATGCACGACCTTGTAACTCACGAATAACAGTACGGGAGTAGAAAAAAGATGAAATTAACGATTTTACGTGATTATTTTTGCATCTCAGAAAATTTCTAGGTGAAACCGTCAAAAGGTATCATACTTCAGTACCCATTTTTTACGCGAGTGGCCCGGCCCTTAGGTAATTATTGCAAGTGACTATACAAACACCCTGTATAAGTTAAAATTTCATTGGCGTATAAAAATCGAAAAAGGCAAAAAATTGTATATTAATATTAAGAAAAAACTAGTATTTTTTAATACAACCTAAATTGTGGATTGCATTATCTAAAATGTACATATTCTGTATAGCATGTCTCATGTCTGTTTTAAATGAAGATCAAATGTCACTATGAATTATATTATGTTACCAATATGTAGCATTTGTTAGTCGTATACCTCGAAATCAACACCTATTCGCGTTTTGCCGCGATCTCAAAATTTCTGAACAATATTTTTTTCTTGTAGTATAATTTTTGGTCGCCAATTACAATTGTGTATAAAATTCATAGTATATTTATTATCCTGCCTTTTTTCACTGTAGTCGCTTTTCACCTCAATAGATATTTGTTTGTAATGCGTTATTAGACATTGTGATATTTCCTTTTTTTTAGCACTTTAGTTTTGTTTTGCAAATGCATTTCGCATTTGTAGGGTTTCTCCTGGTTATATAACCTCGTTGTGCATATCACTGATATTACTAATAAAATATTATATTACTAATGCAAATGTTGATGTTGATATATGTCCATTTGACAACGTATTATATCCCAGTGATATAGCCTTTTTTTTAAACCATTAATACAATAGTATGAGACCCAGGTAAAATGCGACTAAAAATATTTGCGGCTAACTGAATAGGCTATTAGTGATAAACGCTACATTAAAATCTGCTACTGTTGTAAAAATCTATTGAAAATATATGCGAGTAACAAAATATACTATCGATATTACACGCTACAACAAAATACGCTATCGCGGCAAAACGCGAATAGGTGAAAAGCTACAAGGATTTTTTGATTTCGAGTTATACGACTAACAAATGATATGTAGGGCTTTTTATTAGGTATCTGATAGTGGCTTGACGTTATAGAACGTTAGCCATGTCAAAAAGGATCGAGTATTTAAGAATGACTGTCAAAGTAAAATGTGTAATCACAGTGCATAGACTGCCATCTCTCGACACAAGCTTAAAACTTTTGAACCTCAGTTTTGAAAATTTGGCCCATATTCATAGCTTCATATGTTTTAAAATGTCAAATATTAACATTAGCGCCATCTAGCTAAGCGTACCCCAAAGGTGTGTCGCTATTTAGCTCACCGTACCTTTTTCTGTGGTCATTTCTCAAAATTTTGCCACCCCCACCTGTCAGTACGTTTATGTTAGAACTTTTTTTTTAGTATACAATATCTTCATAAATAAATTATCAATACATATTAAAAGACAGTTTTTACATAGAGGCCTGATGCTTTGAAATCGATTTATTTTATATTAATGAAATAAATAATAATTGTAACTAAGTTTTGTCGTTCACCTTCCGTGTCCCAACGCGGAGTACTCATGTTTCGAGTTGTTAAAAGTACACAAATTATTAACTTTACTTACTTTTATTGCTGTATTTTATTTGCATATATCCTTAACTTTTAAAACTAGAGTATCTGATAATAATATTACACTTATGTTCCAAGTTATTTGGCTTTAAAGTTTGTCCACGGCCGTTTTTGTCGTTGACCTGTCGAGACAAACTCGCAAGCACTGTGCGATCCCTACTCCACCTCTACCGCCCCACCCCACATGAATCGAAGCCGCCAGTATCGGCCATCACCTGCAAGCAACGGCACGTGCTCACTACGCCTTGATTAGAAAATATAAATTTTTAATTACCTCGAACGGGAGTTTGTAACGGGTAAGTAGTCGATATTCTGTCAATCATAAACTGGTTATTGTTTGAGATAATGCATTAACTGTAACATATGTTTCGTATTTTGTTGCTTATTTTTAGGCACCTAAATATTTAGTTCGTTCGGCAAATACTTTTTGAGTTTTGGCGAAATAACTGGCATTTTGTCGGTCACCTGTGCATCGTTCACCTGGCTAAAATAGGCAAGTGAACGACATTTTGGGACAGGGTGATGACAATAATGATAAATTTACCAATCGTAATAATACTTTTTGACACCTTCAATATTTGTTTTGTGCGTTAAATGAGAAAAGTATTACTGTAATTTCGGTTTAGGCTGCATTTCTCAAAGGATTGTTGCTTTTTTGTGGTGTGTGTCCTTCACCTGTGCGATAAAGCCAGGTGAACGACTCAGTGACAGGAAACCGACACGTCGATCACTTGTCATAAGCCAGATGAACCATTACGAGGGGCGATCAATCGGATCAATAAGTAATGATAATGAGTATTAAAACATAATCTACTCACATACTCCTTTGGCATACTAAAGTGGACCCAGACTGAGCTGGACGCCCTGGATCGGAGGGTCCGGTTACTGCTTACCACACACCGTATGTTACACCCGCGCTCGTCTGTTATGAGATTGTACATCCCACGGAAGTGCGGAGGTCGAGGCTTCCTAAACGCCAAAGATCTTCACAACCGTGAGGTGTACAATCTCAGGAATTACTTCCATAACAACGAGTGTGGGATGCATCGTGATGTGGTGGCAGTAGACGGAAACCTAACGCCGCTCTCCTTGGCGAAAGAGAACTGGCGCAAACCTGTGGTACTAAGTACTGCGGACCACAAGGCGGTATGGGAGAGCAAGCAGCTACACGGGCGGTTCTACAAGGCCCTCACGGGACCCGATGTAGATCTGCTCGCATCGGTGAACTGGTTACGATTCGGGGACCTCTTCAGAGAAACCGAGGGTTTTGCCTGTGCAATTGCCGACGAAGTTATGATGACGAACAACTACCGGAAATATATCCTGAAGGACGGTACGGTCGACATTTGTCGGGCATGCCGCCGTCCCGGAGAGTCACTCAGGCATATCATCTCCGATTGTTCTCATCTAGCTAACGGTGAGTACGCACAGGCATAATCTCGTAGCCAGGATCATTCACCAGCAGCTTGCTCTTCAATACGGTCTTGTGGACCGCGAAGTACCGTACTACAAGTACATACCTGCGCCAGTTCTCGAAAATGGTCGTGCCACGCTCTATTGGGATCGATCTATTATCACTGACAGGACTATTGTAGCCAATAAGCCTGACATTGTCATAATAGATCGATCGCAACGCCGGGCCGTGCTCGTCGACATCACCATCCCCCATGATGAGAATCTCGTGAAAGCCGAGAAGGACAAGTCCAGTAAGTACCTAGACTTGGCTTACGAGATAACCGCCATGTGGGATGTTGATTCGACGATCATTGTCCCGATAGTCGTTTCAGCGAACGGTCTCATAGCGAAGAGTCTCGACCAACATCTCGAGAGACTCTCGCTAGGTGGTTGGATCAAGGGTCAGATGCAGAAGGCGGTGATCTTGGACACGGCGCGGATAGTCCGACGGTTCCTCTCTCTGCAGCCCTAACCACCGGCAGCTTGGGCCCTGCCCCGCTGCCGGCGGCACCCTAGGTTAGGTTTTTTATAATGTGTTTATATATTTTGTATTGTTTTGTATGTGGTTTTGTATTTTACTTTTATAATCATATTATAAAACAGCCTAATCTAAGAGAAAAGATAAATAATAATGAGTATCCTTATATTTTTATAATTAAAAGTAACTCTTCTGTGATTTATTTACATATTTTAATTTTTTCATTTGTTTCTTGCCCCCTTTAAAAAATGAAATCTTAATTATAGTTTAAATACCGTGTCAGTAAGCAAGTGGTTGCTTGAAGTGAAGTCACTTCATTCATTATACTTCAGAGTAGCTATTATATTATGATTTAATTTAAAGGTCTGGTATAAAATATTAATGAGCCCCTTCCTTGAGATTTGGGCGGCGGTTAAAACCTATTATAATGCTGATGGGCAGGTGAATGACGTCCATATCAGGTGAATGACCACCAAACTACAGGTGATCGACTACGGACGCAGGTTAGCGACGCTTGTCGTTAACTTGTCAAATGTGTCATACAAATTTGTACTCATTTGTCGTTAACCTGCTGCTGTTGTCGATAACCTGTGTATATTTATCCTTCACCTGATCATGATGTCGTTCACCTGAATTTTAATCGATCATAACTTCTGAAATAATTAATTGATATCGGTGCCTTTGACATTTTTGAAATGTTTGAGACGCGTTCAAACGATCCCTACAATTTTTTTTTTTAAAATGCGACATTTAAAAAAAAGCAAATCTTTCACCTGTCGGTGCCAAATTTTTGAGAAATGGCCGTATGGTTTTGGGGTACATTTTTTTCTTAGACTTTATCGGTCTTTACGAAGTTGTAAAGGTCTTTGGCCATGATTGTATACCCACGCTCCTGAATAGATTTTTTATTGAACTCCGTTAACTTTAAGGGAAGATTCTTTAGTTCAAATACAATCAATTTCTCGAAGAAACTGGCCTCTTAATTCTTACAGTTATCGATTTATTTACAAAAATAATTTAATTATTGAACACGTGTGTGGCATCCCTTACCACTTCCTAATGTTATTTGTTTTGACATGTGCCGTCAAACACTTGACAATGACTTTAATTTTATGGTTAAAGTCCTATATATCACACCAAATCACACTAATTAATAAATTTATTATGCATGGGAACAAAAAAAGCGATATTCAGGGTGGTTCCTGGCCTGATGACGAACCTAACTGCGTGTCGAATTTAACGGAAAACGAAAAAAAAAAACAGCCAAGTGCGAGTTGTACTCGCGTTGCAAGGGTTCCGTACACTACAAGAAGGGCTTAAGCGCCTCCTTTTTAGTAGGAACCATTTTTACGAATAATCGATATTTTGAACAAAACGAAACAGAACTGAGTTTATATATGTCGGCGGCAGAACGAAGAATCCGGCAGAACACGAGATTCCTAGGCATATCGTGAAACGCCGCCAAATCATGAATTGCCTAAAAGTTGGCCAGACGTATCACGATATGCCTGATAAACAATACGGCAGATCGATTAGAGCAACGCATTCGTCGATATTCCTAGCTCTATAACGGGCATTTCGTAGAATAGCTTCTTTCTTGGCTACTGCGTATGCAGCGCATGCTACGGCGGTGTTTGTTTACCGAGTGAAAGATGTCGGCGCCTCAACAAAACGATTTTAGCACCGAAAATAGTGTCATTATGGAATATAGAAGTGCAAAAGAAGCTTTTGAGCATCAGCTCCATTCATTTTATGTGAGTCACAAGGATTCTGTGCACAATGTCAAAAAAACAGTAAGTCTCGTTACATTTCATTTATAAAATACAAATTATTTAATTAAATATAGTACTTATTATGTTTATTGCATTTTTACTTCAATTTTGGACACCCTACTTAAGTATTGAATGATATGGCGGCGTATCATGATATGCCTACGAATCACATGATCTGCTTAAATGCCACTTGCGGGCTTTACTTGGTGAAATCATGAAATGGCGGCGTTTCATGATATGTCTAGGAATTTCACGATCTGCTTAAACGTCACTGGGCAAATCGTTAAACGGTGAGTTTTGAAAGATATGGCGAATGTTACTAAGCCAAATCATGATTTGGCGGCGTTTCACGATATGCCTAGGAATCTCGTGTTCTGCCGGATTCTTCGATCTGCCGCCGACATAATATATGTAATATTCAAACGCGCTCACACAATTTAAAGAGATTTGCAGCGGCAGTGAGTGAAATTTGTAATTTGAGTTCTTTTCTTTTAAGTCCGACTTACGCTTTACTGAGATTTCTAATAGGGTTTCCTGTAATGATATGATTGAAAACTATCTCTTGTATTTTTTTGAAAATTTTACGCTTGGTAGTTTCGGTGATAAAGGGGGAGGGGGTGGTAATTTTTTGCCTACGTTCTTAAAAGTCTTGAAAATTACTTTACCAAAAACTATAAAAAAAAAAATATTTTTGAAAATTAAATACTTATAAAAAGTTCTTTCAATTGATATGTAACGCAATACAGTTCTGGTAACTTTGATTTTTAATTTTCACTTTTACCCCCTAGAAGTGGCCCTTATAATTGAATTTTCTTAATTTAAATTACATGTCCGTCTTTGGGTCACAGGTTTACATAATGTGTAAAGATCGTTATCAGCGTGCTGTATCGGTGGCAGCGTATGGTTGACAAAAAAACAAATACACAAGTATTTAAAACATTATATGGGCCATTTTTTTCAAAGTTGTCCACCCCACTTATTTTGTAACATGGGTATTTTTTACGCGATTAATACTCAGAATCGCAAGCTCTTTCGATCCTGATAAAAGAAAAAAAAATGTCCCAAGATATCCATACATTTTTTCGAACCTTCCATTCCGTTACCGCCATACAAAATGTATGAAAAAATGGTAACGGAATGGAAAAAAAAATCTGGGGACACTTTTTTTCTCCTATTAGAATTGAAAGAGCCCGCGATTCTAAGTGAAAACCACATACAAATTTCCAAATCCAAAAAAAAAGTGGGGTGGACAACTTTGAAAATAAAAATGGCCCATATACTTAACAAATTATGAAATATAAATACATGTTTATAATTACTTATCTAAATTACATTGAATAAATAACTAAAGTTTGTTCAACAGATTTGGCTTCGCGCATTACTTTTGACTTGAACTACTTGAATAACAATTCTAAATAGTCGTATCTAGAGTGCATTTGATTATTTGGATTAAAATAATATTATACACTTCGCGTAATGTATTTTTACGACATAATTTGACGTATTTTGTTTTAAAAATATACAGTTGGTTGGAAAAAGCTTTGTACAGTCACGTGTAAAAATATGGGTGTACACATCTTACTCAAAAATATGTCCTATAGCATCTTAGTCCGGTGTAATAAGACCGTAGTACCATATTTATGAGAAGATTATTTCGATACGTATTTTTGCACTTGACTGTACCGTAGAGGTGTAATCCTAAGAAAAAAAGCATTTATTTTGTAGTTAAGAACAAAGTGAATATGTATTTAAAGTATAATTGTAAGTATTTGTTTTTTTTGCCAACCGTACCATTTGCCACGAAAAGTGCACCTTGATAACGATCTTTAATAATGTGTGCCAAATTTCAAATTAATTAGTTCGTTAGTTTCATGTTCCATGACAGTAAAAACCAAAGCACTGAGTAACTAAAATACACCGTGTCCAATAAGTTTGAATACAGCACAAATAGCCAATAAAACAAAATGAACAAATAGTTACTACATTATTATTATATTTTATGAATGGCACTCTTATTTACTACATTCACAACAAATGTTTTGGAATAACTCCAGCATTAACTTGTTTACCAGCCTCAAACGCTTCTCAAACGGATCACACGCGGCACGCACCGTTTTCTTCACATTTCATCCCAAATACTCTCGATAACCTTTTTGAAATGATCTAGGTTTATGATTTTATAAAAATTTAGTCTTCAAAGCATGTATGACCATACAAAATAGTCTAATACGCCTAAACCTGGAGGCCTGGGTGGCCACTCATGTTTCGGATAAAAAACTGCCAAATTAGTCTGAAACTACGCTAGAATACCATTTGCCGAATGTGCTGGAGGTGCGTCTTGTTGGGACACATGATAGTATCAGTATTACTCATTCCCAAGCATCCTTTTTAACTTTAAGGCATTTTTTTCTCCAAAACCTTGGTTTTAAAGAAAAAAAACGTTGATTTTAACGCTTTTATCTGTAAGTACTGAAGGTAGTTTACCTCGCTTACATACTGCATCCCACACCTGGGCCGATGGTGAGCTCTGGAACACACATTTTTCTAGTTGCCCGGAACGTTATCTATCCTCGGTACCCATAATAGTTTATTTTGGACACGTGGCGTCTGTTTTATCACATACAGATTCTCCTTATAAAAAATAACTCGTCACCTGCGTGCCGAGCAAGTATTTTGTTGGCACTTTACCTCTTTGTTTTTCTTAGACACTTCGGAAATTTCATGTACTTTGTGCTTGTATTTTATTAAGAGGAATATACTCTTTAGTTTTAATAAGAATTTGATGGCCTGTGATCCCTATATCTTTAGAACTGAGGTAAAATTTGAGTATTCGGACTTATTGGACACGGTGTACATAAAAGCATAACAAATTTATAAACACATAAAAGTAAAAAAAAAATCAACACAACATGCAAATCCCCAAATTCGACCTTTCACAATTCAAATTCATTGTTTTTCATGATGGCTTGTAACAATAACTTCAATTCTTTTCTTCCATCTATAATGATTCTATCTTCTTTGGTGGCGGTCCCACGTCCTTATTACAAATTTTTCAACAGTTCTCTAAACTATACTTTACGTTACAGGACAAAAACTGAGAAATGGTCCGGCAATATTCTCGGTTTCCGGCCTCTAGACTCGACCAAACCATTAGATGACAAAATTAATGTGATGGTACTCACCTTTGATTCAACCCCAAGGAGTGGCTTCATCAGACTGATGCCGAAGACTTGGAAGGTTCTTAATGAGGAGTTGAAAGCTACTATAATGGAAGGGTAATACATTATATAATATATTAAAAATCTGAGTGACAGAGGGATCACTACAAAAAACACTCTCTATAATAGCTAAACTGTCACTGTTCTTAAGGTGGCTCGCTTTCCATACAAAAAACATCTACCATTTATTTAGTCACCGCACACTACACTACAATTAAATAAAAATATGCGCATACATCTACTATACATTATCCATCGTCGCAGTATTGAACGAAATACATTGTTTCATACAGAAATCATGGACAAATCCATGTGAATTTTTTATTAATTTTACGAAAATGTGCGTGCCAAATTTTGTGTACAGACACAGAGCTGTCATATTTCGCGCATTTTTAGTTGACATTGTCATCAGTGACACTTGGCTCTTGACAAGTAATTATTTAAAGATATTGGTTTACTTAACTCAAGCAGACTCAGAAATAATGACGCATTTTGTCAATAAAGATACATATCGTGTATTTCGACACTGCTAGAGTAAATCGAAATGGCGTCTCGGTCAAACGCATTGACTATGAAGCAGAAGATCTCGAGTTCCATTCCGGAGTCTTTTTTAATCATTTGAACTTTTTTTGGATTTATTAAGTTTTTTTTATATTTTTTAATAGAATAAAATATTCTATTAAAAAAGACTCTGGTTTTATTGTTATGCTGTGTTGTGTAACTTATTTGAATAATAAATACATATTGAAGTACCTAATTATTATTATTTTTTTTTACATGACAATTATATTATAATAAAATAAAAATTAAAATTAAATTAAACTAAATAAATCTAAAATTAAACTAAAGTAAATCTAAAAACGGCCCCTGTGGCATAGTACCGAAGACGCTGGCAGCATTTCCTCGCTGGATTGTCAAGCTAAAAGACTCTTACTATATATATTTCTTTCCTATTTTTTATTTTCATACAAAAATACAATACAATCTTTATTGTGCCTTTGTTGATAAAATAAAATATTACACGTCAGGTCAGGTACATCGGTCATAGTGTGGGCATAGTATTAGTAATGTGCTGACTTCCTTACATTTACTGAGCTAGTTGACCTATGTTATTGTTGTGTGAATGTTTTTCTTCAACAACTAAATAGTTATATAAGTATATGAATATGTATGTAGGTATGTGGGTAGCTTTTGCACATTGTAATTTTTCCTCAGTCACCCGTTCAGCTCAGAGACCACGAACGCTGTAGTGTTCGAAACTTCGGGATGAATTGTAAATTCATTATACACGATTTAATCCGTTTTCATAGTTTTTATTTCATGAGTAACTATCGCGGTAACTGAAGACAATATTAACTAAATGGTTACAAATAATAATTATCATCAATATAATCTGGTCCAGGCAGGCAATTATGGTCGCGCGATAAATGATAAAACATCTGGCCGTCCCTATTAAATCGCACTTACTAATAGTGCGACAGGGACGGCCTGATATTTTATCGTCTATCGCGCGACCATGCTACCCGTGCTGTACTAGCTTTTGCCCGCGGCTTCGCTTGCGTTAGAAAGAGACAAAAGTAGCATATGTCACTCTCCATCCCTTCAACTATCTCCACTTAAAAAACATGTCAATCCGTCGCTTCGTTTGGCCGTGAAAGACGGACAAACAAACAAACAAACACACATTATCTTTGGTGAAACAACGAATTCTTCCAATTCAGATTATAGAGTAACCAGCTTTTCCCATTTATAATAAACTAGGTTTTGACCGCGGCTTCGCTCCCGTAAGAAAGAGACAAAAGGTAGAGCCTATGTCACTCTCCATCCCTTCAACTAAATCCCCTGAAATAATCACGTCAATTCGTCGCTCCGGTTTTGCCGTGAAAGACGGACAAACAAACAGACACACACCCATTCTTATTTGTAATTTTAGTACGGATTTGACATTATTATTTATATTTAAATAATTATATACGTATAGCCTAATTTCGTCGGTAACAGCGTGTTATGTAATGGCGTCATTGGTGAACAATCGCCTGTCACGCCGTGAAACTGCGTTCGAATCCCGGGATTCTATAAACTTTTTGTATTTTTTTTGGATATAAATTTCGTATTTTTTATTGACCGAGCAAGAATGGAGAGCCGAAGGTATCAATTTTATCTTAGAAAACATATTGATTTTTTTATTGTCATTTTGATTTTCTATTTATTAAGTTGAGATATAAAACACAACTTTTAATACCCTCGCTAAATATAATATATTCTCGAAATTACTCCTTAGATAAAAAAAGTCCACTTGAGTTTTTAAAGCACTACGATACTCAGTTAACTATTGCATTTTAATTTACTAATTTAAGATTTCAAAAGCGATTTGCATACCCTTGCTCCATCGAAAATAAACAATTAGAAAAAAAAAATCATTCGAATCGTAGTTTAGAAACTAAAATTTATCTATACTTTTTGGAATTTTTTAAAATATCAGATTAGGATAATTATGTCACAGAATATATAATAGTACAAGTACAGAAGGCCCACTGCTTTGATGTTCACGACATGCCGCCTTTTTAAATGCCTACAAAACTCTTACAAAGAAACGAGCCGCACGTGCGCGGCGCCCGGCGATAGGGTTGCCTATGGAATAAAACGAATTAATACTCAGATAAAATGTTATACTATTATATTTAAGTCTTGGGTAATTTCTAGGTATATTAGTATTTTTTTTAAAAAGTGGAAAATGTCTGCCTTGGGTGAGACTTGAACTCATGGCCTCTGGATGGATAGTCTTATTCATATATTCATATTTCTTTATTGCATCCATGGTTTTATAAGAGCCATGAGTACAAGTCTCACCCAAGGCAGACATTTTGCACTTTTAAATTTAAATTTATTCTAAGCCTAGTGGCATCGATTGCAGACGTTTCTGCTAATCAGAAGTTAAAAATATATAGTATATATTTTTGTTTGAGTTCCAACATCACAAGCCTTATTGAATCTTTTTGGGGGAGTTAATCAGTTAGTAGATCTGTTTAAAAATGTCCTATGGTATTTATTTTATTCATGATATATATTTAACTAAGCATTATTAGCCATTCCACACGCGGACATCGCATATGAACCTTAAAAAAAAAACTCGCGACGTAAAGTAACATTAGAAATTGCGAACGTGCGTTCCGTGAGAACGCGCGCCAACCCTGATTAGGCCGCGAACTCGCGGCCGCGGGCATGTACTTGTAGCGCGGCGATAGAATCGCGAAGTGAGCCGCCCCTGATTATGTTAGAGAGTTAAGAGAATAGGTTTTTAATCTTTTTTGTGGAAAACGCTCAGTAACTACTGTACGAGTACATATACATTTATGTATAATAATAAAACAAAAAATAGTGTCTCATAGTGTTGTGTTCCTGCCGGTGAGTAAGGGTGCCAGAGCTCAACGAGGGTGCGGGGTGCTGACGACGGGAGGACTTACGGAACTAATTTGTTCCGTCTATTGTCCTTTGAGTCGTCGGCAACCCAAACCCTCCTTTGAACTTGTACACTCCTTTTTGCTGTGCACACACAGCAAAGGGGAGTGTACAAGTTTCTAATGGGGCGGCAACGCGCATGCGACACTCTTTGAGTTGCAGGCGTCCATAGCTTACGGTGACCGCTTTCCATCAGGCGGACCATATGCTTGTTTGCCACCGACGTAGTATTAAAAAAAAAGAGAAAAAGTCCTGGATTCGAACCCAGTACTTCCATGCAAATCATGCGATAACACGTATTTACCGCAAGGCTATTTAAACAAGCTGTCGCCGCGTGAAATTATCGACTAGAAGGAATACAAAAACACTGTTTGTATGTGTGAGTGGTACTTAAAAATAGTGTAAAATAGTAAATTTATCTACATTAAGGGGATTAACGTTACAATGAGAAGTTGAATGTATGTTGTAATACGTCAATTTTAATATTAAATGTTCGCGAAGCATAATTGAAAGTATATAAATGCCTGTACGACTCCACAAAAAAAATAAGACCGGTAATTTGCAGATTAACGCCATCTAACGCAGCCTGAGCTTCGGGTAACCTAGGCGAGCCACCTTAAGCAAAAGGTATTACATTTTCGCTTAAGTAGGTAGGTACATTCTCTTTAAGCAAATCGACGCTTCGGTAATTCGTACGATTAAAAGTTATGAACGAATTTCGTCGTTATGAAAAGTCATAATATGGGACCTTTTGCTTCAGAATGCGCGCATGAGCACTACTGGGTGGCTAGCCGAATGGCACAATCGCTCACGAAACGCTCACGAAACGAAGCGCTAGTAGATATCTATCTCTATCGCGCTTGCGTATTGGCGCGACAGAGCCAGCGGCGTATCGCTTTCGTTTGGCGTCGGAGAAATGCCATTCGGCTACGGGGCCAGGATGGTAATCCGCTGGATGTTAAGGGGCTGACAACACCCAACTGCGCAAAATTGATGTTACTTGCGCAGTTTTTTAAGACAAACTATTCGTTTTAGTAAGGCATGTAAATTATATGTTATTATTCATTGTATTTCAACGAATATAGCCGTAATCAAATACACAATTTAACTAAATCGGCTCGGCTAAATAGAAAAAAAATTGCAAAGATTGGTCTCCAATTCGTCATTAAACGGTTCTATGACGTTCAATTATTCACTTAGTTGTCTTTAATTAAAATTTAAATTACAAAATATACATATCTAAAACTCTAACGAAACATATTGCGCAAATAATTCATCTTTCTATTTTATTTTAATATTTTTCCGTACTTTTCGTACCGAGCCGTCGTGTTTTAGTGACATCGCGCTCTCACTTACTCCCATGGGAATAGTCAGTGTACGCTAGCATCAAGGTCATTGGCTGTTGTCAGCGTTTTAAACCACTGGATGCAAATTCAATGGTTGATGAACCACTCGATGCTAATTCACTGGATGCTAAACCATTGGACGATAAAATTAATGTGATGATACTCGCCTTTGATTCCAACCCCAAGAAGTGGCTTCATTAGACTGATGCCGAAGACTTGGAAGGTTCTTAATGAGGAGTTGAAAGCTACTATAATGAAAGGGAAATTAGAATGGAAATTAAAAACATTTTGACTACTACAAGGTTTACAACTAGGGAACAAATCAAATTATTTTATTGAATATTTTTCGATTTGTAGTGTTGTTTGTTTTTTTGATATCTATTTAAATTTACTACAAGGTTTGTTTACATTGTTCACAAATTCTATTGACGGCGACTGTAGATAGCTTGATCAGAATAAATATGGTATGGGAAAAATTCTTTAAGTTAATTATTATTTTGCAGCAGATGCTAACGTGATTTTACTCACTGTACGAGGCAGCGCAAATCACGTTCGTTATCATGCGAGTACCATTCTTCAAATGAAACCTATTTTCACTATCAAACTACTTGCTTTACTTACACGTTTAACCATCATTCATCATTTTACAATCAAGTAGTCATTTTCTGATAAATTTTCGTATTTTGTATGGGAATCCGCATCTAGGCAACCGTACCTTTTTCTGTATGGTACCGATTTTTTTTCTTAGTCGTTATCTGACTATACGAAGTTATATATGTCTGTTGTTTAAAGTTATTCTTTTTCAGGTACAATATTTTGGGAGACGGTACTCCATCCTGCCTGTTCCCGTTCCTCACTGGGAAGGCAGAGTTGGAACACCCGGATGTGAGGAAAACTAAGGAAAATAAAAGGACCCTGGACGACATCCCCTTTATATTCAACTATCTGAAAGAAGAAGGGTAAGTTTATCACTTAGAAAGAATAAGTTTTTTCCAAGAAAATCATTTTTGGCACAAGCTTTTATCGCCGACTGTACCTTTCTTTCAACAGTCATCTACTGCTCTCCGAGACGTTTCCAAAAACCCCTTACTCGATGGGGATACGATGTTTCATAACAGAGTTCATATCACCACCTTTCTGCTCCATCATCAGATCAGCTCCATGATACCATAATATTGCATTGTCACGTGATTTACATAATATGTGTGCAAAATTTCAGCTCAATCGGAAACCGGGAAGTGGGTCGAATTTTTGCTTCTACGTTTTGACGCACACTAACATACTAACAAAGCAAGTTGAATAAAGGCTTGTAAAAAAGTTTAAAGTCACAGAAAGTGGCATTCAACAATGTAAACATTGACTCTAAAGGACATTATTGTATTTCGTTTAGACAAAAGACATTTATTCGTGTCATTCACAACACGTACGTACATGACTGTATAGTCAACCAATTGGAACCCTAGGCCACTGTAGAACTATGTCATAGTAACGTTATAAATCAGATTGTAAGAAATCTCTTACTGCTTGTCATTTTGACATGGTTGTAGAATGGCCTATGGTTCCAATTGGTTGACGTACAAGCAATAAGAAAACAAGAAACAGAACAGAACATTAAGTGCGCATCACGAAATGGACCCAACTCAGCATATTGCTAACTGAAAGCCAGCGCTGGTCTTCCGTAGGGCCCATTCGGTGAAGCCACGACAGATAACACACACAGAACAATAAAGAGATGAGATCGAGAAGAAGAAAAAAAAAACACATAAAATATACTTACTATTTACACTACAAAACAAAAATATTTAAATAACAAAAGCATTTTAAGCAGTAAAAAATAAAAATAAAAATACAGAAGTAAAATAAAATAAAACTAATTCTACATTACGAAAAATTAGCTTTCTTTTCGTTTTTCATGAACGCGACCAAGTCAAATTGTCTATGCCTCAAGCATTAAACTACTATGTACTACGTACTATACTCCAAACACTAGTTCAAGTTCAAAAAAACTACGACAGATACGTCAATGTCACTTAGCTGTCAAAGCTGTCAATGTCACTTATGTCACTGTCAAAGTACTATTCAGAATTCGTCAAACTTTTAAATAAATACATTCTTTGAGGACTTCCGGTACGGGCGCTATCTTAGCGGTATCGTGTCGTGAATAATTTCTCCTTCTTTTGCTCATTAATTTTGTTTAAAGTGTAATATCGATAGCTTATTATGCAGTAAACTAATGTTATAGTGAGAAGCTGATGAAGAATTAATCTCGAAACGCGTTTAGCCCCTTTTTTGTCGTCAACGGCCGATAGTCCACGTGCCCTTGTAAAATCTAGCTATCAATTTACAAGTGCCAACTACCGAACACTGTCGTACTTACCGTACCAAAATCTAAAACAATTAGCTTATATCACCTTGACACTGGCAAAATAGTCCCACCAATGGGACTGAGGCCATTAAATTTTAAAAATCTAATCTAATCTAAATACATTCTTTATAGCATATAAGAAACCCAAAATACAAAATTATACGTATGATCAAATTCGCGACTGGTGATGCAGGTGATGTGGTGATGCGTGGTTGATGTTTTTTTCCGTGTTGTGTGTGTTTTTTTTTGTTTGAAAACTTATCAGTATAATTAGTGGCAACGTCCGCCACAAATTATGAATCTTGGTCATTGGTATTTAGATTAGGGGTATTTGTGACAATACCTAACTCCTTCATGCACGTTTCCAATAATTAACTTACTTACACCTAAGATAATGAATAAATAAATCACAAATTTATGCACTAAATGCAATTTCTGCACATGTGTATTAAATTAGTCACACGATATCTCAACAGGAAACAAAAATTTAACAAAAAACAAATACTCAACAAGACAGAAATCACCACGGAGCACAATAAAATATACAAGAATGAATGAAAATTGATGAAAGTGACAAACCATGGTGTCATGGCTGCCTCCGAAAAAAATTGCGGCCATGATGCCCATGATAACCATAAAACGCGATGTACACAATTTCGTTCATAAGTCAAGTACAGTATGAGTACCAGTATATTAAAAAAAAAATATCACAATGTCTTAGGTTTTCTTTACCGTAAAATAATGTACCAAACGTTATTAACACCTGAAGTGATACAAGCGCAAACCAACTTTGCAACCAAAATCATAGAAAATATTTTTTTATATTCGGACGTCCTAGTATTTATGTAAAGAAGTAAATGCTTTTAATTATTTAAATCAAAGGTTTGAAATTATCAATAAATAAATTGTCTTTGCGTGTGCTTTTATAAAAAAAAAATTATACTATTCTACAAACATTTTCTTGCAGTGGCAACATCGTAGTATTCGTAGTAGATTTTTTGGACTTGAATTAGCATTTGGAGATTAGAAATGACAACTCGAACATATTCTGTGCGCCAACGAGTAAGACTTGACCACCTAGACGCGACACTTTTAGTGTAGACTTTTGTTTTATTACTTTGTGTGTGAAATAAGTACTAAGTAGTTTACTTTTAGCACTATTATACATTGTGTTATATTATTTAATTTCTACTCAGTGAAATAAAAATACGTAATTGTTTTTTTCATAAATTTTAATTTCCCTTGAATAAAATTAGTTTTGTAATTTTCTGTCGCTCAGAATAATAATCGCGCCATTCACCTTGTTTTACCTCCCTTAAACACCGGTTGCATTAAATACTATTTCAGTTTTGGTGTCACTATTTTTCGTCAATAATGAGAATTATAATTCAGAAATAATTCAAAATCATGCTTATTGTATAATATTATCGACTAAAATTCGTATTAGAACCGTGTAATATTCAAAACTATAAATTGAAATAAATATTTTTATATTATATATTGAAAACAGAATATGATCACAATTATAATACCTTATTACCTACATGTCATGTCTGCACGATTCATCTATGATTCCAGTTGTCAAAATGGCGGCCATAGCTTCGCGTTTAAGGAGCCCGTCCCTTCATTATAATAATTACTTAAATTAAGTTAGATCAAAATAGCTTGTCTTATAACCGATGAAATGTGACACCGTCACTTTTATTAGATTTTCTCGTATGGCTTCAACAGTATCTTATAGCACAGGAAGGCATTTTTTCATTTTATTTGTGTGCAGTCAGAGACAACCTCCTCCCACCACGCGCAGAGACTGGCTGAGGCAACATAAGTCCATTGGACTTATGTTCGTGGCGCAAACTTTTTGTTCGCCGTGTCCTCTCTAGTACATTATACCTCAATGGCCTCAAGCGCCACCAAGCGGCAACAAGCGGTTTCGACTGAAGCGATGCCTCTTATTTCTATGGAACAGTACATTTTTTTCGCGATTTCAGCATTAGTCCCGTAATCAAAGTTGTCCATTATGACTTCATCGTCATCCTCCTTGCGTTATCCGCATTTGCCACGGCTCATGGGAGCCTGGGGTCCACTTTGACAACTAATACCAAGATTTGGCGTAGGCACTAGTTTTACGAAAGCGACTGCCATCTGACCTTCCAACCCGGAGGGTAACTAGGTCTTACTGCGATTAGTCCGGTTTCCTCACGATGTTTTCCTTCACCGAAAAGTGACTGGCAAATATCAAATCACATTTCGCACTTACATAAGTTTCGAAAAACTCATTGGTAAAAAACATTTGTAATAATACAACTAGGGAACAAATAAAATTATTTCATTGAATATTTTTTGATTTTTTCTTTTTTTCAAGTGGTCACACTACTATATATAAAATATAAATTTAAATAGATATCATACACAAAAGAAAAAACGACAAGGCCCACTGGTGGCTGAGCCGGGAATTGAACCCGGGTCTTCAGTTTACGCGGCTAACGTCTTCACCACTAGACCACCCGCCCGCCGCGCCGCCGCCGTACGTCGCCCTTAGAGTTGGTCATAAAAGGCGCCTAGCCTTATCAGAGATAACATACACTAGAGAAATTTGGTCGGGTACCGCGGCGGGCGGGTGGTCTAGTGGTGAAGACGTTAGCCGCGTAAGCTGAAGACCCGGGTTCGATTCCCGGCTCGGCCACCAGTGGGCCTTGTCGTTTTTTTCTTTCGTGTATGATATCTATTTAAATTTATAATTTGTTAATAATCTTAGATCAAATTAAATTATTTTCATTGAAAATATTTCCATTTGTGTTTTTTAAATTTCGACCCTTTCTTTCGCGATCCGTTGGCCGAGTGGTCTTATAGGCATCCGTCCGGTTAACGGAGTACGCTGGTTTTATTCCAGCTCGGAACACTTGGAGGCCTTGGTCACTTTTTCCTTGTATATGACATTTATTTTAATGTTCATTTGTTAATAATCCACCGTAGACCACTGTCATTGCCTTTGGCTAGTCTAGTCTAGTCAGTGGCCAAGAGTAAGCCCATTTATAATTTTATAAAAAATAACAGACCTAATGCAAGATTTATTCAAATGTATGTATTTTGTTTCAACATGACACCGTATTTAATATAAAGTTTACAGGAACCAGAAAAAGCTTTTAGCACCAAACTCTCCTAATTTAAATGATAACTTTATCAATGGCTGATAAGCAAGAAGTGGAGTATAGATATGGCCACCAAAATTCCCAATAGGCACTATAAATACTGTCATCATCCTCCTTGCGTTATCCCGGCATTTTCCACGGCTCATGGGAGCCTGGGATCCACTTTGACAACGAATCCCAAGATTTGGCGCAGACACTAGTTTTTACGAAAGCAAATGCCATCTAACCTTCCAACCCGAAGGGTGAACTGGGCCTTATTGGAATTAGTCCGGTTTCCTCACGATGTTTTCCTTCACCGAAAAGCGACTGGCAAATATCAAATGACATTTCGCACATAAATTTCGAAAAACTCATTGGTGCGAGCCGGGGTTCGAACCAGCGACCTCCGGATTGGAAGTCGCACGCTCTTGCCACCAGCTTACCTTTCCATACAATTAAATACGAGAATTTATCATAATGTCATGTCCGAAACGTCGGGTTAAATATAAACGTAAGTTTTACTCGATTAAGTCCCGTTTTCATTTAATGATATTTCACACCATTATCACCTTCCAGGTACATCACAGCATACATGGAAGACATGCCTCTGGACAACACATTCACGTTCCGTTTCAACGGATTCAAGAAACAACCAGCAGACCATTACTACAGAGCGTTTAAAAACGCCAACTCACACCTGTTTAAGGGGTGGAACCTTTGCTATGGAGACACGCCACAGTATACTATGATGATGAATGTCACGGAACAAGTAAGTCTCCTTCAGTAAAAACACCAAGAACTTGACTAGATAAATCTAACCAGTTCCCAATAACTTCTTACCAAGCGAGCTGTTCCCAAAAACTTTGTACGTCAGCGAATTTTAATTGATCTTATCTTACCATCGTTTAGTAACCGCGAAGACCTATATAACTTCGTAAAGACCGATAAAGTCTAAGAAAAAAACGTACCCCAAAACCATACAGAAAAAGGTACGGTGAGCTAGATGGCGATACACCTTTGGGGTACGCTCGGCTAGATGGCGCTAATATTAATATTTGACATTTTAAAACATATCAACCTCATGGACTTTCAATAGGGACTGAGCTCACAGTTTTTTTGCCATACTAAATTGAACTTTATCACCGGTGCAGAAAGGCGTTCTTATCAGACTAGTAAAAGTGTGTCCACATGAGAGGGTCAAAGTTGGGGCTGGTGTCCCTCTCGCACGTGTGACCAGTGTTAAAGAGATTACTATAATAGTAGTATTTTTACCTGTATGATAACTAAGTTTATAAACTTCTTAAATTATTTTTGTATTATATCGAGGCAAAGACATTAATACCTTGTAACGAATTGGTAAGTCATTATTATGAAGCCATAAAACCAAAGATTTGCGCAATTAAAAAAACCTTTAATTCGGTATTTGTAGATTTGGTAGTAACTTTGAATATTGACTGGTATCCCCAGACAATGACAGTGATGATGTCAGTCAAATGATTTTGACAGCGGCAATAAGTGCGAGAGGGACACCGGCCCCAACTTTACCCTCTCATGTGGACACACTTTTTGGCCTAACAACTCAATCTAGCTTAATAATGTATAAATCTATGATCAACCTAGGAATATGGGCCAAATTGTCAAAACTGAGGTTCAAAAGTTGTAAGCCGGTGTCGAGAGATGGCAGTCTATGCACTGTGATTACACATTTTACTTTGACAGTCATTCTCTATAATACTCGATCCTATTTGGTAACCGTCATCATCATGATTTAGTAATCATTGTAGTCGACTTTCATAAGATATATACAGGCATCCATACTAATATTATAAATGGGAAAGTGTGAGTGTCTGTTTGTTTGTCCTTATTTCACGGCAAAATGAAGCGACGGATTGACGTGATTTTTTAAGTAGAGATAGTTGAAGGGATGGAGAGTGATATAGGCTACCTTTTGTCTCTTTCTAACGCGAGTGAAGCCGAGGGCAAGAGCTGGTATGTTATGATTAAGAAAACAAAGATACTAGAGCACCTTAAGTAAATAAGACACAAAAAAATCAATTCATCAAATAAATAGTGGTAACAAAATGGGAATAAAAGAGATCTTAGATCTTTCTTATATCACAGCCTGTTGTTATTTTTCTTGTAATGTTTTCAATTTTATTCTTTTTAACTGTAGTCCATTTTTCTTGTATCACATATATTTTGCATTTCTTCTGTCTGTTACCCTCCGTGAATCTTTCTCACTTGATGGTCTCATCGGAAGATCAGCGCTGGAAGTCACCAGCAACACGCTGAGATGAGGCCATTTCGTGGCACTTCATTACTTTCTGTCTTGTTGTTATTATGTGTTCTTTGTCTTGTCTGTGTTCACGAATAAATGTTTATTCTATTCTATTCTAAAAACAAATGATTTAACTTTTTTCTTAATTTTTGTACAAACTTTTTCAGAACTGCTGATGCATCCAATTAATGCACAGCCGATCTTCATTTGTTTATTTTTTCCTGCCTTCTCTCTCTCTTAGCTACGACTCATAGGAATGTGAGTCCGCTTGGGAAACTTATCGCAGGATTTGACGTATACACTAGTTTATACGAGAGCCAGTGCCAATTGACCAACCCAGTGGGTAAACTAGGCTCATTGGAATTAGTCAGGTTTCCTCACGATGTTTTCTAACACCGAATAGAAGCGCTGGTAGTACGTGCGACTTTCATTCCGGAGGTCGCGGGTTCGAATCCCGGTTTTGATATTTGCCAGTCACTTTTCGGTGAAGAAAAACATCGTGAGGAAACCATACTAATTCCAATAAGGTCTACTTACCTTTCAGGTTGTAAGGTCAGATGGCAGTTCTCTCACGAGCTGAGCCGAGATAACACATGGACGATAACGATGACTTCGTTATACTATTTCAGTTTCTCGAGCTTGACGGAAGGCGGTTCATCTTCACTTTCATCGCAGACATATCTCACGACAATTTCAACGACATTCAGTACGCTGACGGTGATACGGCGGCGTTTTTGAGGCGTATGATGAAACGGACTGAGGACACGCTTATTATTGTTATGGGAGACCATGGGCCCAGGTATGGAATGAGCTTGTGGGGTGTTTGGGTGAATCAAATTTTTCTTGACCTGATTACAGTTGCGTTTAATTTCATACGTTTATATACTCTCTAGATGTCATGCTCATAATATTTGAGCTGTGTTGAGATGTTTTAGTTTAAAAATACATGCAATCACGCCTCTTTCCCAGAGGGGTAGGCAGAGACCACGGATTTTCATTTACTACGATCCGTCGGTGGCAAACAAGCATACGGCCCGCCTGATGTAAAGCGGTCACCGTAACCTATGGACGCCTGCAACTCAAACAGTGTCACATGCGCCTTCCAACCCCATTAGTGTGAGCCACGCAAAGGCTCGAGAGCTCAGTTACAGTAGTCCATCATTTAATCCATTGCTTCCAGTTACATTTGAGGGCATCACTCCATGGCATGACATGGCCATCGAGCTCCGGTATAGGGGTTTATCATTTAAACCACTGCTTCCAGCTACATTTGCTTTATTACATTGTTCTAATTACATTGTTCTAATATAACATCAATTAATCATCTACTATCAGTAGTCAAATCCGTACCAAAACTATTACAACCCAAAAGTGAAGTCCCGCCAAATCTGATGTTTACTGTTGACATTCGTTAAGCCCATGCACAGATGAGCTACGGTCAGTTTAAGGCTATATATACAGAATGTTATTGTGATATTTGTGATGCTTACATTAGAAACTCTGGCAAGTTTGGTATTCGAACATTAATAAGACCAAAGACGATAAATGAATAACTAATGAGCCCGAATGAGACAAAGACAAGAAACATATATGTATACTCGTACCGACCCGATGAAGAATGGGGAGATTGAGAACGAATAGAAACAATACCTTAAACAATTGGCAGTATTCTAAAACAAAACCATTGCCCACAGATACGCAGCAGTCCGTAAAAAGCATTCCCTGCGAGGCAAACTCGACGAACGACTTCCCCTCCTTGCCATCCGCCTCCCTGACAAACTCACGCGCGCTCGCCCCGACGCGTTACGCGCGCTTAAAGCGAACGCGCACGTGCTGACAACAGCGCATGACCTTCATGCGACGATTTTGGATGCTGTTGGTTTGAGAAGACATTGGAATCCTTATAAGGTGAAAGGAGCGGATCTGAAGAGGGGGTTGACTTGGCTAGAGCCTGTAAGTACTTTAGATTAACACGCACGCACGTTCTGACTACAGCGCAGGATTTTATTTGTACATGCAACCGTTTTGGATGCTGTTGGTTTGAAAAGACATTGGAATCCTTGTAAGGTGAAAGGAGCGGATCTGACAAGAGGCCTCTCGTCAGATTCGCTCCTTGGTTGGAACCGGTAAATATCTTAAATAAAAAAGTTGTTTATTGTACTGTGGAAACTTCAGTTATAGGACAACCAGAACGTAACGTAGATTTTTGAGGATGATGATGATTAGATTCAATGCGTTTAAGGAATCCTAGGAATCCTTACAAATTAAAAAAGACGGATGTGAAGGTCTTCAACTCATGAAATAAAACTATGGAAACGGACTATATCTCCTGTTTCCTTAGGTCTTCACTTCAACCGCTAAAATTTACCAAGGATTAAGTAAATAGCTTGTTGGTAGAAGTTTTTTCTAGCATCTCACGTTTCTATCAATGAATTTCTATGGATTTTCCGTGGATTGTTGAAACTCAATCACGCAGACTCCTACTAAGCAAAAAAGTCTATCTTATCTTTTTCCACCTACCTTATAATTATATCATCTCTATGTTCACAAATTTTCAGATCCCCAGCAGCCGATCTTGCAGCGAAGCTGGGATCGAGACCCATTGGTGCACCTGCCTCGTCTGGCAAATCGTGTCAGATTCAGATCCGATGAACAACAGGACTGCTGCCGCTTTGATAGACTATATCAATAAATTTACAAAGGATGCTGGGTATGTTGGAAGTTATTAAAATACTTATATTATAGTAAGCTTTCTTAGTAGTAACCATCAGTTAACCCCGCTGACCCAGCTGTGCACTCCCAAAGTGTCCAAGGTTGCCTCTTTATCAAAAATAAATAAAAACAGATGGTACTTAAATGCAGAGGTAACTAAGTTTTAAGACTGAAATCCGTGGCACAGTACAATAACGAGTACCATCGTACAGTATGGCCACTCTCTGCTTCTCACTAAAAGTGTCGCCCATATTCTCTTAGTTACCTCACAGTTAATGTGTTTTAATAACGCGACCAGTCGTGCTGTCATATCTTGCAGATGTGGACGCCTAGCCGGATATAGGCGGGCTGTCGATCGCTGGTGCGTTCATTCAGCCCAGTTCCCTGGAGTTGGAGCTTCAGGTTACTAACTATCCCGGCTGCCCTCCCACACTTCTCTCCTCAAATCTTCTTGTTTTCCTGCAGAACAAAAGTACATCTTTAAGTTCGACATCCTTGAGTTCATCTTCTCTCAAATTGTCTCTACCGAATGTATCATATCGCGGTGCCGCATACATGATACATTCTGCTAGTAAGTGCAAGCTTGTCTCCTTACCACAGTGTGGACAGGATTCGTCACTACTGATACCTAATATCTTCATATATCTGTTGAGAGTGTTGTGTCCCGTTATAATACCGATAAGAATGTTGACTCTTAGACTGTTTTTACCTAGTTTCT
Source organism: Leguminivora glycinivorella (assembly GCF_023078275.1). Classification (NCBI taxonomy): domain Eukaryota; kingdom Metazoa; phylum Arthropoda; class Insecta; order Lepidoptera; family Tortricidae; genus Leguminivora; species Leguminivora glycinivorella. The sequence continues at coordinate 14,171,525 of NC_062990.1, forward strand.
CCTCTGGTCTCCATCTTATATCATCATCTTCGTCTGTCTGCAACTGGTTTCTCTTTCCCAGTCTCTTTGAGCTTCCATCTCTTTTATCATCTCAATGACTCCCTTCGTGACGTCAGTTGACATCGGCAGACCCGGTTCCGGACCCAAAAATTCCGTCTCCGCCCCCGCCCTTGCCAACTCGTCCGGTGTCATATCTTACTCATATAAGCATGGTACGCGTTTGCCTACATAAGCTTGGAATGTGTACGTAGGAACGCGTTTCTTTCTTATATTTGATCGCCATTGTCCGAGGTATGTCCATGTCATGTCCATGGTCTCAAAGATGGCTTAATAAAATTGTAAATATTTTTTAGATATTCTTCAATGCGTGTTATCTTTGTCAACAGATCTCAATGTGTTCGTCGTACCGTGGCGTCCACAAGTTATGTACTGCGACAGCGAGTCAACAACCGACTTCTTGCTTTCAACACCGCTATAGACTACGACGCTTATTTGGGACGGTTCAACGTTAAGACAGAAATAACTATGGAGAATTTTCAGATCGGAGTAAGTATAAAAAAAATTAACATCAAAAGGTTATCGAGTTACAAAAAAATTAAGATAATTACTGAACACGTGTCTGACAGCCTTTACCAATTCCTAATGCTATTTGTTTTGACATGTGCCGTCAATCACTTGAGACTAACTTGAAAGTTATTCTTAAGGGTCTCTCACACTAATATTGTATTATTTTTAATATTGTATTATGATCTCTTAATTTAATTCAAAACTTAAAGTTTAATTATTATTCTAAATTTTAATATATGAACTGTAACTGTTGACGTGTAATGTATCTGTGCATTTACGAAATAAATGAATATGAATATGAATATGAATCAATTCATTTATTATGTATGAAAATTATGAAAAATTATTTTTTTCCAATTTAAATAAAAGTGATATACAGGGTGGTTCCTGCTAAAAAATGCTACTATTGGCTTTAACTTGTTGATTGTTCCATATGATTTTTAAGTAAATAAATTTAAAAAATCCAAAACGCAGCGCAAAAGTATCAGGCTGCCTCAGGGTTCCTTTCTTGATCCATATGAATACCTAACCTGGAAAATTAAATAGTGTCCTGAAAACATCAAGTAGTAATAATACATTACTATACTCTGATCTATTCGCAAAGCAAATGTCATTCTAGAATCATATTTAGAGATTATAAAGAAGAACTACTTAATACCAACAATTTTAGTTTCTGTAAATCTGTATCTTAGTTTTTATTTCTATTATAAGTAATAATCAACAATCATTATCCTCCTTGCGTTATCCCGGCATTCGCCGCGACTCATGGAAGCCTTATGTCAGCTAACGAATCCCAAAATTTGGCGTAGGCACTAGTTTTGTATAAGTAACACAAAAACAAATTAGCATGACTAAAACCAGTTTTTTGGTTACAGATTGAGTCAAACCCAGGAGGCGCATTTTACGAAGCATCACTGACATACAATTTGAATGAAGATAAGTTTGTAGTGCAGTCGAGAGACATCTCAAGAGTGAACGCGTAAGTATATTGAAGTGAAACTTTTAATGTGACTTCCAAAAGACAGCGTTAAACGTTTAACGTTCAGTGTTGCCAACTCAAATTTTGAAATACCTCTTCCTATTTTCATTTCCACATAACAAACTTGCACTTTTTCCGCGCGGAGGGACCACACGCAGTATTTTTTTTTCCAAAACTGTACAATGTGTCATTTACCTAACTACTCGGAAGATATTAAAATAAATAAGCAAAAGAAACAATTCAATAAAAAATATCAAAGCAAACAAAACATTGAGACATTTTGTTCAACAGTTACCGTGGAGAATCGGATTGCATTCTGGACTCTCATCCACACCTCGCCCCGTACTGCTACTGCAAACACGAAGACTGAACTGATGTAGCCAAGTTTAACTAACTAGGATGGCTCTGTGATCCAAAGAGGATCTTGGCCTCTAAAACGAGAGTACGCCACTTACGGATAAGCCACGACATTGGTCTAAGCGCGACTGCGGTGAGCGGCAGCCATACGAGCGAATGAAAAGTCCCATCGCTGTGTCTCGCTCCAATGTATGGCCGCCGCTCCCCGTTGTCGCGCATAGCGTTTATTTAATTTATTTATTTTAGACTAATGTCGTGGCTGGGCCGTTATACCGATCCTGCGCAGCTTCCTGCCAATTATCGGCTTCTGGTTGACACAGATACGCCACCACACTGTCTTCCCGGCGGTATCTGACCGAATTTATTTTCTCTAAATGTTATTGAGGACTTTATATTCTCTGCCAACGCATAAGGTGCAACACCATTGTTGCTACCCATTGCAGGTTATGTAGGCAAAAAACAAGGCACCTCTCCATTTTAATAGTGTCCTGAGCCCTTGTTCCTCGTAGATAACTGGTTTTGTATGAGGAAAAATAATTCTTCTTAGCTAACTGGGTATATTTTCATTTTATTTCATAAATAGTTTTTTTTTTTTCTTCGTAGAAAACGATTATTATTTTTGCAGTTTTCTACGGAGAATATTTTTTCTCCTTTGCTTACCCAGTTATGAAATGGTTTTTTTTTTCCAATGTGATTGTATGCAGTTTTCTATGAAGACACTTTCTTCTTCCTGATTTTTTTTTTCCTTAAAGAAAACCATTATTGTACGCAGTTTTCTGCGAAGATTTTTTTTTTCTTAGCTTACCCGAATATGAAAACTGCAAAAAATAATGGTTTTGGAACCCAGTTAGCTAAGAAGAATTATTTTTCTTCATACAAAACCAGTTATCAAACTTTGTTATCTACGAGGAACAAGGGGGTTCTGTGTGGTCGTTCGGAGTGGAGCGTATGGCGCGGCGTACAGAGGGTCAGAGCGTCTACTCAGGACTCTTGTAGGAGCTTTAATTGTTTGAAATTGACGCCGCACGCCCTGCCCCGCTGCACGCCTAACCGGATCATCAAGTCATATACACCCTGACCATCGATGTAGGAAACGCGATAGCTGGAGACCCGGGTTCGATTCCCGGCTTCGCCACCAGTGGGCTTGATCGCTTTTTCTTTAGTGTTTGGTATCTATTTCAGTTTATAATCATATATACCCTGTTTTTATTGAATTCCGTTAACTTTCAGGGAAGGTTAAGTAACCGTAATTAGTAAGAGTTAAGAGGCTAGTTTCTTAGAGAAATTTATTGTATTTGAACTAAAGAATCTTCCCTTGAAGGTAACGGAATTCAATAAAAACAGGGTGTATAATGTACAATCTCTAGGTTAATCTTCCTAAAAACTATAGTTTGTTTTACAATATGTTTTTACTGTAAGAAGTAAAAGTGAGTGTATTTTTAAATTAAAGGAAAAATGGAAAAGTTCACACCTCCGGCAGGACTCGAACCTGCGACCTCTGTCTTTGCCGGAGCCGGCCGCGCTCCCAACTGCGCCACGGATTCCTGCTGGATGTTTGCGAATTTATCCATGCCTTTCCTCAATCATTTCGCGACTGGTTCCGGCAAAGCCAGAGGTCGCAGGTTCGAGTCCTGCCGGAGGTGTGAATTTTTCCATTTTTGAAGTGAGTGTCTTATTTATGTTATATGGATGACGAAAGATACAAGTGTTTGAAGTTTATGCCAAATAATCAGTATGCTGATTTGGTGCTAGATTCCTATAGTCAATCGACAGTGCCATAATACAACATAATGTAGATACTGTAATAATAATATATGAGTATTCGATGGACTCTGTAAAAAAGGATTTATTACAATTTATACGATAAATATTTGAGGAAACTATGAGGTTAAATAGAATTGTAGAATTAGCAAGAAAAATATAAATACAGCCAAAGTGCCAGAAATATATATACACGACCTTAATGAAAATGCGGTAAAGTCACACCTCGGACACTGGCGATCAGATATATGAAAGAGGCGCGTTCCTACGCCTACGCACACAGTCTAAGCTCGTATAGGTAAACGCGTCATGCTTGTATGAGTGAGATGTGACAGGTCAACTGGTCAATAAACTGGTTATACTGTAGTAAAGAGGATTGAGTATAAGTTTTTTTGCAAAAAAATCATTTTTGGCACAAGCTTTTATCCGACTGTACCTTTCTTTCAACAGTCATCTACTGCTCTCCGAGACGTTTCTAAAAACCCCTTACTCGATAGGATACGACGTTTCGTGACAGAGTTCCTATGACCACCTTTCTGTTCCATCATCAGATCAGCTCCATGATACCATAATAGTGCATTGTCACGTGATTTACATATGTGTGCACAATTTCAGCTCATTCCGAAAGCGGGAAGTAGGTCAAATTTAGCTTCTACGTTTTGACGCACACTAACATACTAACAAGGGGTGCCCTCTATTTCGCCTATCATTAATTCGCATAATTTAAATTCGCATAACAGATTTGGCATAACATAATTATTCATAACATTGAATAAGCATAATATTAAAAATGCATAATTCTTATTTCGCATAACAATGAATTTGCATAATTGAAATTTGCATACTATTATTTCGTATAACTTTAATTATCCTAAAATGAATTGCCATACCTACTAACTGTATGGAGAAAGCGATTGGATCAATCAGGGGCTGATTTTCCAATTTCGAGCGCTCGATTTTGAGTGTTTAATTTTATACTGTCTCACTTATTAAGCATGAAAAAAATAGGGGTAAGTAAGGTACAGCGGGGCAAATCTCAAGTGGGGGGCAAATGTAACTGGTCAATTTCTTCCATGTTTTACAATGTTTGCATTATTTAAAAAAAAAACTGTTTATTTTTAAGAAACATACATGCATTTATGAACTTATCTGCTAATCTTAAATTAAAAAGATTATTTGAGTTAAGGAGCCTTTATTTTATTTATACATTACTTATTAAGTTTTTTCGTTTTTCATAAGTGTTTTTCAGAAAATAGAATGTCTACCAGTTATGTAGTAAGTGTGTTCAGTGGGTACATGTAATAATGGAATAATGGAAATAGTGTAGTAATGGAAAAAATGGCTTAGTTAAAATTGCCTTTTAGTCTAGATTTGCCCCGCTGTACCTTACTAAAAAATTGAAAATGGATAGTATTTAATAAATAATATTATTTCATCGTTCAGATTTTCGCTGATCGCACGTGCCAATACTGATACCCGAGCAAGCGGAAGATTCCAATATTGAACCGCGAGCGTAGCAAGTGGTTCAAAAAGTGGAATCTTGAGCGTTACGAGGGTTTCAAGGCACATTAACCTTCGTATGGCACGTTAAACATTGCCACCGAGTTTGAAAACCAAATTTTTCACCACCCCAACACGAACAAAATACTGACTATGAAACATCAAACTAAATCAAATCCATCGATTTCTTCAATATTTATGATTCAAAATCATCATTTATAGGTAAAATTCTATCAGCTAGCTTAAGACATCAAGTTAAAATTTGTATGAAATTACTTTGCACTCTTGTGGATAAAATGCAATTTTGCTATCTGTTTTCGAACAGAAAAGTAAGCCGTTACCCGTTATTGTGGTGAAAATATAATTTTCTTGTATGCCATTTAAACATTCTACGAAACAAAGTTATGCTTATTATACTTATACCAATTCATCGTTATAACAATTTACATTATGCGCATTAGCATTATACGAAATCTGTTATGCGAAATAATGATATGCGTATTAAACGTTATGCGTAATAAACGGTATGCCAATTCATATTAGGAGTATTCAGTTATGCGAATTAATATAGACCCACTAACAAGGCAAGTTGAATAAAAGCTTGTAAAAAAGCTTGTAATTATAGAGAGTAACTGTTAAAGTAAAATGTGTAATCACAGTGCATAGACTGCCATCTCGGACACAAGATTAAAACTTTTGAACCTCAGTTTTCACAATTTGGCCCACATTATTAGCTTGATCTGTGTTAAAATGTCAAATATTAATATTAGCGCAATCTAGCCGAGCATCCCCCAAAGGTGTATCGCCATCTAGGCCACCGTACCTTTTTTCTGAATGGTTTTGAGGTACGTTTTTTTTCTTAGACGAGCAATTTCCGGCAACTGTGTACATAGCCACGTCAGCAAATTTTAATTGATCTTATTTTGTTACCATCATTTAGTAATATAAGTCGACTTTCGTAAGATGTATTCGGGTCAAAGAGGATCGAGTATTGTAGAGAATGACTGTCAAGGTAAAATGCATGTGTAATCACAGTGCATATACTGCCATCTCTCGACACAAGCTTAAAACTTTTGAACCTCAGTTTTGACAATTTGGCCCGTAAGCTAAGAAGCTTGATATGTTTTAAAATGTCAAATATTAATATTAGCGCCATCTAGCCGAGCATACCCCAAAGGTGTATCGCCATCTAGCTCACCGTACCTTTTTCTGTATGGTGTTGGGGTACGTTTTTCTCTTAGACTTTATCGTTCTTTACGAAGTTATATAGGTCTTTGATTCGGGTTAATTGTTATAATTAAGAAAATATAGATACTAGAGAACATTAATGACGAAATAAAACTTAATAAAATCTCAATTCATCAACAAAATCTTGGTAACAAAATAGGAATTAATAAAAACAAATTTAACTTTTTCCTTAATTTTTGTACAAACTTTTCGAGAACTGCTGAGACTATCTTTATGTCTTTGACTGTGGTAAAGTCCATATGTTTATTATGTACATATGTTTTGTTACGATATTTAATTTTATGGGGGGTTTCCTTTAGCCAACGCCAAAATAAAAAAAAATCAAACAACAGTTGAAGAGGAACCAGGTATTTATTGAATTCAGGAAAAAAAATCTAAATTGTTTATGCTAATTTGTTATCCTAGATACACGGTAACAATTGTTTGCCGAGGGCTAGCTCACGAGAACAATAATGTTGAGTTTATATTTTAAGGGAACAAACGTGGGTCAGCGAGCTCTAAATTATCATTACTGGTAGAAACGGATACAGCGGTCAATATATATTAAGGTAGTTACACGGAAGGGCGCCAGAACCGAAAGGCCGGTTCATTCAGTCAATAAGTAAACGTGGAAAGATCTGACCTCGAAACACCACAACTGCCACGTCAGCAGCCTTGGGGTGAAACGACGGGAGTAGGTAGAACAGCAGCAATCTGCTGCCCACAAGTTACCGGGATACCAGGGGAACCTCTCGCGGCCGGCGCGAGGTTTAGGCGACGCGGCGTGAACCCTGGAATGGTTATACCAGTCTGTAAGTAAAATTCCTAAAAATGGTGCCCGTAAGGGGGGTTTATACCGCCCGCAGGACACGGGGGCTACCTAGGAATTTAAATTTCGAACGACAACGCGTTCTGTGAAACGACCTACTGCTAATTTGGAAGATATACATAACCTACGGAACAAGTTGGCTTCCAACAAGGTTTAAAAAATGTATGACTTACCGTTGATGGAGAAAGGGCCAGCAGAGGGCAAAATTGCACCTATTTCGACATCCGGGCACGCTGGGCGTCGCCTATCACCATCAGAACATGGTTTTATTCACGTCCGATTCCGGGGCTGGAAAATATGCAACGCTTCGTTAGAAACTAACCAACTAAAAAGAAATACACAACCGAATCACTATTGAAACTCACTCAAACGGGCGATTGCGCCCGATTTTGGCTTGGGCCAACGATATCCCTTCAACTCTCTCTCCGGCAAAAAGAAATCCCATCTCATTCGCCATTTTGGACGGGACTAGTGTTGCCAAGCCTAAATCGGCTCGCACCGCAAACAGCCGGCTCCGGACGTTCAATGGAAATTAAGTCAACAATAAAATATAATACTAAACTCTTCGCGATTAACGCGGAGCTTAAAAAAAAACCATAATTAAGTCTGGTTACGAATAAAAGGAAGGAAGGCAAACGCCCGATGACGATTTACTTCTATTTTTTCAAAATGGCAACTATGATCCACGTAAGTCCATAGAGGAATACAAGAGTGCAGCTATCCCACGCTAGATGGCGAGGAAGGCCGATCCAGGATCAGACAGCTCACGGTCGATGACTTCCTGCCGATTTCCGACAGAGGGCGGTAGAAGGCGTAACCTACGCCTTGCATTCTTAAATTTATTACTTTATTAAGGAGAATGAAATTTTATTGTTACAGTTTGGCACTTTGGCTATTTTCATATTTTTGCAAATCATTGCAATTGCATGTACAAGTAAAGGGTTTACCCTTGAATCGCCGACAGACGCTTCTTCGAATATTATTTCAAAGACAACGTTTCAAATAATTTCATTTCATCGACAGTTTATATCGTAGAATAATTGATACAAGTAAAATCAAACCGTAGACTTTTATTTCGTAGATACCTAATTTATTCCGAGTATGCTTCGCGGTATTTCGTTTCGTGTTTTTTCATTTCATTTTGTTTTACATTAAATACAATTCATTACGCATAACATTATATTTTAATTATGAGTTTGTCTAAAATTTTACAATTTGTCAACGTTTGATTGGTCACTGTGTGTGGGGTCGCTGTTCAAACCTAACCTAAACCTACTCTGAAAACTGTTTGTTTTTGTGTGTGGTCACAGTTCTAACCTAACCTAAACCTACTCTGCAATACGTTTGCTTCTGTGTAAATCACAGGTCGAACCTAACCTAAACCTACTCTGTAAACTATTTGTTTTTTTGTGTGGTCACAGTTCTAACCTAACCTAAACCTAATTTAAAAGCCATTCGTTGTTGTGAAGGTCGTATTCTAACCTAACCTAAACCTCCTTGGTAATCCGTTTGTTTCTGTGTGATCAGTGATCACACTTCTAACCTAAATCTACTCTAATATAGGATATAAACCAATGGTCATAGTTTAATTATGGACGTATGTGATGTGCCACGATGAAATCGACAATTTGAAGTTTCCTCGAATAAAAACATCTATATAAAATAATGTGTAGTAGGACAAATGAGAAAGTTTTGTAATAATACGTCGAATAAATGAATTGCGATGATTTGTAGTTCTGCTATTTGAATAACTTTGAAATGAATCAGCGATGAAGAAATATTAGTTGAATAGTATTTATAATAACTAAGAAGATTTCAAATAAATAGTAGTTGAAACAAAATTACTCGAAACAATTTTACTCGAACTAAACTTTCGATGATTTGTTGTCGATGAAATGATATTCGATGAAAAGTTTGTCGGCGAAACAAGGGTAAGTACACCAAGTAAAAGTTTCTCTAATTTTATGGTTGAGGTTTCTTGATTGAAGGTGGTGATTGGTACTTATTGTCTAACTAGACGTACCCGCGCGGCTTCGCTCGCGCAAGTGATCGATATCCTAATGGCCGCTGTACACATGTGGCCAACGGGTCCACCAACCCTTGGTGAAACCCCTTGGCCAAGCGTGTAGAGGGCCGGCCACCGCAAGCGCCAACTGCCAACATACGGCCAAGAGCCCTCTACACGCTTGGCCAAGGGGGTTGGTGGAACCGTTGGCCATATGTGTACAGCGGCCATTACACATTCATTGTCCTTGCACCCAATGTGGAATCACGATTAGCCTCAATTTCAGTTAGGGAATGTAATCGATAAATAGTTTGTATGAAAATAACTTGTTAGTTACCGATTTCTCAGTAATTCCCAATTTCCCATACAATTATTTACCTGTTTACATGCCCTAATTTCAATGCCATATTACCTATAACAGTAGGGTATACTTTTCAGTTAAGAACCATGAACATGATTAAATATCGACTAATTATATTATATGTATACTCTAAGCATCATTGCCTTCAACATTCAATCCTGCCAGGGCTCAAAACTGTAAACCTCAAATACAAAGGTGAAATGTAACTTAGTTTGCACTCAATAAATGATATGATTTGAAAAAGAAAATATTGTACTTTTTTATCCACATTATTTATTTAAAACCTTTATGCAAAACAATCAGTCTTAAGTATATGCATCATTACTTATTAGGAATATTCTTTATCCTCATAAAGTAATCTGTTTAGCTATATCGTATCCTCAGTCTTCAGCCCTCGAAGGTCACATTGTCTACCCACAAAAATCGATTCAGTATATTAAATAATATGTATGTTTAAGAACATTATCGTCTTACTAAGTCGTTTTGGTTCAATATGTAGATATCCAGGGCTAAACGCTCTGAACTGAACTCTGTTGCTTCCAGGTTGCTTCCTCTTAGCTACGGCCGACAGTTGTTTCGCTTTTTCTATTTTATTTTTTCGCTTAAGCCCATTTGCTGTCCCAAGCCTGCATGTTTCACAATTCATGAAACTGTTGGATTTGTCATCATAATATTTAAAAATGTAACATTTGAAGGTACTTTTCACTCAAACATTTAAATTTAAAGCAATAATTCTAATTGACAAGAAAACCGGGTCGATCCGGCCACTTTACCTGAGTTGGTTATAAAAGGGGCTGCTCGCTGGCGAGCGGTCACTTTTAGTTCTACCAGCGCCACGAACAGAGATAAGTACCTTGATCTGATTATATAATAATAATAATTGCCTGAATTAATTTATGTAATTATTTTAAGTGCCTTAATCTGATTATTTAATAAATATAAATACCTGAACTAATTTACGAAATTATTCAATGAAAATTATCTGAATTAATTTATGAAATGGATTAATAAAAAATGTATTTAAAAAGTTAATATGTTTTAGTGTTTCGTAATAACTCGACAACAACACTGTTTATGTCTGATTATTTCATAATAATTATTTGAATTTAACTATGAAATTAATCAATGAAAACTACCTGAATAAATTGATGAAATGGACTAATGAAATTGTAATTAAAAATTAGTAGATATGTTTTACTATTTCATTATACGTAACTTAATAGTAACCCTGTTTATGATTTTACTCCCTTGTCGAATATTTGATGTGTTTCCAACAAGTAAATATATTGGTGTCATGGCTTTATAACCAACGCAGTTTTATTATGTCCCATATTTGCCAATTGAATTACATATTTAAATTTATTCCAAAAAAACAAATCAGGATTGCTTAAACAGCGAATTGCCCAAACTGTAAAACAAATATATTTTTATAATTATTTTATCATATTAGTCACTTCAGGTCATATGACATTTGAGTAAAGATAATTTGTTCTTTGGAAGTTAGTTATTTCGTCATATTAGTAGTCACTTCAGGTCATATGTCATTTGACTAAACGTAATTTGTTCCTTGGAAGTTAGTTACCTTTCTTGAAGTCAAAAACCTTGATTATTATTTTGAACAAAAAAAGGCTGTTTATTATACCCCTTTAACATACTCGGTCGCATAATTAAATCTTTAATCTTTCATACAAACCTAAAAATAAAAACGTTTCATTATATATACAAAATGCTAAATAAACCATCTGTAAAACAGTTTTAATATTATTTATCGTAATTATTATACAGTTGCGAAAAAACACTACTACAACGAAATAAAACGATAAACAATTCGAACTCCCAATTTTCGCACTAACATTAAGTAACGCATTTTTGACAATTCAAGCATTGAAACTATTAAACTTGCGTTCGTATTTTTAATTTTGCTATCCATCCAACACAATTTATTTATTTCATTGTGTGCCATAAAAACAAACATTTACGATTTGGGACGATTGAACCCATTAACGGCTGATTTTTTTTCATGTCGCCGATTTTGATAATTTTTAAATATATTACTATATTTCTTTCCAGGATCAGAGACCGAAAGTTAAAATTTAAATCGGACCAATAGTTTTGGAGAAAAATACTGATGCCGTATGGCACCTCTAGCCTTGTACCGTGTCAACAATTACAAGTTGTTATTTTTTAAATATTTATGTAACTTGTAAGTTTTACGTACATTAGGCCTAAATCGTACTGGCAACTACGTTATCTGGATTGTTTTTTACACTATTATAAGACCCATCTAGGAGGTACACCCTCAGCGCATGGTACCAGAAAATGATTGATTGTTTAGGTAGATTCCAGACATAGCCAACTGCTTTATATTGATCTCACTAATTTTGTTGTAAACCGTTTGTGAAACAGTCTGAATATATCTGTATATTATTAGTAACCACTAAGTGACCAAAATCTTCATCACAATGTAGCATTGACATCCTAATTGTTCTATAATGGCTAAAAACGAGGTATATGAAGCTCCGGTGTAAGGTTATACTATATGAAGCTTTTAATTATATTGATACTGGTATTGAGATTTCTTAGCTGTAAAAAGCATCATCGTACCACGCCATCATCCTATCTTAATCTCAACCAGTGTTGTTAGAAATTAATTTATAACCAAGTGGGTTGAACCTTGATATACTGTATGGGCAAGAGGACCAACATAGATTTTATAACTCAAAACCTTACTTTTCTTGAAGCAATTTCACTAGATATGTTGAAATAGGACAATAATAGTCTAAAACTGTAATCAAAATGCTAAAACATAAGAGGAATTAAACATAGTACACGTAATATTATATCATTTGAAAAGACAACATACTCGGCTACTGATGCCGTACGGCATCGGCAAATTTTGCCGTGCTATACACGGAAAGTGAAATTAAAATTTAATAGTTTTTGAGTACCATCGGATCAATAATATATACCAAAATAGAATAAAATGCATTTAATTTATACTTTACTAGAAATAAAACCATTTTTGACCATTTTCCTCAGACCGAACATGAAGAATTTGCCCATTTTTAGATACTATATTTTTGGGTACTCGAAATTAGTAGATATAATCCAAATTGCTACAATATATGTGGTTATAGTGATAACTGGTACCCTTAGGTATCTAAGGTGACGAACCCAATCATGGACAGTTTAAGGAAAAAATTCGCCAGTTTTTGATATTTCACTGATAAATGTAAAAATTCTACCGCCAAGCGTGTTAAATCTTGAATGTCCTATCCTTCTTCTACATTTCAAGCGTATTGCAGAATAGATACTCCTATTGGTTTCTTCATAGTTAACAAATTAAAACTAGGTGTTTTTTCTCCAATTATGGACGGCAGTTCTCCAGTAATGGATCCCCCATTATGGACAGTGAAATAAGTTTAAAATTTTACTTTTAAAGCCAACTGATACGCAATGAGTCATTTTTATACACCATAAATACAATTAGTTTGGGTTATTTTAACATAGGATTGTTTCTTGTAAATTTTGGTTTTGTAAATTGTTCCTTGTCCATCATAGGAGGTAGGCAGTTTTTCGGGTCCAGTAATGGACACTTGCAAAATAACATCATTTCTTTATATCTTTGGAGCAACAAACTAGTATGTTTTATTACCTTATCTCATGCTTAATGCAGTAAGTAAAACGCATTCAAGATTACACCGTGTGTTATTTTTTTTATTATTTTATACATGAACTCATCTCTCTTAGCAACATTACTAAGAATTCGTCTTGATATTTTTTTCAGTAAACTGCTGAATTTTATCTTATCTCCAAATCCTTCAGAAATAACCGAATTAATTGAAACTTCAAAATTAAACAGCTCTACAACTCTAGTTTATGGTACATAGCCGTCAGTTTTTAGAAACGTATTTTAGATACTTATTTTTAAGGATTTGTGTTTTTTTGTCCATAATGGCATCACCGTCCATTATGGGGTATTTTACCTTAATTCATCAAAAATCTGTTTAGTTTTTCAATAATTGTAACCTTAGACAGCGAAATACTAAGCACAGGAAAAGCGATGCCGTATGGCACCGCTAGCCGTTAATGGGTTAATTCGATCGACCATTTATACCTCGAAGTATTGCAAATAACATAAAATAATCATGACAAATTGCGTAACATATTAAGGTTTTTGAACGTGCTTACATTAAGTTGGTGACATAGACGCCACTGTCGCGAAGCGAAAGACCGAGTAAGTGCCGATTGGATCCCGAACTTAGCCGAAGTTTTGATATGGTAAATTTTATGAAATCTTCGTTAGCTAATTGTAAAATAAATACGCAGCATAAGCGTCAACTTTCATATATATTTTCTATTCCTATATTTAGACAACAGATTTAAATAGTTTTCTAATACGATACTTGCGTTGTATCCGAGAAACGTGGTCCAAAAGTTCTTAAAATTTGTAAGGCGCCATCTCGTTTCTTCCCTCGTTTTTTATCCCTTTCTGGTTTTTCGTTTTTATATAAGTAGATTTTAAATTTACAATAAAGTACAATACAATAAGGAAGGTGGATATGTTTTGGATAGGCAAGTATAATTTAAAAATGTTAAATAGGAAACCTTGACTAAAATATTTTATACCATGCACGAAATAAAGCATGGATAGAAGTTATTTTTAAGTCCAATTTCTATTTAATAAGTCAGATAGAAATATATAAAGTAACTGAGTTGACCATGACGGTACTTATTTCGATTTCATATAAATTCCATTTTAACAAGTCGTTCGAATTATTTTTGACAGTTCTTACTCCACTGTTGTCGGAGGTTTATTCAAAATTTAAATTTTCTCCTGGGTTATTATTGCTTGGCCTATACAAGATACCATATGAGAGTGTGCACGGGAAAACGTCCCACTTTGTCGATTGCTATAAAGCCGTTTTGTCAGTTTATTCATATAAAGATACAAGTAAATCTCGCATTAACCCTTTAACCGCCAGAGTCTGATATATAAGACATCACATATCCAGCTCATTCCGCCATAGTCTGATAAATAAGACAAGATCTGATTTGGTTTTTACAGCCCATTTATAACTCCCATAACTATGCCAACCTTATAGACGGAGAGCTGGCAGGATTTTGGAGTAGGTCCTTGAGGCAACCTGGAAAGGTGCTCAGATGCTTCTCTGATCATAGCCAACATCAGGTCTGCAAGTCTGGCAGCTGGGGAGCGGGGCTTTATCGAGCTATGATTTTTTAAAGATTTAATTTTTTGAGGCCCAAAAAAGGTGTTTGAGGCAACCTGGAATTATTAAAAAGTGAAAATAGAGTTCTTCAGAAGTCGCATAGTATTTATGCCAGATCATTTGGCCGGGTCCTTCACCGTGCCAGAACGGTACAAAGTGGTAAAAAAAAATATTCCAAAAAAGGTTCTTGAGGCAGTCTGTCATTTTTACCAGTGGAAGATGAGGGTCTAAATAGCCATGGAAAAATAATGCCATGACATGAGGTGGGGTCCGTACCCTGCCATTCGATCTTGAAAGTCATTTTTTTAGTTTTTCGTAAATAACTCCTAAACGGTGGCCCACAGCAAAAAAATATGTTAAACAGAAAATATCTACATAAAATTTCCTACAAGAAAGGTTATGTACGTTTTTTCGATAGGATCAATATATAAACGGATAATTTAGTAAGAAAGTTTTTTTTAATCGATTACATGCTCCGTTTTTCGTCAATACCTCGTAAACGGTGGCCCACAGCAAAAAATTATGTTAAACAGAAAATATCTACATAAAATTTCCTATAAGAAAGGTTATATAACTTTTTTCGCTAGGATCAATTTTTTAGTTGGAAAGTATTTTTAAATAGATATTAGAGCCGTTTTTTGTTAATAACTCAGAAACGGTGGCTCACAGTCAAAAATAATGTTAGACAGAATTAATCTACATAATAATTTCTACAAGAAAGGTTCTATAAGATTTTTCGCTAGGATCAATATTTTAGTTGGAAAGTATTTTTGAATAGATTTCATGGGCCGTTTTTTGTTAATAACTCGAAATCGGTGGCTCACAGCCAAAAATAATGTTATAAAGAATTAATCTACATAATATTTCCTATAAGAAAGGTTCTATAACATTTTTCGCTAGAATCAATATTTTAGTTGGAAAGTATTTTTGAATAGATTTCTTTGTTAATAACTCGAAATCGGTGGCTCACAGCCAAAACTAATGTTTCACAGAATTAATCTTCATAATATTTCCTACAAGAAAGATTCTATAATATTTTTCGCTAGGATCAATATTTTAGTTGGAAAGTATTTTTCCAACTTCCCGGACCGCCGGCGAGTCGATCAGGGACGCTCCGGGCCTTAGGCCCTACGCGGAGCTCGGCCTTCGGCCTTCGCTCGGCTCCGAAGCTCCACAGTCGGGCCTTCGGCCCGCCGGTTACGCTTGTTTAAGACACTTTTGTAAGCAAATTGTATGGGAGCACTTTATGCCCGCAGTGAAATTACTTGGATTTGGCCCGGGTGGGAGCCTAAAGGTGAGCTCCGTTCCTGCGGCCCTCCGCGGGGTCGGCCTTCGGCCTCCCACCCTGAAGCTCGCCCTTCGGGCTCGCGAAAATACTTGAAAAATTTATTTTGCCATAACGGCGGCCATCTTGGATTTTCGAAAAATTTTTTTTGACATTTGTATTCTAGGGGCCCATACCTCTCCGCATGCAAAATTTCAGCGCGCTCGGACCAACTTGAAAAAAAAAAAGTCGGCCATTTTGAATTTTTTTGATGCAACTTTTTTCTACTCGGGCTTCTGTATGACATTTGATCGAGCACCCCCCGGCTATCTCTTACGGTTTAAAAGTTGCCATACAAAAAAAGTGGAAATTTTTTTCACATTTGTAGCATTTTTCAAAAAAAAATTATATCATTCTAATCTAGACCCTAGAGAGATTCTTTGACCAAAATTTGAGCACTCTTGGATAAACTTGAAAAATCGACAAAAAAAAAAGTCTCCCATTTTGAAAAAAAAAATGGCGGCTTCAAAAACTACCCAGGGTCCTCTATGACATTTGGTCGAGAACCCCCCCCCCCCCCCCCCAATATCTCCCCCCGTTTAGCCAGGCCGTCCAACATTTTTTGACCCAAGAGTCGCAGACCAGATTCCATATTTTTCCCACACGTCTCCCCGCTCCCTTCGACCGTCGAAATCGGTTTAGCCGTTCTCCAGATATAGGGAGAGGTTAGAAATCAGTGGGGTTGCAGCTATATCTAAGACCGTATGCCTGTTTGCCAATCAAGATTTGTTAAGTCGCAGTATACAGCATTTCTCGGAACTAAGTATATAGCTACTTACGAAAGCAAGGAGCGCCGGACGATCGAACGCAAGTCCGTTGTCTACGAGCGCTCGGCGCAGACTGAGCGGGCCCGTATCAACAGTGAGCGTCAGGACCCCTGGACCACTACAGATATTTGATGTTTAGTACATACTAAAATTTAGTACCTATTTGATACTATTTGGTACCTGAGTACATAATATATTTGGTACCTCCACTGATATCGAAAAATCGAGCGAATAAAGTGGCCAGACATTCTGACGTCAGGATGTCTGGACCATTTTTGGTTTACATAGTTCTAGACAACACTACTAATTGATATCTTAGTCAATATTTACTACCTATTTGGTACCTGTCAATATATTTTTTTCAAATTTTTTTGGCGTACCAGAAAAAAGTTTATGATGGAATTTAAAGTTGTGAGCCCGGCCGTGCCGTTGAAGTATGTAGCGCCTGTCAAAAGAATAGAGGCAAATCCGCCTGCCCTGCTGCGCGTCAACTTAAATAGGAATTTATTTTTACCAATTCGTTACAAGATATTAATATCCTTACATACATACATACAATCACGCCTGTATCCCGTAAAGGGGTAGGCAGAGCACATGAAACTACTAAAGCTTCAGTGCCACTCTTGGCAAAATAAGGGGTTGAAAGAAAACGAAACTGTGGCATTGCAGTGACAGGTTGCCAGCCTCTCGCCTACGCTACAATTTAACCCAAATCCCATAGTCGCCTTCTACGACACCCACGGGAAGAAAGGGGGTGGTGAAATTCTTAACCCGTCACCACACAGGCAATAATAATTAATATCCTTGCCTCGATATAATACAAAAATAATTTTAGAAGTTTATAAACTTAGTTATCATACAGGTAAAAATACTACTCCTATAGTAATCTCTTTAACACTGGTCACACGTGCGAGAGGGACACCAGCCCCAACTTTGACCCTCTCATGTGGACACACTTTTACTAGTCTGATAAGAACGCCTTTCTGTACCGGTGATAAAGTTCAATTTAGTATGGCAAAAAAAGTGTGAGCTCAATCCCTATTGAAAGTCCATGAATTACACTAATTACTTTTATATTTCGACTATACAGGGTGTAAACCTAATACGGGCGAACCTCTTAACGGTGGTGAGTATAGGACATAATAAATTTATAGTTTAAAAAAACTAGAAAAACACGCTTTTATAAATGCACGTAAAAGCCAAAAATAAATTATAGATCGTTCAAGTTGTCTCTATTTTTGGGTTGAAGAGTAAACTATGTGCTTTTAATTATAATATTTGATTGTAAAAGCGTGGGGCGCTGCAGTCTTGCTGCAAGTCTACTTAGCGCGCCAATCTGTGTAAACTGCTTCTCGTAACATTTCTCAGCAAGTTATACCTACAAAAAGTTTTTCCTGTTACAGCGCCCCACGCTTTTACAATCAAATATTATAATTAAAAGCACATAGTTTACTCTTCATCCCAAAAATAGAGACAACTTGAACGATCTATAATTTATTTTTGGCTTTTACGTGCATTTATAAAAGCGTGTTTTTCTAGTTTTTTTAAACTATAAATTTATTTTATACTTTTTAGTCGTTAATAATGAAATATCATTAAAATCGAAATATAAATTTATTTCAAGTAGGCGAATTTCGCAAGCCATTTGTGGCTTAACACGTATTGCTACTTTATAATAATTAATACCACCCGATGTATAGGTAGGTACCAAGTTTATCGCAATAAAAACATTCATGATTCATTGAATTTTAATTTTTATTTCAATTTATATTTTATTGAGCCCACATTCTTTCTATCTCCGCCTAGTTTTTTCATAGTGGTGCGCTAATTTGAAGATTAATGCAATACAGAAATAAAAGATTTCATCTTACAGAGTAGGAAAGAGACAAAGGGTTGAATTTTCTCAGTCGCACTCTAGTATATTTACGTGGGGTTAAACCTGGATATGGAACGTGGACGCGACATTTTGCTAAGCAACTAAAAGACTGACAGTGGCTCTGGGATCTGTAGACTTTTGCGACATGCTTAGCAGTGGAGTGGAGTGAAAATTTTCGTTGATAAAGCCAACCCCCCCACCCCCCACCTTATTTTAGCTCTTAATATTACGTTGATCTTTCTTATATGCGGGGGTCTTCGCCCCCGAGCCCCCCTTTATTTGCTCTTAAGGGTTACAAGAAAACCCAATCCCAACTAATTTTATATACTACGTTGATCCTTCTTTTTTGAGGGGGCTTCGCCCCCGAGCCCCCTTTATTTGCTGTTAAGGGTCTCAAGAAAACCCTATCCCAACTTATTTTAAATATTACGTTGATCTATCTTTTATGCGGGGGGCTTCGCCCCCCGAGCCCCCCTTTATTTGCTCTGAAGGGTCGCAAGAAAATCCTAACCCAACTTATTTTAAGAACTACGTTGATCTTTCTTTTTTGCCCCCCTTATTCTTGCTCTTCAGGGTCACAAGCAAAACCCTAACCCAACTTATTTTAAATACAACTTGAGCCTTCTTTTTTGCGGGGGCTTCGCCCCCCGAGCCCCCCTTTGTTTGCTCTGAAGGGTCACAAGAAAACCCTACCCCAACTTATTTTAAGAACTACGTTGACCTTTCTTTTTTGCGGGGCTTCGCCCCCGAGCCCCCCTTATTCTTGCTCTTCAGGGTCACAAGCAAAACCCTAACCCAACTTATTTTAAATACAACTTGAGCCTTCATTTTTGCGGGGACTTCGCCCCCCTAGCCCCGTTTGTTTGCTCTGAAGGGTCACAAGAAAACCCTAACCCAACTTATTTTAAGAACTACGTTGATCTTTCTTTTATGCGGGGGGCTTCGCCCCCCGAGCCCCCCTTTATGTGCTCTTAAAGGTCACAAGAAAACCCTATCTCAACTAATTTTAAATACTAGGTTGATCCTTCTTTTTTGAGGGGGGCTTCGCACCCGAGCCCCCTTTATTTGCTGTTAAGGGTCTCAAGAAAACCCTATCCAAACTTATTTTAAATATTACGTTGATCTATCTTTTATGCGGGGGGCTTCGCCCCCCGAGCCCCCCTTTATTTGCTCTGAAGGGTCGCAAGAAAATCCTAACCCAACTTATTTTAAGAACTACGTTGATCTTTCTTTTTGCGGGGGGCTTCGCCCTCCGAGCCCCCTTTGTTTGCTCTGAAGGGTCACAAGAAAACCCTACCCCAACTTATTTTAAGAACTACGTTGATCTTTCTTTTTTGCGGGGGGCTTCGCCCCCGAGCCCCCCTTATTCTTGCTCTTCAGGGTCACAAGCAAAACCCTAACCCAACTTATTTTAAATACAACTTGAGCCTTCTTTTTTGCGGGGGGCTTCGCCCCCCTATTAGCCCCCTTTGTTTGCTCTGAAGGGTCACAAGAAAACCCTAACCCAACTTATTTTAAGAACTACGTTGATCTTTCTTTTATGCGGGGGGCTTCGCCCCCGAGCCCCCCTTTATGTGCTCTTAAAGGTCACAAGAAAACCCTATCTCAACTAATTTTAAATACTACGTTGATCCTTCTTTTTTGCGGGGGGCTTCGCCCCCCGAGTCCCCCTTTATTTGCTCTTAAGGGTCTCAAGAAAACCCTATCCCAACTTATTTTAAATATTACGTTGATCTTCCTTTTATTAGGGGGGCTTCGCCCCCCGAGCCCCCCTTATTCTTACTCTTCAGGGTCACAAGCAAAACCCTAACCCAACTTATTTTAAATACAACTTGAGCCTTCTTTTTTGCGGGGGGCTTCGCCCCCCTTGCCCCCCTTTATTTGCTCTGAAGGGTCACAAGAAAACCCTTACCCAACTTATTTTAAGAACTACGTTGATCTTTCTTTTTTGCGGGGGGCTTCGCCCCCGAGCCCCCCTTTATTTGCTCTTAAGGGTCGCAAGAAAATCCTAACCCAACTTATTTTAAATACTACGTTGATCTTTCTTTTATGCGGGGGGCTTTGCTCCCCGAGCCCCCCTTTATGTGCTCTTAAAGGTCACAAGAAAACCCTATCTCAACTTATTTTAAATACTACGTTGATCCTTCTTTTTTGCGGGGGGCTTCGCCCCCCGAGCCTCCCTTACTCTTGCTCTTCAGGGTCACAAGAAACCCCTAACCCAACTTATCTTAAATACTACGTTGATCTTTCTTTCATGCGGGGGGGTTTCGCCCCCCGAGCCCCCCTTTGTTTGCTCTTAAAGGTCACAAGAAAACGCTAACCCAACTTATTCTAAATACTACGTTGATCTTTCTTTCATGCGGGGGGCTTTTCCCCCCGAGCCCCCCTTTTCTTTACTCTTAAGGATCACAAGAAAACCTTAACCCAACTTATTTTAAATACAACGTTGATCTTTCTTTTATGCGGGGGCTTCGCCCCCCGAGCCCCCCTTTTCGTTACTCTTAAGGGTAACAAGAAAACCCTAACCCAACTTATTTTAAATACAACGTTTATCTTTCTTTTATGCGGGGGGTTTCGCCTCCCGAGCCCCCCTTTGTTTGCTCTTAAAGGTCACAAGAAAACGCTAATCCAACTTATCTTAAATACTACGTTGATCTTTCTTTTATGCGGTGGGCTTCGCCCCCTGAACCCCCCTTATTCTTACTCTTCAGGGTCACAAGCAAAACCCTAACCCAACTTATTTTAAATACAACTTGATCCTTCTTTTTTGCGGGGGGTTGCTCTGAAGGGTCACAAGAAAACCCTAACCCAACTTATTTTAAATACAACGTTTATCTTTCTTTTATGCGGGGGGCTTCGCCCCCCGAGCCCCCCTTTGTTTGCTCTTAAAGGTCACAAGAAAACGCTAACCCAACTTATCTTAAATACTACGTTGATCTTTCTTTCATGCGGGGGGCTTCGCCCCCCGAGCCCCCCTTTTCTTTACTCTTAAGGTTCACAAGAAAACGCTAACCCAACTTATTTTAAATACTACGTTGATCTTTCTTTCATGCTTTCCCCCTCGAGCCCCCCCCCCCTTTTTCTGTTCTTATCTTCCGGCACCATCATCAGGCCTTGAAACCTAATCGTAGTCATAGTTCATTACAAGACTTTTCTAAGAAGGCCAAAAACAGCTATGATACGATGTTCCATCATGTAGTTCCAGTTCATATCTTCCGGCTTCATCATCAGACCTTGAAACCTAATTGTAGTCAAAGTTCATTACAAGACTTTTCTAAGAAACCCAAAAACGGCTATGATACGATGTTCCATCATGTAGTTCCAGTTCATATCTTCCGACTCCATCATCAGATCAGCTCAACAGTACCATATTATTGTATTGTCATCGAAACTACATATAGCTGCCAATTTTCATTACGCTACGACTCCTGGAAGATGGTTAAATTAGGGTAATGGCGCCTATTAACGTGGTATTAAGGAAGATTTCAAAAGATACCAAAAAATTAAGAGTATCAAAGCTCATTAACGACCACAAATATTTTTTTTATGGAAGAGTATTTATTGAACTATTAGTTATGAAGAGTTTTAGGATCATTTTAGTTTATTATATGTCATAAAATGATTATTGAAGCCAACATACCTAAATTTTCTATTACCGTGGTAATGAACAGGCTGCAGTTCTATTAACGCGAATTGAGATTTCATTACCGAGGGTATGAATGACAGTGTTTTTCTGCCATCGATAAATAGAAACCCATCTCAAAATTCGGAGCTTAATACCGACGGTTGAATATACAAATTATGACAAATACATATACCAATACTATCCTCCTTTATGAATACCCACAGAAAACTCAGTTTCACCTAAGAAATCTGTACTTACGGTACACTAAATGTCATATTTTGATACAAGACTAATGTCGCTCGGTAATAGATACTTCTATAGGAACCCATTACCGACCCAAACAAATATTGCATGGATCGGTAATAGATTCTTATATGTTCTATTACCGAGGGTTATCTGATCGTACCATCGGTAATAGGCATAAATTGGAGTATTATAAAATCTAATTCCGACCCATAAAAACAAAGTCATACAGATGTATTTTCATTACAAATCAAAATAAAATATTGCAACCTTATATTAAAACCAAGTTTACATAACTGGTAAGTAAGCATCAGACTTTATGTCAATGTTTAAAAAAAATTGACAAATTAACGGTTTTCATAGAAACTACGAAATCAGTCATGAAGTTTTTGCTAAAAATTAAGGTTTTGTTGAATAATTTTCATACCGCGTAAATAGTTCTTTGATAGCGTGAATAGATCAAGATTGAAACAACTGTAAGACATTATATAATTGATCACATATACTTAAAATAAAGCAAAAAGAACTAATATCACTACTATAACTATTACTGTGGTATACCACAGTAATAGAATCTACTCACGAAATGGCGCCTTTCACCGCTGTCTTTTAATTTCCACTTTAAACACATTTCCAGGCTAAACAATACGTAAAAAGTACTCAGAAGTCATGTAGAAAACTATAAACAATAATTTGAAATGCATAACTTTCACCTGTTTGCCATAATTATTACGTAAACTACTAAATGAGATTGGAGTTCACTTAGGTTTAGCGTCACACGTCAGTATGACACAACCTCTTCTCGTGGCCCCGTGGCAAAAACTGTCAAATAGCGAGCGTCTTCTTTCATTCACACTCTCTATCGTCTATATGTGCGTTAGTCAACTAAACAGGCTTCCTTTGTGTGAGTAACTTTTTTAAGAAATTGGTCGGTTTGCCTATAAAATGCGTATTTGCAAATGCGGCGGTAATGGACGCCGATTTCGATACCCGCGTTGATAGCCGCCGTTACCTTAGCTCCCTTAGATTCCATTACATACATAGTTACATACACGACGACCTAATAAAAGCGTGTTAAAAAATGGAATTAGATAACTTTGACTTAAAATTTAAATATTTTTTTATCCATACAAAATAATTCGGCCCGCAACGTAATGCAAACACACTCGCGTTAACCGCTCGTTGACAGTTGTCATTGATTGTCATCGCAACCACGTTTACAGTACATTGCTGCTGGGAAATTTTTCAAAAATTCATTACGGGGTGAAAATTAAATATTGAATTATATGCCTGGTTTCATTTATCGCCCTTATTAAGTTTACGCGCTGTATTAATGCCACTAGTCAGTAGTAGAGATGATGTGCGAGTGCCTAAATCAAATTCCTATTTAAGTTGACGCGCGCAGGACGGCAGGCGGATTTGCCTCTATACTTTTGACAGGCGCTACATACTTCAACGGCACGGCCGGGCTCACAACTTTAAATTCAGTCATAACTTTTTTCTGGTACGCCAAAAAAATTTGAAAAAAATATATTGACAGGTACCAAATAGGTAGTAAATATTGACCAAGATATCAATTAGTAGTGTTGTCTAGAACTATGTAAACCAAAAATGGTCCAGACATCCTGACGTCAGAATGTCTGGCCACTTTATTCGCTCGATTTTTCGATATCAGTGGAGGTACCAAATATATGTACTCAGGTACCAAATAGTATCAAATAGGTACTAAATTTTAGTATGTACTAAACATCAAATATCTGTAGTGGTCCAGGGGTCCTGACGCTCACTATCAACAGTGTATTTTATTCGAATTTTAGGTGCTTTAAAAAATGTCTGTCGACAGAAAGGTATGTCCTATATGTATAATTTTTTTCTTATATGTCAACAAGAAGTTCTAGTTTAGGATAATATTATTTAAGAGTTACAATAAATGCAGGAATCGCAGGAAAAATACATAATGTAAACCTCTTTTTATCGAAAAAATGAGGAAGATACGGAAGGTTATTTATCCACCATTTCAAATAAATCTTAAAATGTCAAACGATGATTACCTCGTACAGCACGGGGAGCATGGTCGCGCGATAGACGATAATCGCACTATTTGTAAGTGCGATATCCGGACGGCCGCGGCCTGATATTTTTTCGTCTATCGCGCGACCATGCTTCCCGTGCTGGATATAACAAATAGGATTGTGATTTGTGATCATTTATTACCCCAAATAACATATTTAACAGCACAATCACGATTCTAAACGAGTGATCCCACTACGAAATTTGAAAACGTCTACCGAAAAAACTGATTTGTTTTAAGTATAAAAAGACATATTTTAAAATATTATATTATGATTAACTAGCTTAAGATATGTTCTTTTAGAAACATTATCAGTTTTTTAATAATCACTTAAGTATAGTTTCATTTTAGTTTTGAATGAAAAATGTTACATTTTGCAAAAAACGCTCTTTTTTAGGAATAAGGCCTCTTAACCTTGGTTGATTCCGTTTCGCGCTACTTAGATAGAGGGATGCAGGTGGACGTGCTGTACTTTGATTTCAAAAAGCCTTTGATCGCGTAGATAACGACGTACTCTTAAGCAAATTATGCAGCATTGGTTTCTCGCCTAAACTGCTTTGCTTTTTTGCTAGTTATCTACGTGATAGACGGCAATATGTGCAGCACGGATGCTTTGTGTCGAGTGCCTACCCCACCCGTTCCGGGGTCAGTCAGGGCTCTATTCTGGGTCCTCTGCTCTTTGGTGTTATGGTCAATGATCTGGCCTTGGTGCCTAAGCATGCGCAATGCCTACTCTATGCTGACGACTTGAAACTAATTTACAGGGTCCAGGAAGATTCTGACTTACAATCTTTACAAAGTGATATTGATCGGGTTTATGAATTGAGTCTTGTAAACAAACTTCTGAAACTTCAGTTCAATGTTGACAACTGTGCGGTTATGTTTTAGATTTCCACCTTAACTTTCATGAGCACATGACAATGCTTGCTGCAGACTGTTACCGCAGGCTTGGGTTTGTTGTCCGCAACGTCAAAGAATTTGACAATCCCAGGGACATAAAGCTTCTTTATACTGCCCTGGTGAGAAGTAAGCTTGAGACAGCCTCAGCCGTTTGGAATCCCCATGAAGCGCCCTACATCCTGCTGCTCGAAAAGGTCCAAAAAACATTTTTGCGTTTCTTTTATAAAAAAAATGTACGGGTATTACCGATTCTTGTACCCAACAAAATTCCTTATTGGGGACGTTGGGTTTCTTCTCGTTAGAAGTTAGGCGTAATGTCGTGCTTGCCCGGTTTTAGTATCCCAGCTGGTCCGTCTATTTGTTCTCTCTGTGACGAAATAATTATGCTTTTCGTGAATATAGGCACCCCCTACTGGCGGTGCCGGCCGCTCGAACCGTGTTTTGCCGCAAGTAACCGCTAGTTCGTGCACTGCAAATAGTGAATGAGTTTTTAGACGTGGCA
This sequence comes from Leguminivora glycinivorella, assembly GCF_023078275.1. NCBI lineage: Eukaryota > Metazoa > Arthropoda > Insecta > Lepidoptera > Tortricidae > Leguminivora > Leguminivora glycinivorella. The sequence goes on from NC_062990.1 coordinate 14,197,650, forward strand.
CCTAATGTTGATATTCTTGCGAGCAGATGGGCGTTTATACGCGTTTATATCGCATTATACTCTAATTTGCTTCTGACATACGCATTATACAATAGTAGGGCAATTTTCACGTCACTGAATTGTGCGGCTGTTCTCATGATAAAACCTAACGTCTTGTTAGCCTTCTTGCAAATGCTTATGATGTGATCGTGCATGTTGAGCTTAGTATCCAACCCAATACCAAGATCTTGGATGGCGGAAACGTGCTCCAGCGGAACGCCAGAAAGATGGTAGCTCGCTGTGATCGGGTTTTTTGACCTAGTAAATGTGATGGCTTTACATTTCTTAGCGTTAAGCTCCAGCTTGTTCTTAGCGCTCCACCGTGACACTGTATCCACCATCTGCTGGAGAAAGTCGCAGTCCAAGGAACTATCTATTGGCAACATTAACTTGAGATCGTCAGCAAAGAGGAGAAAATGCGCCCCAACAATACTACTGCAAAGGTCGTTTACCATAATAAGAAACTGTGTCGGACCCAAGTTGCTCCCCTGGCTAACTCCCGAACGCGTATAATATTCTCTAGACCGGAAGTTCGACATTTGCACGTATTGGCTACGATCTTTCAAGTAATTAGCAAAAAACGACAAGAGCTTTGGGGTGAAACCGAGTGCTGCAAATTTCTACAGTAGTACGTCATTGTCGACCAAGTCGAATGCCTTTTTGAAATCGAAGTATATCGCATCTACTTGGTGGTGCGAGTCCATCTTTTCCAACATGTAATCAAAAAACAGATATGGTTCGTGGCAGTAGACCGGGCTATACGAAACCCATGTTGAGCGTCATGTTTTGATTTTGCTGTTTATTTAATATTTAATTTTGTGTTACTTGTTGTAATGTTTATTTAAAATTCACGGTGCTTTAGTCTTGTATACTGTCATACTGTGTAATTTTCTTGTGTAAATAAATCTATTTAATTATTATTGATCCTAGCGAAAAAACGTACAAAACTTTTATTGTAGCAAATTTTATATTTGTTATTCCCGTTGAAGATTGATTTAGCTGTGGACCACCGTTTTCGAGTTATTTGCAAAAAACGGCTCGTGTAATCTATTTAAAATACTGTCCTACTAAAATATTGATCCTAACGAAAAATCTTACATAACGTTTCTTGTAGCAAATATTATATAGATTATTTCTGTTTAATATTATTTCTGGTAATGGGGCACCGTTTTTGATGTTACGTATGCGGCCCTACATCTATTTCAAAATACTTTCCAACTAAAATAGTGATCCTAGCGAAAAAACGTATAGAACCTTTCTTATAGGAAATTTTATGTAGATTTTATTCTCGTGAACATTTTATTTAGCTGTGGGCCACCGTTTACGAGGTATTTACAAAAAACGGCCCATGAAATCTATTTAAACATATTTTTCAACTAAAATATTGATCCTAGCGAAAAATCTTATAGAACCTTTCTTGTAGGAAATATTATGACGATTAATTCTGTATACCGTTATTTTTTGCTGTGAGCCACCGTTTTTGAGTTATCAACAAAAAGCGGCCCATTTTAAAATACTTTCCAACTAAAATATTGATTCTAGCGAAAAAACGTATACTTAGAACCTTTCTTGTAGGACATCTTATGTAGATTTTTTTCTCGTGAACATTTTATTTAGCTGTAGGCCACCTTTTACGAGGTATTTACAAAAAACGGCCCATGAAATCTATTTAAAAATACTTCCCAACTAAAATATTGATCCTAGCGAAAAATATTATAGAACCTTTCTTGTAGGAAATATTATGAAGATTAATTCTGTGTAACATTAGTTTTGGCTGTGAGCCACCGATTTCGAATTATTAACAAAAAACGGCCCATGAAATTTATTTAAAAATAATTTCCAACTAAAATATTGATTCTAGCGAAAAATGTTATAGAACCCTTCTTGTAGGAAATATTATGTAGATTAATTTTGTGCAACATTAGTTTTGACTGTGAGCCACCGATTTCGAGTTATTAACAAAAAACGGCCCATGTAATCTATTTAAAAATACTTTCCAACTAAAATATTGATTCTAGCGAAAAATGTTATAGAACCTTTCTTGTGGGAAATATTATGTAGATTAATTCTGTATAACATTATTTTTGGCTGTGAGCCACCGATTTCGAGTTTTTAACAAAAAACTGCCCATGAAATGTATTTAAAAGTACTTTTCAACTAAAATATTGATTCTAGCGAAAAAACGTATAGAACCTTTCTTGTAGGAAATATTATGTAGATTAATTCTGTCTAACATTATTTTTGGCTGTGAGCCACCGTTTTTGAGTTATCAACAAAAAACGGCCCAAATATCTATTTAAAAATACTTTCCAACTAAAAAATTGATCCTAGCGAAAAAAGTTATATAACCTTTCTTATAGGAAATTTTATGTAGATATTTTCTGTTTAACATAATTTTTTGCTGTGGGCCACCGTTTACGAGGTATTGACGAAAAACGGAGCATGTAATCGATTAAAAAAAACTTTCTTACTAAATTATCCGTTTATATATTGATCCTATCGAAAAAACGTACATAACCTTTCTTGTAGGAAATTTTATGTAGATATTTTCTGTTTAACATATTTTTTTGCTGTGGGCCACCGTTTACGAGTTATTTACGAAAAACTAAAAAATTGACTTTCAAGATCGAATGGCAGGGTACGGACCCCACCCCATGTCATGGCATTATTTTTCCATGGCTATTTAGACCCTCATCTTTCACTGGTAAAAATGACAGACTGCCTCAAGAACCTTTTTTGGAATTTTTTTTTACCACTTTGTACCGTTCTGGCACGGTGAAGGACCCGGCCAAATGATCTGGCATAAATACTATGCGACTTCTGAGGAACTCTATTTTCACTTTTTAATAATTCCGGGTTGCCTCAAACACCTTTTTTGGGCCTCAAAAAATTAAATCTTTAAAAATTCATAGCTCGATAAAGCCCCGCTCCCCAGCTGCCAGACTTGCAGACCTGATGTTGGCTATGATCAGAGAAGCATCTGAACACCTTTCCAGGTTGCCTCAAGGACCTACTCCAAAATCCTGCCAGCTCTTGGACCATTACGAAACACTAAAACATATTAACTTTTTAAATACATTTTTTATTAATCCATTTCATAAATTAATTCAGATAATTTTCATTGAATAATTTCGTAAATTAGTTCAGGTATTTATATTTATTAAATAATCAGATTAAGGCACTTAAAATAATTACATAAATTAATTCAGGCAATTATTATTATTATATAATCAGATCAAGGTACTTATCTCTGTTCGTGGCGCTGGTAGAACTAAAAGTGACCGCTCGCCAGCGAGCAGCCCCTTTTATAACCAACTCAGGTAAAGTGGCCGGATCGACCCGGTTTTCTTGTCAATTAGAATTATTGCTTTAAATTTAAATGTTTGAGTGAAAAGTACCTTCAAATGTTACATTTTTAAATATTATGATGACAAATCCAACACGGCCATACTGACAAGTACTTCGATCTCGAAGTACAAATGAATTTACATAGTTACATATCTTAATCTAATTCTTATACTAGATTACTCTTTTTATTACCCTTTTTTTTACATTTATATGTCTTAATCTACTTTTATACTAGATTACTCTTTTTATTACTCTCTTTTTTTTTGTTTAATAAGTAGCCACAAGCCCTGACATGTAAGCCCCATCACCTGCTGCCCGTGAAGCTAGGCAAACATCAGACTTGGGACCGACCAGCATTCTTTTGTTTTATAAGTAGCCACAAGCCCTGATATGTAAGCCCCATCACCTGCTGCCCGTGAAGCTAGGCAGACATCAGACTTGTGACCGACCAGCATTCTTTTGTTTTATAAGTAGCCACAAGCCTTGTCATGTAAGCCCCATCACCTGCTGCCCGTGAAGCTAGGCAAACATCAGACTTGTGACCAACCAGCATTTTTTTGTAGCTGTGGGCCCTGGCATGAAAGCTCCGTCACCTGTTGCGACATGACGTCGAGCAATCATCAGACACACAACCGACCAACAGTACATATACATATTATAATTATAATATATAATACACATTTTATTACATACGTACATATCCAACACGGCTAATCTGGACTTAAAGGAACCGGCAAAAAAAAAAAAATTGCTACCTTTTTTTAGTTATTTATTGTAATCTTAAATTGATGTAAGTATAGCAAGTACACAGTACATATAGCCAGTATTTTTTTTTGCGGAATGCTTTAAGATAATCAGCACTTATATGGCCATTTACCATTTTGTATACCATTTTACATTTTCTTTACAGATATAGTTTCATCGATAGGTATATCTTTCATCAAGTTTTATCATAAAATGCTTCAGATATTTGTACCATAAAAAGATACAGTATCCAAGGACTTCAATTAATCAATCAACAAGTGTGAATATTATTATATTTCCCAAACAGCTCGGCCAGTCTGACCGACATAAGATTTTATGAAGGGCATAATATTATCATGTACCTATGTACATGTAAGATGCAAATGACGTACTAACTAAAAACCCGTCTTACTCTATTCGTAGCATATCACATGACAAATATCGCATTACCAGCAATGGTTTCATGTAAATAGTACAGAATAGAATAGATTCATACACTATTTACAATACCTAATAATAATATATAATTTAGTGTAGATACCTAATATATTTATTGGGCACTAGCATTACAGTATCACATATTAACTAATATGTAATGAGCTATCTGAGAAGTAAAGCATAAACCTGGCGAATCATCAGGAAGAGAAGCATATAGAATCGCCAACTTATTTATAGTGTTATATTATTGAGATTGATCATCGATTATATTTTAGTTAATACATTGAAAACTGTCCTCTTCCCAAAGAATTTTCTTTATTTGAGCCTATTCACATTATATTCTCCGTACTCAGCATGGAAGATGAGTAAGTACCTACCTAGTGACCCTTTTTTTTGCAGTATCTTTTTCTGTGAGATTTTTATTATTGTTCGGCATTTGTGTTATTATTGTTTTTTTTGTTAAATTTGATAGTCGCTAGGATCACTATCAGGAACTACCCGGCAAATTACTTATTAAATTCGAAAAATGTTTTTTTTTTCTTTATCGTTTTCATACATTATAAATTTGTCAATCATGTGAGACACCCGTAGAAATAGTGAAGTCAGTCTCAAGTAAATGACGTCACATGTCACAATAAATAATAATAAGGAATTACCAAAACGGCCTTTATTACTACGCTTACTGAGCCACTAAATTCATTCCCTGAATAACTCGATAACAGTAAGAGAAAAGACAACATTTTCTTACAGAAATCAATTGTAATTTACCTAAATAACCGTCCCCTAATATTAACGGAAATCAATAAAAATACGTAGTAGATATTAATCTACCAAAACTCGAAAACCAGGCAAGCTCAGAGTAAACTCTCTTTTTTAAGCAAGCTGCGTAAGCAATTATTTGCAAAACATTCTAGATTAAATGTTTTATGAGTCTCGCACTAGGTCCATTTATTTATCTATGTATATGTTAATATGTATGTAGGTTCATTTATTGTATCTATTTATGTTTATTTTACAATAGAATCGACTTGTATTTAATCATTAAAATCTCATACTGGCTTTATAATGACGTCCACCAAACAATTGTTCTGCCCAATCGTTGACTGATAGAATCTGGCTTAAGGCGTTAAGTCCACCATTTTTACTTGTTATTGTTAATTTGTGCAATAAAAGTTTAAATAAATAAATCTGTATTCGTTAAACGTGGAAGTAAAATTAAAATCTCAGACACGTCCTTAATCGTTACTTCTCAACGAAAAGAGAAAAAAAAAAAATAAACATACTCGCAATGATGATAAATATGTAATGTAAAAAAATTAGGTATGTAAAGTCTACCAAATTTACTAAATAATTTGGTTTAAATTTCAATGCCTCAAACTGTACCTATATGGTGGGCAGGACGAGGTTAAAGTAAGCACAGCATTTTTAGCAGCAAGTTTTGAATCTATTTTTGTTTAATGATGTAGGTAAATATGTAACTAAACTACTGTATTTAACTTTCACTTTGAAGCCATGCCATTATATGAAGAAAACACTATAATATACTACTATTAAATTTATATTTTTGCGGGTAGGCAGGGTTAATTACTAATTTGTTTGTTTCTGGTACAGCATAGTTAAATAAACAACGAAAGTAAATCTAAAGTAAATCACATATCGATTGCCAATTTTTTTGTATCGCATTATAATGGCAATCGCCTTAACGTTTAACGCGAAGTAATTTATAGCATAATTAGTCAGAGTCAATTCCTTGAACTGAGCTTTCAGTTTTAAACCATTTTGTAGGAAGAAGTGTTTTTAGAGGACCATAAAGAAAAACAATGGTCTCATTCTGGTCAATGTTGAGAAAAACCATTATAAAATGTAAGCGAAAACAAATACTGGATAATTGAAAAGCGAAAGTAAAAAAAAATGAAAGCGATTTTTGAAATGTACATATTTGCTTGAAAACACCGATCTTGACACACTTATTAGTATCAAATTTTACTTATTATTTACTGTTACTAGCGACAAAAAAAATCGATGAACGCTGACACGCTTAGATACCCGAAATATTTCATACGTTATAAATACTGGCTAGTACCCATTAAGTGAACACTACCTCTTTGCTGAATACACAAACAAAAAATATATTAGTGATTTATAAATTATCTCAGTCTGTAAGAATTTCTCAAATGAAATACGTTGGTCAATACATAGATTTAGACCCCATACCAATACGAAAATCGAAATATTGTTTCGCAGTTATAGGATCCCTCGGGCTCAGTCGTGTCCTAATACAATCTTTACAGCAAGAACTTATTTACCGAATTATGTCATTAACCAAGTATAATTTATTCCCAAAGGAAGAAACTAAACCAGTGTTGATCTAAACCTGTATTGTTCAATTCTGACTTTTATACCCTAACTTCAGGATTTAACTTTTTTTTTTAAACAACTTGATCTAAGATGAGGTAATTTCTTTATTCAAGATGTCATAACACTGGCTCTTTCAATAACTAGCCCGATCAACTGCAGTTCCGTTAATAAGTGAACAAAATACTTACAATAACTTAAATACTTCTTTAAATGTATAACATCACTTTTTTGTGTAAATAACTTTACTGTTGCTAACCAATGAAATAAAATAAAATAAAATAAATATGTACAATAAAATCAGTTTAAAACACAGTGGGTACAAAAATATTTCTTCAAACAAAAATTTTCACATGATAATGCAGAGCCCTCAGGGCCTTACCGACTTAAATGATCATAACAACGCCAGTCCATTCAGGTTTGCAGAAGGTCCCTAAATCGGTGCACCATGCCTCGGCCGTGCAGTCCCATCATCGCTGCCTGTAGGACCAAATGTAGGAAGCACAATGTTGTGGTATCGGCAGCCCGAAGAAACTGCTCTTCGAATGGTGGTATGAAAGTTGGTCAGCAGACTTCAATCCGTTCTCTCTGAAATATTTAATTCACAGCGTTAAAAGATGGCTAGGTAAAACGTATCTCCACTTCTGAATTTAGCATTTTGTATATATAATGAAACGTTTTTATTTTTAGGTTTGTATGAAAGATTAAAGATTTAATTATGCGACCGAGTATGTTAAAGGGGTATAATAAACAGCCTTTTTTTGTTCAAAATAATAATCAAGGTTTTTGACTTCAAGAAAGGTAACTAACTTCCAAGGAACAAATTACGTTTAGTCAAATGACATATGACCTGAAGTGACTACTAATATGACGAAATAACTAACTTCCAAAGAACAAATTATCTTTACTCAAATGTCATATGACCTGAAGTGACTAATATGATAAAATAATTATAAAAATATATTTGTTTTACAGTTTGGGCAATTCGCTGTTTAAGCAATCCTGATTTGTTTTTTTGGAATAAATTTAAATATGTAATTCAATTGGCAAATATGGGACATAATAAAACTGCGTTGGTTATAAAGCCATGACACCAATATATTTACTTGTTGGAAACACATCAAATATTCGACAAGGGAGTAAAATCATAAACAGGGTTACTATTAAGTTACGTATAATGAAATAGTAAAACATATCTACTAATTTTTAATTACAATTTCATTAGTCCATTTCATCAATTTATTCAGGTAGTTTTCATTGATTAATTTCATAGTTAAATTCAAATAATTATTATGAAATAATCAGACATAAACAGTGTTGTTGTCGAGTTATTATAGACGGAGAGCTGGCAGGATTTTGGAGTAGGTCCTTGAGGCAACCTGGAAAGGTGCTCAGATGCTTCTCTGATCATAGCCAACATCAGGTCTGCAAGTCTGGCAGCTGGGGAGCGGGGCTTTATCGAGCTATGATTTTTTAAAGATTTAATTTTTTGAGGCCCAAAAAAGGTGTTTGAGGCAACCTGGAATTATTAAAAAGTGAAAATAGAGTTCTTCAGAAGTCGCATAGTATTTATGCCAGATCATTTGGCCGGGTCCTTCACCGTGCCAGAACGGTACAAAGTGGTAAAAAAAAATATTCCAAAAAAGGTTCTTGAGGCAGTCTGTCATTTTTACCAGTGGAAGATGAGGGTCTAAATAGCCATGGAAAAATAATGCCATGACATGAGGTGGGGTCCGTACCCTGCCATTCGATCTTGAAAGTCATTTTTTTAGTTTTTCGTAAATAACTCCTAAACGGTGGCCCACAGCAAAAAAATATGTTAAACAGAAAATATCTACATAAAATTTCCTACAAGAAAGGTTATGTACGTTTTTTCGATAGGATCAATATATAAACGGATAATTTAGTAAGAAAGTTTTTTTTAATCGATTACATGCTCCGTTTTTCGTCAATACCTCGTAAACGGTGGCCCACAGCAAAAAATTATGTTAAACAGAAAATATCTACATAAAATTTCCTATAAGAAAGGTTATATAACTTTTTTCGCTAGGATCAATTTTTTAGTTGGAAAGTATTTTTAAATAGATATTTGAGCCGTTTTTTGTTAATAACTCAGAAACGGTGGCTCACAGTCAAAAATAATGTTAGACAGAATTAATCTACATAATAATTTCTACAAGAAAGGTTCTATAAGATTTTTCGCTAGGATCAATATTTTAGTTGGAAAGTATTTTTGAATAGATTTCATGGGCCGTTTTTTGTTAATAACTCGAAATCGGTGGCTCACAGCCAAAAATAATGTTATAAAGAATTAATCTACATAATATTTCCTATAAGAAAGGTTCTATAACATTTTTCGCTAGAATCAATATTTTAGTTGGAAAGTATTTTTGAATAGATTTCTTTGTTAATAACTCGAAATCGGTGGCTCACAGCCAAAACTAATGTTTCACAGAATTAATCTTCATAATATTTCCTACAAGAAAGATTCTATAATATTTTTCGCTAGGATCAATATTTTAGTTGGAAAGTATTTTTCCAACTTCCCGGACCGCCGGCGAGTCGATCAGGGACGCTCCGGGCCTTAGGCCCTACGCGGAGCTCGGCCTTCGGCCTTCGCTCGGCTCCGAAGCTCCACAGTCGGGCCTTCGGCCCGCCGGTTACGCTTGTTTAAGACACTTTTGTAAGCAAATTGTATGGGAGCACTTTATGCCCGCAGTGAAATTACTTGGATTTGGCCCGGGTGGGAGCCTAAAGGTGAGCTCCGTTCCTGCGGCCCTCCGCGGGGTCGGCCTTCGGCCTCCCACCCTGAAGCTCGCCCTTCGGGCTCGCGAAAATACTTGAAAAATTTATTTTGCCATAACGGCGGCCATCTTGGATTTTTCGAAAAATTTTTTTTGACATTTGTATTCTAGGGGCTCATACCTCTCCGCATGCAAAATTTCAGCGCGCTCGGACCAACTTGAAAAAAAAAGTCGGCCATTTTGAATTTTTTGATGCAACTTTTTTCTACTCGGGCTTCTGTATGACATTTGATCGAGCACCCCCGGCTATCTCTTACGGTTTAAAAGTTGCCATACAAAAAAAGTGGAAATTTTTTTCACATTTGTAGCATTTTTCAAAAAAAATTATATCATTCTAATCTAGACCCTAGAGAGATTCTTTGACCAAAATTTGAGCACTCTTGGATAAACTTGAAAAATCGACAAAAAAAAAGTCTCCCATTTTGAAAAAAAAAATGGCGGCTTCAAAAACTACCCAGGGTCCTCTATGACATTTGGTCGAGAACCCCCCCCCCCCCCAATATCTCCCCCGTTTAGCCAGGCCGTCCAACATTTTTTGACCCAAGAGTCGCAGACCAGATTCCATATTTTTCCCACACGTCTCCCCGCTCCCTTCGACCGTCGAAATCGGTTTAGCCGTTCTCCAGATATAGGGAGAGGTTAGAAATCAGTGGGGTTGCAGCTATATATAAGACCGTATGCCTGTTTGCCACCCACGGGATCAAGATTTGTTAAGTCGCAGTATACAGCATTTCTCGGAACTAAGTATATAGCTACTTACGAAAGCAAGGAGCGCCGGACGATCGAACGCAAGTCCGTTGTCTACGAGCGCTCGGCGCAGACTGAGCGGGCCCGTATCAACAGTGAGCGTCAGGACCCCTGGACCACTACAGATATTTGATGTTTAGTACATACTAAAATTTAGTACCTATTTGATACTATTTGGTACCTGAGTACATATATTTGGTACCTCCACTGATATCGAAAAATCGAGCGAATAAAGTGGCCAGACATTCTGACGTCAGGATGTCTGGACCATTTTTGGTTTACATAGTTCTAGACAACACTACTAATTGATATCTTAGTCAATATTTACTACCTATTTGGTACCTGTCAATATATTTTTTTCAAATTTTTTTGGCGTACCAGAAAAAAGTTTATGATGGAATTTAAAGTTGTGAGCCCGGCCGTGCCGTTGAAGTATGTAGCGCCTGTCAAAAGAATAGAGGCAAATCCGCCTGCCCTGCTGCGCGTCAACTTAAATAGGAATTTATTTTTACCAATTCGTTACAAGATATTAATATCCTTACATACATACATACAATCACGCCTGTATCCCGTAAAGGGGTAGGCAGAGCACATGAAACTACTAAAGCTTCAGTGCCACTCTTGGCAAAATAAGGGGTTGAAAGAAAACGAAACTGTGGCATTGCAGTGACAGGTTGCCAGCCTCTCGCCTACGCTACAATTTAACCCAAATCCCATAGTCGCCTTCTACGACACCCACGGGAAGAAAGGGGGTGGTGAAATTCTTAACCCGTCACCACACAGGCAATAATAATTAATATCCTTGCCTCGATATAATACAAAAATAATTTTAGAAGTTTATAAACTTAGTTATCATACAGGTAAAAATACTACTCCTATAGTAATCTCTTTAACACTGGTCACACGTGCGAGAGGGACACCAGCCCCAACTTTGACCCTCTCATGTGGACACACTTTTACTAGTCTGATAAGAACGCCTTTCTGTACCGGTGATAAAGTTCAATTTAGTATGGCAAAAAAAGTGTGAGCTCAATCCCTATTGAAAGTCCATGAATTACACTAATTACTTTTATATTTCGACTATACAGGGTGTAAACCTAATACGGGCGAACCTCTTAACGGTGGTGAGTATAGGACATAATAAATTTATAGTTAAAAAAAACTAGAAAAACACGCTTTTATAAATGCACGTAAAAGCCAAAAATAAATTATAGATCGTTCAAGTTGTCTCTATTTTTGGGTTGAAGAGTAAACTATGTGCTTTTAATTATAATATTTGATTGTAAAAGCGTGGGGCGCTGCAGTCTTGCTGCAAGTCTACTTAGCGCGCCAATCTGTGTAAACTGCTTCTCGTAACATTTCTCAGCAAGTTATACCTACAAAAAGTTTTTCCTGTTACAGCGCCCCACGCTTTTACAATCAAATATTATAATTAAAAGCACATAGTTTACTCTTCATCCCAAAAATAGAGACAACTTGAACGATCTATAATTTATTTTTGGCTTTTACGTGCATTTATAAAAGCGTGTTTTTCTAGTTTTTTTAAACTATAAATTTATTTTATACTTTTTAGTCGTTAATAATGAAATATCATTAAAATCGAAATATAAATTTATTTCAAGTAGGCGAATTTCGCAAGCTATTTGTGGCTTAACACGTATTGCTACTTTATAATAATTAATACCACCCGATGTATAGGTAGGTACCAAGTTTATCGCAATAAAAACATTCATGATTCATTGAATTTTAATTTTTATTTCAATTTATATTTTATTGAGCCCACATTCTTTCTATCTCCGCCTAGTTTTTTCATAGTGGTGCGCTAATTTGAAGATTAATGCAATACAGAAATAAAAGATTTCATCTTACAGAGTAGGAAAGAGACAAAGGGTTGAATTTTCTCAGTCGCACTCTAGTATATTTACGTGGGGTTAAACCTGGATATGGAACGTGGACGCGACATTTTGCTAAGCAACTAAAAGACTGACAGTGGCTCTGGGATCTGTAGACCTTTGCGACATGCTTAGCAGTGGAGTGGAGTGAAAATTTTCGTTGATAAAGCCAACCCCCCCACCCCCCACCTTATTTTAGCTCTTAATATTACGTTGATCTTTCTTATATGCGGGGGGCTTCGCCCCCGAGCCCCCTTTATTTGCTCTTAAGGGTTACAAGAAAACCCAATCCCAACTAATTTTATATACTACGTTGATCCTTCTTTTTTGAGGGGGCTTCGCCCCCGAGCCCCCTTTATTTGCTGTTAAGGGTCTCAAGAAAACCCTATCCCAACTTATTTTAAATATTACGTTGATCTATCTTTTATGCGGGGGCTTCGCCCCCGAGCCCCCCTTTATTTGCTCTGAAGGGTCGCAAGAAAATCCTAACCCAACTTATTTTAAGAACTACGTTGATCTTTCTTTTTTGCCCCCCTTATTCTTGCTCTTCAGGGTCACAAGCAAAACCCTAACCCAACTTATTTTAAATACAACTTGAGCCTTCATTTTTGCGGGGACTTCGCCCCCCTAGCCCCGTTTGTTTGCTCTGAAGGGTCACAAGAAAACCCTAACCCAACTTATTTTAAGAACTACGTTGATCTTTCTTTTATGCGGGGGGCTTCGCCCCCCGAGCCCCCCTTTATGTGCTCTTAAAGGTCACAAGAAAACCCTATCTCAACTAATTTTAAATACTAGGTTGATCCTTCTTTTTTGAGGGGGGCTTCGCACCCGAGCCCCCTTTATTTGCTGTTAAGGGTCTCAAGAAAACCCTATCCAAACTTATTTTAAATATTACGTTGATCTATCTTTTATGCGGGGGCTTCGCCCCCGAGCCCCCCTTTATTTGCTCTGAAGGGTCGCAAGAAAATCCTAACCCAACTTATTTTAAGAACTACGTTGATCTTTCTTTTTTGCGGGGGGCTTCGCCCTCCGAGCCCCCCTTTGTTTGCTCTGAAGGGTCACAAGAAAACCCTACCCCAACTTATTTTAAGAACTACGTTGATCTTTCTTTTTTGCGGGGGGCTTCGCCCCCGAGCCCCCCTTATTCTTGCTCTTCAGGGTCACAAGCAAAACCCTAACCCAACTTATTTTAAATACAACTTGAGCCTTCTTTTTTGCGGGGGGCTTCGCCCCCCTATTAGCCCCCCTTTGTTTGCTCTGAAGGGTCACAAGAAAACCCTAACCCAACTTATTTTAAGAACTACGTTGATCTTTCTTTTATGCGGGGGGCTTCGCCCCCGAGCCCCCCTTTATGTGCTCTTAAAGGTCACAAGAAAACCCTATCTCAACTAATTTTAAATACTACGTTGATCCTTCTTTTTTGCGGGGGGCTTCGCCCCCCGAGTCCCCCTTTATTTGCTCTTAAGGGTCTCAAGAAAACCCTATCCCAACTTATTTTAAATATTACGTTGATCTTCCTTTTATTAGGGGGCTTCGCCCCCCGAGCCCCCTTATTCTTACTCTTCAGGGTCACAAGCAAAACCCTAACCCAACTTATTTTAAATACAACTTGAGCCTTCTTTTTTGCGGGGGGCTTCGCCCCCTTGCCCCCTTTATTTGCTCTGAAGGGTCACAAGAAAACCCTTACCCAACTTATTTTAAGAACTACGTTGATCTTTCTTTTTTGCGGGGGGCTTCGCCCCCGAGCCCCCCTTTATTTGCTCTTAAGGGTCGCAAGAAAATCCTAACCCAACTTATTTTAAATACTACGTTGATCTTTCTTTTATGCGGGGGCTTTGCTCCCGAGCCCCCTTTATGTGCTCTTAAAGGTCACAAGAAAACCCTATCTCAACTTATTTTAAATACTACGTTGATCCTTCTTTTTTGCGGGGGGCTTCGCCCCCCGAGCCTCCCTTACTCTTGCTCTTCAGGGTCACAAGAAACCCCTAACCCAACTTATCTTAAATACTACGTTGATCTTTCTTTCATGCGGGGGGGTTTCGCCCCCCGAGCCCCCCTTTGTTTGCTCTTAAAGGTCACAAGAAAACGCTAACCCAACTTATTCTAAATACTACGTTGATCTTTCTTTCATGCGGGGGGCTTTTCCCCCCGAGCCCCCCTTTTCTTTACTCTTAAGGATCACAAGAAAACCTTAACCCAACTTATTTTAAATACAACGTTGATCTTTCTTTTATGCGGGGGCTTCGCCCCCGAGCCCCCTTTTCGTTACTCTTAAGGGTAACAAGAAAACCCTAACCCAACTTATTTTAAATACAACGTTTATCTTTCTTTTATGCGGGGGGTTTCGCCTCCCGAGCCCCCCTTTGTTTGCTCTTAAAGGTCACAAGAAAACGCTAATCCAACTTATCTTAAATACTACGTTGATCTTTCTTTTATGCGGTGGGCTTCGCCCCCTGAACCCCCCTTATTCTTACTCTTCAGGGTCACAAGCAAAACCCTAACCCAACTTATTTTAAATACAACTTGATCCTTCTTTTTTGCGGGGGGTTGCTCTGAAGGGTCACAAGAAAACCCTAACCCAACTTATTTTAAATACAACGTTTATCTTTCTTTTATGCGGGGGCTTCGCCCCCCGAGCCCCCCTTTGTTTGCTCTTAAAGGTCACAAGAAAACGCTAACCCAACTTATCTTAAATACTACGTTGATCTTTCTTTCATGCGGGGGGCTTCGCCCCCCGAGCCCCCCTTTTCTTTACTCTTAAGGTTCACAAGAAAACGCTAACCCAACTTATTTTAAATACTACGTTGATCTTTCTTTCATGCTTTCCCCCTCGAGCCCCCCCCTTTTTCTGTTCTTATCTTCCGGCACCATCATCAGGCCTTGAAACCTAATCGTAGTCATAGTTCATTACAAGACTTTTCTAAGAAGGCCAAAAACAGCTATGATACGATGTTCCATCATGTAGTTCCAGTTCATATCTTCCGGCTTCATCATCAGACCTTGAAACCTAATTGTAGTCAAAGTTCATTACAAGACTTTTCTAAGAAACCCAAAAACGGCTATGATACGATGTTCCATCATGTAGTTCCAGTTCATATCTTCCGACTCCATCATCAGATCAGCTCAGCAGTACCATATTAATGTATTGTCATCGAAACTACATATAGCTGCCAATTTTCATTACGCTACGACTCCTGGAAGATGGTTAAATTAGGGTAATGGCGCCTATTAACGTGGTATTAAGGAAGATTTCAAAAGATACCAAAAAATTAAGAGTATCAAAGCTCATTAACGACCACAAATATTTTTTTTATGGAAGAGTATTTATTGAACTATTAGTTATGAAGAGTTTTAGGATCATTTTAGTTTATTATATGTCATAAAATGATTATTGAAGCCAACATACCTAAATTTTCTATTACCGTGGTAATGAACAGGCTGCAGTTCTATTAACGCGAATTGAGATTTCATTACCGAGGGTATGAATGACAGTGTTTTTCTGCCATCGATAAATAGAAACCCATCTCAAAATTCGGAGCTTAATACCGACGGTTGAATATACAAATTATGACAAATACATATACCAATACTATCCTCCTTTATGAATACCCACAGAAAACTCAGTTTCACCTAAGAAATCTGTACTTACGGTACACTAAATGTCATATTTTGATACAAGACTAATGTCGCTCGGTAATAGATACTTCTATAGGAACCCATTACCGACCCAAACAAATATTGCATGGATCGGTAATAGATTCTTATATGTTCTATTACCGAGGGTTATCTGATCGTACCATCGGTAATAGGCATAAATTGGAGTATTATAAAATCTAATTCCGACCCATAAAAACAAAGTCATACAGATGTATTTTCATTACAAATCAAAATAAAATATTGCAACCTTATATTAAAACCAAGTTTACATAACTGGTAAGTAAGCATCAGACTTTATGTCAATGTTTAAAAAAATTGACAAATTAACGGTTTTCATAGAAACTACGAAATCAGTCATGAAGTTTTTGCTAAAAATTAAGGTTTTGTTGAATAATTTTCATACCGCGTAAATAGTTCTTTGATAGCGTGAATAGATCAAGATTGAAACAACTGTAAGACATTATATAATTGATCACATATACTTAAAATAAAGCAAAAAGAACTAATATCACTACTATAACTATTACTGTGGTATACCACAGTAATAGAATCTACTCACGAAATGGCGCCTTTCACCGCTGTCTTTTAATTTCCACTTTAAACACATTTCCAGGCTAAACAATACGTAAAAAGTACTCAGAAGTCATGTAGAAAACTATAAACAATAATTTGAAATGCATAACTTTCACCTGTTTGCCATAATTATTACGTAAACTACTAAATGAGATTGGAGTTCACTTAGGTTTAGCGTCACACGTCAGTATGACACAACCTCTTCTCGTGGCCCCGTGGCAAAAACTGTCAAATAGCGAGCGTCTTCTTTCATTCACACTCTCTATCGTCTATATGTGCGTTAGTCAACTAAACAGGCTTCCTTTGTGTGAGTAACTTTTTTTAAGAAATTGGTCGGTTTGCCTATAAAATGCGTATTTGCAAATGCGGCGGTAATGGACGCCGATTTCGATACCCGCGTTGATAGCCGCCGTTACCTTAGCTCCCTTAGATTCCATTACATACATAGTTACATACACGACGACCTAATAAAAGCGTGTTAAAAAATGGAATTAGATAACTTTGACTTAAAATTTAAATATTTTTTTATCCATACAAAATAATTCGGCCCGCAACGTAATGCAAACACACTCGCGTTAACCGCTCGTTGACAGTTGTCATTGATTGTCATCGCAACCACGTTTACAGTACATTGCTGCTGGGAAATTTTTCAAAAATTCATTACGGGGTGAAAATTAAATATTGAATTATATGCCTGGTTTCATTTATCGCCCTTATTAAGTTTACGCGCTGTATTAATGCCACTAGTCAGTAGTAGAGATGATGTGCGAGTGCCTAAATCAAATTCCTATTTAAGTTGACGCGCGCAGGACGGCAGGCGGATTTGCCTCTATACTTTTGACAGGCGCTACATACTTCAACGGCACGGCCGGGCTCACAACTTTAAATTCAGTCATAACTTTTTTCTGGTACGCCAAAAAATTTGAAAAAAATATATTGACAGGTACCAAATAGGTAGTAAATATTGACCAAGATATCAATTAGTAGTGTTGTCTAGAACTATGTAAACCAAAAATGGTCCAGACATCCTGACGTCAGAATGTCTGGCCACTTTATTCGCTCGATTTTTCGATATCAGTGGAGGTACCAAATATATGTACTCAGGTACCAAATAGTATCAAATAGGTACTAAATTTTAGTATGTACTAAACATCAAATATCTGTAGTGGTCCAGGGGTCCTGACGCTCACTATCAACAGTGTATTTTATTCGAATTTTAGGTGCTTTAAAAAATGTCTGTCGACAGAAAGGTATGTCCTATATGTATAATTTTTTTCTTATATGTCAACAAGAAGTTCTAGTTTAGGATAATATTATTTAAGAGTTACAATAAATGCAGGAATCGCAGGAAAAATACATAATGTAAACCTCTTTTTATCGAAAAAATGAGGAAGATACGGAAGGTTATTTATCCACCATTTCAAATAAATCTTAAAATGTCAAACGATGATTACCTCGTACAGCACGGGGAGCATGGTCGCGCGATAGACGATAATCGCACTATTTGTAAGTGCGATATCCGGACGGCCGCGGCCTGATATTTTTTCGTCTATCGCGCGACCATGCTTCCCGTGCTGGATATAACAAATAGGATTGTGATTTGTGATCATTTATTACCCCAAATAACATATTTAACAGCACAATCACGATTCTAAACGAGTGATCCCACTACGAAATTTGAAAACGTCTACCGAAAAAACTGATTTGTTTTAAGTATAAAAAGACATATTTTAAAATATTATATTATGATTAACTAGCTTAAGATATGTTCTTTTAGAAACATTATCAGTTTTTTAATAATCACTTAAGTATAGTTTCATTTTAGTTTTGAATGAAAAATGTTACATTTTGCAAAAAACGCTCTTTTTTAGGAATAAGGCCTCTTAACCTTGGTTGATTCCGTTTCGCGCTACTTAGATAGAGGGATGCAGGTGGACGTGCTGTACTTTGATTTCAAAAAAGCCTTTGATCGCGTAGATAACGACGTACTCTTAAGCAAATTATGCAGCATTGGTTTCTCGCCTAAACTGCTTTGCTTTTTTGCTAGTTATCTACGTGATAGACGGCAATATGTGCAGCACGGATGCTTTGTGTCGAGTGCCTACCCCACCTGTTCCGGGGTCAGTCAGGGCTCTATTCTGGGTCCTCTGCTCTTTGGTGTTATGGTCAATGATCTGGCCTTGGTGCCTAAGCATGCGCAATGCCTACTCTATGCTGACGACTTGAAACTAATTTACAGGGTCCAGGAAGATTCTGACTTACAATCTTTACAAAGTGATATTGATCGGGTTTATGAATTGAGTCTTGTAAACAAACTTCTGAAACTTCAGTTCAATGTTGACAACTGTGCGGTTATGTTTTAGATTTCCACCTTAACTTTCATGAGCACATGACAATGCTTGCTGCAGACTGTTACCGCAGGCTTGGGTTTGTTGTCCGCAACGTCAAAGAATTTGACAATCCCAGGGACATAAAGCTTCTTTATACTGCCCTGGTGAGAAGTAAGCTTGAGACAGCCTCAGCCGTTTGGAATCCCCATGAAGCGCCCTACATCCTGCTGCTCGAAAAGGTCCAAAAAACATTTTTGCGTTTCTTTTATAAAAAAAATGTACGGGTATTACCGATTCTTGTACCCAACAAAATTCCTTATTGGGGACGTTGGGTTTCTTCTCGTTAGAAGTTAGGCGTAATGTCGTGCTTGCCCGGTTTTAGTATCCCAGCTGGTCCGTCTATTTGTTCTCTCTGTGACGAAATAATTATGCTTTTCGTGAATATAGGCACCCCCTACTGGCGGTGCCGGCCGCTCGAACCGTGTTTTGCCGCAAGTAACCGCTAGTTCGTGCACTGCAAATAGTGAATGAGTTTTTAGACGTGGCACCTAATGTTGATATTCTTGCGAGCAGATGGGCGTTTATACGCGTTTATATCGCATTATACTCTAATTTGCTTCTGACATACGCATTATACAATAGTAGGGCAATTTTCACGTCACTGAATTGTGCGGCTGTTCTCATGATAAAACCTAACGTCTTGTTAGCCTTCTTGCAAATGCTTATGATGTGATCGTGCATGTTGAGCTTAGTATCCAACCCAATACCAAGATCTTGGATGGCGGAAACGTGCTCCAGCGGAACGCCAGAAAGATGGTAGCTCGCTGTGATCGGGTTTTTTGACCTAGTAAATGTGATGGCTTTACATTTCTTAGCGTTAAGCTCCAGCTTGTTCTTAGCGCTCCACCGTGACACTGTATCCACCATCTGCTGGAGAAAGTCGCAGTCCAAGGAACTATCTATTGGCAACATTAACTTGAGATCGTCAGCAAAGAGGAGAAAATGCGCCCCAACAATACTACTGCAAAGGTCGTTTACCATAATAAGAAACTGTGTCGGACCCAAGTTGCTCCCCTGGCTAACTCCCGAACGCGTATAATATTCTCTAGACCGGAAGTTCGACATTTGCACGTATTGGCTACGATCTTTCAAGTAATTAGCAAAAAACGACAAGAGCTTTGGGGTGAAACCGAGTGCTGCAAATTTCTACAGTAGTACGTCATTGTCGACCAAGTCGAATGCCTTTTTGAAATCGAAGTATATCGCATCTACTTGGTGGTGCGAGTCCATCTTTTCCAACATGTAATCAAAAAAACAGATATGGTTCGTGGCAGTAGACCGGGCTATACGAAACCCATGTTGAGCGTCATGTTTTGATTTTGCTGTTTATTTAATATTTAATTTTGTGTTACTTGTTGTAATGTTTATTTAAAATTCACGGTGCTTTAGTCTTGTATACTGTCATACTGTGTAATTTTCTTGTGTAAATAAATCTATTTAATTATTATTGATCCTAGCGAAAAAACGTACAAAACTTTTATTGTAGCAAATTTTATATTTGTTATTCCCGTTGAAGATTGATTTAGCTGTGGACCACCGTTTTCGAGTTATTTGCAAAAAACGGCTCGTGTAATCTATTTAAAATACTGTCCTACTAAAATATTGATCCTAACGAAAAATCTTACATAACGTTTCTTGTAGCAAATATTATATAGATTATTTCTGTTTAATATTATTTCTGGTAATGGGGCACCGTTTTTGATGTTACGTATGCGGCCCTACATCTATTTCAAAATACTTTCCAACTAAAATAGTGATCCTAGCGAAAAAACGTATAGAACCTTTCTTATAGGAAATTTTATGTAGATTTTATTCTCGTGAACATTTTATTTAGCTGTGGGCCACCGTTTACGAGGTATTTACAAAAAACGGCCCATGAAATCTATTTAAACATATTTTTCAACTAAAATATTGATCCTAGCGAAAAATCTTATAGAACCTTTCTTGTAGGAAATATTATGACGATTAATTCTGTATACCGTTATTTTTTGCTGTGAGCCACCGTTTTTGAGTTATCAACAAAAAGCGGCCCATTTTAAAATACTTTCCAACTAAAATATTGATTCTAGCGAAAAAACGTATACTTAGAACCTTTCTTGTAGGACATCTTATGTAGATTTTTTCTCGTGAACATTTTATTTAGCTGTAGGCCACCTTTTACGAGGTATTTACAAAAAACGGCCCATGAAATCTATTTAAAAATACTTCCCAACTAAAATATTGATCCTAGCGAAAAATATTATAGAACCTTTCTTGTAGGAAATATTATGAAGATTAATTCTGTGTAACATTAGTTTTGGCTGTGAGCCACCGATTTCGAATTATTAACAAAAAACGGCCCATGAAATTTATTTAAAAATAATTTCCAACTAAAATATTGATTCTAGCGAAAAATGTTATAGAACCCTTCTTGTAGGAAATATTATGTAGATTAATTTTGTGCAACATTAGTTTTGACTGTGAGCCACCGATTTCGAGTTATTAACAAAAAACGGCCCATGTAATCTATTTAAAAATACTTTCCAACTAAAATATTGATTCTAGCGAAAAATGTTATAGAACCTTTCTTGTGGGAAATATTATGTAGATTAATTCTGTATAACATTATTTTTGGCTGTGAGCCACCGATTTCGAGTTTTTAACAAAAAACTGCCCATGAAATGTATTTAAAAGTACTTTTCAACTAAAATATTGATTCTAGCGAAAAAACGTATAGAACCTTTCTTGTAGGAAATATTATGTAGATTAATTCTGTCTAACATTATTTTTGGCTGTGAGCCACCGTTTTTGAGTTATCAACAAAAAACGGCCCAAATATCTATTTAAAAATACTTTCCAACTAAAAAATTGATCCTAGCGAAAAAAGTTATATAACCTTTCTTATAGGAAATTTTATGTAGATATTTTCTGTTTAACATAATTTTTTGCTGTGGGCCACCGTTTACGAGGTATTGACGAAAAACGGAGCATGTAATCGATTAAAAAAAACTTTCTTACTAAATTATCCGTTTATATATTGATCCTATCGAAAAAACGTACATAACCTTTCTTGTAGGAAATTTTATGTAGATATTTTCTGTTTAACATATTTTTTTGCTGTGGGCCACCGTTTACGAGTTATTTACGAAAAACTAAAAAATTGACTTTCAAGATCGAATGGCAGGGTACGGACCCCACCCCATGTCATGGCATTATTTTTCCATGGCTATTTAGACCCTCATCTTTCACTGGTAAAAATGACAGACTGCCTCAAGAACCTTTTTTGGAATTTTTTTTTTTACCACTTTGTACCGTTCTGGCACGGTGAAGGACCCGGCCAAATGATCTGGCATAAATACTATGCGACTTCTGAGGAACTCTATTTTCACTTTTTAATAATTCCGGGTTGCCTCAAACACCTTTTTTGGGCCTCAAAAAATTAAATCTTTAAAAATTCATAGCTCGATAAAGCCCCGCTCCCCAGCTGCCAGACTTGCAGACCTGATGTTGGCTATGATCAGAGAAGCATCTGAACACCTTTCCAGGTTGCCTCAAGGACCTACTCCAAAATCCTGCCAGCTCTTGGACCATTACTCTGCGTGGTACAATACCTGACGGTGGCGACACGAGCACGCTCGATCAAAAATTTCTGGCAGTTAAAAGGTTAATGGTAACTGACAAAGTTTTACTAAACACACTCACATAATTATATTACCGGATAGGTACCGTAATTGGCAGTGAACTGGTAACTTTCAAAATCTATTACACAGAATACGAGATTTTTCGCAATACGCCATGTAAACTATTGTGAAAACAGCCATATTTGTGTATGTAGATAATATATTATGAGTCTTTGGATGCTTACATATATTTGTGAGAGTTGCTCAGTTTAATATGACAAATGATTAGTGCACATATTTTTGAATGATTAATCTGTTCAGATAAAATTCCAATATACCTTTCTATGCGCATTTTTCAAGCCTTGGATTTGCTCATGTATTTATGAACTCGACTGTACATGGGGAAAAATAACGCCGTGTGACCCTAGCCTTAGTGTTTTCACATTTTCCAATCCGATATCGGATGTCGAACCGATATCCCATACATTGCAGTCGCCATCTTGGATTTTTTCTATTAAAATCCTTCCGACATCCGATATCGGATCGGATAATGTGAAAACGGCTTTGGAAGGGTCATTATTGAACGTTTGCGCAACCGATGTAAGGTATTCTATACCATTTGTCCGTCTGTCGAATAAACGCAAGTTTTGCAATGCGCTTAGTCTAAACTACCTCTGGCTCAAGAACGTATTCGAACAATTCATTCATTCACATACACATACAATCACGCCTGTATCCCACAAAGGGGTAGGCAGAGCACATGAAACTACTAAAGTTTCATTCATTCATTTATTCCTTTATAAAACATAGTTTTACATGTCAACCAAATTTTTCATCAATACAATTACAGGTACATATTACAATGCTTATAAGATATCGTAGCGATACGATCCCGATCGATCAAACTCAAAGATGGAATTCAGGAAGGCTGAAGGGACACTTAATTATTTTACAAGTAATATATATAAATAACCAGGGGCCTATTGCATAACAATTTACAACTCATATTACAAGCGGTAGTCCCCCTCCAATTCATTTTATAAGAAAGAGAGTTCCGCTTGTAATACAAGTTGTAAATTGTTATGCAATAGGCCCCAGAAGTTACAAAATACAGTTGCAAATATTGTATTCGTCAAAATATATTCGTTTTTCGATATCAAAAATAAATAAATAATAAAGAAATATTGGTGTCACCTTAGTGCGTTTTCAACTTTTCACACTATCCGATCCGATATCCCATACATTACAGGCGCCATCTTAGATTTTTTCCATTGAAATCCTTCCGACATCCGATATCGGATCCGATAATGCGAAAACGGCCTTACACAAATCAACTTACGCCGTGTCTTCGTCGCGCGACCGTCGCCCACGCACGGCGTTAGCCCCAAACTAAGCAAAGCTTGTACTATGGGTGCTAAGCGACGATATACATAGGTACTTAAATAGATAAATACATACTTATATACTCAAACTCAGGAACAAATATCTGTGCTCATCACACAAATAAATGCCCTTACCGGGATTCGAACCCAGGACCGCGGCTCAGCAGGCAGAGTCACTACCGACTGAGGATAAATAACCAAAAGTTACAAACTAGTATTATTGTCACTGTGCCGAAACAGGTCACTCCATCACATCTTCGCATATCTTAGAAGTATTTCCCCGAATACGGCCGTTCCTCTAAACTGCCTTTGGCTCAAAGTGCATACCGTGAAATCGGATTGGTCTTAGAACGCTTCGGCGGATCAGTCGGCCGACTAGTTGAGGTGTTTGTTTACAAACTATCTTTTAGTACCTTACCTTAGTGTTGGGCACACCTCGGACACTGGCGATCAAATATATGAGAGGCGCCTTCCTAGCACACAGTCTAATCTCGTGTAGATGAATGCGTATCATGCTTGTATGAGTGAGATATGACTGGTCGACTAGTCGCGTTTTTGACAGGCGGTAAATGCGAGAGGGGTGGCACTTTCAGCGGGGTGCAGAAGTGACCATACTGTGCGATAGTAGTTACTCTTTATTATACCAAAGAGGATCGAGTATTATTAGAGTTACTGTCAAAGTAAAATGTGTAATCACAGTGTTAGACTGCCATCTCTCGACACAGGCTTAAAACTTTGGCCCATATTCTTAGCTTGATGTGTTAAAATGTCAAATGGCGCTAATATTAATATTTCGGCTAGATAGCCGAGCGTTCCCCAAAGGTGTAATGCCATCTAGGCCACCATACCTTTTCCTGTATGGTACTGAGGTACGGTTTTTTCTTAGACTTTATCTGTCTATACGGAGTTATATATGTCTTTGATGATACTGTGCCCAAGAATAATTTATAGAATCCCGTATCCCATGACTATTAGGCAGAGCACATGAAGACACTCAAGTTTGAGTGTCACTCTTTGCAAAGAAGGGGTTCAAAGAAAACGAAATTGTGACATTGCAGTGACAAGTTGCCAGCCTCTCGCCTACGCTACAATTTAGGCCACATCCCACAGTCGACTTCTACGGCACCCACAGGAAGAATGGGGGTGGTGAAATTCTTAACCCGTCACTACACGGGCGATAAACGATACAATCATGATATTATATAACACTCCGTAAATGAGCATTTTCAGAATTTGGGACCCCCCCAATTAGCGTAGGTTGTTAACAAAAATTAACTCACTGTCAGTTTTGTGACGATAATTAAGCATGAAATTTCAATAAAAATATTGTTTTAGTGTTAGTTACATAAGCTTTGAGCGATAATGTACATTGAGATGACAGATTTTATGGTTAATTGTCGTCACAAAACTGACAGCGAGTTAATTTTTGTTAACAACTTGCACTAATTGGGGGGTCCTAAATTCTGAAAACGCCCAAATTATAATATTGTAGAGTGACTGTTTATCGAAATACCCTGTATGCTCTTGAGTCTTCATCAAAATATCATCTAAGGACTGGAAATTGAGTTCAATAGATTCAGATTATTAATAACTTTAATAAGTTAGGTACTAATGTAACATATCCTCACTTGCCCTCAAAACGACAAATACCTACGCTTTATTTAACTAATACTAATAAACTACGTAAAACTCAGAAGAAAAGTAGGTACGTGCCACGCGACTACACAGGCGGGCGCGTGGCGCCCCTCGCCCACTTGTTACCTTAAGGCAACTGCTAGCGGGTAGGTACTACGCGCGACCGCGAGCAAGTGACGTAGGCCTGCTTTTAGCCTGAAAATGAATGGGCCCCACAGAAGACCAGGGGCCTATTGCATAACAATTTACAACTTGTATTACAAGTGGAACTCTCTTTCTTATAAAATGAATTGGAGGGGGACTACCGCTTGTAATATGAGTTGTAACTTGTTATGCAATAGGCCCCAGCGCTGGTTTTCAGCTAGCAATATGCTGAGTTGGGTCCATTTCGTGTTCCACTTAATGTTCTGTTCTGTTTCTTGTTTTCTTATTGCTTGTACATGTACGTACGTGTGAATGTCACGAATAAATGTATTTTATCTTATCTTATCTTTATCTTAAAATCTAGTCTAACTTTCCCAACACTAGGTCTTACCTAGATTTAGTGCCGTATTTGATTGTGGCCAGGTGTTTTACCTAAGTTACAAATTAAGCAAAAGTTTAGACTGGAATTTCCTAGTGGCTCTGGTGTTTCAAATTGTTGGAGTAGTTCCTTCAATTTACGTATTGGTGTAACAACTTTGAAATAATACAAGCCAAATGTAGTTAAATTGTTAATCAGTAGCCTAAGTGTAAAAAAAACGCCTTCAAAAATAAGCGCGTTACAAAACACGGAGAAACTAAAAAGCCATGCAAAAATAATAAACCTTTGAATTCAGATTTCTTATCGGATTGCAATAAGCTAAACATCCAAATTATAAACAAATGCCATGCACGCACGCTGGTGCCAATGGGACCATTTCGGGGTTATACCCGTTCAATCAAAAAAAAAAAATCGGTCAACGATTCTCGGAGATATCGAGTAACATACATACAAAAAAAACATTCAGTCTAATTGAGAACCTCCTCCTTTTTTGAAGTCGGTTAAAAAACACCGGATATAGTGGACCGATTTTCATGAAACATAACTAAGAGCACTCCCGACTAACTCAGCATTCAAAAAAAAAAAATTAAAACGATTCATCCGTTCGGAAGCTACGATGCCACAGATAGACACACACACAGACAGACCGCGAGACGCGTCAAGCTTATAACACCACGTCGTTTTTGCGTCGGGGGTTAAAAAAATGACAATCATATTGAAATTTGAATATCACAATCAACAGAAAACAGAATAGGTATAAAAACCGGCCAAGAGCGTGTCGGGCCACGCTCAATGTAGGGTTCCGTAGTTTTCCGTATTTTTCTCAAAAACTACTGAACCTATCAAGTTCAAAACAATTTTCCTAGAAAGTTTTTATAAAGTTCTACTTTTGTGATTTTTTTCATATTTTTTAAACGTATTGTTCAAAAGTTAGAGGGGGGGACGCACTTTTTTTTCCTTTAGGAGCGATTATTTCCGAAAATATTAATATTATCAAAAAACGATCTTAGTAAACCCTTATTCATTTTTAAATACCTATCCAACAATATATCACACGTTGGGGTTGGAATGAAAAAAATATCAGCCCCCACTTTACATGTAGGGGGGGTACCCTAATAAAACATTTTTTTCTATTTTTTATTTTTGCACTTTGTTGGCGTGATTGATATACATATTGGTACCAAATTTCAGCTTTCTAGTGCTTACGGCTACTGAGATTATCCGCGGACGGACGGACGGACGGACGGACGGACAGACAGACATGGCGAAACTGTAAGGGTTCCTAGTTGACTACGGAACCCTAAAAACCCGACCAGTGGGTATGAAATAAAGCAATGACGTTACCTGTGTAAACTCGTTATAGCACACCAACTGTGACAAATAGGTTTAAAATGTACCTATGAGTTTCACTTTCGAGTTCGCGAATTTTTATGTTATTGTTAGGCGATGCGAGACAATTCGATTTTGGAACAGAGAACAATGGAAAACTTTTGAGGCTTATAAACAAATAAAATAAATAAATGAATATCACAGGACATTCTTACACAGATTGACTGATTCCCATGGTAAGCTCAAGGCTTGTGTTGTGGGTACTCAGACAACGATGTATGTATGATAAAATACATAGGGGGATAGAAAACACCAACTAGTTACATAGGTCAAAGCGTTTAATGTAAGTATGTCCGATCTTTTTAATTAATTAATTTTAATATTGGGGACACCTTACACAGATCAACTTAGCCCCAAAATAAGCAAAGCTTGTACTATGAGTGCTAAGCGACAATATACAAACTTAAATAGTTAAATACATACTCATATACATAGAAAACATCCATGACTCAGGAACAAATATCTGTGCTAATCACACAAATAAATGCCCTTACCGGGATTCGAACCCGGGACCGCGGCTTAGCAGGCAGGGTCAGTACCGACTGAGCCAGACCGGTCGTCTTTGTTTATATATTATGTATATATTACGTTGTTTACAGCAAGAATACATAGTTTATTCTCTTCTGGCTAGCCGGTACGGCTACATTGGCGCCCAACGTGGGTCTTTAAGGACTTGGATTGGGTTATGTTCCTACATACTTGCACAGATGTAGTGAGGAAAGTTTTCCTTCGTAAAGTATTATAGCGATCAGCCAGCATTATTAAACCTGTATCAATAAGAAAACTTTTTGTTGTAACCTCTACAATATTGTTCGTAGATGAGTAGGTATCTAAAGATTATTCAAAAAATCACCATGTTGCTCCAATCCAATTCATTTGAAAAAAATATATATCAGTACGGAAAGAGATGTCACATAACTGTAAAATAAATTGTAAGTGTCACAAGAGTCAAAATTTTTTTTTTTAAATATTTGACATTAACAAAATTTGACAAAACACCAAGTTAATGTTGACCTACAGCCTTCTGATTTTTGGCATAATTATTCCTTTTTAAGTTATTAACAACAAATATGTTGTGTTTTTGTGATCCACATAAAAAAGCGACCAGTAGTTTTTGAAATATTTTGAAAAGTTAAATAAACTTTCAAGTGACATTTCAAGGAAACTGTCAATAATTATGACATAAAAAAAAGGCAGTATAATAACTAGCATTGTGACTAATACGTAGGATAGATTAAAAAAGCCAGGGGAATTTTTGTTCCCTTTAATATGGTTAGATAATAATTATAATTGTCAAGGCTTTCAAACTAATTATTTTCTTTTAGGATATTGGAGGCAAAAGAAGTTGTAACGTAACATCTCTAGAGTTACAGGTGTTCATAGGCTACGGTGTGGCCGCCAGAATACTTTTTTGCCACAAAAAAGCATCTATTTGAATCGTGTTACAAAATAACTTACGACACCTAACAGTACAATAAACATTCATATTCACTTCCTTATTTACCCTGCCAACCTCTTATTTGCCTCCCGACTTCATATTATACTAAACTTTATCCCACAATAAAAAAGCTTATAATTGAGTAAGTCATATATCAGAGAATAAGTTACAGATAGGTTTACAGCCGATTTAGACACCTTTATGCCTTCTCTCAATACACTTGAAAGCTTTTACACATTTCGTCTCGTTTTGTTAATATTTTTATTACGAAATGTGAGTTGTGCCTTTTGGTCTGTGTAATGCGCCTTTATTGTTTTGCATTTTGCTCCGAATCGGGAAAATTACTGAAGGTGTAAAATAAGTTACAAAGAAACAGTGGTAAACCTGCGAGTACTTTTTTTTATTATTATTATAAATGGGCTTACTCTTGGCCACAGACTAGCCAAAGACGTGGCCTAAGATGACGCAAAGACGTGGCCTAAGATGGAGTGAGCTCGCCCAGAAGATACCTTTTCACCCTTGATTTGAAGGTTACCAGGTCATATGAGCTCGAAAATGAATTCTGGCAAGGAATTCTTCTCCTTGGCATTGCACATAAGAAAAGAAGAAGCAGAGCGCTTCGTATACTTAGTATATTAACCTCACACTTTTGTTCTAAGTTTGAGCACCTAAGATGCTCCAGGCTTTAGGAACTCGGCCTTCGGCCTCCTCATTAAGACACACAGTCATGTGCTTTAGTTTTGTGTTCGTGTACTAACTTCTTGGAAGCTTTGAGTCTTCAGACCTAATCGGAGCTCGGCCTTCGCCTTTAAAATCTTGTACTATATGCTTTAGCGCTGACCTCTAAGATACTTCGGCTCCTCAGCCTTACGTGGAACTGTGCCTTCGGCCTCCATATTGACAACCGGTCTGGCCTACCGCGTATAGTGACCCTGTCTGTTACGCCGCGCTCCCGAGTTTGAATCCCGGTAAGGACATTTATTTGTGTGATCAGCACAGATATTTGGTCCTCATGGATGTTTTCTATGTATATAAGTATTTGTATATTATATATATCGTTGTCTGAGTACCCACAACACAAGCCTTCTTGAGCTTACCATGGGACTCTATGTAAGAATGTCCTATGTCCTATAATTGAGACAGACTTGTATTTTTATTCTACGTTGCAGTACTGGTTTGGACTCTTCGGGCCCTGTGGCCATTGAACGTGATATTTTCCAAAAAATAAACTCTTAAAACTCTATGAAAACACTCCATGCAAATGGTTGACATCCATCAACGCGCGTCAAGCTGAGTTAGACAGACGGCAGACATCCAATCACATTTGCAAAATGAATATTCGTTCGGATACGGTACAAAATTATGTTTGCGGGCACTTTTACTAGTGAAAACTCTGTAAAAATAGTAAAAAATATTAGTTTTGGTAGTAGTGTTAGGTAGGTAATAAAATCACTATTGTACGTGCCATCACCAGTAATACCTGGGCGACCGAGCTTCGCTCGGTTCTATTTTATTATATCACGTCTTTAGATAAAGATCTACCTACAAAAAAAGAACAAAAAAATTATTTCTGGCTAGGATTCGAAACCCTGACACGCGTTGTGCCTGCGAATATTAGACCGACCTTCTTACAATAGAGCTTCGCGCAACCGATGCGCGGACAATGAATGAAATTAGCGACCATATTTTGCGTTTACTAACGCGAAAGAATAACGCATGAAAACTCGAAAATTCGCATTTTCCGGGTTCTGAGGCTAAGCTAGATCGATTTTTCACCCCCGAAAAGCCCCACATAACAAATTTCAGCGAAATCGTTAGAGCGGTTTCCGAGATTGTCGGTATACAAAAATTGCTAGTTTAAAGGTATAAGATAAGCTTAAATTTTAGTTTAACCTTTTTACGGATTATCCAAATCTATTAATTTAATATTTTTTTTGAAAATAAAAGATATTTAATTAAACTTGTGAATAAAGGTTAATATTATGCTTGGAATTACATAATTGTAAACTTCGGAACCATAACTTAAGACCAATTCGTCTTACTAACCCGCACAATGTTTTATCAGTGTATTGCGATACAGCCATGAAATGTCACCTTGTCACCAGCATGGTAAGTTTATACATACATACAATCACGCCTGTTTCCCATAAAGGGGTAGGCAGAGCACATGAAACTGCTAAAGTTACAGTGCCACTCTTGGCAAATAAGGCGTTGAAAGAAAACGAAACTGTGACATTTCAGTGACAGATTGCCAGCCTCTTGCCTACGCCACAGTTTAACCCATATCCCACAGTCACCTTCTACGACACCCGCGGGAAGAAAATGTAAATATAGTAATTTTTAACATACTTTAACATTACAAAGTTTCATAGTCTTAATTGTAACCGTATCTATAACTTTGTAAACTTTTAGTCCTTTTAATGACATTGCGAAGTCGGATTATTTCATCCATTCCGGGAAAGGTTTATAATGTTTTACAAAATGTTGCGAAAAACTACCTTAATGCCGGGTTTTAAAGCTGTAATTTCTATACTAAGTAATGCAGTGATTTAAAGTTGGTGTTGAATGAACCAGATTTTTGTTTTCGCTAGCGCATTTCAATCGGTAATGTGATCGGTGAAATACACGTTGCAAAAAAAAATTGTTTAAATAATGTTTGTACTGTATTTTAAGACCTTAGACACAGTAGATATAATTAAGAGTACTATCGTGCCTTAGAAATTTTTCTGTCAAGAAGGGATATCAATAACTATTGGGTTGGTAAGAAAGTAATGAGCGAATCATAACCAATATTGTAATTTTTATTTAATTTATTATTTTAATCATTTATCAAAAATATAACGGCCTTCGTTATCTACTACTTGTCTCCATCGTTCTGGTAAAGAATGAATAGCATCGGCGAAGAAGTTCTTAGGTTTAGATTCAAAAAACTCAGCTATGTACTGTCGTAGATGGGCTTGATCATCGAACTTTTTTTCATTCAAGGCATTGCTTAGCGATCTGAACAATGCGTAATCCGTAGGTGCCAAGTCTGGAGAGTACGGTGGATGAGGTATGACTTTCCAACCTAGCTCCAATAGCTTTATTGCGAGCATTGCATTGCATTGTCGTGTAAGAAAAAAACTTTAGCATGCTGTGGACGATTCTGACAGATTTTTTGGTTTAAATTTTCAAGCTGATTACAGTATACTGATGCGGTAACAGTCATTCCACTTGGTAGGAGTTCCCAGTGAATAATACTATGAATATCCCACCAAACGGACAGCATAACTTTTTTCGGGTGAGGCTCTGTTTTTGGTGCCTCTATTCCTTTTTCGTTTGGAGCTAGCCACTGACTTTGCGTGTGTCATTTATATATAAGACCCATTTTTCATCTCCAGTGATAAGATGGTCCAACCAGTTGAATGTGCGGCGAAAAAACAGAAGTTGTATGCAGATATCGACACGGCGGTTTAGTTGATCTCTATCAAGTTCGTGCGGTATCCAAACACTGTATTTGTAGTTTTTTCCCAACTCGTGTAAATGTGTTTCTATGGTGACATGAGAGCAGCCTAACTCGGTAGCAAGAGTACGACTCGTTAGCCTCGGATCTCCTTCAATTAAGGTTTTTAATTTGGCTACATCAATCTTCACCGGTCGACCAGACTTAGGTTGATCTGATAATGAAAAGTCGCCACTACGAAACCGCTGGAACCATCGTTTCGCCGTGGCCTCAGACACAACTTCAGGAGCAACACGCTGATATATATTACGCACTGCTTCGGCGGCTGAATGGCCAGACTGAAATTCATATAGTAAGCAATGCCTTACATGCACTTTTAAGTCGTCCATTTTCTTCCTTATATTAGCTCAGCGACAGCTAATGAATGACTGACGAGAAACTGTGCGACTCGCCCTTTATATACTTTCGACCATAGAAGATTCTAGAACTCTCTCGAAAATTTTATGTGGAATTCAATCGATCGCTCATTACTTTCTTACCAACCCAATATGTTTCGTCTTCTGCCTACCCTTATCTCACGCAATATGGAGTCGGTACAAAGCTCGTCTTATTAGTACAATTTCGTTTTTTTCAGTCCCTTTATTTGCTGAGAGTGGCATTGAAACACGAGCAGTTTCATGTGCCCAACCTACTCCTTTTGGGAATTAAAAAAGCGTAACATTTCTGCCTTCAGAGAGACTTGAACTCACTGCCACAGGATCGATGATCCAGCGTTCTGCCAACTGAACTACCAAGACTTCAACCAAGCCAGTGCAATTATCCTATGCTTTTTTAAGTAGAACTAAAACCATTGTCGTACAACTGTGCAACTTACTGGGAAGGCTATTGCTATGTCTTGTATGGGAACCCTGCATTTTATGATTAAGCACTGAGACTTGGCACAGTAAAGTGGTTCCTTGGGTGGCCCTGAGTAGATAGAGACCGGGAGGCATCGAGAGCCCCCCTTAATTTAGGAGGGAGGAGGAGGGGAAGGCTGGCGCCGCTGCGCTTCCTTTGAAAATATTTCTCTAAAACTATACAAAATAGGGCATGCGATATATCATTTTCTGATAAATTAAGAACGAGGAATTCATTTTTGGAACAACTTTAGAACAAAAATACAAAATAAAATGGGAAAATCTTAAAACGAGATTTTTTTATATACATATTATTGCACATTTTATAAAAACTAATAGTTATTTTAAAATGAAAAAATATTATTTTATTTATTTAATAGCTACATTTATCTAGTTTTAGAAAATATATAATTTGTTATAGACATATATTATAGGACGAGTGATAAAAAATAATTTAAATCTCCCAATAGGGTGATTTGAATGCACATTTCAATAAGTTTTATCAATGACTTCAGGTATAATCACTATTTTTAACACACGAAAGTCTAGTCGAAAAATCTGGTTTTAAGATTTTCCCATTTTATTTTGTATTTTTGTTCTAAAGTACATTTTTTTGTTCCAAAAATGAATTCCTCGTCCTTAATTTATCCGAAAATGATATATCGCATGCCCTATTTTGTATAGTTTTAGAGAAATATGGTTTCAAAGGAAGCGCGGCGGCACCAGGCTTCCCCCCCTCCTCCCTCCTAAATTAAGGGGGGCTCTCGATGCCTCCCGGTCTTTATCTACTCAGGGCCACCCAATGAACAATTGTGCCAAGTCTCAGTGCTTAATCATAAAATGCAGGGTGTTGTGCAATAGCCTCCCAGCTAAACTAAACGTTTTAGCCAGTTTTGCTGTAAATCTTTCTGACGTGTGAGAACCCTGTACAATAGGGTTGTCAACCCGGCGTGCGGAATCTGTGTTATATTGCTTTTAAAACCGATGGTGTGCGAACAAAAATGTACTGTGTTGAAGGAATTATACAGGATAGTTGTTTAGTCAGATTAAATAATATACGGGTTGAGTTTCATACATACCTTTTTTCACTATGGGACAAACCCTGAAATCGTGATAATTTTGTCTGTTTCATATATTTTGCTTATCTGACCTTGAGAATTTTCTATAGGAGAGTAGATTTTTTAGCGCGATGAATACAAAGCTAAGCTTTCTGTTTAGCCCAATGGCTGACTGGTAGAGAATGCCTCAAGGCGTTAAGTCCGCCATTTGTACTCTTTTTTTTTTTGTAAATTTGTGCAATAAAGTTTAAATAAATAAATAAATAAATACAATACATGTTTTAATGACGTCAAAGGTGACCGCTGACTCGTGACTTCCTTGCACAATATATCAGTGCAGTACAGCGAGGAAATGTCGCGAGAATCCTTGATAGTATGCCTCAAGGATAATATAAATACAAGCTAGCTATTAAATTGTATGTTTAATCTTAGTTTGATGACTCGCCTTACTTTGTTCTGTTCAAATTTCTCTGCAGTTTCAAAGTCACTAAATCGACGTCCGTCCGGATATCCGGAATTTTTGCCGATGCCCGGATCCTGATTAGATCCGG
Organism: Leguminivora glycinivorella; assembly: GCF_023078275.1. Classification (NCBI taxonomy): domain Eukaryota; kingdom Metazoa; phylum Arthropoda; class Insecta; order Lepidoptera; family Tortricidae; genus Leguminivora; species Leguminivora glycinivorella. The sequence continues at coordinate 14,232,550 of NC_062990.1, forward strand.
CTGGTTGGCTCTAATGAGCGACTGCACTGTGATTTATTACCGTTGCAGGTATTATACGAAAAGAGGAGAAATTGGGAAATAACTAGAACATCATTGGCAACATTATGACTTTCAATCTTTATGTCCAACAATGGGCGACTTATCCATGCTAGTACCTAACACATATAAAAAAAACTATTTTATAAACCGTGTTTTTTTTGTTTTCCGTTAAATTCGACACGCAGTTAGGTTCATCATCAGAAACCACCATATCGCCTGTTAAATTCGAAAAAAATTTTTTTTCGTTTCCGTACATAATTAAATGGATTAATTAGTGTGAGACGACCTTACTCATAACATAAAAGTCATTGTCAAGTGTTTGACGGCACAAATGTCAAAACAAATAACATTAAGAAGTAGTAAGGGGTGCCACACGCGTGTTCAGTAATTAAATTATTTTTTAATAATTCGATAACCTTAAGAATTAAGAGGCTAGTTTCTTATAGAAATTGATTGTATTTGAAATAAAAATAATAATTTAAAAAAAATACAGACGAATTGAGAATCACCTTCCTTGAGAGATTTGAGGCGGTGGTTAATAAAGAATCTTCTCTTAAAGTTAACGGAATTCAATAAAAACAGGGTGTATGTGTTAGGTACTAGTATGGATTAGTTAGGTACTAATTCAGGAGTAATTAAGTGATAAAAAAAAAGCTAGGTGCCTGGTACAGTCACTGGCAATAACATCACCCAAAAAGGCTTCATAAATGTCCCAAGATTTCCATACATTTTTCAGACCTTCCATTCCGTTACCGCCATACAAAATGTATGAAAAAATGGTAACGGAATGGGAAAAAACGAGACACTTTTTTCTCGTATTATTAAGGATTGAAAGTGCTCGCGATTCTTTGTGGAAATCACATAAAAATTTCCAAATCCAAAAAAAGTGGGGTGGACACTTTGAAAAAAATTGCCCATCTGACATCTGAAATATGATTCTGTCAGTTATTTTATATGCAGCTATTTTTTCTGCGATGTCATTGCAGTTGAGTGACTGTAAGTACTAACACGGACTGTCGACCCAATTTGAACACTTTTCGAGATGTCACAGAGACATTTTTATAGTTTTTGACAATACCCTGATTTCCAAGTTTACCAGTAACACAAAGTTAATGGCACTGCGGGTCGGAACTCGGAGTGTTTGCTGCATTGTTCTGGAATTAACCAACTTGAACCTTACATACTAGAAACACTCGCTACGCTCGAGGTGCACAAGAAAGGCTCCAAGTATAACGCTTAAAATGCTAACGATGCTAACTTAGCTTGGTCTGACTTGGTATAATTTTGTAAAATTGTCCATTATGTCTTTCCGCAATTCAGGACATTTGTTCACCAAAATCATTATTAAGAGCCTGCGATGTCCCACTGCTGGGCAAAGGCCTCCCCCCGCTTTTTCCATTCCTCCCGGTTTTGTGCATTCCTCGGCCATTCTTTCAAAAAGGAGTCCAACTCGTTCCACTATCGCATACGTGGTCTCCGGGGTCCCCGTTTTGGCCTGGGCTGCCACTCTGTGGTAATCTTGGCCCATAGCTCATTCGGCATTTGGCAGACATGACCGGCCCAGTTCCACTTCAGCTTTGCCGCTTTCCGAACTACGTCGATTATTTTTTAGGTGAATAAAATAATAATTTTGATCATATTGAGCAACTTTTGCTATGGATCCACATCCACACCTAAATTCGCGAAAAAAGTTTATGTTTCCTTTATTTGTTCATTTCATAACTCTTAACTTGGTCATGTAGTGTAATCTACAGTCTACTTACGTAAGACTTGAAGGGCACCTTATTTAAACGCCCTGTCTTACCAGCGATGTACAGCTCTACAAATCAGTAGATTGTTAAATCTATGTAAAATCCTGTTTGCCACCGACGTGGTATAAGAAAAAATCTTTTTACTCTGTGGCTATGAGTAAGCCCATGTATAGTAAACACCGACAGATAAACGGACAGAGTCGCATCATAAGGGTTCCTTTTGTACCGTTTTGGTACAGAACCCTAATAAAAACATGTCGAAAGCCTACCACAAAACAAGAAAATTTCGTTCATTGTCTCTTTATCGCTTTGGCTTTAAGAATACTAAGAACCCTAAAAATAAGTGTTTTGTTCCTAACAAACCATCCAAAAGGGATGATGTACGTATGTATGTTTAAAATTACTTGAATAATCCTTTATTCCATAATGTTACAAAAAATACCTTAAGTCTATTATCTTAAGGTTGAACCTTACCATTCATCATTCAGATGTGTTGTGCTCAAAGAATGAATAATCTATACTAATATTATAAATGGGAAAGTGTGTGTGTCTGTTTGTTTGTCCGTCTTTCACGGCAAAACGGAGCGACGAATTGACGTGATTTTTTTAAGTGGATATAGTTGAAGGGATGGAAAGTGACATAGGCTACTAGGTCTCTTGCTAACGAGCATTTCTTTTTTTTTGCCAATATTTTTTTTTATTGTTTTAGGGAATTTTAGGTCAATTGTACTCAGAATCACGAGTACTTTCAATCTCACTGGGAGACAAAAAGTGTCCCAGATTTTCCATACACTTTTGTTAATTTCCTCTTTTGTTACCCCATACAACATGTACGGAAAATGGTAACAAAATAAGAAAAAATCGTATGGGACAATATTTTTAACTAGAAAAGGCTAGTAAATCTGAGTAGAAATAGCATTTTTTTTTTCAAAAATATCACACTTCATAAAAGTGGCAAAAAAAAAAAGAAATGCTCCACGAGCGAAGCCGCGGGCAAAAGCTAGTTATTATAAGAAAGCTAAAGTGTGTCTGTGTGTCTATATGTTACCTTAGTTGGATACTTGATGTTGCCCTCTCCGGTCACAAACTGCTACTCGCGCGATTCTCGCACTAGGTTGTTGCCGGCCTAGCGGGCTCGCGCCAAAATACCGACAAAATAACCTAACGGCCCAGCCACGACATTGGTCTAAGCGCGGCAGCGGTGAGCGGCAGCCATACGTGCGAATGAAAAGTCCCATCGCTGTGTCTCGCTCCAATGTATGGCCGCCGCTCACCGCTGTCGCGCATAGACCAATGTCGTGGCTGAGCCGTAAGGAGCAGTGGGCATGACAAGGACCATGATGAGTGGCGTGACGAGTATCGTGGCCACATAATGCCTCTGTCTACTCCCCTCGCTACTTCCCACGCCTCTCGTAGAGTGTGTGGAAGAGGCATAGAGTATAAAAATAATTAACTTAAGAATGTAACAACCTAACCACAAAATTAAAATTTTGAAAAATCCCCCGACCGCGACATAATGGACCGATTTTCACATGGCTAAGAACATTTCCGACTAACTCAGCTTTCAAACAAAAAAAAGTAAATCTAAATCGGTTCATCCTTTCGGGAGCTGCGATGCCACAGACACACACAGACAGACAGACAGACAAACAGTTAGACAGACACGTAAAACGTACAACACCCCGTCGTTTTTGCGTCGGGGGTTAAAAATCACACTCCTCGAAAGTGGGACAAATTGAGACATCGCCTGTTATTTAATGTGAGCATTTTACTGTGTTCAACTTTTGCTATTTACTTTTATCAGGCGTCACAATTGTCTCTCAAATAATAAATATTTGTACAGTCACGAAAAACATATTGATTTTTAAAGTTAAATATGATTTACTTATATTTTTAAATTAAAGGAAAAATGGAAAAGTACATACCTCCGGCAGGACTCGAACCTGCGACTTAGCTTTGCCAGAGCCATCACCACTATTCCATAGGTAGCAGGTTTGAGTATTTCCGGAGCAGCAGACAAATACGCGTGTAAAAGTTTGTATGCCTAATAATATTAAGAGTACCTATATTATACTCACTGGCATAATTAATCCGCTCGTGTAAACGCTTATGAATTCTGAGCCAGTTTATAACGTTTTTGAATAAGTTGCTTGGTAGCAGGTACACGGAAAACGTATGTTAATTTTTGGTTTTGGTAAAAACTGTTTTAATATAACATTTTTGGCAGACGCGACAGCATTGACACGCAGTGTCAAGTAGTGATACTGATTAGTGATAATTTACGCTATTTGACGCGTGATTGATGCGTGAATGACGCTAGATGTCACTACAAATGAATTGCATTTACTGATGTATGGAGTTCCACCTCTTTCCTTACGTATTCCTCTATGGTACCTACTAGTAAAATATTATGTATACTGCGATGTTCATTTTCTCTTAAAAAAAATGTCACACTGAGAGAAATTACAACCAGTTTTCATGTTCGTTCAACAAGTTTTTTGGTTAAAATAGCGCCTACGTGCTCTTTGGTTCAAACAACAAGCTACTTGTCATTTGAATCGGCAATATATTTAAATCAACAAGTCGATTTTATAAAAACAAACTGACACATATTGTTTTAAACATACGTTTGGCTGATTCAAACGGATAAACCGCAACAAGTCGAACTTGTTAAATTCACAATGCAAATTTCTCTCAGTGCACTTTCGTAGCTCTTTACTATCGAGTCACATATTAAAAACTTACAGTAGACACAAACACATTTTCACATTAAGTTTGCTGCAACAGACCCACTCACTTCAAACGGAGAACCCCAATATGTTGTCATGTCCCCGCCCTAGTCCGCAATTTATTGTTGCAAGATTTTCTATCATAATCCCGAGTGTTGTGGCCCGCGGCGATCCGTAGGGATGGAGGGAGTCGATAAAGTTATCGATATAGCGATGCGGACAAAAATAATCATGATAGAGAATAATATAGGTATGTATAGAAGGGCTATAAAAAAACTTAGGTACTTACATGAAAAAAATAAAACAATGAAAACGGATTATATCGCGTATAATGAAATTAATAAATGACAGACAATATTACGTATATGTACATGTGTGTATGTATGCATAGCAAAAACTTATATATATATATATATATATATATATATATATATTATACATATATCTAAAAACTATGAGGTATTTTAGCTTGACAAGTTTTAGTGTATGGGAGCCTCGTCTGCCAACAAACCACAAAGTGGTTTGGCAGAAGATATGTAATAGGGTTAAGCTTTACGTTCTGAATAAACGTTTTATTTTTATTTTATTTTTTTTACATGAAATACTTTTTTTCAGGTATGATAGTACTAGCATGAGATAGAAACAGTAGGATTGTATAAATAAAATTTTCTTGGTACACGACCTGAGCACGCTCAGTCGCTCAAATATTGGGTGTGCAGCGGGGTGGGGACTGCGGTCACCCAGGCCCTACACTAATTAGTCTATGTTTGAAATTAGATAACATATTTCCGATATTTTCTAAGGTGTTTCCCTTGCGCTATGACATGGGGTTCTTCAAGAAGTTGTCACTAACGTATGTAGTTTTTAACCCCCGACGCAAAAACGACGGGGTGTTATAAGTTTGACGTGTCTGTCTGTTTATTTGTCTGTTTGTCTGTCTGTCTGTCTGTCTGTCTGTCTGTCTGTCTGTGTGTATGTGTCTAATTGTCTGTCTGTGGCATCGTAGCTCCCGAACGGATGAACCGATTTAGATTTATTTTTTGTTTGAAAGCTGAGTTAGTCGGGAGTGTTCTTAGCCATGTTTCATAAAAATAGGTCCACTATGTTGCGTCGATCGGGGGTTTTTTCAAAATTTTATTTTTTCAAAATTCCAGTGCTTGCGTGAGAATAAACGTAACATACACTGAGTGGTTTAGCATCGAAAAAGGTGTTAGACAGGGATGTGTAGCGTCGCCGTGGCTGTTTAATTTATTCATGGATAGCTGTTTGCAAGATCTGAAAGATTATGATTGTGGGTTGAAAATGGAAGGGTTACTGTGTAGCCGGCTAGCAGCGGAGAAATTAAACGAAGGTTCTAGCAGTAAACAATATAATTTAAAAAACAATATATACAATAAAGTGGGTACTATCTGTCAGTACGCGAGTAGGTATTTACAAGTAAAAGATCGTCACTGGCCTCAACGTTCCTTAGGCTGGTCTTCGTCGAGCCGCATAACGTGGTCTGTCCGCGGGTGCCACTGCGTGAGTCGTATAGAAACCAGGCTGAAGATGTTCCAGCGCTGAGTAGTATAAGCAGCGACGATCAGCAAAGTTCTTCTTAAGTTTTAAAGTAGAATAAAGGGCTGCAACAATCGTGCGTGCTTAGATGTGCAGTCGGAACCTAGCCCAAGCCTTATTCGCTTTCGCACAGTGACATACAATAAGACTTGGATTAGGTTTCAACATTAAACGAATAAACTTAGAACTATTTACACATATTATACAACTATAAATACCTGCATAAGAGGCAGCCCAACACAAACACACTGTTTTTACTATAGAAGTATTTCACAGGTTTTAAATACAATTAAATAAATTGCACTTGAAATGCACGTTAGCCTTCCCCGGCAGAGAAAATTTTGTGCAAAAAAACAAAAGACGCGTGATATGGCCGTACTTTTTCTTCTTAACGGCCAGTGCGCGCGGCGACTGCAACATGCAGGTTTGCCATGTTACAACTGGTCAAATGTCTCCTATATGCCGATGACCTAGTATTACTTGCGTCGTCGGCCGAGGAGTTACAAATGATGGTAACAAGAGTGCATGCATCCTTCGAGAGGAAAGGAATGAGAATGAATGTCAGTAAGACGAAAGTAATGGTATTTGAAAGAGATGAGATTATGACAGATTGCAAAATTGAGATCGATAATGAAAGTTTGGAGCAAGTGAAAGAGTTTGTGTATTTGGGAACGTTGTTTACAAGGGACGGTAAACATGGAAAAGATATTGAAAGGAGATTGAATGCTGGGAATAGAGTGAATGGAGCACTAAACGCTTTTATGGGCAGCCAGAAAGTGTCGCAAAAAGCACGCCTGGCGGTGCATAGAGGAGTTTTAGTGCCTACACTTATGTATGGTAGTGAAAGTTGGGTGTGGGAGAAAAGACATCAAAGTCAAGTGAATGCCGTGGAAATGAGAGCGTTAAGAAGCATGGCTGGTGTGAAGTTGAGTGATAGGATTAGAAATAGCGTGATAAGAGAGAACTGTGGAGTGGATGTAGATGTGGTGACAAAGATTGAGATGGGTATGTTAAGGTGGTTCGGGCATGTAGAGAGGATGGATGAGAGGAGAGTAACGAAGAAAGTATATGAAAAAAGAGTGGAAGGGTCAGTTGGAAGTGGAAGACCTAGGCGAACTTTTCTTGTTCAAATCGGGGAAATATTGCAAAAAGGCCAGGTCAGAAGTACTCGAAACCGACGAGCGTGTATGAGAAACGTTATGAAAGTGTGTGAAGCGAAAGTGATTTGTCAGGATCGTAGTAAATGGAAATCCGTGATCTCTGCCTACCCCTCTGGGAAACAGGCGTGATTGTATGTATGTATGTATGTATGTATGTATGTTTAATTTTGTGGTTAGGTTATTTACTAGTTTTATGTCAAAACTTGCTCCACAATTACTCTAAAATGTCTTTATTCAGTTTTATTATATTTATCGATATTGTTGAATAATCTTTCCAACACTAGTTGTTAGCCAATACAAAGAGAACTGTCTTGGCGGTGTTTTAAATTGTTATTTCTTTGACTATTGACATACAACTCCTCTTTTCCCAGACTTTTCAGAGTTCCATTTTATCTAGAACCATTTTTAAGACATCTGTGACAGGGGATAGTTTATTACTAAGGATGATTTATATAGGACTAGCTTCTGCCCGCGGCTTTGCACGCATTAAATTTGAAAATTGAGTAATATGCGTAATAACATTAATTTTTGTCTCCTTCTAACCCCCACTCCCCTAAATTGGAGGGTGGAAGTCTATACGAGCATTCCGATTTAAAACACCCACAGTTAGACTATTTGCCTCCTAGTCAAATCAGCTTCTTTTTAAGAACTGTAAAAACGAATTTTAACGTCTTGCTAATATGGAATTAATATGAAATCGAATTGAGTGACATCACGGTCAACTCAGTTACTTTATATATTTCTACCTGATTTATTAAATAGAAATTGGATTTAAACATAACTTCTATCCATGTTTTCTTATATTTATCTGATGCTTTATTTCGTGCATGGTATAATAGTTATTTGTTATACAAGGGGGCAAAGTTGTATTTTAACGTCGAGTGTGGAATTGAAAAACGAGCAAGTGAAAGGATTCTATAGTTGAACCACGAGCGAAGCGAGTGGTTCGAGAATAGAATCCTGAACTTGCGAGTTTTTTAACACACGAGTAGTAAAATACATTTGCACCCGAGTGTAACACAAAACTTTTCCCCTCACTATAGCGAGGAAACTACAACGCAAAAAATGCGTTTATCACTGCTTCCAGTAGTTCCACAGGTGCCAATCATCTTTATTACTAGATTCATCTACTTTTATCAATTTTAAAGCAGATAATTTGACTTTATTCAAGGTCAAATTACTTTACCCACTAGTGGATAAAATGCGTTTTTACCCGCTGGTATTAAAGGACAAAACACGTGTTTCCGAGCTAGTGAGGGGAAAAATATTTTATTTTAGGTACAGTCCAGTTCCCTATTTAATACACAATTTAAAACACCGCCAAGACAGCTCTTTATGAGAGTGACATAGACTCTTTCTAATCCTCACTTCCCTAAAGGAGGGGGGGGGGGGGCAGTTTGTATGGTGCATTCCGTAATTTTCTAATTTATCGCGAGCGTGGCTGCTGGCAAAAGCTAGTAATACCAGGGGCGACTCACTCCGCGATTCTATCGTCGCGCTACAAGTACATGCCGGCGGCCGCGAGTTCGCGGCCCATTGAGTGGTGGCGACTTTCGCGCGGCGCAATAGAATTCAGTGTCGGCTGCTCGCGTGCGGGCCGTTTGTTACTGTAGGTAAGAATTTAGAATGGCGGCATTTTGTGCACATCAAAGGAGTGAGCCTTCTGTACTTGTACTATTATATATTCTGTGGTAATACCATAATTATTGCAGGTTATCTAAATATAAATGACCACTTAATACCATGAAACAGCAATGGTACTAAAATACGTGCGATTCAGAGTTTTTGAAACACTAAATTATGGCTCAGAAATTTCAGGTACCATGCTATTAAAAACTTTTCGGTTTTATCTAAAGCGGTACCACTGGTTCTACATTACTCTCACTTAATCTGTTTATCCGATCTCATTCTCACTAAGTGTCTTGAGTCGAAGCTGCATAAGGGTGTATGTAAGCCATTTTTTTTTTCAAAGTTGGCCACCTCACTGTTTTTGTAACATGGTTATTTTTTACGCGATTCATACTCAAAATCGCGAGGTCTTTCGATCCTGATAGGAGAAAAAAATGTCCCAATATTTCCATACATTTTACAAACCCTCCATGCCGTTACCGCCATACAAAATGTATGAAAATATGGTAACGGAATGGGAAAAAATCTTGGGATACTTTTTTCTCCTATTAGGATTGAAAGAGCTCGCAATTTTGAGTAGAAACCAAATAAAAATTTCCAAATCCAAAAAAAAGTGGGGTGGACAACTTTGAAAAAAAACCGGCCAAGAGCGTGTCGGGCCACGCTCAGTGTAGGGTTCCGTAGTTTTCCGTATTTTTCTCAAAAACGACTAAACCTATCAAGTTCAAGATAATTTTCCTAGAAAGTCTTTATAAAGTTCTACTTTTGTGATTTTTTTCATATTTTTGAAACATATGGTTCAAAAGTTAGAGGGGGGGGGGACGCACTTTTTTTTCCTTTAGGAGCGATTATTTCCGAAAATATTAATATTATCAAAAAACAATCTTAGTAAACCCTTATTCATTTTTAAATACCTATCCAAAAATATATCACACGTTGGGGTACGAATGAAAAAAAATATCAGCCCCCACTTTACATGTAGGGGGGGTACCCTAATAAAACAATATTTTTTATTTTTTGTTTTTGCACTTTGTTGGCGTGATTGATATGCATATTGGTACCAAATTTCAGCTTTCTAGTGCTAACGGTTACTGAGATTATCCGCGGACGGACGGACGGACGGACGGACGGACGGACGGACGGACGGACGGACGGACAGACAGACAGACATGGCGAAACTATAAGGGTTCCTAGTTGACTACGGAACCCTAAAAACCGGCCAAGAGCGTGTCGGGCCACGCTCAGTGTAGGGTTCCGGTAGTTTTCCGTATTTCTCTCAAAAACTACTGAACCTATCAAGTTCAAAACAATTTTCCTAAAAAGTCTTTATAAACTTCTACTTATGTGATTTTTTTTCATATTTTTTAAACATATGGATCAAAAGTTAGAAGGGTTGGACACGCATTTTTTTTACTTTAGGAGCGATTATTTCCGAAAATAATAATATTACCAAAAAATGATTTTAGTAAACCCTTATTCATTTTTAAATACCTATCCAACAATATATCACACGTTGGGGTTGGAATGAAAAAATAAAATCAGTCTCCACTTGTCTACATGTAGGGGGGGGGGGGGGGGGGGGGGGGGTCCTTAACAAAAAAATTTTTCCACTTTTATTTTACCACTTTGTCGGCGTGATTGATACATATTGGTACCAAATTTCAGATTTCTAGTACTAACGGTCACTGAGATTATCCGCGGACGGACGGACGGACAGACATGGCGAAACTATGGTTCCTAGTTGACTACGGAACCCTAAAAAAAGGCCCGCGTACGAAAACGCTCCGCACCGAGCGTCCACTCAAGCCTCACACTTATAAGGTGTAGTGACAGTTATATATATCCGAAAGGTCCAGATGAACAAAAGAATGAGGTCTGTAAGGGCTCTTTCATGAATTCAAGGTCAGTTTCCGCACGTGTACTTTGACACGTGGACTTTATAAATAAATAACAGTATGGTCAACCAGTACGTACGGTCAGTACTTATGTCGCGGGTTCGAACCCCGGCTCGTACCAATTTATTTATTTAAACTTTATTGCACAAAAGAACAACTTAATGTACAAAAGGCGAACTTAATGCCATGAGGCATTCTCTACCAGTCAACTTTTGGGCAAAGCAGAGAAGATTGTAGGCGCTGCATTAGGAGACTAATTTTGAAATATCAATCAAAACCATATAGACATAATTATAATATATAAACGTACATACAATTACATACTATTTTTACATAAATAACGATAGGTTATATAATATATACTCATATATATATAAATATAATTATATATATACACTTATAAATATTACTAACCTGTCAGAAAGATAACATTCAATTCTACCTTAAACTGCCAGCAAATATGTCGCGCACTGATTTTTTTAAAACGAGTGACCAGTGAGTTTTTCGGAACTTATGTGCGAAATGTCATTTGATATTTGCCAGTCGCTTTTCGGTGAAGGAAAACATCGTGAGGAAAGGAAACCGGACTAACTCCAATAAGGCCTAGTTACCCTTCGGATTGGAAGGTCAGATGGCAGTGGCTTTCATAAAACTAGTGCCTATTACGCCAAATCTTGGGATTAGTTGTCAAAGCGGACCCCAGGCTCCCGTGAGCCGTGGCTAAATGCCGGGATAACGCAAGAAGGATGATGATGATGAACAGTACGGTCAAGCAATTGGAACCCTAGGCCACTCTAGAACCATGTCAAATTGACAAGCATTCCGCTACGGGGCCTGGCGGGGGAATGGCGTGTCTGCGACGCGAAACGAAAACGAAACGCCGCGAAAGCTAATCTAGCTCTGTCGTGCACGCACGAGCGATAGAGATAGATATCTACGAGCGTTTCGTTTCGTCGAGCGTACGTACCCTGTACAGAATAGAAACGTACTTATAGTCTTTTTTTTTGTTAGCCTATTTGAATGTCCCACTGCCGGGCAAAGGCCTCTCCCCTGGCTCTCCATGACTCCCGATTCTCCGTTTCCTCCTTCCAGTTCCTCAGAAAGGCGTCAAGATCGTTTCGCCATCTTTGTCTGGGCCTGCCCGTCCCACGCTTCTTCGTCGGCATCCACTTAGTGGCTATGTTAGCCCACCTATCCGGATGCATGCGATAGACGTGGCCGGCCCAGTCCCATTTAAGCCTGGCAGTTTTTTTGCCAACATCAGCAATGCGAGTTTTGGAGCGCAGCGTAGTGTTTCGGACTCCATCGGTCCTTTTGACACCTAGAATGCTGCGCTCCATAGCGCGTTGGCAAACCTTCAATTTGGACTTCTGAATCTCTGAGTGACCAAGTTTGGGCACCGTAGGTTAGGACAGGCAGAATACACATGTCATGTCGACGAGTTTTCGCTTGAGTGACTTATAGTCTACTTCCTAGAAATCTGAAGTTTGACAGCGGTCCTGAGACTAATTTGTGGTGTCCGTTTTCTGAAGATGATGCGGGTGTGTAACTGTCAAATGTCAATTTTGATGCTTCAGAACGTTTTTTTTTAGTAAAAAGTGTGTTACCACCATGCGGGCATTTATCGATCGCCCCGCTACACGCCCCGCTGAACGCTCCGCTCCGAGCGTACACTCAGCCCTTACACTAAGAAGAGTTTGCCGCTCTAGTATAAAACGACAGAAGTAAAATCTCCTATAATTGTTAAAAAAGCATTTCTTTTTTTTTCGCCACTTTTATGAAATGTGATATTTTTGAAAAGAGTTATGGTATTTCTACTCAGAATCACTAGCTTTTTCAATCCTAGTAGTTAAAAAAATTGTGCCATACGATTTTTTTCTTATTTTGTTACCATTTTCCGTACATGTTGTGTGGGGTAACAAAAGAGGAAAGTAACAAAAATGTATGGAAATTCTGGGACACTTTTTGTCTCCCAGTGAGATTGAAAGTACTCGTGATTCTGAGTACAACTGACCTAAATTTCCCTAAAAAAATCAAAATAATGGCAAAAAAAAAGAAATGCTAAAAAGTTAAAATTTTGAAAAAACCCTGACATAGTGGACCGATTTTCATGAAACATGGCTGAGAACACTCCTGAATAACTCAGCTTTCAAACAAAAAAAAATCTAAATTGGTTCATCCGTTCGGGAGCTACGATGCCACAGACAGACACACACACAGACAGACAGACAGACACGTCAAACTTATAACACCCCGTCGTTTTTGCGTCGGGGGTCAAAAATCGAAAACAACTCACCTTACCCTGAAAGATTTGTTCCGTGGTAACCCCGCAGCGGTTTAAATCTGACCATTAACGCTTTATATGGATTTTATGAATAGTCTGTGTGTATGTTTGTTTGTAGCTCGTTAATTTTAACTTTATGAGGTATAACAGTTATTATTTAAAGGTAAAGGTTATTAGGTAAAGGCGGCAAAGGCTAAGCACGCAAAGTACTCCGCGTTGGAGTCGGCTTACGACTTTGTGCCGGTGGCGATTGAGACGGCGGGGACTTGGGGTTCAGAGGCTCGCTCCTTTTTCAAAGAGTTAGGGCGTCGTTTGCGGGAGAGGGGCTGCGATCCTCGTTCTGGGTCGTATCTGGTCCAACAGGTCTCCATTGCCGTCCAGCGGGGTAATGCAGCGGGAATAATGGGGACTTTTGAGCCAGGTACGATCCAGGGAGGAATGTTTTAGTTTTAGTGTAGGACCTACCTTATTTATTTTGTATAGATTTAATTTTATATCTTTAAGGTAAATGTGATAAAAATTTAAACGTTTTGCGTAAGAACACAGATGTCAGTGTATTGACACAAGGAAGGAATAATACATTACCGACCATTACGACCGGTCTGGCCTAGCGCGTAGTGACCCTGCCTGCTACGCCGTGGTCCCGGGTTCGAATCCCGGTAAGGGCATTTATTTGTGTGATGAACGCATATATTTGTTCCTGAGTCATGGATGTTTTCTATGTATATGAGTATTTGTATATTATATATATCGTCGTCTGAGTATCTGCAACACAAGCCTTCTTGAGCTTACCGTGGGACTCTGCAGTCAATCTGTGTAACAATGTCCTATAATATTTATTTATTTATTTACGGTACAAGTGCGGATAAGAGAAAACAAGTGGCCATAAATTAAAACACGAACAAAGGGACTGTCTTAAATCGACATTTGCAAACTAGTATCGTAAAAAAAAACTTAGGTAGGGTAAACTCACCTCATTCGGTGACACGCCTAATTCGGTGATACAAGCTTTGAAGCACTATTCCGAAACACGATTTTTGGTTGATTCACCGAATTAAGCGTGTCACCGAATGAGGCGAGTTTACCCTATGTAAGTTAACCGGTCTCCAGCTATCGCGGCTGACGTGCTCAAACCACTACACAACCCCGACCGCGCATTTGATTTGTTCCCTACGACGATTTGATGATTTTATTATTTTTTAACCCCCGACGCAAAAACGAAGGGGTGTTATAAGTTTGACGTGTCTGTCTGTCTGTCTGTGTGTGTGTCTGTCTGTGGCACCGTAGCTCCCGAACGGGTGAACCGATTTCGATTTAGTTTTTTTTGTCTGAAAGCTGAGTTAGTCGGGAGTGTTCTTAGCCATGTTTCATGAAAATCGGTCGACTATGTCGCGGTCGGGGGTTTTTTCAAAATTTTAATTTTGTGGTTAGGTTATTAAGTATCCAACCCATCAGAAAATATTGCCGGTCGTAAAGGTTACACCCTGTATAAGTTAGATATCATCGGAATAGCCTGAAAATGTAAACGCCACAGACACGTGTGGAGGCGAGGTGGGACAATTGGTACACGTATCGTCATGTGGCACCGTTTTCGTTGTCTACCGTCATTTTATTTTGTCATAGTGTACCTTTTAAAACTGCTGGAATAGTGGTTTTCAAAAGCGGATTGTTCTCGGTATTGTTCTTAGCACTTAGCACAGTTATGGCCAAGCTGTCCTTTTCTATGGCTTTTGATGAGTTGATAATAATAACCACAAAATTAAAATTTTGAAAAAACCCCCGACAGCTACATAGTAGACCGATTTTCATCAAACATGGCTAAGAACACTCCCGACTAACTCAGCTTTCAGACAAAAAAAACTAAAACTAAATCGGTTCATCCATTCGGGAGCTATGATGCCACAGACAGACACACACACAGATAGGCAGACAGGCAGACAGAGAGACTGTCTGTCTGTTTGTTTGTCTGTCTGTCTATCTGTCTGTCTCTCTGTCTGCCTGTTTGTGTGTGTGTTTGTCTGTTTGTCTGTCTGTCTATTAGTTTGACACGTCAAACTAATAACACCTCGTCGTTTTTGCGTCAGGGGTTAAAAACCAGTGTGCAACCAAAACATCAAATGAAGCGATGATCAACTGTTGAGAACATTGCATAATACCATAAAGTAAATATAACGAGATCATACCATCCCATACATTAAAATGCGACCGCCTACGAACGCGCTTACACTCCACCACACATAGATGGCGCCACAAAAAATGCCTTGTTGCCACCGATTATCTGTAGATTGGCATTAAGTGTCAATTCCGAACCGTAAATCTATGTCAAAAGTGACACTTAACGCCATCTACAAGTATAATCGAAAGCTACAAGACATTTTTTTTGTGGCGCCATCTATGTGTGGTGGAGTGTAAGCGCGGTCTTAGGCGGTCGCATTTTAATGTATGGGATGGTATGATCTTGTTATATTTAATTTATGGTAATACAACCTAATCTTGTTTAATGATCTCAATGAAAACTGTCGTTGCAATTTTCTCAGGAAATCTCCAGTAATTCAAGGAAAATTTGAAAATGTTCTGCAACTTGTACTATCAGTTGAAAAAGTGCATGGAGAAATTATGAATTAATTCATTGATAAATTCGCCATGCACTTTTGCGGCTGATAGTACATCTCTCGATCAATCCTTAGTCTGTCAGTGCATTTTGGAATTTAGTTAACCCTAACATAGAATGGGTTTTTCTATTTTTAACCCCCGACGCAAAAACGAAGGGGTGTTATAAGTTTGACGTGTCTGTCTGTCTGTTTGTCTGTTGCATCGTAGCTCCCGAACGGATGAGCCGATTTCGATTTAGTTTTTTTTTTTTTTGAAAGCTGAGTTAGTCGGGAGCGTTCATAGTCATGTTTTATAAAAACCGGTCCACTATGTCGCGGTTGGGGTTTTTTTCAAAATTTTAAGTTTTCAATTTAGTACTAGTAAATCTACTGATAAAATATCTAAATCGTAAGAACAATGAAAACAGGCGCAACAACCTCGACTTAGGTTTCTATTAACGACCCTATATCTCGCCTCACAGATATCACTAACATACTCAAAAACAGCCATAACCACCATCTAAGCCATATTTGGAAAATAAAACTTATTGTATAAGAATATGGTTCATTTTTAAAGGGGTTTTGTAATGGTTTTAACGTCGTAGTGTTTCAAAAAGCATCATTTTTACACAGGCCAGTGTCAGTTGATTATGTTTTGAGCTTGCTGTTTGACAAGCTATCATACAAACTGAAATAGATACCATACACTAAAGAAAAAGCGATCAAGCCCACTGGTGGCGAAGCCGGGAATCGAACTCAGGTCTCCAGTAAAAAAAAAAACAAATCAAAAAATATTTAATGAAATAATTTGATTTGTTTCCTACATCGATAGATGGCAGCACCATCTCTCTCGCTATATCGTAATCCTGAAAAAGGATTCATATAGGAGGTGCAAGCACAAATTGCTCGCCCTTAGAGTTGGTCAAAGTCGCCTAGCCTTCAGAGATAACATACACTAGAGAAATTTCGACCTCGGCGGTCGGGGTGGTGTAGCGGTTTATCACGTCAGCCGCGTTAGCTGGAGACCCGGGTTCGATTCCCGACTTCGTCACCAGTGGGCTTGATCGCTTTTTCTTTAGTGTATGGTATCTATTTCAGTTTATAATTTATATATAGTAGTGTTACTACTTAAAAAACAAATCAAAAACATATTTACTTAATAAAATAATTTGATTTCTTCCCTACATCGAAGCTATTTTCATTGATATTCTTTGCTTGCAGCGTCAACTTAGGACTTGTAATGATACTTGTAATACTGGATGGATAGCGTAACCGACACGGAAAATGATTATTTTTGATTGTACTAAGTAACCGTTTAGGATGCGCTTTTCTCTTTCTCCATACAGTCAATATCATTTTGCGCGGTGCTATCTATGTAATATCTTAATAAAACACTAATGGTAGCGGCTTCGGCTTGTCAAATTTGTATATTATATTATATATTATTATGGTTCTTATAGCTGCGGAAAAGAAGCATACGGGCCATCTGATTTTTAAGCAATCTCCGTAACCTTACGCGTTGCTGACTCCAACTTAGGTATCTTAATACAAAGGTATTTTATTTACATAGATACATACATACAATCACGTCTGTATCCCATGAAGGGGTAGGCAGAGCACATGAAATTACTCAAGTTTCAGTGCCACTCTTGGCAAATAAGGGGTTGAAAGAAAACGCAACAGTGACAGGTTGCCAGCTTCTCGCCTACGCCACAATTTAACCCATGTCCACCGCCTTCTACGACACCCACGGGAAGAAAGAGGGTGGTGAAATTCTTAACCCCTCACCACACTGGCATTTTTATTTATAAACGAAAAAAGTTTGTAACGTAAAAGAATATAACGCAATTAATAGACAATTGAATTCTAACACAATACTGA
This sequence comes from Leguminivora glycinivorella, assembly GCF_023078275.1. Taxonomy (NCBI): domain Eukaryota; kingdom Metazoa; phylum Arthropoda; class Insecta; order Lepidoptera; family Tortricidae; genus Leguminivora; species Leguminivora glycinivorella. The sequence goes on from NC_062990.1 coordinate 14,250,066, forward strand.
AATAAAACGAGAAATAAACGTTTTTTTTTTCAAAGCATCCTTGGGCCGGTAGTGAATAATTCAGTGGGTAACCGACCGTCGGTAATTAATGGTGCAACCGGCCCGGAAATGTACGGGTAATGGGAGAAACGATAGGAATGGGGATATCTCAATAAAAACAAATAATTAAGACAACACAGTAATCCATAATTGTACATTACGATGTAAGTGTGGAAATAAGTTAGTTCGAAACAAGTGGCGATAAATTAAAACTCGAAAGATGGTAGTGTTTTAAATCGACACGTGTTACAAATTTCCAATTAAGTATTTTAACGTTGTAACATTGTAATGTGATATTAAATAAAACCCTCTCTCTCCTCTCTCTCTCTCTCTCTCTCTCTATCTCTCTCTCTCTCACTCACTCACTCTCTTTTGCACGTGTACGACGTATTTCAGTAGGTAGGCACATAAAGTGTTTATCACTTCTCGCCTCGCACTAAAAAATCCCCGTGTACTAAAAAATCAATTAGGTAAACAGAGATAACAGGATACGTAGCCGAACGGCACAAATGCTCACGAATGTATTTTTTATAGCCTATAATGTGTCCCACTGCTGGGCAAAGGCCCCTGTTTTCCGCCACTCGTCACGGCTCTGTGCATGCTCTCGCCAGCCGCCACAAAATGAGTCCAGGTCTTTCCGCCATCTCATCTTTGGTCTACCTCGGCCGCTGGTAATTTGACGCCCATTCGGTCGCTACCTTGGCCCATCTCTCCGGATGCATCCGACAGACGTGTCCCGCCCAATCCCACTTGAGCTTGAGTATGTAACTAATTTTGCACTTTGCAACTTGTTTATGAGAGTTATTACTATTTAAATAAATAAATAAATATAAATAAATATTGGGGACATTTATTTCCAATTTTGAAAATTTGGGGACGATATCAATTAACGAGTATCATTTTCCTTGACATTCTCAATATCAATATCTAATATTGGTATAGTATAGACAATGTAAAACGTAACAGAAACGTACTGTTTGTAAACCTATCGTATTCATTATGAATGCGGACTTTCCCGACGAGATGTCATACCGTACACAGGTTACAGTGCAAGTCACATACTTTTAGCTATAATTATAATTTAAAGGAATGTCATACACTAAAAACCGGCCAAGAGCGTGTCGGGCCACGCTCAGTGTAGGGTTCCGTAGTTTTCCGTATTTTTCTCAAAAACTACTGAACCTATCAAGTTCAAAACAATTTTCCTAGAAAGTCTTTATAAAGTTCTCCTTTTGTGATTTTTTTCATATTTTTTAAACATATGGTTCGAAAGTTAGAGGGGGGGGACGCACTTTTTTTCCCTTTAGGAGCGATTATTTCCGAAAATATTAATATTATCAAAAAAAACATCTTAGTAAACCCTTATTCATTTTTAAATACCTATCCAACAATATATCACACGTTGGGGTTGGAATGAAAAAAAAAATATCAGCCCCCACTTTACATGTAGGGGGGGTACCCTAATAAAACATTTTTTTCCATTTTTTATTTTTGCACTTTGTTGGCGTGATTGATATACATATTGGTACCAAATTTCAGCTTTCTAGTGCTTACGGTTACTGAGATTATCCGCGGACGGACGGACGGACGGACGGACGGACGGACGGACGGACGGACAGACAGATATGGCGAAACTATAAGGGTTCCTAGTTGACTACGGAACCCTAAAAACAATTTAAGCACTTTGTAGAAAACTGGACTAAATTGCACCTTTATGTTTAGTTTAAAGATAAAATCCCTGTTTATTTTAACTTCTTTAGTTTTCCCCAGTCAAAAATGCCGCTGCAAATTGCAAGCAACACAAAATTGACATATTTTTATATTTTATTTATTAAGGTTTACCAACGATTGTTGACAACGATACATTGACTCTGTACAAGCTAAAACTGTAAAGGCATGGTGTCACAACCACTTAAAGGTAAACACGGCGTGCGTAACAAAAAAGGAATAAACAACTATAAAACTAGCTTAAACTTAACTATACTTATGTGTTCCACAAGGGGGGCAAAGCTGTTGTTCAACCGTACGCGCCAATATTGATATATGAGCAAGCGATGGTGTCCAAACACGCATTGTAAACAAACTCCGCCACCGAGTGAAACACAACATTTTTCACAACACCAACTCAAGGAAAAAAAAATAACTGTAAAACATGAAACTAACTCAAGTTCGTTAATGTAATTTAACATGCTTATAGCTTTGCCATTCGTTGTTGAAGTATCAAGAAAGCCTTTACCAATCGGTCTGGTGAAAAATTATATTCTACGAAAATTACTACGTACAGATTTCAAGTATTTACTTAATGGGTCACAGTGAAAAATTATATTCTACGAAAATTACTACGTACAGATTTCAAGTATTTACTTAATGGGTCACAGTGCATATCCGCCATGTCGGAACAACCATTCGCAATTTTACAAAATCTACAAATTGGAGAGTTAGTGCCTGAAACTGGGGGGCTACCATGAAGTGCTAAAGCCGTTCAGTTTAGGTTGAGAGAGAGGGACGGAGCTATGGAACTGCTATAGCTTCGTCCCTTTCTCTCAACCTAAACTGAACGGCTTTAGCACTTCATGGTAACCCCCCAGATCTTCTAAGTGGAGCGTAAAGTGGGGTTATAGCGTTACGAGGGAAACGAGATGGGGCACGGAAATTCAACAGTGTAAGTAGTTGTGGACAATCTATCTTGTGATTAACCAATTTGTGCAGAAATCTTGCGTCCAGTAGCGTCCTACGATCTTCTAGGGAATCCATCTTGAAATGTTGCAGCTTAACTTGATAAGATATAAATCTTTTAGTTAGGACACGTGCATGAAAAGCTAAGTGACGAGTGAACCTTTTTTGAATACGCTCTAACCTCAACGAATGTGTAGCATAATGCGGCCGCCAGACTACGCTGCAGTATTCTAAAATACTCCTGACCAGACTATTATATAGTAATATTTTGGTTGTGCTGCGTTTAAAGGACCTAGTGCTTCTCATGACAAAACCTAAAGTCTTAGATGCCCTCTTAACGATATTTTCTATGTGGGGTATAAACGTTAATTTGCTATCGAATAAAACTCCAAGATCACGAACATTTTCTACTTCATTTAGTTTAATACCGTTTATATAATAGTCCGATTTTATTATGTTTTGTTTTCGTGTAAATTTAATATGGATGCATTTTTTTATATTCATGTGCATTAGATTACGCAAACACCAACTACTTAGTCTAACAATATCGCTTTGAAGCAAGATAATGTCCTCGGATGTGTTAATGACGCGTGCGAGCTTAAGATCGTCAGCATACATAAAGACGCTGGAGTGCTGGAAGCATTCCGTTACATCATTAATAAATAAGTTAAAAAGGATTGGGCCTAAATGCGAGCCTTGCGGTACGCCAGATGTTATATTACGATCGGACGATTGATAGACATATTCGAAATATGTTGTGAAGCGGGTATCACAGCGAGCTAGTAAGCTATGAACTATCGGCTATAAAAACTAACAAAAGATAAGCACTCCCGTCCAAATAAAAGAGACACGGCGATATTGATAGCTCAGCGCTGGGCGAGTAACTATAAACATCGCCGTGTCTCTTTTATTTACACGGGAGGGATTATATTTTGTTCGTTTTTATAGCCTATAGCTCATAGTTTACTAGCTCGCGGTGAGACCAGTGCCTTAAGAATCAATCTGCGTAAGAATGTCCTATATATTATTTATTTATTTATGTATTACCAAGGACCATTTAATACTAGACTGATATAGCCCATACAAAAAAGCGTACCCCTGAAAAAAGCTTAGTTTTTGCTTTAAAACTAGATGGCGTTGTTTCGTAACCCGGGAGTGGAAAAAAACATATTTTCACACATATTTTTACTTGTTTTTATATTATACTATGAATAACTATCAAAAAACTTTATTTTAATATCAAAATATTGGCTCAAAACACAATTTCTACAAATTATATTTTTTGGTCGGCCTCGACGTAGTTGTGATCGCTTCGCTGGCTAAGTTTGTTCGCATGTTGTCTAATTATTGCCAAATAAAATGACTAGATGACGTTGGTGGACTAGGAAAATGTCACATCCGTTTCGTTGTTTGTCTTTCCCATCACGGAAATTAATATAATAATATAATATAATATACTTAGTGATAATAAACCTATATGTTGAGCTCAAATACGTTCAACAAAACGCAATCATTGTGCCAACAGATGTGACATCTGACATCCATGTCACATCACAAATGTCATTGTATGATTTATTGAATAAGAATATTCATAATATATGGATATTCAATATTTTAGAATCGCAGTAGCAATGCGAGTAGAGATACAGAATTAATAACTGTATAAATTAATAATTGTATGACCAATGACCTCATACATAAAATTACCAGTTTAGGTGACAGAAGGCGAATCCAATTTGTAAACATTAAATGTGCTAAGGAAAAGAATCTTTCCGATTTTCAACGGGACACGGCTGAAGGGGCGAGCTGGTTTCGACTGCGCCCATGCATCTCAATTGTCCAGAAAGTTCATTCGAAGATATATAATAATATAATATAATATACTTAGTGATAATAAACCTATATGTTGAGCTCAAATACGTTCAACAAAACGCAATCATTGTGCCAACAGATGTGACATCTGACATCCATGTCACATCACAAATGTCATTGTATGATTTATTGAATAAGAATATTCATAATATATGGATATTCAATATTTTAGAATCGCAGTAGCAATGCGAGTAGAGATACAGAATTAATAACTGTATAAATTAATAATTGTATGACCAATGACCTCATACATAAAATTACCAGTTTAGGTGACAGAAGGCGAATCCAATTTGTAAACATTAAATGTGCTAAGGAAAAGAATCTTTCCGATTTTCAACGGGACACGGCTGAAGGGGCGAGCTGGTTTCGACTGCGCCCATGCATCTCAATTGTCCAGAAAGTTCATTCGAAGATTATTTTGCTTATAATAATCTGAGTAATCACAGTGAATGGTTTGACAGTATTTCAGCTAACATGTAGAGAGACTTGCTAGCTTCGTCGGTCAGGCTTCGTCTTGGACACAACGCGGATAGTTAGGCCGCCAGGTGTGGCACTTTGGATTACGTTTATATAATAAATTAATGATAGTTTGTATTGTTTTGGTAATATATTTTCTACTCGTATACAACTCGTTTGGTTTTCGTATAAACCTAAACTGAGATAATAAATGAATAAAAGGAAATAATTAGTGAAACTCTGACATAAGTAATAATTAATGAGACTAAATGCATTTTCACATTATCCGATCCGATATCGGAGGTAGGACTGATACCCCATACATTACAGGCGCTATCTTGTATTTTTTCCATTTAAATCCTTCCGACATCCGATATCGGATCGGATAATGTGAAAACGGACTAAGACAATAGATACCTTGTTAGTGTTATATTATATACCTATGCCTATGTATATCCCACCAAAAACATTCTGTAAAAAATAGCCGTCTCGATGGAGCTGCTTGTTTATCTCTAAAAAGTAATGAAATCTACATAAAGTTCCTTACTGCGATTTCTTTATTATTATAGTTAACTAAGCCTTTGCCCGCGGCTTCGCTCGCATCAAATTCGAAAATCTCTCCACAAACTTCCATCCTCCATTCTAAGGAAGTGGGGGATATAAAAAGAGACAAAAAGTAGCCTATGTCACTTTCCATCCCTTCAACTATCTCCACTTAAAAAATCACGTCAAAACGTCGCTCCGTTTTGCCGTGAAAGATGGACAAACAAACAGACACACACACTTTCCCATTTATAATATTAGTATGGATGTTGTGTGACTTGGCCGTTGAAGTGTAGCGGTGCTGGCGACAGATTGGTGCAATGGTGTCATGGAGAACCTGGTTATAAACTTCTTTATACCCTTGTGTATAAAGAAGTTTATAAGTTTCATATTTGATGGTCCGAGCTAAGGTTCGTAAAGCCACGAAACCGAGCTGATAATCATTGTCGCTAAACGCCGATCGAAACGCAGTCTGAAGTGGGTGATAAACGTACGATACGAGCAGGTATGCGTACTTATGGCTCGACGACCTTTTTCGATTGTGTGTCACCGTAAGTACGCGTAAAAACCGCTGCGCATAGTAGTCGACCATCCAACGCGTACTTGCTCGTACGCCTATCACCCACTTGACGTCGCGCCAACACTTTATGGAAAAAGCGGGTTTTCGACAACTACCAATAAGATTTTAGACATTCAAAAATCTTCAATAATACTCAACTGTTTCGGTCGCACTCGTTCAAATATAGGATAGGATTGGTATGAGCGAGACGGCCAGGAGATTGATTGTCAACATGATATCTATCATAAACACCGTTCGAAATGGCCTCATTAAAATCTAAATTTTAAATATATTGAAAGTAATATTACTAATCAATCATTGACGTCACGCTCAAAATGAAAGAGATAGAAAATTTGACAGTATGGTACTCTTTTGCATGATGGCCATAATTCAAAATAAGAACGATGGCTTGCGTTGTAAACAGGGACTGAAATATGACACGGGCCCCTAGCGTCATCTATATACTTTTCACTGTATCACTTGTAATGCCGTTGAACTACCGCGTGCGTATTTAAAAAAAAAATCGACATTTTTATTCAAATGACACTCTTAGTGACATCTAGTGACATAGATTTACGGCTGCCAACGGGGTACGGTATTTAGTATGGACTCTGCTGGTCCTTTATAATCGTCCTTGGTATTACATATTAATTTTAAGTTAATTTTATTTTTATCTCTTTCTCTTATCGCCAATTGTTTCTCATTCATGTTTTAAGTACATGTAGAACAAATAAAGCTTTTTTTATTTTTATTTTTTATTTAATATTAAGTATGGATATCAAAGCAGCTGAGGTGTTCACAAAAAACTGAACATGCTATTTGAAAGAGGGTTACAAATTTAACGTTACAATATTTATTACAGTAATGATGACGTCCCTAAATCAAAATCGCTTCCTCCTATGACCTAACACCGTTAAACAGGGCACAAGCGTACAAACAGATTTTCACATAAAAAGCATTGATTAACTTTTGACCGGGCTTCAGCTTTATAAATAATATGGATATTAAGTATTAATGTGTGTTCGGTAATCCGAGTCATTAATGTATAATACGTAGGTAGATACGAGTAAAATACACGTGTGTTAAGACGCTACAGGAGTGAAAATGCTAAAATGGAAAGGAGCCCTTCTTTCCATTTGGGAATTTTAGTTAAATATACTAGTGTTATTAACTAGATTTATCGAAAAAAGTTAAAATATATTGCGAAAAAATCTTTAAAATCGAGGTTCCGCTCTCGACTGTTTCCTCCTTTAAAACTTAATCAATCGTAACGAAATTTGAGAATATGAACAACAATGAATTAATCTGTCGGATCGTTTAGTTTATTTGGCTTATTGTTAGCAATCTTGAGTATCACACCTTTTTTTGCGCCTTAATGAAAAAGGCCGTTTTTAGAAATTTTTGATCGGCTCTAGCGTCTTTAAAAATAAAAATATCAAAAAAATCAAATCGGTCCGACTCAGATAAAAATAATAATAATCTGTGTTGAAAAAATCATTGCCCTATGTTCAAAAACCAGGGAGGAAATAGTCGAGCGTTTGTATGGAGAATTGACCCCTCCTGTATCGTCTTAATGTATGTACAGTGATCGGCAATAATATCGTACAAAAAGAAGGATTAAAGTCTTTGTCGCAAATTTTACGAGTCGTTCTACTCGTTCTTGTCAACGTAAACAATCCTCTCCCATATGAAAATATGTGAATTTGAGCTCCAGGGTGCGTAGCTGAATGGCACAAACGCACACGAAACGCTCACGAAACGAAACGCTCGTAGATAACTATGTCTATCGCTCTTGCGTATTGGCGCGACAGAGCCAGACTACCTTTCGCGGCGCTTCGTTTTTGTTTCGCGTCACAGAAACGCCATTCGGCTACGGCACCAGGAGACTGACTTTCGAACGACGAATTCGTGCGTTCGGAAGTTTCTAGAAAACGATGAAATGCTTATTTTTGAAAAGAACGGCTAAGAATTTTGAATCTAGTGGTAATGGCCACTCGTTGACGATTAGTAGAAGATATTATACAACAAAATACACGAAAACGAATGAGTGACATTCTAAAATCGGGCCCAGTTTCTTCTAAATGCCAACTGTTGACAAAGAATGAACTCTATTAAAGTGATTTGATTGCTACAAAACTGTTGTTGCAACAGAGTTGTTGATTTTTGTATGAAAGTTATTACGAATTCGTAACTGTTTTTCCTCGAGATATTTATTGATTATATGGTTTTGAGTTTCTAAGTACGTTTTAGTTTAAAAACAAAATACTTCTTATTAATTTTTTCTACTCCCGAACTGTTATTCGTCATTTACAGGGTCGTGCATAGATCTTTAAAACCCTATATAAAAGTCTATTCCCCAAAGCCAGCACCGCCGGCTTTCCGCGCATGCGCGCAGTATCGAAAAAACTGAAAACGCATTGTTTGGCAATGTAACCATGGCAACGCATTGTTATAACGATACTGCGCGCGTGCGCGGGAAGTCTTTGGGCAGCTGCGCTGACAGTGCAAACCTTTGCGTCAAAATACAGGAAACAGTGTGAATTTCACGAAAGTTATTCAAGAAAACTATTAAAAACTAAGTGCATGATCGTAGAAAAAGTATTGTATGAAACGGTGTTTAACTGAGTCAAAAAATACTTGTGGCGTCTTAATAACAATTTTCGGCTTCGCCTCAAATTGTTACCCACGCCACTCGTCTCTTTTTTGACCTCCTTTAAACGCCCGTTGCATAAAATACTATAACTTTACTTCGACATAGTTACGTGCCTGCAATTTTTGCACATTACTGTTTAGAGGTAGATCTATCGTGCAAATTTAACACATTAAAACTAAGTTAAATTCGCGACTATGGGGATATGGGTTAAATTGTGGCGTAGGCGAGAGGCTGGCAACCTGTCACTGCAATGCCACAGTTTCGTTTTCTTTTAACCCCTTATTTACCAAGAGTGGCCCTGAAGCTTTAGTAGTTTCATGTGCTCTGCCTACCCCTTTATGGGATACAGGCGTGATTGTATGTATGTATGTAAATTCGTTTTCTACACGTGTCAAAATTTTACAAATAGAATGTTTATATTTCACGACAATAAGGAAAGTCAACGAAACAGTATATAACGAGGGAAATTAGGCAAAAGCCAATAATTGACTTTTGAAAGTCATCAGGTTTACGAAAACTGAGTCGATGGAGCTAATTCAATTAGAGGCAAAACAATACAACACAAGTTCAACAAGTAATTAAAACAACTCTTCAACGATATTAGAAGGATTTTTACAATGATAGCTAAATTATTTAACAAAAATGTACATTGTTAAAGTTTACCTATCAAATAAGAAAAGTATTATCGCACAGCTACCCAGTCTGACCGCGCTTCTCAAACAGAGGCGACTGCGTTGGCTGGGGCATGTGCACAGGATGGAACCCTCCCGTTTACCACGCCGTGTTCTTGTAGGCGAAGTAGCGAATGCCAAAAGAGATGTTGGGAGACCATTGCTTCGCTTCAAAGACTGCGCTAAGAGGGACATGGCAGCCTTTAAAATCGACTACCAAAACTGGGAGAAGCTTGCGGAGAAGCGGACGGAGTGGCGAAAGTGCGTTGGAGATGGTCGCAAGTTCGTCGATGAGACCTGGTTTGCGAAACTTGCTGACAAAAGGGAAAGAAGACACCATAGCGAAACGTCGCAATCGGTTGGAAGCTTCCCTTGTCAGATGTGTGGCAAAATGTGTCGCTCTCGCATAGGTCTCTTTAGTCATCAAAAGCGATGTCTTTCGGACATTGCACCATAAATCGTCTGAAATAGACGCTAAGGCCATATATATATCAAAAAAATTAACAGTTTTCTCTGATGCATGAAATGAATATGCCTATTACTACTATAAAAGTTGTTCTTACTTTCGTCATGGAGTAAGAGAAACGTAGTTTATTAGGGGCAGTGAGAATTTTCTTTAAATTTTACTTTTACACAAGTTTAGCGTATAAGACACTATCCTTAGGTATAAAATACCTACCTATTTATCACTTATGCTACGTAGCATATCTTATACTCATTGCAGTTGCAGATAATTGTGACATAATTGTATGCTGATTGCACCTGAACATAATAATATAAAACCTAAATAAATTCGATTTTTTTCAGTCATTAATCTCGCGAAGTCACGCTACATGTTTGTTTTTTTTTTTCGTTGCTTATGCCTATTCATAATAAGAGATAGAGAACCAGAAAGAGAGAGAATTTTGTTTATTGTTTATATTTGAGGGAGAGAGCAATAGAGAAATTTCTCATCAGACGGTAGTACCTGGAGAAAAACCAAAGAGTATATACGAGTAGTGTTTGATGCAATCGTAACGGCAGAATGTGCGCTTCATATCAGGACTTGACAGGTTGCATTATTTAGTGTCACAGTAAACGGGTTGGGACCGGGATACGTGGAAAGGAAAAGGGGGGGGGGGGGCTTTGCCGAGCAGTGGGACACTCTAGGCTCATAAAAAAAAACTATAATAAGTGACACCGGAGCTGCTTTGTTCGGAAGTCCACCTTTAAAAGGAAGTTATAGCGTAGAAGGAAGGTATTTCGATATCTGTCGGGTGTATCCTACTTTAATAATCCGCAAAATGTTTGACCGGATTTGACGTAGTTCGGGTCTTTTAAACAAACTACATTTTTTACTTTTGACGCTGATTCATAATCAAGAATCATAGTGTTTCTGAAAATTATAATCATTGTTATATAATCTCAGATCTTTTTTTCGCAGTATTTTCCTTCTGTATTAAGTATCCTATCCATAATAACGAAAAACCTGAATATATTAAAACTGTTTCTTCAGGTCACGTTATTTAATATTCGGAAACGCGTTTGCTTGTGTTTGTTCTCGTTGATTTTGTGCGCGTTCAGGCGTGCGCGTAGCAGTAAATATTATGAAAACAGTATGGCCAGTTGGCAACACAGTAGATATTGTGTCTAGAGGTTGCGTTATTCAAAATGACGAATAAATGAGTTTATCGATATAGGAAGTCCCTAGCTGTCAAGAAGTTTCGCCCCACGGAATCCGATGTCAGCTTATGAACATTGTTAACCTCTACAAATTGAAAGTAGGTATTATTTTTTTAAATGTATTGATATTAATTACAGAAAATGGCCAAAATGAAAGGGGGGTAAACTGTAAATTTCAAGTAACTAAGGTCAAGTGAGGTATCGTTAGAAAGAGCTCAAACTCTAAATGTCACAACTATTTTTTATAATTTTTTGGTTTAGGAAAAAAATGTTTTTTGAAGGAAAATGTAAAGAAAAATACCTTTCCCCCTCTTATCTCCGAAGTTTACCAACATAAATTTATGAAATTTTCACCAAATATGCCTATATTGTAACACTTCAGAGGTTACGCATCTCCATAGTCTCTAACGTATTAAGCTGCAAGTAGATGGATGGATAAATAGAAAACGGAATGCAGTATAAATTCATAACACTTAGCCCTAGAATGGAGTTTTAAAGTATAAAAACGTACCGGTAAAATTCTGATGCCGGAACTGATGCACTAGTTTGCTATTTTACACGTATTTCGTAGCGATATGGCCCTGCAACTTTAAGATGTACTTCACTTGTATTCCACCACACAGTTTTAATCTCATTTTGTTTAGTTTTCACTCACATTTCGTAATAAAATCACTTTGTTTTGAGGCCCTGTGTTGGTTAGATGTGTTCTGTCACTTCTGACAGCTTGACGTTTATAGAACCGTTCGAGTTTCTGTTTTCTGGTTGGGAAAGATTTGAGTCACGTAAATACCCGTTCAATGAAAGTTTTTTTTCCTTGTCGGCTAAAAGCTGATTTCATTTTCATTAAGATATAAATTAACATTATAACATGTAAAGTAATTTTAGGATATTGGACTGCAATAAAATTTAGCTAATAGTTTGGTTTTGTTTTTCTTCTGCGGCGTTAGTCTTGTTCTCGTTTGTCTATGATACGGTCATAGCAAAGGTGACTATTTGCATTATGGGGTTGAAGATTCGTTTAATGTAAGTTAATTTCTTCTTTCCATATAAAAATACTTGGAATTTTAAAAGGAAGGATAGGTTGTTATTTGTTTTAATTTTTGGTGGAAGTTTTCACAATCTAATATGTATTTCTTTTTTGGTTGGATATGTGGCTAGGACCTCAGGTCAATATGGGTCACCATCTTCATTCTGTCATTGTCTGGAGTGAACCGTATCTGTCAGGATGTGAAACCTGATCCATTTTAATATCCCAGGCAATCTATTCATTCCGGGCCGAGCCCGTTAAACTCGATTTTAACCTAAAAATGTAAGCCGCCCTTACATAGAAAAGTAAACAGCCAGTTTTATTTCGCCTTCAAACTCTTCCCATCGCTGCCACGTGAGAACGTGACGGTGACATCCAGAGGAAAACAAGGAAAACACCCAGCCTTTCTGGTAAGTGGTTTTATCTCTGTTACCCCAAAAACCCCAAAAAGCAACCCCGCGATTGTAAATATAAAATTAATTAAAAAGATAATTTACCGATTTCCAAAATTATCTCACCTGGTTATTTTGTTTGTCCACCAGGGTGTTTTTAACCGGGTATATGTTCCATATACTATCCTGCTACTATCCTGGTATTATGTCCTGAACTGGAGTTAGCAGTTTGCTGCCAAAACTACTCGTGAGAGAAACCGCCCAAGTTTGTGAAACGGATTAATACCTAGGATATTTTACACTTATAACATAGCATTTTAATTAAGGATATCCATCCAGGAATAAGAACAATATAATTTTGTGGAGCGATATAAACATATTTCCTTTAATAAAACTTAAATTAAATACTTCCACCTCCGTTAGACTGTACGTTGGTGATAGAAAATAAGAACTTAGTGAAGGTTGTTTTTACAATAAATTAGTTAAATTAGTTATTGTTGTTTTCTTCAATTGCGATCATTCGTTAGCTAAAAGAGTGAGGAAAGGGGCGCTCTAAAAACTTAAATTTGTTCTTTAGTACTTTCGTCAATAAGTTTTAATATAAATACCTACCTCATTCTTTGCTCCCAGGCGAACGATATCCCATGACCCTGCTCGAGTTCTTTAAATTAGCTGAGGCATAAATAAAACGGTTGTCCGAACTTATCCCAACCTATGGGCATAGGTGAAAGACACTGTTACATGTTTCTAGGGACCCCTCTGTGGTGCCGAACATTATAATATAATGAATATTACAGGAAAAATAAAATCGTACACGTGTCTTGAAAACTTTTTGTTTATTTATAAAAAACCTTTCAGATTTACGTTTTCAAAATCAACCTGTAATTTTGAACAAAATAACAATTAAATTATTTTCTTTCAAATAAAGGCAAAATAGTTACAATCGGTTCACGCAATAAACAATTAGGAAAAGTCCTCTTCCATACTAGTTTTATTTATGAAGGGCAAATCGCTTAGCATTTTTTTTTTATACTACGTCGGTGGCAAACAAGTATACGGTCCGCCTGATGTAAAGCGGTCACCGTAACCTATGGACGCCTGCAACTCAAAGAGTGTCACATGCGCGTTGCCACCCCATTAGAGACTTGTACACTCCCTTTTAGCATGGTTCCGTCGTATCATGCGAAGAGATTACAAGAAAAGTATTACCAGTGAATGTGGAGGGAAGAAACAGGTAAACAAAAGTGAAGAAGAAATGAGTCTGAGTGATAGCAAAAATGACATAAAACGAGTGCAGGTGAATGATGAGATGACGTCCGATAGAAAAATAACGACGGAAGAAATATACATGCTACGCCTTGTCTCAAGTAAATGGAATAACGGCAAGCGAATGATTCCTTACTGTTTCCACAACGTATATTGTTCCAAAACGCAATATGCGGGCGACGTGAAGGTACTACAGGATTTTTTGCTTTGTGTTTTTTTACGGTAACTCGACAATGGGGGCGGATACAAATACGTGTTTATATAACGCCGTTTAAACCAATTATGGGGGGAATTCTGGTTTTTCAGGAAAACAGGGTTATGGATTGTGTTGGTTTGATTAATGGTTCGCCCTGGGGGATGGTTATGGGTTCGAATCTCGACAATGATGGAATTAATTTGAGTTTGTAAATATTCTTCCCTTAGTCATTGATGTTTTTTATTGTATAAAGTCATTGAATTTTCTAACCTTTGAGCGTGTTAGCTTAGCCATATAATTTTAAAAGGTGACAATTTTTTACTAAAACCTTTAATTTTGGTACAAAATGATCAGATAATTATAGAAAATTTATTATCTATCCCGTATATTTTTATATTGTAATTTATACTTTCTAGTTAATAGTTCACACAAAAGCTCACAAAACGCTCACGAAACAAAACGCTCGTAGACAGATATTATAGATAGATATAGATATTATTATAATAGAACTTTTTTTTTACACAGATGACTGAGCCCCACGGTAAACTCAAGAAGACTTGTATTGTGGGTACTCAGACAACGATACATATAATATATAAATACTTATATACATAGAAAACATCCATGACTCAGAAACATTTATGTATGTGGTCATTCGGTTCGGATTCGAACACAGGACCGCGGCTTAGAAGGCAGAGTCACTACCCGCTAGGTCAGAGCGGTCGTCAAAAATATCTATCTCTATCGCTCTTGCGTATTGACGTGACAGAGCCAGACTACCTTTCGCGGCATTTCGTTTTCGTTTCGCGTCGTAGAAATGCCATTCGGCTTCGGGACTTGGCCGCTGTATATCCTGTTATCGCCCGTCTTTTCTAGACGTAGAGTAATCGTATACTATTTTTTCTGAACCCTTTAGATTATCCTCTTATCTATTGTACGCGTTTTGGGCTTTTGATGAACAGAAATGTGTATTTTAACATCTTTATATTTCGTTTTTAGGGTTACTTACCTGAAGAAACCTGAAGAAACATTAGGCTGGTGTACAATGATACTTGAAAAATTAAAATTTTGAAAAATACCCGACCGGTACATAGTGGACCGATTTTTATGAAACATGGCTAAGAACACTCCCGACTAACTCAGCTTTCAAACAAAAAAAAAACTAAATCGAAATCGGTTCATCCGTTCGGGAGCTTCGATGCCACAGACAGACACACACACACAGACAGACAGACAAACAGACAGACAGACAGCCACGTCAAACTTATAACACCCCGTCGTTTTTGCGTCGGAGGTTAAAAAGAGCGTTTTTCTACTTGTCGACTGTAATCTGTCAATTAGGGCATCACAGACTAAACTATAAGTGCTAACTTTTCAGTGTTGGATACTCTATGGCAGTTCCGACTCAATTATAATAAGCTCATTATAGTTGACTTTAGTTAACTGTAATAATTTCAAAAATAGAACTTCATACAATTTCTATACTAATTTGTGATACCTGGCAAATTTTCCTGCATCTGAAACACATTTTTTTTTATCTGTCGCATTATCGGCCAATCAGAGACGGTTATTACAAACAATTGGTTGCTAGGTAATTCGATGTTGATACAACGGTGAACGACTCTATTAACATTAATTTTAACTTGCATGAATGGTGATATTTCCGTCCATTGATGATGAAGATGATGACTCGTAGAAAAAGTATTGTATACAATAGTGATATAATTAAGCTTTTCACTCTCGTACCGTACTATTAGGCCACTCAGCAAGCTTCGTGGCCTAAACATGGTACTCGACTGAAAAGCTTTGTATTATATCACGATTGTATAAAATACTATTAACGCGAATGTGTTTGCATTACATCGCGGGCCGAATTATTTAGTACGTATGCATTTTAAATTTATTTCTTATTTTTTCCTATTTTTAACCCCCGATGCAAAAACGATGGGGTGTTATAAGTTTGACGTGTCTGTCTGTCTGTCTGTCTGTTTGTCTGTCTGTGTGTGTGTGTCTGTCTGTGGCATCGTAGCTCCCGAACGGATGATCCGATTTAGATTTCGTTTTTTTTTGTTTGAAAGCTGAGTTAGACGAGAGTGTTCTTAGCGATGATTCATAAAAATCCGTCCACTATGTCGGGTGTTTTTCAAAAATTTAATTTTGTGGTTAGATTATTATTAATTATATCCTATACTTATTGTATTTGTGTATGGTTATATCGTTGTCTGAGTACCCACAACACAAGCCTTCTTGAGCTTACCGTGGGGCTCAGTCAATCTGTGTAAGAATGTCCTATATTTTTTTTTAATGTTTATTTTATAGTAGTAGGTATCGACTTGTATTTAATCGTTAAAATCTCATACTGGCTTTATAATCTTGTGCACCAAACTAACTATCTCTGTTTTGCCCAATGGTTGACTGGTAGAGAATGCCTTAAGGCGTTAAGTCCGCTATTAGTACTTTTTATTGATAATTTGTGCAATAAAGTTTAAAAAAATAAATAAAAAATATACTCACCACCGCCGCGCCGTTAAGAGCTCTGTTTTTATTGAATTCCGTTAACTTTAAGGGAAGGTTCTTTAGATCAAATGCAATTAATTTCTCTAAGAAACAAGCGTCTTAACTTTTACGGTTATCGAGTTATTAAAAAAATGAAGATAATTACTGAACATGTGTGTGGCAGCCTTTACCAATTCCTAATGTTATTTGTTTTGACATGTGCCGTCAATCAGTTGACACTAACTTGAATGTGATTCTTAAGGGTCTCTCACACTAATAAATTTATTTATGATGTATGAAAATGATGAAAACATTTTTTTTTGCGAATTTAACTAAAAGTGATACACAGGGTGGTTCCTTATAATGAAAGGTATCGAATTTAACGTAAAACAAAAAAAAACACGGATAATAGATCTGTCTGTGTTAAATCTAATTTTCTTTTTTCTGTAACTTCTTTTCAAGGTCACATTATGTTATTGCTTATTTAAGTCACGAATATATACGTACCACGTTGCGACGAATTTTATCGTTTTTTTATGAGTATGTCATAAAATTTGAGAGATAAAAAATATTGTATTTGTAATCTTTTCTCGCGTTAAGATTAACTGTCATTAAAAATGTCAGTGTGTGGGAAAATGTTTTTATTTTTTATTTAACTTCATGTTCATGCTTTTAGGTTTATATTATCTTTTTTTATACTAGGTCACTGGCAAACAAGTATACGGCTCACCGTTTCGGTAGTTTATGATGTTTTTTGCCTGTACTTAGTGCGCAAAGGGGTTTATTTCTTGTGAGGTCGAAACTTCAGAGGGCCATCTGTACTGATATCTAAACGTCACAAGATACACGTGTGAAAAGGAAATTCGTAATTCGTGTCGATTTAACCTTCGGTTAATTTATCGCCACTCGTTTCGAAGTTCCTCTTTTCCGCACTTGTATCTTAATGTACTAAATTACACAACAAGTATAATCACACAACAAGTTTAGTATGCTTGTAATCGTCGGTCGTAACAGATCCTTCACTTGCCCGCAAAACGACAAATACCTACGCTTTTAATTAATACTAATAAGTTACTACGTAAAACTCTAGATAGATAGATAGATAAAAACTTTATTCATTTCCACAACATACATGGTTTAAATTACAAAACAATTAAGTACATGCAACTTAAAATTAAGAAAAAACAATATATTCTAAAAAATCTAAACTAATAATGATACGACCATGTGTCGTGGCAGAGAATTGGCGCTGGCTCAGCATGATGATGCGGCAAGCCCATGGTAAGCCACATCGCTGATATTCTGCCAGAACTCTACTACGTAAAACTCAGAAGAATAGTTAGGTACCAGGTGCCACGCAACTACACAGGCGGGCGCGTGGCGCCCCTCGACCACTTGTTCATTCGAATGAACGGCTAGCGTAGGTACGTAACGCGCGACCGCGAGCTAGTGATGTAGGCTTGGTAACACAGAGTATTAAACCGAATATTTGAATAAATAATTATTTTTTTAGGGTTCCGTAGTCAACTAGGAACCCTTATAGTTTCGCCATGTCTGTCTGTCTGTCTGTCTGTCTGTCTGTCTGTCTGTCTGTCTGTCTGTCTGTCTGTCTGTCTGTCTGTCTGTCTGTCTGTCTGTCTGTCTGTCTGTCTGTCTGTCTGTCTGTCTGTCCGTCCGTCCGTCCGTCCGTCCGCGGATAATCTCAGTAACCGTTAGCACTAGAAAGCTGAAATTTGGTACCAATATGTATATCAATCACACCAACAAAGTGCAAAAATAAAAAATGGAAAAAAATGTTTTATTAGGGTACCCCCCCTACATGTAAAGTGAGGGCTGATATTTTTTTTTCATTCCAACCCCAACGTGCGATATATTTAAATTGTTAAATAGGTATTTAAAAATGAATAAGGGTTTACTAAAATCGTTTATTGATAATATTAATATTTTCGGAAATAATCGCTCCTAAAAGAAAAAAAAGTGCGTCCCCCCCTCTAACTTTTGAACCATATATGGTTTAAAAATATGAAAAAAATCACAAAAGTAGAACTTTATAAATAATTTCTAGCAAAATTGTTTTGAACTTGATAAGTTCAGTAGTTTTTGAGAAAAATACGGAAAACTACGGAACCCTACACTGAGCGTGGCCCGACCCGCTCTTGGCCGGTTTTTTTTTAGTATGAATAGGTAGACGTTTGACCACGATCACACCTGATGGTAAGTGATGATGCGGTCTACGGTGGAGCGCGCTTTACCTATGAAATACCTATTTACTCTTGCTTTAAAGAGACCTGGATTGTACTCATGTGGAAACACAGACTCAGGCAGAATAATTCACCAAATAGAATAGAATAGAATAGAAATAGTTTATTCGTGGTAAATATTACAAATAGGTATTACAATACAAATCGACGAAACTCAAATCCTAACGTTTACACAGAAATGGACCAATCCCTTAATATCCCATAACCGTTTGGCGTTTACGCTTCAAAAAACTAGGATCACCTTCAAAATCGGTTTATTGCCTCCCCACCCTCTAGGGGGGGAAGAAAAGGGGGAATGCAGGTGAGAACTAATATCGAAGGCACGGATTTTAATTACGTACACTCCAAACAATGGAACAAGGGTGGGGTGGAGAGGAGTAATGTGAAAATGAGATTAAATTTATTTGTGAAATTCGTAGGGGTGGATCAAAGTAAGTAAACAGCGGTACTGATAGCCGAAAATTGAATGTATTATTTTTAACCCCCGACGCAAAAACGAAGGGGTGTTATAAGTTTGACGTGTCTGTCTGTCTGTCTGTCTGTCCGTCTGTCTGTCTGTCTGTCCGTTTGTCTGTGTGTGTGTCTGTCTGTGGCATCGAAGCTCCCAAACGGATGAACCGATTTAGGTTTAGTTTTTTTTGTCTGAAAGCTCGGGAGTGTTCTTACCCATGTTTCATGAAAATCGGTCCACTATGTCGCGGTCGGGGGCTTTTCAAAATTTTAATTTTGTGGTTAGGTTATATAATAATCATAATTAATATCGTCCCGTGCCTGATACAAGGCCTCATCTCAAGATTTCTTTGAGAAATCACGTGTCAAAGAGATACTTGTTTGTGCGTCAGTAAAATAGCTCTGATTGGTTTAAATGGGTTACATACATACATACAATCATGCTAGTATCCCATAAAGGGGTAGGCAGAACACATGAAACTACTAAAGCTTCAGTGCCACTCTTGGCAAATAAGGGGTTGAAAGAAAACGAAACTGTGACATTGCAGTGACAGGTTGCCACCTCTCGCCTATGCCACAATTTAAGCCATATCCCATAGTCACCTTCTACGACACCCACCCAATTAAATGGGTTAATCATGTCATATTTGGGCTAGGTTTGTTCTTCAAAATATTCTGTTTCGACCTAGTGTCACATAATGAAGTTTCATTCACGCATTACACGTAAGCATAATAGCTAGCTTAATTCAAGAATAGGCCAATTACTTACCGTTACCTAAAATTATGTACTTACCTATTATAATTAGTAAATTAACTGTACAGTTGAGCGGAGTGACGCATTTGAACTTTGCACCACGCATAAACTTTTTTTAGAATACATTTTTTTATACCACGTCGGTGGCAAACAGGTATACGGTCCGCCTGATGGAAAGCGGTTACCGTAAAATATGGATGGCTGCAACTCAAGGGGTGTCACACGCGCGTTGCCGATCAATAGAAACTTGTACACTCCTTTTTTGAAGAACCCCATACTGTAGTTCATCGGAAATACCTCGGCAGGGAGCTCATTCCACAGCCGGAGCGTCCGCGGGAGGAAATTTTTCTGAAACCGCACGGTACGCGACCATTTACGAGTAGGTGTTGTTTCATTGGAGTTTAGCTTCATTTTCAAAAGCGACTCCACAGCCGCCTCTGACCCGAACAGAGATCCATCGAGAGCTATAATTCCGCTAAAACGTTCCAATGAGCCTCAGTTTTATTGGCTAGCGCCCAACTTTACATAGCTCCTAATAGCCTATTGTCAGCGCTAATGAGTTAGCACAAAGGTTTTCAATAATGGGTGCACGTGATATATGGGTATCTTTGCCAGTCTTACGGTCTGCGTTTAGAAGGGTTTTTGGGGTTGGGTCTGTCTGTAGGTAAAATTAAGTTTTGAAAACGAATATCAAATAAACACAAAATAAAAATTTTGAAAAAAATCACACATACGCACTCGCTATCAAACGTCATAGTTTGGCGAGATATAAAAAAATTATAAAAGTGTACATGTTGTTCTGAATAATAAATAAAAAAAAAATTGTAGGCATCATCAGTGTAGTTATGATAGTATTTAATAGGTGGCGCTAAAAATCGAGGTACGATTTTTAGTATTAAGATTGTAAATTCTATACCTATAAATTATCCTTGGATTCAATTCAAGTAGCACTTTTGACTTTGTACACTCGAGTCCAAAAGTGCATGGACATACTCTCGTCCGCTGAGCGTCAGGCACTCATGCACCACATTTGTCCGAAACAGCGGTGCTATTGCCATCGCTTACGCTGTCGATGTCCTAGGTACAGAGAGAGGAATTTTTGAAGTAGATAATTATTACACACGGTGAAATAAAAACACCGTTCAAACTTTGCATGATAACTTTTGTGATCATAATGAACAAGATTTATTATGAGACCAATTCTGAAATCGCAAAAAAAATTGGGCTGTTTCATCCCTTTTGACTGTAATGATGCCGTTAATTTTTTATGGAAAAGCCAATTTTTTTTTTCGGGATTCATCATTGGGCCCATAATAAAAGTTGTTCATTATGACCTCAAAAGTGTCTATGCAAAGTTTGAACCGTCCTTTTTATTTGATCTCGAGACGAAATTTCAAAATATATAAAAAATATGTTTATAAGTTTTGTACTGTTTTGTAAGTGTGTTTATATTTTAAATTTATATAAATATATTGTAAAAACCCTAGTAGCCTAGAGAATGAAAATAAATACCGAGAATAATATGTGGAACATATCAAATGATTAAATGACCTTGCCCCGTAGCCGAATGGCATTTCTCCGACGCGAAACGAAAACGAAACGCCGCGAAAGGTAGCCTCGCTCTGTCGCGCCAATACGCAAGAGCGATAGAGTAGATATCTACTAGCGTTTCGTTTCGTGAGCGTTTCGTGAGCGTTTGTGCCATTCGGCTACGCACCCTTACCACATTATGCACAAAAGAAAAAAAAAATCACACGCATGACGAGTTCCTGCGCTTTCGCTAAAGAGTGAAAGAAAAATTCTTAACATTTTTTGAAATGTAGGTATAAATATCGAGTCAAATCTTAATCAGATCGTAAATAAAAATGAGATCCATGAAAGATCCACATAATTATGTTTTTACTGGTCCCGTAGCCGAATGCCATTTCTGTGATGCGAAACGCCGCTAAAATGTAGTCCAGCTCTGTCGCGCCAATATGCAAGAGCGATGGAGATAGATAGCTACGAAAGAAATAATATCGTGAGCATTTCGTAAGCGTCTTTGCATTCGGCTACGCACACTCCACGGGAAGCATGGTCGCGCGATAGACGATAAAATAGCAGGCCGTCCCTATCGAACTATTTGTAAGTGCGATAGGGACGGCCTGATATTTTATCGTCTATCGCGCGACCATGCTTCCCGTGCTGGTCAGTTGGTTACCAATGACCGCTCCAGCAATATGAATTCCCGGCCTCCGAATAGTTTGAACGACCTGCATTAGGGCAACTTGTTAATAGCGGCGGAACAAGCTCAAACATGTCCGTTGTAAAACTTGTTTCATTTCGAAATGCTAATGTCGGCTGAATCTGTTGGTTCTAGTGAGAAATGTGTGCGATAGCCTTTATTACTGTACTAATATTAGCTTTAATATTTTTACATGTATGTTCTGATGGCGTTAAAAACTGTTATTTCATTTCTTAGGGGAAAAAGTTATAAATAATAAATAAAGAAATAAATAAATATTATGGGAATATCCTGAAGAAACCGGATTAAACCTAAATGATGTCGTCTGGGTTAGAAGATGGCAGTCGGTTTCATAAAAACTTGTGTATACGCCAAATGAAATAAATAAATATTGTAGGACATTCTTACACAGATTGACTGAGTCCCACGGTAAGCTCAAGGCTTGTGTTGAAGGTACTCAGATAACGATATATATAATATACAAATACTTATATAAATAGAAAACATACATGACTCAGGAACAAATATCTGTGCTCATCACAAAAATAAATGCCCTTATCGGGATTCGAACCCGGGACCGCGGCATAGCCGGCAGGGTTGCTACGCGCTAGGCCAGACCGGTCGTCGATAAAATAAGACTGTCATTAATAGATGGTTAGACAGACATCTTGCACACTTTTTATTGAAAATGACTTTATTAGTCGTAGAATCAAGTTTACCTACAGCAATAGGGTACCATTTCTGTGACAGTGTCCTTTAAAACGTCAAGCCATTCACTTAAGACGATACAGAAGCGAAAATGCTAAAATGGAAAGGAGCCCCTCCCCCCAGTCAATTTGGGAATTCTAGTTTAGTATACTAGTGGTATTAACTAGATTTATCAAAAAAAAAATTGTCCATTAAGAACCACTCAGTTAAAAGATATTGCGAAAAAATCTTAAAATCGAGGTTCCGCTCTCGACTGTTTTCTCCTTCAAAACTTAATCAATCGTAACGAAATTTGAGAATCTGATTAAAAATGAAATAACCTGTGTCGGACCGCTTAGTTTTTTTGGCTAATTGTCACCAATTTTGAATATCACACCTTTTTTACGCCGTAATCAATAACGCCGGTTTTGGAAAATTTTAATGGGCTCTAGCGTCTTTAACAATAAGAATATCAAAAAAATTAAAACAGTCCGACACAGATAAAAATAATTATAATCTGTGTTGAAAAAATCATTGCTCTATCTTCAAAAACCAGGGAAGAAATAGTCGAGAGCGTTTGTATGGAGAATTAACCCCTCCTGTATCGTCTTAACCCTTGTACAGGTGGCGCTATCAAATTCACTGCCAATGAGCTTGGTATGACTACAGACTATACAAGTTTTGATACTACACCCTGTTTTTATTGAATTCCGTTAATTTTAAGGGCAGGTTCTTTAGATCAAATACAATTAATTTCTCTAAGAAACTAGCGTCGTAACTGTTACGGTTATTGAGTTATTCAAAAAATAAAGATAATTACTGAACACGTGTGTAGCAACCTTTACCAATTCCTAATGTTATTTGTTTTGACATGTGCCGTCAATCAGTTGACACTAATTATTGTTAAGGGTCTCTCACACTAATACTTATAAATTCATTTAATATGCATGAAAATGATGAAAAAAATTTTTTTGGAAATTTAACTAAAAGTGATATACAGGGTGGTTCCTGATAATTAACTTAGCTATGTGTCGAATTTAACGGAAAACAAAAAAAACATGATGTACAGTTTACTATGGTTACTTTTATTTTTATATATGACGTCATCACAAGAACAGCGAGAATCGCCTCGTAAACCCGCGGGGAGCACATATCAAATTCTGTCAGGCCGGGAACGTTCGCATTGTTGGCCGGGACGGGAATGTACATTGCAGTACCTAAAGAAAGTATTGTTTTGTTTGTAAAAGAAAGGAAGATAGAACGACACTATGTATGGCACTTGAAGTTTTATTTATTTGTTGCGTAAGAAAATGAACCTTTTCTTTATACCATAGGAGGCAAACGAGCACACAGATCGCCTGATGGTAAGCGATTACCACCTCCCATGGACACGCGAGACACCATAATTGTTGGAAAAATAATAAATAATAAAAAGAATAATAACTTGTCACAGCAATATCTAGAATGTCACAATTTTGTTTCATTTAAAGCCCTAAAATTGTTAAAAGTGGCACTAAAACCTAAGCCTAACCTAGTTTCATGTACTATGCCTACCCCTATTAGGAATACAGCAATGAGTTTATGTGTGTACGTACTTATGTTAATCTACGATCAGCCCATGAGGTGTACTACCAAGGATGCTGGTGGCATTTCCTCGCTATAACGCCATGCGTTGCCAAATGACATTTCTACGACGTGAAACGAAATCGAAACGCCGCGGAACGTAGTCTGGCTCTGTCACGCCAATACGCAAGAGCGATAGAGATAGATATCTACGAGCGTTTCATTTCGTGAGCGTTTATGTCATTTGGCTACGCACGCAGTTACGTTAACCAAACGTTTTGAAAAGTCTGCAAAGTACTTATGCATCCCCCGAATTTCAATGCCAAAATCGTGTCTGGTTTGCTCACGGTCAACCTAACACGCTTCTCCTCGCTTCGCTCGTCGTCGCACCTAACTGGACTATGTCACATGATTTAGATTTAGATAATATATTTACTACAGCTATATATTTGTATAATAAACTAAGACAAAACTTAAAAGGCGATATTAGCTAGAATATCTAAAAATATTAGCTAGAATATCTAAAATAGGCGCTTGAGGCATTGCACCAAGAACGCTGCCGACATTTCCTCGCTGTATCGCAAACGCTGATACATTGTGCGAGGAAGTCGCCAGCTCTTCGGTCACCAGTTACTTCAACCAGACGCTTCGCGATTTCAGTTAAAAAAAAATCACATTTTTCCAAAGTACCATCAGCAAAGTATCATCATCAAAGTATATCAGCAAAGAAATCTCAAAATAAGCAATGGAAACAGGCGACACCCTTGCCGAAAATAAAAAGGGCACCGTAGTTTTATGTAAACTTTTACTCAAAACCATCAGCGGACGCAGTAAACTGGGCATCCCTATGATTTCACGACTCAAGAGGTTACAAAGTGGATGTTTTTGTCTATAGGATCCTTACTCTTACCGTTTCCTACATCTGTAAACTTCATCAAAAATAAACTTATACACGGTGTAACATTAGGGAACTGAATGATTTTAACTACCCATTTCGGAGGGCTAAATAAAGATAAAATGTTATATGACGTCAAGCATATTTCGCCAAAAAAATCTTTTTTTGTATTTTATTCATAATTCAAATTCAAAAAGTAAATGTTATTCATAATTCATAAAACTGGTACTTAAATAAAAATTTACATAAAAAAAAAAACTTTTTTGCAATGAGTTATTTTTTTGACATCTAATATCAACGAGGATAGTTAGATTATGTCCAATAACGGCATCATCGCCATCAAAGTAGCGTTTTGTTCTGAGAAATAACAAGCGATTGTTATTTTTTTTAAATGCTTAAAACTCTAAAATCCAGAAAAGTTTATATGACATTTCATTCTTCTAATATGATGAGTAATACGCTGTTAAAATTATTCGAATTCCTCATGTCACACCGTGTATACGCACATGAACGGAGTAGCCCGATCTACATTCTACAACTGAGGTTTTTTACAAGGTGTCAATGTCCCGTCGCTTTTTTTTCCCTCAGTGTTTTCACGGTAGTTCAGGCGAACCATACAACTTAATGTTTACCATCGACATAGTATAGAAATTATCAGAGAAATATTTGAACCGTATACATCTCGGACACTGGCGCTGAAATATATGAAAGAGGCACGTTCCTAACACACATTCTACAGGCAAGCTCGTGTTGTAAGTGAACGCGTACCGTGCTTGTATGAGTGAGATATGACAGGTCGACTGTTCGCGTTTTTGACAGGCGGTAACTGTGAAGTAACCTAGCGGTACTCTTTATTATACTGTGCCTATACATACATACATACATACATACAATCACGCCTGTTTCCCATAAAGGGGTAGGCAGAACACATGAAACTACTAAAGCTTCAGTGCCACTCTTGGCAAATAAAGGGTTGAAAGAAAACGAAACTGTGACATTGCAGTGACAGGTTGCCAGCCTCTCGCCTACGCCACAATTTAACCCATACCCTTCCATGCCTATACTCTTCAAAATATAGAAATTCACTCATATATTTGAAAGCAACTATTCACAGATTTTATATTTCCAACCAATCCTTTGTTCCACGGCTTTCCCCTTCACCCAACATATTTTACAGCATTTTGACTGATTACGAAACTTATCTCAAGATGGATGACCTATGCAATTAAGAACGTTTTAAAAGTTCAGATCCGCGCATCGTTAATCTTACATACAGCATCTGAAATGTTGTTTCGTATACATTGCTTCTTTGTTTTAACTCTTAAATGCATGAATTTTTCTTTTAACGAGATATTAATTATACTCGTATGTGATAGACAATGGTTTTCTGACTCCGGGGAAAAAAAAAAAAAAATTAAGATCGATTTTTATACTAAATCAGTGTTAGAAGTTAAATAGGCCAAATCTTATTTATATAAATATACCGTAATTGGTAAGTTCTATTAAAAAAAAAATACTGCTATTAAAAGGGTACACTATTTGTGAAACCTTTATAATAAAATGTTTAAACATAAACTAATTACTAACTCCGAAAAAATCAGCCTAAATCACATACTAATAATAGCCATCGTCTTGTTTTTTCACATTTTTCCGCCATTTCATCTTAATCCTTAAATAATAAATAGTAAATCATTATTTTATTTAATTTATTTAATTGTATATTAAATAATAATAAATAATGAATAATAATTAAGCAATCAACGTGATTTTGGATAGCTACATATCGAGTCACAGGCCTTCAAATATATGATGCACATATACATCACCATGCATTTAAGGATTAATGCATGTACTTAAAAAAAAAAAAATTAAAATTTAATCTGTTTATTTATAAGAAACGTACATGCATTTATAATATACTTAACTGCTAATCTTAAATTGAAAAGATTATTTGAGTTAAGGAGTCTAGTTACATATGAATTGTTATTTATTTTATTTATACATAATTAAGTTTTTTCGTTTTTAATAAGTGTTTTTTCAGTATATAACGAGTACTTGATGTAGTAAAGTACAAAATTCGCTAATAATACAATACAATAGCTTTAAACGAGCAATTCTTGTATATTTATTAGGGTTCCGTAGTCAACTAGGAACCCTTATAGTTTCGCCATGTCTGTCTGTCCGTCCGTCCGTCCGTCCGTCCGTCCGTCCGTCCGTCCGCGGATAATCTCAGTAACCGTTAGCACTAGAAAGCTGAAATTTAGTACCAATATGTATATCAATCACGCCGACAAAGTGCAAAAATAAAAAAAGGAAAAAAATGTTTTATTAGGGTACCCCCCCTACATGTAAAGTGGGAGCTGATATTTTTTTTCATTCCAACCCCAACGTGTGATATATTGTTGGATAGGTATTTAAAAATGAATAAGGGTTTACTAAGATCGTTTTTTGATAATATTAATATTTTTGGAAATAATCGCTCCTAAAGGAAAAAAAAGTGCGTCCCCCCCCTCTAACTTTTGAACCATATGTTTAAAAAATATGAAAAAAAACCCCAAAGGTAGAAATTTATACAGACTTTCTAGGAAAAATATTTTGAACTTGATAGGTTCAGTAGTTTTTGAGAAAAATACGGAAAACTACGGAACCCTACACTGAGCGTGGCCCGACACGCTCTTGGCCGGTTTTTTTATATATACCTATATACCGACGATCTCGGAAACCGCTCTAACGATCTCGCTGAAATTTGTTATGCGGGGGTTTTCGGGGGTGGAAAATCGATCTAGCTTAGCTTTAGATCCTGGAAAAACGCAAAACAGGGTCGTTAATTTCGCCGACCGCACATCGGCTGAGCGATTTTTATCTCATTGCACTACCGTACCTACCTACTGTCGATAACATAAATAAAATATTTTTTTTTATTTAGTACAGTCAAGTGCAAAAATACGTATCGATTTTATCCGCTCAAAAATATGTACCGAGACCTTATTCCGCTGACATAAAGTGCTATGGGACATATTTTTGATAAGTTATACGCACCCATATTTTTACACTTGACTGTACTTAAAGTGACTTTCTTTTGTTTCCAATGAGTAAACGATCGATCGTAACGATAAACTTCTTCGTGTATGGCTCAATCGTAATGATCAATCGCTTCGTGTATGGCTGGCAATTTCGATGCGACCGATCGCCACAATATCTGTACGATCGATCGAAACGATTAATTGTACCGTGAATGGGAGCCCTTGACGGCTAAAAAGTCTGATTTTAGTATCAGGCCCCATAGCCGTATTGCATTTCTGCGACGCGAAACGCTACCGAAACGCCGCAGAAATGTAGTCTGGCTCTGTCGCGCTAATATGCAAGAGCGATAGAGATAGATAGCCACGAAAGTGATACTATCGTGAGCGTTTCGTGAGCGTTTGTGTAACCGGCTACGCACACTCTTGTTGTTGTTATATCATATCTGCAAAGGCCGCTTTGTAGCTGTACATATTAGCCCAAGATTGTGGGGCGTGGGCCAGCCCTCTGGGCCAAGATAACGAATCCAAAGTGTCGCTGTTTACACATTGGTGAACCAATCATTTTGCATTGGCTCTTCATAAAAGATGGACGTGGAATGGAATAGCTTAGGTAATTATAGTTGCCAATAATAAACTCGTATAACTAATAAAATCAAATCATCTGAAAAATTGAGCTCAGTCGTAAGAGGTCGGTCTAATGTTCGCAGGCACATTGCATGTGTCAGGGTTTCGAATCCCGGCCAGAAAAAAAATAAGTTTTTTTAATCTAAAGACGTGATATAATAAAATAGAACCGAGCGAAGCTCAGTCGCCCAGATTAATACAAAATATGTATAGCCCAGTATTTAGTCCATCACTTTCATCCAATAGCCTAGTTCATTTTAGATTGCATTAACTCTCAAATAGTCCTTACACCCTGGCGGGTGCTGCCTCTGTGTGTGTCCCATGATACGGGCAAG
This sequence comes from Leguminivora glycinivorella, assembly GCF_023078275.1. Lineage (NCBI taxonomy): Eukaryota > Metazoa > Arthropoda > Insecta > Lepidoptera > Tortricidae > Leguminivora > Leguminivora glycinivorella. Next base: position 14,279,390 of record NC_062990.1, read on the forward strand.
GGCAACATCCGCTCGGTGTACCCCTTACGTTTCATTAAAGTGTCAAAAGGGCATCTACGCGTTGGCTTCGGCCCCGCGCACGCCTCTCAAAGGTCCGGAACACCATTGTTCCATGATGGGAAAGACATAATATGTGTTATTGTATGAATTCATCCTCTTTGCGTTATCCCGGCATTTTGCCACGGCTCTTGGTAGCCTGGGGTCCGCTTTGACAACTAATCCCAAGATCTTCCAACCCGAAGGGTAAACTAGACTTGGAATTAGTCCGGTTTCCTCACGATGTTTTCCTTCACCTTTGCCGGTCGCAAATATCAAATGACATTTCGCACATAAATTCCGAAAAACTCATTGGTGCGAGCCCGGGTTCGAACCCACGACCTCCGGATCGTAAGTTGCACGCTCTTACCGCTGGGCCACCAGCGCTTCACTTGTACACGACAGACATGAAAAGATGAGCGTGTATCGCGCTATAGAAGGCTATAACCCAATACGAGCGTCCATCTACATAAAAGAGTGTAAGACGAGACAGGAGGAGTCAATTCTCCATACAAAAGCTCTCGACGATTTCCTCTCTGGTTTTTGAAAATAGAGCAATGATTTCTTCAACACAGATTATAATTTTTTTTATCTGTATATGACCGATTTGATTCTTTTGATATTTCTATTTTTAAAGACGCTAGAGCCAACGAAAAATTTATAATTCCCTGGTATGTCCGATCTACTTCCTTCCTATATCTATGGACTGACTCTTCAAATATCAATATTTTAAAAAGTTCCTTGTACTCCTCGCTTGTTATAAAATAAATGCTTCTACCAAGAACCAAGACAGACGTAACTTCTCAGAAATCGAACAATTACTGGTCCTTTAGAACAACTACCAAGAGTTTTTGATGTTTCAGAATACGTTCGAATACGTACTCGATATTGTAAACATCTCGAAAAATAAAAAAATTGTAATTCAATGTATCACTTAGATAACATCACTTAGATGTCGCTACAGGTGCAATAATATAATTTAATAAAATTAACTATAATAAATGTAAAGAATTTAATATTATTTATTGTAGTAGAATTTAATTGTTTCTAATTATTGGTTCTAGTTAGTAAGTGTTCATTCTCCAAACAATGAATATATCATTTCTCATGTGAGGGCGCCGAAGGCGCCCGGCTTAGGACCGCGTGCAGCCCGACACTTTAAGTATGGTCGCTCCGAAGGCGCCCGGCTTAGGGCCATGTGCGTCGGGTTTCGCCCGACACTTTAAGTATGAGGGTTAAGACCGCGTGCGTCAGGCTTCCCCCGTAAACAAATTAAAGTATCTTCATAGAAAATATTTTTTTTTATTAGTCACACTAGTGTTCGGAAAGAGAAGAGTCGTGGAATGTAATTCGACTCCATACATTCCACGACTTTTTTTTCCGAACAGACTCTACTATACTAATGGAGGACGCTGGTTCGAACCCAGCTTTTGACACTTGGAGGCCTTGGTAATTTTTTCTTTATATGTTTGATACATTTATTTCAGCTGATGTTTATTTCAGTTGATGTTTATCATTTTCTATAATGACAAAAACCAATGGTAGAATCTCGGTTTGCTTATATTTTAAAATAAATGTAACGTTCAATGTATATAATCCATTCGCTCTATTCATTCCGGAATACAACAGATCTTTTGTGTAGTTCTTAAAAGGAACGCTTTCTGATACAAAGTGTGTTCGCGTTTATGTACGAGCAAGGATGATGTTACATAAAGAGAAACCACTTAATCCTACAACATAATGTTTTGGAGTGAGAATGCCATATTGGTTTATATTTATTTATACCTCTAATGACAACTTTTTGAAGTGATAATAGATTCCAATTTTGAACCGCAAGCGTAGCGAGATTAGGTAATTCAATTTCAATACCGAGTGAAACTCAAAATCTTCAAGAAAAGAGTAAAGGCCGGAAACGCACCTCCAACACCTCTGGTGTTTCGGGTGTCCATGGGCGGTGGTGATCGCTTACCATCAGGCGACCTGTCTGCTCGTTTGCCTCCTATCCCATAAAAAAAAATTCCACACCATAAGAGGAATATAGGTAGTCACAGTTAGACATCAAACCAAACAAAATCCAAAGAAAAGTTTGGTTTAAAATTTTTGATTTTTAACCAAATTAAAGTTGAATGTCATTTTTTCACCAAATCAGCACAAGAAACCAATCAAATTCATTTCTTACATTTATGATTCCATAAAGAAGAATAAAGAATAATAGGTTAAGAATTTCACCACCCTCTTTCTTCCCGTGTGTGTCGTATAAGTCGACTGTGCAATATGGGTTAAATTGTGGCGTAGGCGAGAGGCTGGCAACCTGTCACTGCAATGCACAATTTGAATTTTTTCAACCCCTTTTTGCCAAGAGTGGCACTTGTTGGATTTGCCATTATAATGTTTAATAATTGTAACATTTTAAGGTACGTTTCTCTCAAACATTTAAATTTATGGCAATAATGTCGGTAGACAAAGAAACCGGGTCGGTCTGGCAAGTTTACCTGGACTGGTTATAAAAGGGACTGCTCGTCGGCGAGCAGTCACTTTTAGTTCTACCAGCGCCACGAACAGAGATAAGTACCTTTATCTGATTATATCATAATAATAATAATAATTGTCTGAATTAATTTATGAAATGGGTTAATGAAGATGTAATTAAAAAGTTAATGTTTTAGTGTTTCGTTATAAACAACTCTACAACGCTGTTTATGTCTGATTATTTAATAATAATTACCCGTATTTAACTATGAAAATTAATTAATGAAAACTACCTGAATAAATTGATGAAACTGACTAATGAAATTGTAATTAAAAATAAGCATATTTTACTATTTCATTATACGTAACTTAATAGTAACCATGTTTATGATTTTACTCCCTTGTTGAGTATATTTTGATGTGTCTCTAACGAGTAAATATATAATTGGTGTCATTGATTTATAACCAACGCAGTTTTATTATGTCCCATATTTGCCAATTGAATTACATATTTAAATTTATCCCAAAAACAAATTTAATTAGGATCGCTTAAATGGAGAATTGCCCGAATTGTAATACAAATAAATGTTTACAATTATTTTATCATATTAGTCACTTCAGGTCATATGACATTTGGGTAAAGCTAATTTGTTCTTTGGAAGTTAGTTATTTCGTCATATTAGTAGTCACTATAGGTCATATGACATTTGAGTAAAGCTAATTTGTTCCTTGGAAGTTAGTTACCTCTCTTGAAGTAAAAACGTTGATTATTATTTTGGACAAAAGGCTGCATATTATACCCCTTTAACATACTCTGTCGCATAATTGAATTGATATGATCTCTCAAACAAGCATAAAATAAAAACGTTTCATTATATAACCAAAATGCTAAATTCAGAAGTGGAGATACGTTTTACCTAGCCATCTTTTAACACTGTGAATTATTTCAGAGATAACGGATTGAAATCTGCTGACCAACTTTCATACCACCATTCGGAGTGAAGTTTCTTCGGGCTGCCGATACCACAACATTGTGCTTCCTACATTTGGTCCTACTAACAGCGATGATGGGGCTGCACGGCCGACGCATGGTGCACCGATTTCGGGACCTTCTGAAAACCTGAATGGACTGGCGTTGTTATGATCATTAAAGTCGGTAAGGCCCTGAGGGCTCTGCATTATCATGTAAAAAATCTTGCTTTGAAGAAATATTGTTGTACCCACTGTGTTTTAAACTGATTTTGTTTACTTATTACGGAACTGCAGTTAATCGAGCTAGTTATTGAAAGAGCTAGTGTTATGATTATGACATCTTGAATAAATAAATTACCTCTTATTAGATCATGTTGTTTAAAAGAAAAACAGTTAAATCCTGAAGAAAGGGTATAAAAGTCAGAACTGAACAATACAGGTTTAGAACAATACTGGTTTAGTTTCTTCCTTTGGGAATAGATTATATTTTGTTAATGACATAATTCGGTAAACAACACTACTGATCCGGAGTGATCCTATAACTGCAAAACAATATTTCGATTTTCGTATGGATATAGGGTCTAAATCTCTGTATTGACCAACGTTTATTTTATTTTCCAAAAAATATTTTTAGCTATTTCTCTTGAGAAACACTAATTTTAAAAACACTAATATATTTTTTTTGTTTATGTATTTAGCAAAGTGGCAGTTTTCACTTAATAAATAAAAATTTGATACTAATAATTGACTCAAGATCGATATTTTCAAGCAAATATGTACGTTTCAAAAATCGTTTTATTTTTTTTTAATACTCGCTTTTCAATTGTCCAATATTTGTTTTCGCTTACATTTTATAATGATTTTTCTCCACTTTGACCAGAATGAGACCTAAGTGGATTGCCATTGTAATGAGATACAAAAAAATTGGCAATCGATATGTGATTTACTTTAGGTGGTTTCGTTGTTTATTTCACTATACTATACCAAAAACAAACAAATTAGTAAGTAATTAAACCTGCCTACCTACAAAAATGTCAAATTTAAAAGTAGTATATTAGTGTTTTCTTCAGATAGTGGCATGGCTTCAAAGTGAAAGTTATTGGTTTATTTAAATACAGTAGTTTAGTTACATACTTACGTTGTACATCATAAAAAAAATAGACACAAAACTTGCTGCTAAAAATGCTGTGCTTATTTTAACCTGTTCCTGCCCACCATGTAGGTACAGTTTGAGGTATTTAAATTTAAACCAAATTATTTAATAAATATGGTAGACTTTCTTTACCTACCTAATTAATAAAAAAAAATAGATTCAAAACTTGCTACTATAAATGCTGTGCTTATTTTAAGAAACGCTTAAACGTTTGTATCCCGCACTAACGTATTTCAAAATTATTTCACCAATTGCGGACCAATAAAATTTACTTTTAGTACCCAACAGTAATGTTACACACACATCCCTATTGGTTTGAATTCAATTAACATTAAAACTTTTTCCAAGTAGCTGTTACTTCGGACAAACTACTGATCTGATAAATGATAAATCTATTTATCATCATTGCGAGTATGTTTACAATTTTGTCTTCTCTTTTCGTTGAGAAGTAACGATTAAGAAAGTGTCTGAGATTTTAATTCTACTTTCACGTTTGTGTGTCTGTTATCGCATATCTTAGGCTCAAAAACGAATAAAGTTTTATTTATTTATTTGAACTTTATTGCACAAATTAACAATAACAAGTACAAAAGGCGAACTTAACGCCTTAAGTCATTTTCTATCAGTCAACCATTGGGCAAAACAGAGATAGTCTGGTGGGCGCCATTAAAAAAGCCAGTATGAGATTTTAATGATTAAATACAAGTTGATTCTATTATAAAATAAACATATATAGATACAATAAATGAACTTACATACATATTAATATATACGTAGATAAATAAATGGACCTAGTGCAAATAAAGGCTTACGCAACTTGCTTTATAAAGAGAGTTTACTCTGTGCTTGCCTGGTTTTCGAGTTTGGGTAGATTATTATCTACAAAGAATTTTTATTGATTTCCGTTAATATTAGGGGACGGTTCTTTAGGTAAATTACAATTAATTTCTGTAAGAAAATATTGTTTTTTCTCTTACTGTTATCGAGTTATTCAGGGAATGAATTTAGTGGCTCAGTAAGCATAGTAATAAAGGCTGCCTTTGTAATTCCTTGTCATTATTTATTGTTACATGTGTCGTCATTTACTTGAGACTGACTTTATTGTTTCTACGGGTCTCTCACATGATTGACAAATTTATAATGTATGAAAACGGTTAAAAAAAACCTTTTTTCTAATTTAATAAGTGATTTGCCGAGTGGTTCCTGATAGGGATCCTGGCGACTGTCAAATTTAACAAAAAAAAAAAGTGTTTTCATATCAGCGGGTTCGTTTATACGAACCAATTATTAATTTGGTCTCCCAACAAGAAAGTCATTATTAAAAAAAGGAAAGCAAAAAAAATAAGATTAATAAATTAAATTATGAACAATAATACAAATCTCACAGAACAAGATTCTGCAAAAAAAAAAGGGTCACTAGGTAGGTACTTATTCATCTTTCATGCTGAGTAGAGTACCTACGGAAAATAGTGTGAATAGATTCAAATAAATAAGATTCTTTGGGAAAAGGGACCATTTTCAAAATATAACTGTATAAATAAGTGGGCGATTCTATATGCTTCTTTTCCTGATTATTCGTCACGTTTATGCTTTACTTCTCAAGATAGCTCATTACATAGTTAATATGTGATACTGTAATGTTTAATAAATATATTAGGTATACTATTTACTGAAAACTATTGCTGATAAAGCGTTATTTACCATGTAATAAGCTACGAATAAGGGAAGATGAGTTTTCAGTTTGTACGGCATTTGCATCTTACATGACATGCCCTTCATAAAATATTATGTCGTTAGGTCAGACTGGCCGAGCTGTTTGGAAGATATAATAATATTTACACTTGTTGATTGATCGTGAAGTAATCAGAAATAAATATATAGCTCGATTAATTGAAGTCCTAGGATATTGTATCTTTTTACAGTACAGTACAAAGATAAAAACATTTTGTGATAATACTTGATGAAAGATATACCTATCGATGATGCTATATCTGTAAAGAAAATGTAAAATAGTATACAAAATGGTAAATGGCCATATTAAGTGCTGATTATCTTAAAGCATTCCGCAAAAAAAACTGGCTATATTTATTGTGTACTTGCTATACTGTTACATTAATTTAAGGTTACAATAAATAACTGAAAAAAAAAGGTAGCTTTTTTGCCGATTGCTTTAAGTCCGGATTAGCCGTGTTGGATATATACATATGTAATAAAATGTGTAATATATATTATATACTATGTATAATTGACAACGTTTCAAAATTTTCAGTGTCCCTAAGTCGAAAACCATTTCGAGATATAATATTAATATAATTTTTTTTTCCCGTATTTTTATGATAACAAAAAAATCTTAAAAAATAGTTTAATGGGGATGTGACCTCAATAGCTGATTTAGAGCTGTCACTATAACAAAAGAAACTTCCAGTTAGGAAGTCACTTGAGTTTGACAGTGACACTTGACAGTCAGACATACCGGACTGTTTAAGCTGAATGTTAAAACTTTTTTTTTGGAAATTATTTTGTCGTTTTCTTAAGTGTATGAATCAACACATGTGAAGTCATAAAGCTGTGTCTTCTTAAGCTCTTTCTACTCGAAGTAGTAATAAGGGACTTTCTCATTAAAATAGCAGTTTTTGGAAAAATAAAAAAATACGTGTATCTTTTAGTATTGAGTTCTTTCAAACCAAACAATAAAAAGTAGTACTCAAAAATATGAAATAAAAAGTAGTACTCAAAAATATGAAATGTTGTCAATTGTATATATACTGCTGGTCGGTTATGTGTCTGATGATTGCTTGACGTCATGGTGTAGCAGGTGACGGAGCTTTCATGCCAGGGCACATAGCTACAATAATACTGTTGGTCGGTTGTGTGTCTGATGATTGCTCGACGTCATGTCGCAACAGGTGACGGAGCTTTCATGCCAGGGCCCACAGCTACAAAAATACTGTTGGTCGGTTGTGTGTCTGATGATTGCTCGACGTCATGTCGCAACAGGTGACGGAGCTTTCATGCCAGGGCCCACAGCTACAAAAATACTGTTGGTCGGTTGTGTGTCTGATGATTGCTCGACGTCATGTCGCAACAGGTGACGGAGCTTTCATGCCAAGGCCCACAGCTACAAAAATACTGTTGGTCGGTTGTGTGTCTGATGATTGCTCGACGTCATGTCGCAACAGGTGACGGAGCTTTCATGCCAGGGCCCATAGCTACAAAAATACTGTTGGTCGGTTGTGTGTCTGATGATTGCTCGACGTCATGTCGCAACAGGTGACGGAGCTTTCATGCCAGGGCCCACAGCTACAAAAAAATGCTGGTCGGTCACAAGTCTGATGTTTGCCTGGCTTCACGGGCAGCAGGTGATGGGGCTTACATGACAAGGCTTGTGGCTACTTAGTATAAGAGTAAGATTAAGATGTATAACTATGTAAATACTTTTGTACTTCGAGATCGAAGTACTTGTCAGTATGGCCGTGTTGGATTTGCCATTATAATGTTTAATAATTGTAACATTTTAAGGTACGTTTCTCTCAAACATTTAAATTTATGGCAATAATGTCGGTAGACAAAGAAACCGGGTCGGTCTGGCAAGTTTACCTGGACTGGTTATAAAAGGGACTGCTCGTCGGCGAGCAGTCACTTTTAGTTCTACCAGCGCCACGAACAGAGATAAGTACCTTTATCTGATTATATCATAATAATAATAATAATTGTCTGAATTAATTTATGAAATGGGTTAATGAAGATGTAATTAAAAAGTTAATGTTTTAGTGTTTCGTTATAAACAACTCTACAACGCTGTTTATGTCTGATTATTTAATAATAATTACCCGTATTTAACTATGAAAATTAATTAATGAAAACTACCTGAATAAATTGATGAAACTGACTAATGAAATTGTAATTAAAAATAAGCATATTTTACTATTTCATTATACGTAACTTAATAGTAACCATGTTTATGATTTTACTCCCTTGTTGAGTATATTTTGATGTGTCTCTAACGAGTAAATATATAATTGGTGTCATTGATTTATAACCAACGCAGTTTTATTATGTCCCATATTTGCCAATTGAATTACATATTTAAATTTATCCCAAAAACAAATTTAATTAGGATCGCTTAAATGGAGAATTGCCCGAATTGTAATACAAATAAATGTTTACAATTATTTTATCATATTAGTCACTTCAGGTCATATGACATTTGGGTAAAGCTAATTTGTTCTTTGGAAGTTAGTTATTTCGTCATATTAGTAGTCACTATAGGTCATATGACATTTGAGTAAAGCTAATTTGTTCCTTGGAAGTTAGTTACCTCTCTTGAAGTAAAAACGTTGATTATTATTTTGGACAAAAGGCTGCATATTATACCCCTTTAACATACTCTGTCGCATAATTGAATTGATATGATCTCTCAAACAAGCATAAAATAAAAACGTTTCATTATATAACCAAAATGCTAAATCACTGAAGCTTAGTAGTTCATGTGCTTTGCCTACCCCTTTATGTAAAATCATAATTGAGAAATATCATCATCCTCCTTGCGTTAGCCCGGCATTTGCCACGGCTCATCGGAGCCTGGGGTCCGCTTTGACAACTAATCCCAAGATTTGACGTAGGCACTAGTTTTTACGAAAGCGACTGCCATCTGACCTTCCAACCCGAAGGGTAACTAGACCTTATTGGAATTAGTCCGGTTTCCTCACGATGTTTTCCTTCACCGAAAAGCGACTGGCAAATATCAAATGATGATAATTGAGAAATATCAAGTTAAATTATGTAAAAAATTACTTTGCACTCTTGTGGATAAAATACAACTTTAAAAGACTCGACAGCTACTTCGTTAAGCATTGAGAATGTACCGTGAACAATTCATTTGCTATAAGTATCAAGTTTGATGTAAAGTAGCGAAAAGCCTTTATGAAATAAGGGGGAAGATTTGACTTGTTATATTGAATTTCATGGCAAGAATTAAGCAATATACAGAGTGGGGCCTGTAACAAAGGCGAAGAATTGAACTCTAGGCTATTCTCCTTATACTGATCAACATTTGTTTGGCGACTTTTAAAAATAACTTGTATTTTGATTTTTATCACCCTTGAAAGTTTTTGCTAAGAGGTAATGTATTGCGAATTCTGTTAAGTCTAAAGTGTGACAGACAACGTCAATGACAACAATAATGGCGTACATTGAAGCTAATATTTATTTTGTATGAAAAATTAAAAATTTAAAGACTTCATAATTTTTAAAAGTCACTGAACAAATGTTGATCAGTATAAGGAGAATAGCCTACAGTTCAATTCTTCGCCTTTGTTACAGGCCCCACTCTGTACATTACACAGGTTTAATAAATATGTTATAAGATTAGGATGGTTATTTTTTTATTTCAGTTTATGGTTTATATATTTTATATGAAAATAATAAAAAATAATTGATCGGAGCATAATGAAATTAAATATAAATAAATAAATATTGTAGGACACCTTACACTGCAACCCAGCCCCAAACAAAGCAAAACTTGTGCTATAGGTGCTAGGCGACGACATGTACACCGTGTTGTTTTTGTTTTCCGTTAAATTCGACACGTAGCTAGATCCATTATCAGGAACCACCCTGTATATCACTTATTAGTTAAATTCGCAAAAAAGCATTTTTCATAATTTTCATACCTAATAAATGAATTTATTAGTGTGAGAGACCCTTAAAAATAACATTCAAGCAAGTGTCAAGTGATTGACGGCACATGTCAAAATAAATAACATTAGGAATTGGTAAAGGTTGTCATACACGTGTTCAGTAATTATCTTTATTTTTTTAATGATTCGATAACCGTAAGAGTTAAGACGCTATAGTTTCTTAGAGAAATTAATTGTATTTGATTTAAAGAACCTTCCCTTAAAGTTAACGGAATTCAATAAAAACAGGTTGTATATATACATAGAAAACATCCATGACTCAGGAATATCTATTCCACATCTATTCTGTGCTCGTCACACAAATTAATGCCCTTACCGGGATTCAAACCCAGGACTGCTTAGCAGGCAGTATCACTTCCGAACAGGTGCCGTAGCCGGCATTTCTGCGACGCTAAACGAAAACGAAACGCCGCGAAAGGTAGTCTGGCTCTGTCGCGCCAATACGCACGAGCGATAGAGATAGATATCTACGAGCGTTTCGTTTCGTGAGCGTTTGTGCCATTCGGTTACGATAACGTATAGTATTAATTTTCTGAGATGAACTTTTCGGTTTTGCCCTAATCTGTTAAACAAAGGCCTTTGTTTCTATTATTCGCGGTGGTTAGCTCCCGTTTCCACAGCACGTGCTTAAGTCTCAGTGTAGTTAAAAAGCAACTATCATGATAGCAATAAGGTTCAAATTTATTCAACAGTTTGCAGTGTGCAGGTAACTTTTTTTGAAGATGACAAAACGTGTTATCTCCGAAAGAGCTTTTTATGGATTTGAACCTTATTGCTATCATGATAGTTGCTTTTTAACTACACTGAGACTATAGCACGTGCCGTTTAAACGGGAGCTAACCGCAGCGAATAATAGAAACAAAAGCCTTTGTTTAACAGATTAGGGCAAAAGCGAAAAGTGCATCTCAGAAAATTCATACTATACCTAGGCCAGACCGATCGTCACGTCATAAGACATAACACATTAATTTTAAGTTTACATTAAAACAGTTATGGTAACCTACATTATAAGCGAACATATACACATACATACATTATTACATATATACATACATAAGCGATGGTGGCCTAGCGATAAGAGCGTTCAACTTTCGATCCGGAGGTCGCGGGTTCGAACCCGGCTCGTACCAGTGAGTTTTTCTAAACTTATGTGCGAAATGTCATTTGATATTTTCCAGTCGCTTTTCGGTGAAGGAAAACATCGTGAGGAAACCAGACTAATTCCAATAATGCCTAGTTACCCTTTGGGTTGGAAGGTGGCTTTCGTAAAATCTAGTGCCTACACTAAATCTTGGGATTAGTTGTCAAAGCGGACCCCAGGCTCCCATGAGCCGTGGCAAATGCCGGGATAACGCAAGGAGGATGATGATGGTAACCTACATTAGACCTACGTAAATGTATGATAATCTACATACTTACATATAATATGACTCTGAGTATATTATACTCTAACCCCCTTATTCATAAACGTACACTAAAGTTATCACGCCAATAAAGTTCGTTTGTCCCTTTCTATCACACCAATACGTCGGAAAGGGACAAACAAACTTTATCGGCTTGATAACTTTAGTGTACGTTTATAAATAAGGGGGTAAATGTATATAAATCTACGTAAAATCTACATGAAAATACACCTGACCTAAATACATTAACATTTAAAGCCCGACATGTCCATATTCTTAATCACGAAACCGCATCTACCAATATCCGTGTTACATCCGGATCCGATACCCGGTCAAGCCGGGCATGTATTGATAAAGGTCAGAGGTTGAACTTAGATATATGTGAACTGGAAATGTCTTACATATTAACAACTTATATTTGTCAAAATATTCATTTTATTATTTTCAATTTATAATGTAATTTTCGACGATCATGATGAGAAGATAAACATAACTTTGGCATGTAACAAATTTATAGTGTAATTTTTATCATGAAATAAAGAAATCTAAATCTAAATCTTGAAAAAAAAACACGATATAAAAACTACTACAGCGATAACCTAACCACAAAATTAAAATTTGAAGAACTCCGAAGAAAGTGTAATTTTTCTTATTCAATAAAAAGAAAAAAATATATATATTTGTCATTAAAAAAAACACGATTCGAAACCTACAGTGACAACTGCGCGGCACATGTCAAAACAAATAACATTATGAATTGGTCACAGAACTTAATTTAGATAGAAGAAACAAATTCATATATTTGTATAGGGGCCGAGCGTGTCAAATTTTACATGTACTGAAGTTTATTCTTGCCTGTAATTTTAAATATGTCTCAGGCTCTTGATTGTTCATAATTTTTGTGTTGTTGCAATTGAATATCACGTAACGAGGCATTTTTTATGTTTTGGTTGACTTCAACTTACAAAAATTGACGCCCGAAAGCTGCAAGCTGCGAGTAAAGACGGACAACTCAGTGGATTTCACTGAGTTCATTTGACACGCTAAGTAGATACGTTTGCTTGATCTATGGTATATATGACATCTGTGGAATTGGTAAAAGCTGCTCAGTAATTATCTTTATTGCTCTAATAACTCGATAACCGTAAAAGTTAAGACGCTTGTTTTTTAGAGAAACTAATAGTACCTATTTGATCTAATTTAAAGAACCTTCCCTTAAAGTTAACTTAAAGTGTGTAAAAACAAACTTAATAAAAGCATTTTCCGTGTGCCATATCGTTCATACATTTTTTAGAGTCACATGATCATATTTACTTATATCCGTGTTACATCCGGATCCGATACCCGGTCAAGCCGGGCATGTATTGATAAAGGTCATAAGTCGACCTTGCTAATATATACTTGAAGTGCCTTAAATTCAATTCAATATAATGTAAATAAGTAATAAAATTGCAATAATAGACTCATTTTACGGAGGGCAAAAGGTAATCGCTTATACAAATAAATATCCGGGTTATGACCGATACCCGGTCAGATAGTCAAGCCGGGTAATGTTACTTGACTTTGCAGTAAAAAGTCAGTAAGTATCTAAGCGTTATTAAGGAGCGGTAGTGGTAACAAAAGTTATCTATAAAATCATCCACCAGTCGCTTCCAGTTATCCGTAACATTAATCCACGTTCGAAGGTCGGCATACTCGTGGAATATGCTGTTTTTACATAATTTTCTGCACCATTTTTGTGACAATGTTTCGGGTTTCAAATCCAATTTGGATATCGTTTCATCGTTTCGGATAATATTCTTCGCATTCTCTGTTTTTGCAAACTATATTATATATGCGGATAATCTTTTTGATGTATAATATTGTCTTCGGTTACCGCGATAGTTACTCGTGAAATAAAACTATGGAAACTGATTATATCGCGTAAAATGAATTTACAATTCATCCCGACGTTACGACTTTGACAGCATTCGTGGTCAACGGGTGACCGAAACTTTTTGATGTATTCAGAAGATCATCATCCTCTTTGCGTTAACCTGTTATTCGCCACGGCTTATAGGAGCCTGGGGTCCGCTTTGAAGACTAATCCCAAGATTTGGCGTAGGCACTAGTTTTTACGAAAGCGGCTGCCATCTGACCTTCCAACTCGAAGGGTAACTAGGATTAGTCCGGTTTCCTAATGATGTTTTCCTTCCCGAAAAGCGACTGGCAAATATCAAATTATATTTCGTACATATACATACATACATACATATAATCACGCCTGTATCACATAAAGGGGTAGGCAGAGCACATGAACTACTAAGTTTCAGAGCCACAATTGTCAAAAAGAGGTTGAAAGAAATTCATTTTTTGACATTGGAAATAAATTCTGAAAACTCATCGGTTCGAGTTGGACTTCGAACCCGGGACTTCCGGATTGAAAGTCACTATGCTCTTGGTATTGGCATACAGAAGGTATACTTACATTATTTCTACAGTAAGTTCACAATTACTAACCTTGACATTAGTGACCTTTGACCTTAGATTTTGCTCAATTTTCTTTATAAAATCCAACCAGGTGGAGCAATTAAGGGCTGATTCATACGATACAAAATCTCTCAAGCGGTTTCATTACAATGCGTCGTTTGATTAATTGGCTGAATACAATGTAGGTAGCGTCAATAGTTTGCTAATGAATCGTATGAAAGTTAGTGTGCCGTCTAAATAAGCCTCAAGTCAGCCTTTTCTTCAACGAAATTTTCCTCTCTGAAACCAAATCTACAATCACCGATGACCATGATCTTCAGTGATGTAGAAGCGACCACAGAGATCTACTGAAATAGAGTCTAATATTGAGGTTCTTCATCACATGGTCGCCCTTAAATGATGTTTTCATCAATGCCAATGAAATATCACATCATATGGATTAGGAAAGTAGGACAGATACGCATAGTTTCCAATAATCCTTCCTAATGCCTACTATTAGTTTCAATTATTTATTAAAATATAATTAATCCTCATCTATTATCTGAGCTTACGACGTATATATATATTCGAAGCGTAATCCGGTACTAGGTTTATAGTATACACGGTGTGACATGAAGAAACCGAAAAAATTTAATTTCGCGTTTCTGACGCCAGATGAAAGGAAAAATGATACGTAAATGATTTTACAATTAACATGCATACCATAAATTTAACTACGTTACTAATTATAATATTTAAATAATATTTTAATAATAAAAAAAATGGTATACTCTTGGGTCGACACGTTCGTTTTTCGTCACGTTCCTAAATTTGTCCGATTCTGCTTTCGTCAGCCATTCTTTATTAGTCACGATCATCGATGGTCTTTCTCAACTACGGTAAATTTCGTTCTTCATCTTTATCTTAATTCGTTTCGTTCTGTACTCTTCATACTCTTCTTTCGGCATGTTCGCTGTTAAATCTATGTTTTTCGTGTTTTTTCGTATTCTTAGGTCGGTACCAACTTAGAATATGACCAAATATGAAATGACGAAAAACGATTGAGTCGAAATAAAAAAAGGCAACAACTCATTATGGTCAAAGACGATAATGACTGCAGACTAAGTTGACGAATGAAGAATGGCTGACGAAAGCAGAATCGGACAAATTTAAGAACGTGACGAAAAACGAGCGAGTCGACCCAAGAGTATACCAAAAATTTTAATCATAAAATGTGATCAGAAATACGCTGTTAAAATTATTCGGCTTCCTTATATTACACAGTGTATGGTTACATTATAGTATAGGTATAATCCGGGACCCGGATAAAATCTGGGTATCATTACTAATTCAGTACACTTTTCCAGACCCTTATTCCGGTATGTGAATGTTTTGTATCGAGAAGGTTGAAGGTTGAAATGTATTAGTACTGTGTTCAAATATTGGGACAGTGCCACGTGTTTGTATTTAGCTACATGGGTTTGTATAAAATTTACCACATTTTTAGCTATTTATGTGACTGTTATTGTCTTCGGTTACCGCGATAGTTACTTATGAAATAAAACTATGGAAGCGGATTAAATCGCGTATAATGAATTTACAATTATTTATTCATCCCGACGTTTCGAACACTTTTCAGCGTTCGTGGTCAACGGGTGACGGGTCAGCGTCGGGATGAATTGTAAATTCATTATACGCGATTTAATCCGATTCCATAGTTTTATTTTATGTGACTGTTACATAATGAGAGGCATTATAATACACGTTTTGTTACTTTTGTTTTATAAAACTAGCCCAAGGCGAACTACATAATATTATAACAGGAGTGTTTAAATGCCTAATTTTGTAATAATGTACAGTCAGCCAAGAAAGTGGTCTACCACATTTCGATCTTATGTGTTTAAAATAGAGTTAAAAGGTGGTAAACCACTATCTTGGCTGACTGGACATTCAACTGCAAAAATATGTACGTATCGAAAAAATTGTCTCATAAATATGGTACTACGCTCTTAACACCGGATTAAGATGCTATGGGACATATTGTTAAGTAATATGTGTAGGTACAGTTCTACACCCATATTTTTACACTTGACTGTAAGCTTACCAACAGTTTCATAATATGTATAACTTTCGCTTAAGCATTTTTCATTATCGCTTGTAAGCATATTTTTGGCTCATTTCATAAAAACTCGTGATTTAATGCCCCTTATTATGCACCAGTCACACAAAAATCGATAAAGAAAACATTTAATAATCTATCATTATTTTATAATTATAGATACTTACTAATAATCAGGCTTAAGCCGTCAATTTTAAAACCCATGTTTTAACACCCGGATGAAAACCGGGTATTATTAATAATTCAATACACTATTCTGATTACGTACGTACATTATATCCGGATATACAGGGTGTATGCCGGCTAATATACATTTTATATGCCATGGCGTGAGAGCAATTTACCCCGGTTTATCCGCCTAAGTATAACAATTGGCGTAAGTCAAAAGCGGATAGAAAAATGTACCAAAAAAAATCAGTTTATCCATACTAATATTATAAATGGGAAAGTGTGTATGTCTGTTTGTTTGTCCGTCTTTCACGGCAAAACAGAGCGACGGATTGACGTGATTAAATAAGTGGAGGTATTTGAAGGGATGGAGAGTGACATAGGCTACTTTTGTCTCTTTCTAACGCGAGCGAAGCCGCGGGCAAAAACTAGTTCAATAATAAATGTATAGTAATAAATAATTAATGCTCTAAATTGAATTAAACAACTTTTTTTTCAATATACATTTAAGTATAATTAAAATTCACACAAAACTTAATATTTGAGTTAACTATTTCCTTAAACGTTTTGAACTAGTATGTTATGCAGTTTTTTGCGTTATCTAATTATCAAATATAACATTTTGGAAATGTTACACATTTCAGACTTAAATCATTATAATTGTATTTTAGAGGTATTGGTTCTAAGATATTCGAGCGCAGTAATAATATCTAAGTCACTCACATTAATGTATGTTTTCATACAAATGTGCAATAATCCTTAGTTTTCCACATAACAGCAGTAGTTTTTTAAACATAATAAAATATAAAAATAATAAAAAAAAAAATATTATAGGACATTCTTACACAGATTGACTGAGGCCCACGGTAAGCTCAAGAAGGCTTGTGTTGTGGGTACTCAGACAACGATATATATAATATATAAATACGTAGAAAACATCCATGACTCAGGAACAAATATCTGTGCTCATCACACAAATAAATGCCCTTACCGGGATTCGAACCCGGGACCGCGGCATAGCAGGCAGGGTCACTACCGACTGCGCCAGACCGGTCGGTCGTATATAAAAAAAAATCAGTAGAGATGTTGTTTATTTTTACGCACTAGTGCAAGAAGTGGTTCATTATGTGTCAGGTCGAAACTTCGGAGGGCCATCTGTACTGAAAAACGTCGTACGATACACGTGCAAAAAGGAAATTCGAAACTCGTGTCGATTTAAAACACTCTCTGAGGTTGTCAAAATTAATCTTAAAGAATCTGAACAACAATAAAATAATCTGTGTCGGACCGTTTAGTTTTTTTGGCTAATTGTAACCAATCTTGAGTATCACACCTTTTTTTGCGCCATAACGAAAAAGGCCGTTTTTGGAAATTTTTGATTGACTCTAGCGTCTTTAAAAATAAAAATATCAAAAAAATCAAAACGTGTCGGACACATAAAAATAATAATAATCTGTGTTAAAAAAAATCATTGCTCTATCTTCAAAAACCAGGAAGGAAATAGTCGAGAGCGTTTGTATGGAGAATTGACTTCTCTTATTTTTTTAATTTGAATTCAATTTTAATTGCATGTTATGTGTTTTTGTTATTGTTGTCTTAAGTATTTTAAGTACCTTTATATAAGATTTTTCATACACAATGTAAATTGTTCATGAATAAATGACTATGACTATGAAATGAAATGAAATTATTTATTGCCGGAAATACATTCCATAGATTATTAGTAATATTAACATAATAAATTAACTAAATTAAATTTAAATTATTAAAACTAAAACTAAGACCAAATTAATCTAGTTGGACCCGCGGGTTCGGGTCACCCCGACCCCGATCCCACAGGCCTGTGGGAGGCCCTCCAGCGCTCGTGCAGCGGGCTGGCGTCCCACTCTCTGACCGCGGACAGAAGCGTGTGACTATATCTCCTGTATCGTCTTAGAACCCGCGAATCGCTCCTAACTTGGAACCGGCAAAGAGTTGACCCCACCGACCCAGATGAGCAGCCTTCTTATTAAAACTTGTGCTCTTTCGCTTTAGATATTCCAAGTATTCCAACAGAACATATGCGTTGTTCTGATATTGAGAGTTTCAAGCTTTTGCTTGAGATTTTATAGTAAAGTTAGTTGGTACGAAGTTTAAATTAAAACTATTTTAGAAAATAGGTCCTACAAATGTGATCATGCTAACAGCATAGAAGCTTATACATACTTACGTATCTTTTTTGAATTGTTAGCATAGGTACCGTTTTCTTAAATAATATAAAACAATTAATAAAATAACCTAACCACAAAATTACAATTTTGAAATAACCCCGACCGCGACATAGTAGACCGATTTTCATGAAACATGGCTAAGAACACTCCCGACTTACTCAGCTTTCAGAAAAAAATAATCCAAATCGGTTCATCTGTTCGGGAGCTACGATGCCACAAACAGACACACACACAGACAGACAGACACGTCAAACTTATAACACCCCGTCGTTTTTGCGTCGGGGGCTAAAAATACAGTAGCGATTTAATGCAATACTATTCCAACGTCAACAAGAACGTATTCTGGAAAAAAAGAGACGGGGATAGGAAATCGTGAGATTAACCGAAACAGGAGCGATTGTAAAGATTTTATGTTAATTATAATTATTAGCGGAATACAGCGACCACATTATTGGAATCACAGCGTTGTTTATTATTGAAACACCCACAAGGTTGTACGTATAAAATAGGGATGTTACGAATATTTGCATTCGCATATGCGAAAGATTCGCATTCTTTTAAACATTTGCATTGACATTCGCATTCGCTTCAAACGATGCGAATGTTTTGCGAATGCGAATATGTGCAAGTCGCAGCTTGTTCCTCGCCCGCGCCGGCCACTCCAATTGCTACTTGTCGACTGTCGACTCGCGCATGCGCAGATAGGTCAAATTCGTACGGCGTGAAGTTCGTACTCGGCATTTTGACCAATAGTAATTTTATTATATTTAAATTTTAAATTTTTTACCTAGCGGGTTGTTGGTGATTGCTTGGTTTTTTATGAAATTCAGCGATATTCGCATTCGCATTCGCACATTCGAATTCTGAATATTCGCATTCGCATTCGTAATGAATTCGCGAATGTGACACATGCGACATTCGTGACATCCCTAGTACAAAATACGATACACGCGCGAATAAGTATAATATATATATAATAATAGACAACCATTCTCCAAGAACACCCTTTATTGAACATAAACATATAAAATCCGTTCCCTTTAAACCAGCCACAAAGCACCCACCCGGGTAACCGTTTGCGCGAACCGGATTCTGAACCGGATCATACCGGTCTAAACCGGATTAGTCGGCAGGCGGGCGGTTAAGCCGATGTGTTTTTAGTTTAGTTTTCATATGGTATAGTTATATCGGTTATGTGTTCATTTTTCATGATTTAGCTGTGATATAAAGTTCGATTAGATGACGGGTGTATAATAGGAAAAAGTAAATGTATACATCGTTTATACGTACCTACTACTCCAATCAAGAGTGAACAGGCATCTTCTGGGCGAGCTCACTCCATCGTAGGCCACGTTTTTGCCTTTGGCTAATCTGTGGCCAAGAGTAAGCCCATTTATAATAATAAAAAAAAATATATGTTCCATAACATTGAACCCATATTCTACACTCAACTTCTACGATACCTACGGGAAGAAAGGGGGTAGTGATATTAATTGGTAAGTTTAAAATATCCGTGTAAATATACTTTTAAGATATTCAATTCAATTTAATTAAAAAAAAAAATATTTTAGGCAAATTGACCCAATGATATTGACATTACAAATTAAATTAAAGATTAACAATGCAATGTCACAATTTGGATTTCTTTCAAGCCCTTTTTGCCAAGAGTGGCACTGAAACTTAGTAGTTCATGTGTTCTGCCTACCCTTTTATGGGATACAGGCGTGATTATATGTTATGTTATGTTATTAAAGATTACTAAGTATAAATACATTACAATAAATATTTAAGCACAAAAATTAAAACTATCTATCTACTATGTCGCGGTCGGGGTTTTTTTTTTTCAAAATTTTAATTTTGTGGTTAAGGTTATTTTCTTTCCCCCCGAGGGTGCTCACCTTGCCGTGGTGGGGGGGCTGAGTAACCGTGGACTGGTCACCCACGGTGAAGCTAACAGGGCCGGCTTGTTTTGGGCGCTGGCTGGCCCGAGGTGGTCGCTCTAAGTGGGCTTGTAAAGCCCACTTAAGACGCGCCTGGGAGGACTGCGGTGGGAGGGAAGATCCGGCAGTATGGGAGGCATCCTAGCCCTCTGTGCTCTGTGCTGAGTCTGTGCCCTCCCACGGTAGCTGAGGTGGGATCGCAGCGGGAGAGGCGTGATGGTATAGCGGTGCGCCACTCTCCCTACCCCCTGCGACCTTGGCGGGGCCGCTCCTCTGTAGCGGCATTGGTGGGGCCGCAAGAGAAGAGGAGTGCCGGTATTACGGTGCTCCGTTCTCCCTTTCCCTTTCGGCCGACGTGGTTAGCGGTGGAACCAAAGACCATTTCCACCGCTAGGCGCCGGAACTCTTCTGGCGCCTATGACCTCAGGATGGCAGGCATGGGGACGCCTGCCATCCGTACAATTTGAGGGCCCGAGGTGACGGCCGTAACAAAGGCCCTGAAAAGGGCGAGGCAAACAAGGTGCCTCCGGAGGCGGAGATCCGCGATGCGGACCGGTGCTGGTGGTGCTGCAGTAGTTAAGCGTAAGCGTTCCTGCAGGCCACCGCTACAGCACAAAGGTGGAACATAGTGGGGTTTTAGTGGGTATACCTGGGCAGGGAGTCCCACATAACCGTCCCGGCCCCTCCCCGCGCCGGGCGGTATGCGTAAAGCATTTCCCCACTTATAATTAAAAAAAAAAGGTTTTAACACTTTCGCAACTAAGAACCGGCCTGGTGGGCACTCGTAAACTTTGCTTAGATGCCGGAGAACGTAAACGTAGATTGTGAATGTGTTTAAAAGTAATTAATTTTAGAATATTAAGATTTGTCTTAAAAACTGTAAAATATGAATAATTACAAATATCTGGGGCCAATCCATCATGTCATAAACAACTCGCAAAGACAAAGGAAGTAAAACCCAAGACAAGTCCCTATTAACTAACTACATAAATAACACCACAAAAGGCCCAGACAATGGGGGGGTTAAGTGATTATCAACCTTATGCTGAGGGGAATAAGGAGTGCTGCAAATGACTGGTTTGGAGAAATATGGCCGCTTTAGAGGGTAAGGAGGGAGAAAATTTGGAGAAGGTAATTAATTTTTTTTTTTTTTTCAAAATGAAAATTATTTATTGGACAAAAATAACACCACAGTAATTAATCCATATCCATACTAATATTATAAATGGGAAAGTGTGTGTGTCTGTTTGTTTGTCCGTCTTTCACGGCAAAACAGAGTGACGAATTGACGTGATTTTTTAAGTGGAGATAGTTGAAGGGATGGAGAGTGACATAGGCTACTTTGTGTCTCTTTCTAACCCCCCCACTTTCCCAACATGGGGGGTGGAAGTTTGTATGGAGCATTCTGTAAGTTTCGAGTTTGACGCGAGCGAAACCGCGGGCGAAAGCTAGTAATTATATAAATAAATAATTTGGGTCATTCTTACACAGATTGACTGAGTCCCACGGTAAGCTCAAGGAGGCCTGTGTTGTGGGTAGACAATGCATACATACATACAATCACGCCTGTATCCCATAAAGGGGTAGGCAGAACACATGAAACTACTGAAGCTTCAATAAGGGGTTGAAAGAAAACGAAACTGTGACATTGCAGTGACAGGTTGCCAGCCTCTCGCCTACGCCACAATTTAACCCATATCCCATAGTCGCCTTCTACGACACCCACGGGAAGAAAGGGGGTGGTGGTTATATCTTTATTCTTTTTATTTCTTTTTTCTTTTTATATTCTTTTTTTTTACTTTTGGTAGACAATGATATATAACATTAATGTAGAAATAAATATAGGTATATAAAACATCCATGACTTATGAAGAAATAATTATGTGCTCATCACACAAATAAAATGCCCATACCGGGATTTGAACCCAGAACCAAGGCTTAGCCACTGTCCGCTACGCCAGACCGGTCGACAATATTAACTGGAGAATTAATTTATATAATTATGTTTTCATAAATGTACCAAATTAATCTAACAATAATTTTATGAAATGTGTGTCGCAATCAAAACATTTAAAACGATGAAATGATGAACCTCTGCCATTTTGTCATTTATGTCCTGAAATATGCAAGATGGCGGTTACTAGAAGTGACAATTTCATCATCGTCCCAATCTATCACCTATCCGGAAGAGATCCCACTTAAAATCTAACTAACTAACTATTTTGGCTCAGTAATCCAAAGTGAATCTTAGCCTCCGAAACGAGAGATCGCCACCTGACCCGATCCTGCGCAGCCTCTTGCCAGTCACTTGAAGCCGACGCAGATCCGCCATCACACTGTCTTTCCAGCGATACCTGGGTCGACCCGCCGGACGGCCACTAGCCGATCGACCCAAGAACGCTCTCTTGACAGCCCGATCGTTTCCCATTCTAAGTGACCGAACCAGCGAAGTCTGTGGGCTTTCGTTTCGCCGATGATATTGGGCTCGGCCACTAACTCCTTGATCTCGGCATTTAAAATCCCACTCAACTTAAAATATATTAATAAAATCAAAATCATGATCAAAATACTTTATAATCATGCGATAGGTGGTATACTTAATCCATGGTGAATCCTCTAAAAAGCATACTTCAGAATACCTCATCCAACTTTCAGACATGCAGCGCTCAAGGCGAGTAATTGCTCGTTTCCCCCTAATTGTGGATCGCGACCACCATAAATCGGTACACAGATATTTGGCGCCTCCGAAATTTTACAATTTACAGGTTTTACAGTGTCACCGAAAGGGAAATGGCTGGGATATTCCAAGATTCCGTCCGACCAGAATGCATACAGGCATAAGAACGACCAACCATACTTTGCATATAATAGTGCCTTTTGAGGTCATAATCATGTCCCAACACAAGCATTTTTATGCTTAAGGGGCGACTCCATCCCTAATATCATTATGTATCCCCTATTTACTGAAATAAAGAATTTTTGTATTTGTATTTTGTATAATGACAACTTTTATTATGGGACTAATACTGATATCGCGAAAAAAATTGGCTGTTCCATACGTTCCGACTTACGTGATGCCACTCATTTCTATGGAACAGGTAGGGTTGCAAAGAACGGTTTTTTTTCTGGCTTGAAAAAAAAAACATGAAAAAACCGTAAAAAAACAGTTTTTTTTTTCTGGAGTATAAATAAATAAATAAATATTAAAGGACATTCTTACACAGATTGAATGAGGCCCACGGTAAGCTCAAGAAGGCTTGTGTTGTGGGTACTCAGACAACGATATATATAATATGTAAATACTTATATACATAGAAAACATCCATGACTAAGGAACAAATATCTGTGCTCATCACACAAATAAATGCCCTTACCGGGATTCGAACCCGGGACCGCGGCGCAGCAGGCAGGGTCACTACCGACTGCGCCAGACCGGTCGTCAAAAATATTTTTTTTTCTAAAGGTCGGAATATCAAACTTAGCAGAACAATTAATACTTTTATACGGTTTTTTAGACTTTATGTTAACTATTAAACAAATTTAATTTAATAACTTTAATTTCTGATTTTATAAAACTAACACTTACACAATCTGTAATTAGTAACTAGTTATCGCTATTTACTGTTGGTAATACCTTACCACGCTCCGTGCTGCATCGTGGATTCCCTAATAAATGTTTGTATACTGAATGTTTATTGAATTAAAATGTACGTTATTATTATTGAAACGTTACAAATCACGAAACCGTTATTGTTGTATTATTTTTTCGTCTGAAAAAAAAAACACATTTGGCAAAAGCTGAGTTAGTCGGGAGTGTTCTTAGATATGGGTTTTATGAAAATCGAAAAATTTTCAAAATTTTAATTTTGTGGTTAGGTTATTCATCATACTCTCTAAAAAACTTAGAAAAGCATTTAAAGGCAATAGAAACAAAAGCCAGTGTGTTCATTACTCGTACTCCTAGTTACGCACTAACACGCCGAGGCGAGCGTGTATCGTAAATTACAGTTACGGCTCATTCGGCGGGGGCGTCGGCCAAATTTACGGGTTGCCGGCCGCACGATACGTCATTCCGTGGAAACATACGGAAAGCGATTTAGGAAAATAACGCTGCGTTTATTTAACATACAATATATTTATAATTGACAACACAACATGATTTCTCAGTGTGTTCTTTAAAACACTACAGTAAATCTAAGTATGAAAACATAAGAAATTAGTCTAATAATATTCAGAAATTATGAAATTCACGGCACTACTAAAAAAGTGATAAAAATTGAGCACTTTCATTGTTTACACTTGAATAATTTAGCCCGTGACCAGATTATTTTATAGAAACTGTGTCAGAAATTTTACATTGTAAGTAGATACGATATCATTACAGTTCATTCCGTTGGGGTGTCGGCCAAAGTCGGCGCAACGATTTTGATAGCCTTGAGCATGTCAACCAAATGCGAAGTGTCAATGGAATTCACAAGTTGGAATGGAGAAAAAATATGTTATTTTCAAATAAATACAAATCGAGACTCTAAAATATAAAAAATCGCAACAACCAAATAAGCAGGAGAGTTATAAAAACTATCAAACAGTCCGCAACATCGCCCCGTGAAGAAAGAAGAGCACTCAGTTCTCAGATATGTCCACACTTAACATAGTTAAATCTACTTGATAGTTAAGTTATCAATGAAACTTTCCATTTATGTAATGAAATTATTTAAGCAAAATTTTTATCGAGTTAAGTGAGTCATTTAACTTGCGAAGCAACGAATGCGCATCGCAACATCGGTTAAATTGGCAACTGTCATAAATTGACAAGTTTCACGAAGAAGTGGAGCTTTTCCAAGCGATTTTAGCAAAAGTACAAATCGAGGTTCTAAAATACGAAAAATCGCACATTGGAAGTCCTTTCGAAGACGAGTGTTATAAAAGCCAAAACCGTCAAACAGCCCGCGACACCGCCACGTGTGTTTCGCCGTAACAGAACGACACAAGCGGATTCATCGCCGATCCCAATACCGCTGCGTTGATGATTTTCACGGGCCGTGTTGCACTAACGTCAGTTTAGCCCAAAGCAAAGGCTGGTTTTGTACGGTCGATCTCAAACAGCTAAATCTAAATGACTAGTGTAATATTAAGTCTTTATTGCTATTAGTTTAGTGACAAACACTTATCTTCAAATGGCCGAAGGCCAATCTGCATAGGACCTATAGGAGGCTTCGTCGGTATCGCTTTAAAGTGATGATAAAACGAAAAAAATATTGTAAGCATTTTGAGTTCTTGACCGTTTGCGATGTAGATTAATTGCGATATAGGTGAAGTATTACACTAAATAGTTATTTTGCGTAGACCATCTGCGAATAGCCCGTTTTGTGATTAGAGCGTGGAAAAAAGATGTACCTAGTAACTAAGATGCCTATTGAAATGGGATTTGTATGAAATTGATGTTGACGCCCGCGCGGTCAAACAGTCCGCAACACCGCCACGTGTGTTTCACCGTAACAAAACGATACATAAGCGGATTCATCGCCGTTCCCAATACCGCTGCGTTGATGATTTTCACCTGTACGGGCCGTGTAACGCTAACGTCAGTTTAGCCCAAAGCAAAGGCTGGTTTTGTGCGGTCGCTCTTAAATGATCTAGAATGCAAAATGACTAGTGTAGTCTATAGCGCTATTAGTTTACAAACCAAATGTTCTAAAACGCAAACACACTAATGACAAACACTTATCTTCAAATGGCCGAAGGCCAATCTGCATAGGACCTATAAGAGCCGCAGGGTTTCGTCAGTATCGCTTTAAAGTGAACATAAAACGGAAAAATATTGTAAGCATTTTGAGTTCTTGACCGTTTGCGATGTAGATTAATTGCGATATAGGTGAAGTATTAGACTAAATAGTCATTTTGCGTAGACCATCTGCGAATAGCTTGTTTTGTGATTAGAGCGTGGAAAGAAGATGTACCTAGTAACTAAGATGCCTATTGAAATGGGTATGTTTTAGTGTCACGCGGACCTACCGCACGGATTTGTATGAAATTGATGTCGTCGTCCGCGCGGTCGAACAGTCCGCAACACCGCCCCGTGTGTTTCGCCGTAACAGAACGACACATAAGCGGATTCATCGCCGTTCCCAATACCGCTGCGTTGATGATTTTAACCTGCACGGGCCGTGTTACGCTAGCGTCAGTTTAGCCCAAAGCGTAGGCTGGTTTGATGACTATGTGATCAGAAACAGGGCGATAAGAGAAAGTGAAAAGAAAATGTGAACATTTTTTTTTGCCATTTTTTAGGATTCCGTAGTCAACTAGGAACCCTTATAGTTTCGCCATGTCTGTCTGTCCGTCCGTCCGTCCGCGGATAATCTCAGTAACCGTTAGCACTAGAAAGCTGAAATTTAGTACCAATATGTATGTCAATCACGCCAACAAAGTGCAAAAATAAAAAATGGAAAAAAATATTTTATTAGGGCACCCCCCCTGTAAAGTGGGGGTTGATATTTTTTTTCATTCCAACCCCAACGTGTGATATATTGTTGGATAGGTATTTAAAAATGAATAAGGGTTTACTAAGATAGTTTTTTGATAATATTAATATTTTCGGAAATAATCGCTCCTAAAGGAAAAAAAAGTGCGTCCCCCCCTCTAACTTTTGAACCATATGTTTAAAAAATATGAAAAAAATCACAAAAGTAGAACTTTATAAAGACTTTCTAGGAAAATTGTTTTGAACTTGATAGGTTCAGTAGTTTTTGAGAAAAATACGGAAAACTACGGAACCCTACACTGAGCGTCGCCCGACACGCTTTTGGCCGGTTTTTTATTTTGATTTTTTTTAGGGAATTTTAGGCCATATGTCTACTCAGAATCACAAGTACTTTCAATCTCGCTGGGAGACAAAAATTGTCCCAGAATTTCCATACATTTTTGTTACTTTTCTCTTTTGTTACCCCGCATGTACGGAGAATGGTAACAAAATAAAAAAAAATCGTATAGGATAATTTTTTTAACTAATAGGATTGATAAAGCTAGCGATTCTGAGTAGAAATAGCATATTTTTTTTCAAAAATATCACATTTCATAAAAGTGGCGAAAAAAAGAAACGCTCATGTACGACGAGGTTGGTCATATTTGTGAGTGTGCACGGAAAAACGTCCCACTTTGTCGATTGCTATAAAGCCGCTTTGTCAGTTTATTCATATAAAGATACAAGTAAATCTCGCCTCAATGGTAACCGACAAAGTGGGACGTTTTACTAAACACACTCACATTTATTTATTTTCCAGCTTTTTTCTGCAGCTTCGCTCGCCTTAAATTCGAAAATTAAGGAATGCCCATACCCCCCCCCCATTTTAGAGAAGTAGGGAGTTAAAAAGAGATTAAAAGTAGCCTATGTCACTCTCCATCCCTTCAACTATGTATGTCCACTTAAAAATCAATTCGTTGCTCCGTTTTGCCGTGAAAGAAGGACAAATTGGACAGTGTTATGGAATAAGCGATCAAGCGACGGTTAGTTGAAATCGAGAAAATGAGCTAGAAAGATTTGAAATTTGAATCAGTTGTTGTAAGTTCATTTATAAAGCAAAAAAGTTAATTTTGACATTGAACCTATAAAAGTGTTCATAATTTAAATTGATAAAAAAATAACACCATACCTATTCAAGTTTCGAAGTTATTAACGTTTTTCCGCTTGATTCTTTATTGAACTAATACTGCGATGAGGTTAATTTATTTCGCCGTAGCGTACTATGAGACATATTTTGTCGCTTGATTCTTTAATGCAAATTTTTAGAGGTAAAGTGAATACTGGAATAAAATAAAATTCCATATATTTGAGTAAATAGTGCTATTGTAAATAAATTAACAACAATGTTTTCCTCCACAATGATTAGGACTAATCCGTCTAACAATTTAGTTTTGTTCTGCAATCAACTTTTTTTAATAAATGTCTTAAAAATCAGCATATATGGCAAAATTGGCATTGTAACTAATAATAATTCATTAGTACTAGCCAGGATTACACACATAAGATATTATGATATAACAAAACCTCTTTATACTTAGTTCTCATTAAGCGAAATATCCTGCAATTTCAAATATGTAACAACGAATTAAACGACACCAATAGGGCGGTTAAATCGATATTGCGTTTATAAATCATCAAAACTTTAAACCAAAACGAATTAATAACATCTTTATGGCGTTTAACTCGATTTTGCGATTAAGAATAAACGCTTATTATAATTTGTAAAAGTAAATTTGGCGTTCAATTCGTTTTTACGTAACGACTTAGTACACAGGGCCATACAAATTTTAACGTGTCGCTTGATTCTACCCCTTAAAATAAGGCTGTAAGCATGATTTTTCAACAATGAAATAGTCAATACTATAGATTATCACATTTATATCCGAACTGCATTCATAACTTTTTTTTTCGGATTTTGGCGCTTAGTTCGCTATTCCATAACACCGTCCAATTAACAGACACACGCTTTCCTATAATATTACACTGAGAGAAATTT
The DNA here is from genome assembly GCF_023078275.1 of Leguminivora glycinivorella. Lineage (NCBI taxonomy): Eukaryota > Metazoa > Arthropoda > Insecta > Lepidoptera > Tortricidae > Leguminivora > Leguminivora glycinivorella. The sequence goes on from NC_062990.1 coordinate 14,308,523, forward strand.
GCATTGTGAATTTAACAAGTTCGACTTGTTGCGGTTTATCCGTTTGAATCAGCCAAACGTATGTTTAAAACAATATGTGTCAGGTTGTTTTTATAAAATCGACTTGTTGATTCAAATATATTGCCGATTCAAATGACAAGTAGCTTGTTGTTTGAACCAAAGAGCACGTAGGCGCTATTTTAGGCAAAAAACTTTTTTTTTTTATGGGATAGGAGGCAAACGAGCAGACAGGTCGCCTGATGGTAAGCGATCACCGCCGCCCATGGACACCCGAAACACCAGAGGTGTTGGAGGTGCGTTGTTGAACGAACATGAAAACTGGTTGTATTTTCTCTCAGTGTAGTAGGTACGAATATGTAATAAATCTTAAAGTAAGTTTTTTAAACTTAGCATCCTTTTTACCTATGCCAAGTGAATATAGATAATTTAATAAATTAAAATTTACTTGTCACGTAAAAATACTGCAAATAAGTAAAATATACAAGCCCAAAAACATCCAGCTTAACTCATATTTAAAAACGGAACGCGGTTTTTAAAAGTCGTTAAAAACTGTTTGAAATTCGAAACTCTGGATTCGAATTACAAATCGCCGCCACAAAGGCTGGCTGAAATTAAAACTGTAAGTATTTTTTTAAAGTTTTTTTTTAAGGGTTCCGTTGATGGGAAAATAATTGGCCAGTTTAGTTTAGAGGTACTGGCTCTTAGGGATATTGCAATACAATTATAAATATACGAGTTTTGCCCGCAGCTTCGCTCGCGTTAAATTACACAATTGCGCAATGTTCCATACAAACTTCCACCCCCATTTTAGGGAAGTGGGGGTTAGGAAGAGGCAAAAGTTGCCTATGTCACATCTCCATCCCTTCCACTATCTCCACTTAAAAAAATCACGTCAATTTGTCGCTCCGTTTTGCCGTGAAAACGGAGAAACAAACAGACACACAAGCTTTCCCATTTATAATATTATAAGTACATGTGGTGTGTAGTGGAGACATTTTTTTTTATAAATGGGCTTACTCATGGCCACAGATATAACTATTATAACACAATCTTACACAGATTGATCCACGCTCAGCTCAAGAAGGCTTGTGTTGTTAGTAAAAAAAATAAATGACTTTACCGAGATTTACCCTGCCTGCTAAGCCACGGTCCTGGGTTCGAATCCCGGTAAGGGCATTTATTTGTGTGATGAGCACAGATATTTGTTCCTGTCATGGATGTTTTCTATATATATAAGTATTTATTTATCTATTTAAGTATGTATATCGTCGCTTAGCACCCATAGTACTAGCTATGCTTAGTTTGGGGCTAAGTTGATCTTCTGTGTAAGGTGTCCCCAATATTTTTTTTTTGAACCCCGGACCGTCGACCAGGATCTAAATCGCAGTTGTTAGTTCATTGAGCATACATTTGACGTTGTGTGCGTGCGTGATGACACGGCTCACTGATCGCTTATTTACGTTCAATTTGAGCTCTTTCCAACGATACCCCACATGACCTAGTAACTTGAAATTTACAGTTTTCCCCCCTTTCATTTTGGCCATTTTCTACAATTAAAATTAATATATTTAAAAAAATTATACTTTCTATTTGTAGAGGTTTACAATGTTCACGGCTATTCAATCAATCAATCAATCGCGTTTGATCTGTGTGGACTTCAAAAAACCATTTTGTAGATAATAAAACACTCGAATTCTCCCTTTTTAACCCCCGACGCAAAAACGACGGGGTGTTATAAGTTTGACGTGTATGTCTGTCTGTCTGTTTGTGTGTCGATCTGTCTGTGGCATTGTAGCTCCCGAACGCATAAACCGATTTAGATTTGTTCTTAGCCATGTTTCGTAAAATTCAGTCTACTATGTCGCGGTTAGGGATTTTTTTCAAAATTTTTATTATATGGTTAGGTTATTATGACATTACGATGAATTTTCCTACTTTCCGCTGAACCCTAAATTATTCAAAAAATGGAATTTTAAATGAAGGCAGCCTTACACCTGTGTAAGAGTAGTGAAATAAAGTTTTTCGTTTGACTTGCAAATTATTTCTGCTGCTAAAATACTTGGGAGTATGAATATATACTGTAAATAAGAACAAAGAAAACTATATGCATCCTTTTCTGTAGGGTGCTGGAGAAAAGGATACCTATAGTTTTTTTAGTTCTTATTTACTGACAGACTTGTTTTACAGAGTATAGTTGCACAAGAAAGAGGAATAAGTATTTTTTCCCCTCACTAGCTCGGAAACACGTGTTTTGTCCTTTAATACCAGCGGGTAAAAACGCATTTTATTCACTAGTGGGTAAAGTACTTTGCTCCCTTTTATCACAGAATATATAATAGCACAAGTACAGAAGGCCCACTGCTTTGATGTTCACGAAATGCCGCCTTTTAAATGCCTACAAAATTCTAACAAAGAAACGAGCCGCACGTGCGCAGCGTCGGAGGATAGGGTTGCCTATGCTTTAAAACGCGGTGTCCTGCCGTTTCGCCAAAAAACGTTTCGTCAAATTTCATTTCCCAATAATCATTTCGCAATAGTTTCATTTCCCAAAGTATTGTTTGGCAAAGGTATGTTTCGCAATGATTTTGTTTGGTCAAATTATCATTTGGCACAATTTTACTTAGTCAAATTTTATTTAGTCAAAACTTTATTTCGCAAACGTTTTTAATGGCAAAACTTTTATCCCAAAAACATGTTTGGTCAAAATTTCACATCGCAAATTTAGAAAATATTTAGGCATTTGCATTTTCGTTTCTACGGGATTAATTTAATTTACCGAAGATTTTTTTGCCAAATTTAACTTAGAATTGTCAAATGATAATTTCAGTTTTATTCCCAAGGCTTCAGTTGGACACGAAAAGTTTGCTCAACTTTATTTTTGTCAAATTGATATTACTGGACAAAATTATTTTGTCAACTATTTTCTTGTCAAAAAATGTTTCTACAAATTACACCATGCAAAACCACGTTTGACAATAAATATTACAAGGCATAAATGTAATGTAATAATTTTATTAGTATTGTAACAGAAAACTCGTGTGTGACAGGGCCAGTTTAGGTGCGACGACGAGCGAAGCGAGGAGGAGCGTGTTAGGTGGACAGTGAGCAAATGGTGTTTTAAAGTAGGTAATTAAAAATTAATAGAACATAATGGTCTTGAAAACATAAGGTTCCTTATTAATAGAATGTATCCGGACATGTAAGTGAAATTGTCATCCTTGACATTTGCAGCAGGAGGAAAAAAAGTACGACATACACATATTTATTTCACACAAATCTTGGACACATAGTATAAAATCAACAAACAAATTTCCAGTGCACCATTTAATTACAATATATTGGGAAATGGAAATTTTGCCTAACAATACCTTTGACTAAATAATATTTGGTAAAATGAAATTTGACCAAGTAAATATTTTGGGAAACAAATACTTGCCAAAAAAAGTTTTGCTAAATGTCAATTTGCGATAAGTTGTTTTGCCAAACGTTTTATTTGGGAAATGATAATTTGGGAATAATAGTTTGGGATGTGAAACTTTGGGAAACGTTTTTTGGCGAATCGTCAGTAAACCAAAACGCATTAATTCTCAGATAAATAGTTATACTATATTATTATATTCAAGTCTTGGGTACTTTCTAGGTATATATATACAGTATTTATATATTTTTGTTACAGCCTTCAGCATCACAAGCCTTATTGAACTTTTGCGTTGGACTTAATCAATAAGATCACTGTAAGATTGTCCTATTTTATGCATGATGTCTATTTAACTAAGCATTATTAGCTATTCCACACGTGGATATCGCATATGAACCTCGAAAAAAACTCGCTACGTAATGTAACAATAGAAAGTGCGAACGTGCGTTCCGTGAGAACGCGCGCCACCCCTGATTAGGCCGCGAACTCGCCGCCAGCATGTACTTGTAGCGCGGCGATAGAATCGCGGAGTGAGCCGCCCCTGCTTTTATAACAAATAACTATTGTTTTACAAGAGGGCAAAGTTGTTGTTTAACCGCACGTGCTAATATTGAAGCCCGAGCAATCGAAAGACTCCTATATTGAACTGCGAGCGTAGCGAGTGGTTCAATATTGGAATCTTGAGCGTTGCGATGGTTTCAAGGCACGAAGGTTCAACAAACTTTTCACCACACCAAGATGAATAAAACACTGACTTTAAAACATCAAACTAAATTAAATCTATCAATTTGTTCAATATTTATAATTCAAAATCCTCATTTATAGGTAACTTCTACCAGCCAGTTCAAGATATCAAGTTAAAATTTATATGAAATTACTTTGCACTCTTGTGGATAAAATGCAATTGTTCTATCTGTTTTCGAATAGCAAAGTAAGCCTTTGTCAGTTCTGTTGGTGTGGTGGAAAATAATTATCTATCTACAATGCACTGAGGAAAATCTTTGAAGATCGTGTCGACCTTCTTCCAACTTTTCAAAAGTCCCACCCTCTAACAAAACCCAATTAAATTGATTGACACAACCAATTTCCCGTCCAAAACGTATTTCATTATAAACTTCTACATGAATCCTTTTAAAACGCATCTAAAAGCCACTAGAAACTCTATTCTACATTCACAAATTGGACGCCGCAGTAGTTATTTTGACAAAGTCCTAAACCTGTCACGTATCTGTGAAAAAGGGACCTTGTCCTACAAAGTTCAGAGAGGATTTTACACTAAAGATTACTCTTAAAGTAGATCTTAAGGGTGTAAGCGGTAGAAATGTAACCTGTCCTGACAAAACGAGACAGTTTAAGGGACGAGAAGAGGTATTTTAGAATTATTTGAGAAATTCTCGCGGGAAAGGAGAATCCAATTTTACATAATGGCTATTAAATCTCGTTCATTTGAATATGTCTGCTTTAGGTCTGTGAGATAAGTCAAATGAATTTTAACGAGAAAGAATATGATTCTACTACTGTTACGGTACATACTCGTGTCGATTTCAAACGCTCACTTTGGTCCACTAGATCAAGCAATTGAGCATGTCAAATGAACTCAGTAAAATCCACTGAGTTCTCCGTCTTTAATCGCAGCTTGCAGCTTTCGGACGTCATTTTTTGTAAGTTAAAGTCAACAAAAGCATTAATAACCTAATCACAAAATTAAAATTTTGAAAAAACCCCCGACTGTACATAGTGGACCGATTTTCATGAAACATGGCTAAGAACACTCCCGACTAACTCAGCTTTCAGACAAAAAAACTAAATCTAAATCGGTTCACCCGTTCGGGAGTTACGATGCCACAGATAGACAAACACAGACAGACAAACAAACAGACAGACAGACACGTCAAACTTACAACACCCCGTCGTTTTTGTGTCGGGGGTTAAAAATACCTCGTTACGTGATATTCAATTGAAACAACACAAAAATTATGAACACTCAAGGGCCTGAGACATACTAGTATTTTAAAATCAAAGGCAAGTAACAAACTTCAGTACAAAATCTGACACGCTCGGCCATACAAATAGATGAACTTGTTTCTTCTATCCAAATCTATACAAAATCCATTTGCATTTAAATCTTTTAGTGGTTGTACATTTTTAAATTTGTCACACTGAGAGAAATTTGCATTGTGAATTTAACAAGTTCGACTTGTTGCGGTTTATCCGTTTGAATCAGCCAAACGTATGTTTAAAACAATATGTGTCAGGTTGTTTTTATAAAATCGACTTGTTGATTCAAATATATTGCCGATTCAAATGACAAGTAGCTTGTTGTTTGAACCAAAGAGCACGTAGGCGCTATTTTAACCAAAAAACTTGTTGAACGAACATGAATACTGGTTGTATTTTCTCTCAGTGCATTCATCGTTAATTCGCTTCTACTCATTTCCTCAAAGGTTGACTGGAAGCGATCCCATTAAGGGATAAGTCAGCCTACATTGTATATTACTGACTCTGTAACTGTGTCTCTTTTGTTTCCTTCATATACAATGAAGCTTATACATACATACATACAAATCTAATTCTGTGCTTCGGTCGTGATTTAGGTTATCGCCACTCGTTTCGCATTTCCTCTTTGCCGCATTTGTATCGTAATGTAAGTACTACTATTTCGCTATTTCTGGTCCCATACTAAAACTCTTAAATTATTGCCGATGGCTAAATAAACACCCTGTATAACTATGGAATTCCTCAGGCTCCTGCTGTTAATTAAACTGTAAAAAGCAGATGTATTAGCCCCCCCACCCCTGCTCCCCATTTTAAAGAAACCGCCGAATAAATCAGCGTCCTAATATATTCGGCATTGGACGGCAATAAATTGAGCTAAATTATCACTCCTAGGATAAGCGCTGTAGGCCGGATGAGGGCTAAAACGGGGTAAAAGATTTTTTATAAACGAAAATTATACCCTCGTCTACTTTTGGCAACCTTACTCAAGAGCAGGAACACATGAATAAATAAATAAATAAATATTATAGGACATTCTTACACAGATTGAAGCTAGGAACATACTACGCGGACGTCCGTCGTCGATCGACCGCGGACGGGGATCTGGACAATTAATATACACTTAACCGTGCAAACTATCGGTCGACGGACGTGGACGTGGCCTTGAGCGCATGGACGTCCGATCGAAATCTGGCTCGCTGGATGTTTTGTTCCGTGCACACTAATCGGTCGCGGTCGCGGTCGATTTACGACGGACGTCCGCGTAGTATGTTCCTAATAGCTTTACTGAGGCCACGGTAAGCTCAAGAAGGCTTGTGTTGTGCGTACTCAGACAACGATATAATATAATATATAAATAGGTACTTATATAAGTTATATACATAGAAAACATCCATGACTCAGGAACAAATATCTGTGCTCTTCACACAAATAAATGCCCTTACCGGGATTCGAACCCGGGACCGCGGCGTAGCAGGCAGGGTCACTACCGACTGCGCCAGACCGGTCGTCAGTAGAATAGGTACAATACTAAGTAGGTACTTTATAATAAGTAGGTAGGTATAAGCTACCTTCTGAGGTGTTTCCCTTGCGCTATGCCATGAGGTATTTCAAGAAGCAGATATGTAGGGTTCTCAAAGGTCAGCAACGCATAAGTGGCTCTCCTGATGTTGCTTATGTCCATAGATACGACCGGCTTGTGATCCAGTAGTATTCGTACATCTGATAATAGAACAAGCACGACGAAGACTGTGAGGCATTTGTGTTGTATGGTGTTGGACATTTGCAGTTTGTTTTTGTCATTTTTTGTGTAGATTAATTGATGAATAGTATTTTTAACAAAGTAAGAGTTTGAATATTGTATAACTAGCTTTATTAATAGTGTGTGAACCTGCCTTAAAATCTATATTATTTATGGTCATGGTTCTTTAATATTTCTTGTACGCATGTAGCTTTTGCACATTGTAATTTTTCCTCAGTCACCCGTTGACCACGAATGCTGTAAAGTGTTAGAAACGTCGGGATGAATTGTAAATTCATTATACGCGATTTAATCCGTTTCCATAGTTTTATTTCATGAGTAACTATCGCGGTAACCGAAGACAATGTCATTTAAGAGCATTTCTTTTTTTTTTGCCACTTTTATGAAGTGTGATATTTTTTTAAAAAATATGCTATTTCTACTCAGAATTACTAGCCTTTTCAATCCTAGTAGTAAAAAAAATTGTCCCATACGATTTTTTCTTCTTTTGTTACCATTTTCCGTACATGTTGTATAGGGTAACAAAAGAGGAAAGTAAAAAAAATGTATGGAAATTCTGGGACACTTTTTGTCTCCCAATGAGATTGAAAGTACTCCTGATTCTGAGTACAATTGACCTAAAATTTCCTAAAACAATAAAAAAAAATGTTTGTCAAAAAAAAAGAAATGCTCTTAAAATTTACTACGTTCCAGGTTTTATTGTTCGCCAATGTCGATGGGCGTAATTCTTTGCGATAAGCCGGGATTTAATCGTTAATTTGGACTTATAGGTGATTATATGGTTTTGTTAGCAGCTCCAGACCATGGGCTCAATATGGATCCGGCCGTTTGCCAGGCCAGCTTCACACTTTAGCACAATTATATTTATGTGAGTACTAATAACCTAACCACAAAATTAAAATTTTGAAAAACCCCCGACCGCGACATAGTGGACCCATTTTCATGAAACATGGCTAAGAACACTCCCGACTAACTCAGCTTTCAGAAAAAAAAAAAACTAAATCAAAATTGGTTTATCCGTTTGGGAGCTACGATGCCACAGACAGACACACACACAGACAGACAGACAAACAGACAGAAAGACAGACAGGCAGACAGACAGGCAGACGGACAGACAGACAGACACGTCAAACTTATAATACCCCTTCGTTTTTGCGTCGGGGGTTAAAAAGTGACTGAATAAGTAAACAAAGAATGTCATCATCATCCTCCTCCTTGCGTTATCCCGGTCCCATTTGCCACGGCTCATGGGAGCCTGGGGTCCGCTTTGACAACTAATCCCAAGATTTGGCGTAGGCACTAGTTTTTACGAAAGCGACTGCCATCTGACCTTCCAACCCGAAGGGTAAAATAGACCTTATTGGAATTAGTCCGGTTTCCTCACGATGTTTTCCTTCACCGAAAAGCGACTGGCAAATATCAAATGACATTTCGCGTAGAAATTTAATTATAAGTACAAATGACATACTTCTTTATTAACACGCTTTTATTAGGTCGTCGTGTATGTAACTATGTATGTAATGGAATCTAAGGAAGCTAATTTAACCATCTTCCAGGAGTCGTAGCGTAATGAAAATTGGCAGCTATATGTAGTTCCGATGACAATACAATAATATGGTACTGTTGAGCTGATCTGATGATGGAGTCGGAAGATATGAACTGGAACTACATGATGGAACATCGTATCATAGCCGTTTTTGGGTTTCTTAGAAAAAGTCTTGTAATGAACTTTGACTACAATTAGGTTTCAAGGTCTGATGATGAAGCCGAAAGATATGAACTGGAACTACATGATGGAACATCGTATCATAGCTGTTTTTGGGTTTCTTAGAAAAGTCTTGTAATGAACTTTGACTACGATTAGGTTTCAAGGTCTGATGATGGAGCCGGAAGATATGAACAGGAACTACATGATGGAACATCGTATCATAGCTGTTTTTGGGCTTCTTAGGAAAGTCTTGTAATGAACTTTGACTACAATTAGGTTTCAAGGTCTGATGATGGAGCCGGAAGATATGAGCTGGAACTACATGATGGAACATCGTATCATAGCTGTTTTTGGGCTTCTTAGAAAAGTCTTGTAATGAACTTTGACTACGATTAGGTTCCAAGGTCTGATGATGGAGCCGGAAGATATGAACTGGAACTACATGATGGAACATCGTATCATAGCTGTTTTTGGGCTAAAGTCTTGTAATGAATTATGACTACGATACGGCTCGAGGGGGGAAGCATGAAAGAAAGATCAACGTAGTATTTAAAATAAGTTGGGTTAGCGTTTTCTTGTGACCTTTGAGAGCAAACAAAGGGGGGCTCGGGGGGCGAAGCCCCCCGCATAAAAGAAAGATCAAAGTTGTATTTAAAATAAGTTGGGTTAAGGTTTTCTTGTGATCCTTAAGAGCAAAGAAAGGGGGCTCGGGGGCGAAGCCCCCGCATGAAAGAAAGATCAACGTAGTATTTAGAATAAGTTGGGTTAGCGTTTTCTTGTGACCTTTAAGAGCAAACAAAGGGGGGCTCGGGGGCGAAGCCCCCCGCATGAAAGAAAAATCAACGTAGTATTTAAGATAAGTTAGGTTAGCGTTTTCTTGTGACCTTTAAGAGCAAACAAAGGGGGGCTCGGGGGGCGAAGCCCCCCGCATAAAAGAAAGATTAACGTAGTATTTAAAATAAGTTGGGTTAGCGTTTTCTTGTGACCTTCCAGAGCAAACAAAGGGAGGCTCGGGGGGCGAAGCCCCCCGCATGAAAGATAGATCAACGTAGTATTGAAGATAAGTTGGGTTAGCGTTTTCTTGTGACCTTTAAGAGCAAACAAAGGGGGGCTCGGGGGGCAAAGCCCCCCACATAAAAGAAAGATCAAAGTTGTATTTAAAATAAGTTGGGTTAAGGTTTTCTTGTGATCCTTAAGAGTAAAGAAAAGGGGGGCTCGGGGGCGAAGCCCCCGCATGAAAGAAAGATCAACGTAGTTTTTAGAATAAGTTGGGTTAGCGTTTTCTTGTGACCTTTAAGAGCAAACAAAGGGGGGCTCGGGGGGCGAAGCCCCCGCATGAAAGAAAAATCAACGTAGTATTAAAGATAAGTTGGGTTAGCGTTTTCTTGTGACCTTTCAGAGCAAACAAAGGGGGCTCGGGGGCGAAGCCCCCGCATGAAAGAAAGATCAACGTAGTATTTAAGATAAGTTGGGTTAAGGTTTTCTTGTGATCCTTAAGAGTAAAGAAAAGGGGGGCTCGGGGGGCGAAGCCCCCCGCATGAAAGAAAGATCAACGTAGTATTTAGAATAAGTTGGGTTAGCGTTTTCTTGTGACCTTTAAGAGCAAACAAAGGTGGGCTCGGGGGGCGAAGCCCCCCGCATAAAAGAAAGATAAACGTTGTATTTAAAATAAGTTGGGTTAGGGTTTTCTTGTGACCTTTCAGAGCAAACAAAGGGGGGCTCGGGGGGTGAAGTCCCCCGCATAAAAGAAAGATCAACGTTGTATTTAAAATAAGTTGGGTTAAGGTTTTCTTGTGATCTTTAAGAGTAAAGAAAAGGGGGCTCGGGGGCGAAGCCCCCGCATGAAAGAAAGATCAACGTAGTATTTAGAATAAGTTGGGTTAGCGTTTTCTTGTGACCTTTCAGAGCAAACAAAGGGGGGCTCGGGGGGCGAAGCCCCCCGCATAAAAGAAAAATCAACGTAGTATTTAAGATAAGTTGGGTTAGGGTTTTCTTGTTACCCTTAAGAGTAATGAAAAGGGGGGCTCGGGGAGCGAAGCCCCCCGCATAAAAGAAAGAACTTTGACTACGATTAGGTTTCAAGGTCTGATGATGGAGCCGGAAGATATGAACTGGAACTACATGATGGAACATCGTATCATAGCTGTTTTTGGGCTTCTTAGAAAAGTCTTGTAATGAATTATGACTACGATTAGGTTTCAAGGCCTGATGATGGTGCCGGAAGATAAGAACAGAAAAAGGGGGGGCTGGAGGGGGAAGCATGAAAGAAAGATCAACGTAGTATTTAAAATAAGTTGGGTTAGCGTTTTCTTGTGACCTTTCAGAGCAAACAAAGGGGGGGGCTCGGGGGCGAAGCCCCCGCATAAAAGAAAGATCAAAGTTGTATTTAAAATAAGTTGGGTTAAGGTTTTCTTGTGATCCTTAAGAGTAAAGAAAAGGGGGCTCGGGGGCGAAGCCCCCGCATGAAAGAAAGATCAACGTAGTGTTTAGAATAAGTTGGGTTAGCGTTTTCTTGTGACCTTTAAGAGCAAACAAAGGGGGGCTCGGGGGCGAAGCCCCCGCATGAAAGAAAATCAACGTAGTATTTAAGATAAGTTGGGTTAGCGTTTTCTTGTGACCTTTAAGAGCAAACAAAGGGGGCTCGGGGGCGAAGCCCCCGCATAAAAGAAAGATTAACGTAGTATTTAAAATAAGTTGGGTTAGCGTTTTCTTGTGACCTTTCAGAGCAAACAAAGGGGGGCTCGGGGGGCGAAGCCCCCCGCATGAAAGAAAGATCAACGTAGTATTTAAGATAAGTTGGGTTAGCGTTTTCTTGTGACCTTTAAGAGCAAACAAAGGGGGGCTCGGGGGGCGAAGCCCCCCGCATAAAAGAAAGATCAAAGTTGTATTTAAAAAAAGTTGGGTTAAGGTTTTCTTGTGATCCTTAAGAGTAAAGAAAAGGGGGGCTCGGGGGGCGAAGCCCCCGCATGAAAGAAAGATCAACGTAGTATTTAGAATAAGTTGGGTTAGCGTTTTCTTGTGACCTTTAAGAGCAAACAAAGGGGGGCTCGGGGGGCGAAGCCCCCCGCATAAAAGAAAGATAAACGTTGTATTTAAAATAAGTTGGGTTAGGGTTTTCTTGTTACCCTTAAGAGCGTTATAACATTTCGGCGTCGGGCGAAATTAGGTATTTTACCCGCCGCGCGAGCCCAATATGCCGACCCTTTCTAGCACGTCTTATCACTCGCTCGCACTACAATAATGGACAAAACAATCTTGATCCTTCCTATGGAATTTTGATAACAACCACAATCTACTATCTCGATATAAACTTTTGATTTCTAATAAACATTATTTTGTACGAAAAGACTAGAATATAGTTCTAATTACTTCAAATATAATTCTAATTACTTCAAGGTGTTACTCAAGGTCTGATGATGGAGAGAGATTGTGGTCACCAAAAATCAACTCGCATATTTGAATAACATAAAAAAACGAAGTGGTTCAGTTACATGGGTTTATTGGTACCGGTGACCACCATCTGGCTCCAACATCAGACCCTCAGTACCACCTCTTGTCAAAGGTCTTATTAAGAAGAAGTAAGATAAGAACCCAATGAGCCTGATTACTAAATGGTTTAGTTACATGGATCACTGGTACTGGTGACCATCATCTGGCTCCATCATCAGACCATGAGTACCACCTCTTGTCAAAGGTCTTATTGAGACGATCCCAATGAGCCTAAAGACGATGTGGTTTAGTCATATGGTTCATTGGTACTGGTAACCACCATCTGTCTCCATCATCAGACCCTGAGTACCACCTCTTGTCGACGGTCTTGTTGAGACGATTTCAATGAGCCTACATACGAAGTGGTTTAGTTCCATGGTTCATTGGTACTGGTGACCACCATCTGGTCCCATCATCAGACCCTGAGTACCACCTCTTGTTAAAGGTCTTATTGAGATGAACCCAATAAGGCTAAACACAAAGTGGTTTAGTCATATGGTTCATTGGTACTGGTGACAACCATCTGTCTCCATCATCAGACCCTGAGTACCACCTCTTGTCAAAGGTCTTGTTGAGACGAACCCAACGAGCCTAAACACGAAGTCGTTTACTTACATGGTTCACTGGTACTGGTGACCACCTTCTGGCTCCATCATCAGATCCCGAGTACCACCTCTTGTCAAAGGTCTTATTGAGACGATCCCATTGAGCCTAAATACGAAGTGGTTTAGTCATATGGTTCATTGGTACTGGTGACCACCATCTGGCTCCATCATCAGACCCTGAGTACCACCTCTTGTCAAAGGTCTTGTTGAGACGAACCCAACGAGCCTAAACACGAAGTCGTTTACTTACATGGTTCACTGGTACTGGTGACCACCTTCTGGCTCCATCATCAGATCCCGAGTACCACCTCTTGTCAAAGGTCTTATTGAGACGATCCCATTGAGCCTAAATACGAAGTGGTTTAGTCATATGGTTCATTGGTACTGGTGACCACCATCTGGCTCCATCATCAGACCCTGAGTACCACCTCTTGTCAAAGGTCTTGTTGAGACGAACCCAACGAGCCTAAACACGAAGTCGTTTACTTACATGGTTCACTGGTACTGGTGACCACCTTCTGGCTCCATCATCAGATCCCGAGTACCACCTCTTGTCAAAGGTCTTATTGAGACGATCCCATTGAGCCTAAATACGAAGTGGTTTAGTCATATGGTTCATTGGTACTGGTGACCACCATCTGGCTCCATCATCAGACCCTGAGTACCACCTCTTGTCAAAGGTCTTGTTGAGACGAACCCAACGAACCTAAACACGAAGTCGTTTACTTACATGGTTCACTGGTACTGGTGACCACCTTCTGGCTCCATCATCAGATTCCGAGTACCATCTTGATGTGTCTTATCATCTTGACCGTATTGTAATTTTCGCATATTTATCATCATAACGTTGTAATACTTTAACATTCAAACATAACAAAATATTACAAAAGCAAATATTTACGGATCTAGGATCAAATTCGTTGGTCGCTGTTTACACACACACAATGCGAGGATAGCCCGTGTATAAACAAGGCGTCCGACCCACACAACGATAAATATTCTCGACGTTTGCGATGAAAACTTGGAGAGCGAAGCAACATACGTCTCACCTCCTCGAGCTCCGGCGCGGCACTGAAATCGTAGGCGTCCGTCGCCGGTAAAATAGCGACAGGAAGGCTAGTTTTCAAAAAATTGGCAAAAAATCATGATAAAATATTATAACGACAAATGGACAACAGCAATTTAAGCACATTGTGCAGATTATTTATATACTAAAATAACTTCGATAACATGTAGATTTTCGGAGAAATGATCACTTGTTTCGATGTATTTTCAAGACAAAATTGAGTTCGTTTTACTTTCAATTTCTCAATTTCAAAGGATTAAATGATAAATATTGTTTAATGGGCCTAAAGTACAAGATATTAGGAATTTAAATTTACCGCATTTATGAGAGTGAGCTTATCAAATTGTACATAATAAGAGCTCCGAAATCTGTGCTTCGCGCGGTTTTTCCTAAACGAGCATCAGAAAAAAAATCATTACTAATTGAAAAAGCTTTTTCTTCCATATGTTTTTTAATGAACCGACAGTTAATTAGATTTTCTAACTGAAACAAGTACTTTTACTGTCTTTTAGTATGAGTAAAGTGTACAATTTTGCCGATAAATATTGTACATTTTACAATATATCGCCTTTTTTTGTTATAGCGCTCTTAAGAGTAACGAAAAGGGGGGCTCGGGGGGCGAAGCCCCTCGCATAAAAGAAAGATTAACGTAGTATTTAAAATAAGTTGGGTTAGCGTTTTCTTGTGACCTTTCAGAGCAAACAAAGGGGGCTCGGGGGGCGAAGCCCCCCGCATAAAAGAAAGATCAACGTTGTATTTAAAATAAGTTGGGTTAAGGTTTTCTTGTGATCTTTAAGAGTAAAGAAAAGGGGGGCTCGGGGGCGTAGCCCCCCGCATGAAAGAAAGATCAACGTAGTATTTAGAATAAGTTGGGTTAGCGTTTTCTTGTGACCTTTAAGAGCAAATAAAGGGGGGCTCGGGGGGCGAAGCCCCCCGCGTGAAAGAAAGATCAACGTAGTATTTAAGATAAGTTGGGTTAGCGTTTTCTTGTGACCTTTAAGAGCAAACAAAGGGGGGCTCGGGGGGCGAAGCCCCCGCATAAAAGAAAGATCAACGTTGTATTTAAAATAAGTTGGGTAATGGTTTTCCTGTGACCCTTAAGAGCAAATAAAGGGGGGCTCAGCAAAACAGAAATACTTAAATTTTGTTTGAATTAGTTGAAATGTGACAATATTTTCTAATCGAGTCAAACAAAATCCCACTAGCTGAGAGCTTCAAAACATTGTATGGCGAAAGTATGTCTCTCTAATGTCTTCAAAAAGTCCGCGATGGCACATGTCTATATTGTCTATCTTTTACGGATAACTTACTAGGTATAAACATTTTTATGATAATACCGTAATAAGAAGGTAGCCGCTAGTTATTATTAAGTAGCAATTAGCAATAAGTACACGTTAAGCCACAAATGGCATGTAAAATCCGCCTACTTGAAATAAATTTATATATAAATGTTAAAAGTATTTCATTATTAATGACTAAAAAGTGTAAAATAAATTAATAGTTTAAAAAACACTATAAAACACGCTTTTATAAATGCACGTAAAAGCCAAAAATAAATTATGGATCGTTCAAGTTGTCTCTATTTGTGAGCTGAAGTTTAAAAACTATGTGCTTTTAATTATAATATTTGATTGTAAAAGCGTGGGGCGCTGGAACAGGAAAGACTTTCTTGTTAACAAATACTAATCCGAACTTCCTGGCGAATGAAGTTGCATAAGAACATAACGTTTACATATGCCGCCTAAGGGTTACCAAAGAGAACCAAAGATATCTCGTCCACGAACAAGAACTCTGCATCCTGTCACTGTAGACACTTTCCCCTTTTGTACTTTGATTACCGGAAAAAAGCGGCGTTCTAAGTGTCGGTGACTGTCGACTCTCCTCGCTACTAGCGCATATTTTGTCTGAGTTCGACAAACTGGTACCTACTTTGAACACTGACTTATAATTGATTTGACTGTTTAATGTAGAACCTACTAGTCATGCTGCAACTCCAGTTAGCGCGTCAATCTGTGTAACCTCCTTCCCGTAACATAGCATAATTTGATTTACCAGCAAGTTATACAAAAAGTCTTTCCTGTTCCAGCGCCCCACGCTTTTACAATCAAATATTATAATTAAAAGCACATAGTTTTTAAACTTCAGCTCACAAATAGAGACAACTTGAACGATCCATAATTTATTTTTGGCTTTTACGTGCATTTATAAAAGCGTGTTTTATAGTGTTTTTTAAACTATTAATTTATTTTAATATCATGATATCACCAATACATATTTTGAAAAAAATAAATTTGTAGGCATCATCAGTGTAGTTAAGATAGTATTTAATAGGTGGCGCTAAAAAATGTAAGTATGATTCATAGTATGAAGTATGTAAATCCTGTATAAATAATCCTTGATACCAACATATTATACATACATACATACATACAATCACGCCTGTATCCCATAAAGGGGTAGGCAGAGCACATGAAACTACTAAAGCTTCAGTGCCACTCTTGGCAAATAAGGGGTTGAAAGAAAACGAAACTGTGACATTGCAGTGACAGGTTGCCAGCCTCTCGCCTACGCCACAATTTATCCCATATCCCACAGTCGCCTTCTACGACACCCACGGGAAGAAAGGGGGTGGTGAAATTCTTAACCCGTCACCACACAGGAACCAACATATCAAAATAGATAATATTACTTACTTACTCGTATATTCACTGCTAAATAAATTCATAACTCGTGTGAAAAGATAAAATACAGAACTAGCTCAAACTACGCCCGGGCTAAGTTTAACTATGAATAATTTGAGCTACAAACGAATCTTAGCTTTGAGGTCTGGGTGAAATTGTTTCGGGTTCTCAAAGCGATATGGTTGAGGGAAACAGACGGCCGCTTGCCATACAAATAACTAAATAAAATAAATAAGTATTATAGGAGATTCTTATAGGCGATACGACTAAAAAAAACTATTTAGTCCGTCAGGTAGATTATCAAAAAATTTTGGACACTTATTTTTTCCTTTTTCTCGTAAGCGAAAAATGACGACGGTACAGTGAGTTGAAGTTTCGCGTGACGTCACGCCTACGTAGGTACAAATTTTACTTAGAAGTGACATCCAAGCCCCCACTCCGGAACTTTTATGATTTGTATCTTTGTATTTTTTCATTAATTAGATAAAGCGAAAAATATATTTGTATGAAAAGTTCAAGATGGTTGACCCCTTGAGACTTTATTTAGTCAGTGACAGACATGTTTGAGATGAATTGTCTTCTATATCAGATACTATTGTATATTTAATTCTAATCTGGAATTATTACAAGCTCCTCAAAGGGAGTTAAAATAGAGGTTATTTGAAACAACGTAAATTTTGAAAGGGTAAAATATATCACTTGCACCCCAAAAGTGAGATAAATGACAAAGCGCCTGATAAATGATGTACGCATTTTGCTCCGATTGAATTATTTGCTATTCTTTTTTTATCAGGCACTATCAAAATTACTAATTCTACACAAAGTCGCAGTAAAAGCTTTTTAACCTTTTAAATATACCGGCAGCAATTTTGCAACATTCTTTCTAAATGACATTTTACTAATAAACTTAATATTTGACTATTTATATATTAGTGTGGATAGTTCCTTACAAAATTCTCACAATTCCACTCAATTTGCTCTCCGATAAAAATATGATTGCGTTAGCTTCGTCTGCGTCGCTATTAAAATTCATTTAGGACCCATCTCACCTGAAGAATATGATGGAATTCTCATTTAAGTAAGTGCCGAATATATAGTTGAGTTTTATAAAAAGCCTGAACCAATATTCGGCATGATTCAAAGTTCAAGATACGTCAAGAATTAGATTTTTTTTTAATGAATGGGCTTACTCTTGACCACAGGCTAGCCAAAGGCAAAGACGTGGCCTACGATGGAGTGAGCTCGCCCAAAAGATGTCTGTTCACCCTTGATTTGAAGGTCGCCGGGTTACTAGCCCCGATGTATATGTTTTCGTCTAGTGAGACCATTTTTTGAGGTTCTCCTGTTTGTACAAAAATAATGTCTCAGTTCAAAAATCATTAATGTTTAATGCTAATACTAATCTAGTTTATTTTTATGGCAGTATTGTACAATATCTAAATCTAAATACAAGAAATATAATTGATACCGAAAGGAAAAAATGACGATTTTCATTTTTTCTTTTATGGATGGGTATTATGATACATGGCAGATGTAAGGGGCCCAAAGGAAGTAACTAAGTTCTGATAATAAACTAAAAACAAATCTTCAAGCCTATGCATGCAGAACTGCTATAGGAGAGAACGTGATTAAGACAAAAAAAATTAAAGTTTTTTTTTGCAATATAAGTCACATTTTTTTTTATTTTACAATCAAATTAATCTACCTCTATACTTTTACTATTCTCACTACTGTGATGTGATTATTGATTAAACTACATTTGTAAACGTTATAAGAATAAACAAAATATATCTGTATTACTAGACGATCTCTTTTGCATCGGGGCTAGGATATTTTTTTAGGTTATTACTTGAATTTTATATTAAAGTATAAATACAATATTTGGTACATAATTATTTAAGTATAATTTATTCTACATTGTGCAACAAGGGGAGGAAGTTGAATATTACTAACGAGAGTTAGTTAAATCGCGACGGCTTGCCGGAGCGATTCAAAGACTCGAGTTAGTAATATTCATACTTCCCGAGTTACACACAATGTTTTTCATCACACTTGCATTATAAAAAATATGCAAAAAGGTAAAAAAGAGTTCAATACAGTACTAAAAATTTCTTAACTCCCTAGGGAGAACGATTTTTCTATACTTCACGCTCCGCCTGCGTGCAAAAGCACATTTAGTGTGCGAGTGTGATGAAAAATATATTATTATTTCTTTGTTCTGCCGGATAACAATCTCGCAGCGACGTATATCAAAAAATTAAACAACAAACTTTTAAGAAGATCCGGAACGTCTTGCTCCCGGCTCGAATCAAAATGTTGCATATCTTAACCGGTTTTAAATTTCAAATTCATACTTGTCCGGATAGACCGAGAGCTGGCCCCGAAAAATTGTACACGACTGTGTGACAAATGTAACAAAAAAGTATTGAAATAAAATTATGTGTAAAATAAACAATTTTTGTCACTTTATCCTTGCAGGCCGTTTATTCTGATTTTCACTTAAGAACAACCTGCATTTCCTGTAGTAAACAAGACTATAAGGACTAGACATGACTTCGTGCCCCTTTTTACGATTTCGAAATGGTTATACAATGGTTGTATTATACTAGCATTATTATTGTGATGGATCTGTCAGTTTCAAAAGTGACATTTCTAATTCCATTTTAAGCATTTTTTAATCTGTTAACGTACACTCTTTCTTATCTCACGTCTCACATTATTATGCATGACCTCAAGGATTCATTACCGAAGCTGGAAAAAGATGAGCTGTTTTTCCTTATATACCCTGTCCGATCACTGTCGCTAACACACTTTTATTCTACATTTTTGTATGTACTCCTAGTTCCTTCAAAAATGGCGTTAAGGGCGCAGTTTGCTTAGAAAAGGATTGACTATCAATTAAACAACCAGTTACAAATAAAGCCTTAAAAAATCCCAAAACCCTTATATACACTCCCGATAAACGTTTCGATAGCGCGATGTACAACACACATCAAACATCTCTCGTGACATATTTGTTAAACATCTCAGTATAACACTTGTCTTGCTCCATGGAATTATAGTTCCGAACTTTTATGACCATTTTTAAACACTAGCTCTTAGCCTACCTCCTAGCTGCAATTGCCACGCTCTCGGACTTTCGCAAGACTTACAGTTTAACATGATACTTGGTAAGTTTAAACCTGATTTTCAAATTTGCGTTTACTTTGTCAGGATTAAAAGGCGGCGACTTCAAATTTGAAATTTCTGTTGGTTTTAAGTTTATCGCGGAGTGGTATTTGAATTTTACATATTGTTGAGGTGATCTTATGATGTAGTGAGGTCACAGTCATAGCAGCGTCATACACTCACACATCTTAAACAGATAACCTTTAGAGAACATTAGATTAACAATAAGATAATAAAGTATCAAGTATCAAATACCAATTAACCTTTGAAATATGAGCACATAGTATCATGGAATAGATACCATGATAACTCCCACATAAATATATAATTAGATAATATCCTACTATATAAACACGATGTATCTTCAGTCAGACATACAGAGTTCACCACAGTCTTGTCGTATTACTTACCTCCGGTACACCCAACATTTCATGGCGATCCTGCCAGGATAAAGATATTATTATACAAATACATGAGAGAAAACCGCTGGTAGCCTAGCGGTAAGTACGTGCGACTTTCGTTCCGGAGGTCGCGGGTTCGAACCCCGGTTCGCACCAATGAGTTTTTCGGAATTTATGTGCGAAATGTCATTTGATATTTGCCAGTCGCTTTTCGGTGAAGGAAAACATCGTGAGGAAACCGGACTAATTCCAATAAGGTCTAGTTTACCCTTCGGGTTGGAAGGTTAGATGGCAGTCGCTTTCGTAAAAACTAGTGCCTACGCCAAATCTTGGGATTAGTTGTCAAAGCAGACCCCAGGCTCCCATGAGCCGTGGCAAATGCCGGGATAACGGAGGAGGATGATGACATGAGGGAAAACCGGTTTAGTACCGTTTGGTAGCCAAAATTTCGTAACCGGCTACAAATCGGGAATCTTGATTCCCGTTTGCCCTGTGCCCATAACGGCCCAGCCACGACATTGGTCTAAGGCACTGGTCCCATCGCGAGCTAGTAAGCTATGAGCTATTGGCTATAAAAACGAACAAAAGATAAGCACTCCCGTGCAAATAAAAGAGACACGGCGATTTTGATAGCTCACCGCTGGGCGAGTAACTATTAAACATCGCCGTGTCTCTTTTATTTGCACGGGAGCGACTATCTTTTGTTCGTTTTTATAGCCGATAGCTCATAGCTTACTAGCTCGCGGTGGGATCAGTGCCTATGCGCGACAGCGGTGAGCGGCAGCCATACGTGCGAATGAAA
Source organism: Leguminivora glycinivorella (assembly GCF_023078275.1). NCBI lineage: Eukaryota > Metazoa > Arthropoda > Insecta > Lepidoptera > Tortricidae > Leguminivora > Leguminivora glycinivorella. Next base: position 14,329,618 of record NC_062990.1, read on the forward strand.
AGTCCCATCGCGGTATCTCACTCCAATGTATGGCCGCCACTCACTGCTGTCGTGCTTAGACTAATGTCGTGGCTGAGCCGTAAAGGAGTAGGCAGAGCACATGGAACTACTCAAGTGTCAGTGACACTCTTCGCAATTAAGGGGTTGAAAGAAAACGAAATTAGAGGTATATGACATTTTAGTGACAGGTTGCCAGCGTCTCGCCTACGCCACAATTTAACCCATATCCCACAGTCAATCAATCAATCAATGAATTATTTATTCGCGATAACTACAAAATACACAAGTAAGAAAACAGAAACAGCAAATAAAAGAAATTAAACATATAAGTTACCACGAAATGGTCCCGACTCAGCATAAAATGCTAACCCGAGGGTCAGCGCTGGTCTTCCGTCGGGGCCAGTCGACTTCTACGACACCCACGGGAAGAAAGGGGTGGTGAAATTCCTCACCCGTCACCACACAGGCCACTTAAAAGTTAGGGAACTTTATGCCTTTTGTATTTTTAACCCCCAACGCAAAAAAGAAGGGGTGTGTCTGTCTGTCTGCCTGTTTTTCTGTCTGTGTGTAAAAAAAAAATTATATAAAAGTGAGACAGTTTTTTTTTGTGTGTCTGTCTGTGGCATCGTAGCTCCCGAACGGATGAACCGATTTAGATTTAGTTTTTTGTCTGAAAGCTGAATTAGTCGGGAGTATTCTTAGTCATGTTTCATGAAAATCGGTTTACTATGTCGCGGTCGGGGGTTTTTCACAATTTTAATTTTTAGCTCTGTGTTGATAATTGATAATGATTTAGTTTATAATAATCTTAGCTATCGAGTCCTCCAAGTTTAGTAGTCCTAGTAATAAAACGTCAAATCCTCATAGCAAAATCTCAGATTAGCCATTCAAAGAGTCTTTGTCGTATAAACCATTTTCTAAAGGCTATTTATTTATATACACAATTCGCTTCAAAGGAATGCTTACTAAACGCGTAGCCGCGTAGCGTCGTAAAGGTTTCGTAGCTACGAGTATGCCTACGAAATGACCATCGGCGTAGCGCGAGAGGCATTTTATTCACACATACGAGAAATGCCCATCAATTCTACCTAACAGGAATTACTTTGCTTTTAACAGAATATTTATGTTTCTTTTTTTACCCCGGACGAAATTGGGACGCACAATCAGCGTCAGTTGTTAACTAACTCGATGTCCGTTTTGTGACGATAGTTAAGCATGCAATAAAATACTGTTTTTATGTTAATTACATCCATACTAATATAAATGGGAAAGCGTATGTCGGTTTGTTCATCCGTCTTTCACGGCCAAACGGAGCGACGAATTGACGTGTTTTTAGGGTTCCGTAGTCAACTAGGAACTTATTACAGTTTTGCCATGTCTGTCTGTCCGTCCGTCCGTCCGTCCGTCCGCGGATAATCTCAGTAACAGTTAGCACTAGAAAGCTGAAATTTGGTACCAATATGTATATTAATCACGCCGCCAAAGTGGTAAAATAAAAAGTGGAAAAAAATGTTTTGTTAGGGTACCCCCCCTACATGTAAAGTGGGGACTGATTTTTTTTCATTCCAACCCCAACGTGTGATATATTGTTGGATAGGTATATAAAAATGAATAGGGGTTTACTAAAATCGTTTTTTGATAATATTAATATTTTCGGAAATAATCGCTCCTAAAGGAAAAATAAATTAATAGTTTAAAAAACACTATAAAACACGCTTTTATAAATGCACGTAAAAGCCAAAAATAAATTATGGATCGTTCAAGTTGTCTCTATTTGTGAGCTGAAGTTTAAAAACTATGTGCTTTTAATTATAATATTTGATTGTAAAAGCGTGGGGCGCTGGAACAGGAAAGACTTTCTTGTAAACAAATACTAATCCGAACTTCCTGGCGAATGAAGTTGCATAAGAACATAACGTTTACATAATTATGCCGCCTAAGGGTTACCAAAGAGAACCAAAGATATCTCGTCCATGAACAAGAACTGTGCATCCTGTCACTGTAGACACTTTCCCCTTTTGTACTTTGATTACCGGAAAAAAGCGGCGTTCTAAGTGTCGGTGACTGTCGACTCTCCTCGCTACTAGCGCATATTTTGTTTGAGTTCGACAAACTGGTACCTACTTTGAACACTGACTTTTAATTGATTTGACTGTTTAATGTAGAACCTACTAGTCATGCTGCAACTCCAGTTAGCGCGTCAATCTGTGGTAACCTCCTTCCCGTAACATAGCATAATTTGATTTATCAGCAAGTTATACAAAAAGTCTTTCCTGTTCCAGCGCCCCACGCTTTTACAATCAAATATTATAATTAAAAGCACATAGTTTTTAAACTTCAGCTCACAAATAGAGACAACTTGAACGATCCATAATTTATTTTTGGCTTTTACGTGCATTTATAAAAGCGTGTTTTATAGTGTTTTTTAAACTATTAATTTATTTACTCTTAAGGATCACAAGAAAACCTTAACCCAACTTATTTTAAATACTACGTTAATCTTTCTATTATGCGGGGGGCTTCGCCCCCCGAGCCCCCCTTTGTTTGCTTTGAAAGGTCACAAGAAAACGCTAACTCAACTTATTTTAAATACTACGTTAATCTTTCTATTATGCGGGGGGCTTCGCCCCCCGAGCCCCCCTTTGTTTGATCTTAAAGGTCACAAGAAAACGCTAACCCAACTTATCTTAAATACTACGTTGATCTTTCTTTCATGCGGGGGCTTCGCCCCCCGAGCCCCCCTTTGTTTGCTCTTAAAGGTCACAAGAATACGCTAACCCAACTTATTCTAAATACTGCGTTGATCTTTCTTTCATGCGGGGGGCTTCGCCCCCCGAGTCCCCCTTTTATTTACTCTTAAGGATCACAAGAAAACCTTAACCCAACTTATTTTAAATACTACGTTAATCTTTCTTTTATGCGGGGGCTTCGCCCCCCGAGCCCCCCTTTTCGTTACTCTTAAGGGTAACAAGAAAACCCTAACCCAACTTATTTTAAATACAACGTTTATCTTTCTTTTATGCGGGGAGCTTCGCCCCCCGAGCCCCCCTTTGTTTGCTCTTAAAGATCACAAGAAAACGCTAACCCAACTTATTCTAAATACTACGTTGATCTTTCTTTCATGCGGATGGCTTCGCCCCCCGAGCCCCCCTTTGTTTGCTCTTAAAGGTCACAAGAATACGCTAACCCAACTTATTCTAAATACTACGTTGATCTTTCTATTATGCGGGGGCTTCGCCCCCCGAGCCCCCCTTTGTTTGATCTTAAAGGTCACAAGAAAACGCTAACCCAATTTATCTTAAATACTGCGTTGATCTTTCTTTCATGCGGGGGGCTTCGCCCCCCGAGGGGCCCCTTTGTTTGCTCTTAAAGGTCACAAGAATACGCTAACCCAACTTATTCTAAATACTACGTTAATCTTTCTTTTATGCGGGGGCTTCGCCCCCCGAGCCCCCCTTTGTTTGCTCTTAAAGATCACAAGAAAACGCTAACCCAACTTATTCTAAATACTACGTTGATCTTTCTTTCATGCGGGGGGCTTCGCCCCCCGAGCCCCCTTTTCTTTCCTCTTAAGGATCACAAGAAAACCTTAACCCAACTTATTTTAAATACAACGTTGATCTTTCTTTTATGCGGGGGGCTTCGCCCCCCGAGCCCCCCTTTGTTTGCTCTGAAAGGTCACAAGAAAACGCTAACTCAACTTATTTTAAATACTACGTTAATCTTTCTATTATGCGGGGCTTCGCCCCCCGAGCCCCCCTTTGTTTGATCTTAAAGGTCACAAGAAAACGCTAACCCAACTTATCTTAAATACTACGTTGATCTTTCTTTCATGCGGGGGGCTTCGCCCCCCGAGCCCCCCTTTGTTTGCTCTTAAAGGTCACAAGAATACGCTAACCCAACTTATTCTAAATACTACGTTGATCTTTCTTTCATGCGGGGGGCTTCGCCCCCCGAGTCCCCCTTTTATTTACTCAGGATCACAAGAAAACCTTAACCCAACTTATTTTAAATACAACGTTTATCTTTCTTTTATGCGGGGGCTTCGCCCCCGAGCCCCCTTTGTTTGCTCTTAAAGGTCACAAGAAAACGCTAACCCAACTTATCTTAAATACTACGTTGATCTTTCTTTCATGCGGGGGCTTCGCCCCCGAGCCCCCTTTGTTTGCTCTTAAAGGTCACAAGAAAACTCTAACCCAACTTATTCTAAATACTACGTTGATCTTTCTTTCATGCGGGGGGCTTCGCCCCCGAGCCCCCCCTTTTATTTACTCCTAAGGATCACAAGAAAACCTTAACCCAACTTATTTTAAATACAACGTTTATCTTTCTTTTATGCGGGGGCTTCGCCCCCCGATCCCCCCTTTGTTTGCTCTTAAAGGTCACAAGAAAACGCTAACCCAACTTATCTTAAATACTACGTTGATCTTTCTTTCATGCGGGGGCTTCGCCCCCGAGCCCCCTTTTATTTGCTCTTAAAGGTCACAAGAAAACGCTAACCCCACTTATTCTAAATACTACGTTGATCTTTCTTTCATGCGGGGGCTTTGCCCCCGAGCCCCCTTTTCTTTACTCTTAAGGATCACAAGAAAACCTTAACCCAACTTATTTTAAATACAACGTTGATCTTTCTTTTATGCGGGGGGCTTCGCCCCCGAGCCCCCTTTGTTTGCTCTTAAGGGTCAAAAGAAAACGCTAACCCAACTTATTCTAAATACTACGTTAATCTTTCTTTCATGCGGGGGGCTTCGCCCCCCGAGCCCCCCTTTTCTTTACTCTTAAGGATCACAAGAAAACCTTAACCCACCTTATTTTAAATACTACGTTGATCTTTCTTTCATGCTTCCCCCTCGAGCCCCCCCCCCCCCCTTTTTTTCTGTTCTTATCTTCCGGCACCATCATCAGGCCTTGAAACCTAATCGTAGTCATAGTTCATTACAAGACTTTTCTAAGAAGCCCAAAAACAGCTATGATACGATGTTCCATCATGTAGTTCCAGTTCATATCTTCCGGCTCCATCATCAGACCTTGAAACCTAATCGTAGTCTTTCAAAGTTCATTACAAGACTTTTCTAAGAAGCCCAAAAACAGCTATGATACGATGTTCCATCATGTAGTTCCAGCTCATATCTTCCGGCTCCATCATCAGACCTTGAAACCTAATTGTAGTCAAAGTTCATTACAAGACTTTCCTAAGAAGCCCAAAAACAGCTATGATACGATGTTCCATCATGTAGTTCCAGTTCATGTCTTCCGGCTCCATCATCAGACCTTGAAACCTAATCGTAGTCAAAGTTCATTACAAGACTTTTCTAAGAAACCCAAAACAACTATGATACGATGTTCCATCATGTAGTTCCAGTTCATATCTTTCGGCTTCATCATCAGACCTTGAAACCTAATTGTAGTCAAAGTTCATTACAAGACTTTTCTAAGAAACCCAAAAACGGCTATGATACGATGTTCCATCATGTAGTTCCAGTTCATATCTTCCGACTCCATCATCAGATCAGCTCAACAGTACCATATTATTGTATTGTCATCGGAACTACATATAGCTGCCAATTTTCATTACGCTACGACTCCTGGAAGATGGTTAAATTAGCTTCCTTAGATTCCATTACATACATAGTTACATACACGACGACCTAATAAAAGCGTGTTAAAAAGGGCGCCGTACTGACATGGTAACCGTACTGACAGCGAGTTAACTTTAGTGATGCTTTGTGGGTCCCAATTTATGAAAATGCTCTTAAGTATATGTTATTTTTACAGAAACCAACAATTTTCCTAAAAAACACAGAACTACGTCCATAGCTTCCCTACATTTAGATCCCTCCGTATTTTCGTAAGAAATGTTTATAATCCGTTTACTGAAAGGAATCAGATCGGGGCCCCGATCGTGTTTGCCCTTCGATACAAGGTTCTGCACAGAAGTGAACAGCTTAGTCACTTTAATAAAAATATTTTTTTTATTAAATTTTTGGTCCTTTATAATATATTTGAAATTTTTATTTTAAATTAAAAATGGGCTTACTCTTGGCCACGGACTAGCCAAAAGAAAAGACGTTGCCCACGATTAAATGAATAAATAAATATTGGGGGACACCTTACACAGATCAACCTAACTCCAAACTAAGCAAAGCTTGTACTATGGGTGTTAGGCGACGATATACTTACTTATATAGATAAATACATACACATATACATAGAAAACATCCATGACAGGAACAAATATCTGTGCTCATCACACAAATAAATGCCCTTAACGGGATACGAACCCGGGACCTAGCTAGCAGGTACCTAGGTTTGAAGGTTGCCGGGCTATATGAGCTAGGAAATATATCAGCCGGCAAAGAATTCTACTCCTTGGCAGTGCGCATATGAAAAGAAGAAGCAAAACGCTTCGTGCGAATTCGCGGAATATTTACCAAGTAAAGATCTGTAATAAGTCAGGTTCTGTAATAGTTTCACTTTTATATTTAGATGATCATCAAATCAGTAAAAATAAAGAAAAGTTATCTATTAATATATTATTACCTATCGTTAGCAAACGGTTTTTTGTACCATGAAAAAGTGGGAAAACCACAAAAACCACAGATTCGCGCGTCATTTTTTGTAGATGGAGGTCAACTAAATCACGAGAAATACCGCGTTACGTGATATTTAATTACAACATTGCAAAAATTATGAGCACTCAAGAGGCAGGGACATATTTCCTATCACAAGTAACTAACAATATAAGTGTGACACGCTCGGGTCTATACAAATAAACTAAAAATAAAAAAATAAAATTTACGTATTAGATTTCCACGAGACAGAATAACACGTTATAAGTGGACAGGAGACAGGATAGGAGATAGGAGCTACGGACAAACACACATAGTTGTACAAATTTAAAAGATAATTATTGTTATGCCTTTTAGCTATAACTTACCTTACCTTAGCGATTACCTTATGGCTTTAAGCTTTGAGCCTTACATGCCAAGCCCGTTCCTTTTGGCGTGCGTGCGTGATTATCTTACTTTTTTGTGTAAATGTTCAATTTTTATTTATGTTTTTTATTCTTATTCTTAAATACTGTTCTATTTATTTTATTTTATTTGGATCTTCAACAATAAGTACACAGTTTCTTAGCGTTCTTAACGCGCACAGAAAAAAAGGCATATCAATTATAGAAGACCACAGCATGCGTTAAAGTATGGAAAAATAATACAGGTTAAACTTATTCTACACATAGTTTGCTTAATGTTCTATGGGGAAAACTTTAAAATTGTTCAAAAAGTGGACACTCTGCTATGCTCTGTGGTTTGAATATTTCGTTTATCGCGACATCGTAAGGAGCTGACCCGCTCATATTGTTCCATATAAAGGACTTGCGGGAATCTCAACTAGATGTACGGTCTGCAAAAACTTGATATAATTGACAACGTTTCAAAATTTTCAATATCCTTAAATCCCCTATGACCCTACTCATAGTGTTGTGTTCCTGCCGGTGAGTAAGGCTGCCAGAGCTCAACGAGAGTGCGGTGTGCTGAATTGATGACGGGAGGACTTACGGAACTGACTTATTCCGTCTATTGTCCTTTGAGTCGTCGGCAACCCGAACCCTCCTTGGAACTGGTGCACTCCTTTTTAGTGTGTATTTAAAAGGGAATGTACAAGTTTCTAATGGGGTGGCAACGCGCAAGTGACACTCTTTGAGTTGCAGGCGTCCATCAGGCGGGCCGTACGCTTGTTTGCCACCGACGTAGTATAAAAAAAAAATCGAAAACCATTTCGAGATATACGCCTGTAGATCACAATAATATAAGTTTTAATATTTTTTTTGACGAATTTTTAGTAAAAATTCTTAAATGTAGTTGAAAGGGAAAGTGACGTCACTTAGCTGATTCAGAGCTGCCACTATAAACCAAAAAAATCTTTCGGTTGGGATGCTACTTGATTTTAACAGCGACACACGTAGCAAAGATAATAGAATTTCATGGCTTAGTCTATCGCTCGTAGTTATTCAATATTTGTTGACAGTGACAGTTCATTTCATTTATTTGTTGTAGTCATGTACAATAAAATTAAGATGTTGACGTTGATGTTGATGTTGTTGGTGTGTTGACAGTTAGACATCTCGGACTGCTTAAACTGACTATTAAAACTTTTTTTAGAAACGATTTCGTCGTCATTGACAACTAATCCCAAGATTTGTCGTAAGCACTAATTTTACGAAAGCGACTGCTATCTGATCTTCCAACCCGAAGGGTAACAAGGCCTTATTGGAATAAGTCCGGTTTCCTCACAATGTTTTCCTTCACCGAAAAGCGACTGGCAAATATTAAATGTAAAAAAAAAACTTCATGTAAGTTCAGAAATACTCATTGGTACGAGCCCGGTTGGTACGGTGATAGAACCCGCAACCTCTGGATAGAAAGTCGCACGCTCTTATCGCTAGACCACAGCGCTTTTTGGTAAATTTAATCATGTACCTAAATAAATGTTTTTGAAGAGAAAATCTAGTAAACTAGGTTTATCTGCTGACCCTGTCCACATTTCAGCGGGGTTGAAATATCGGTCTCAATCCGCCATATTGGACGTACGGAGCGGAAACTATGCTTATGCTAAATTATTGTAGTCTGTGGAAGAATAAGTAGACTTTTACATAAATATACTGGGACCAGACCATGTCCATGGGTTTTTAGAACAAACGAGTCAATCAAGAACTGAATATCACCAAGCGGCTCTCAAATATTTGTCAGGAGAGAATACTCAGATTCTTCGGGCATAATTATCATCAAATACTATATAAACTCTACGAGTTAATACGTGCAGCTTGGTGTCAAAGCTGGAAACACGCGATACTAGCGCCTCTAGCGGCATGAGTTAATCAAAATAGTTTAGTTCATACAGTTTAAAATTTAAAAAAGTCACACACTCTTATTTCTAGGTTTTATTCCGTCTAAAAATGTTAAAGTAGATCAAGTAATCGCATTTTGTGTTGTTTTGCGTACTACGCCGATACTGACAAACTACTTTGAACAACTCGTACCGCTAGATGGCGCTGCTAAAATCGTTGCCGCTTCATTGTATGGCAAACGTCACAAACTGCACGTATTGTTTTTATAGTATTTGATATCATGCGTTCTAAACAGCACACTCTCCAAAGGAACATTATGCTCGGCAAAGTCGAAGGCCGACGCTCCAGGGGTGGAATACCGCTAAGGTGGGCTGACACCGTGAAGAAAGCTTGTGGTTCCATGCAGATGGCAGTCCATATGGCCCTAGACCGCGTCAAGTGGAGAGAAACCATTGTTGGTCACGATCCTCAGCCATGAGGACTGAAAAAGTTAGTGATTCTGAGTAGAAATAGAATAATTTTTTTCAAAAATTCAAATATCATAAAAGTGGCAAGAAAAAAGAAATTCTCAATTCATCAACCGGTCAACATAAATGCCTATTTCTACGCTAGTACTCTTTATTATACTTTATTTATAAATCCATCGTCAGACCTGTCGTCATGTATGGATCAGAATGTTGGGCTCTAAAGGTGATGGACGAAAAGAGATTGCATGTAGTGGAGATGAGAATGTTAAGATGGATGTGTGGAGTCACAAGAATTGATAAGATTAGGAATGAGTACCTATATAAGAGGAAGTCTGAAAGTTGCACCGATAGTAGAAAAAGTAAGAGCGAATCGACTAGCATGGTATGGGCATGTGATGCGAAGGGATGAAAGTCATGTGATGAGAAAGGTATTACGAATGAATGTTGAAGGAAGTAATGGGAGATGAAAACCGAGGAAAAGGTGGATGGACTGTGTGAAAGATGATATGAAACGAAAACAAGTGAATGGTGAGATGACGGGTGATAGAGAGGTATGGAAGAGAAGGACATGTTGCGCCGACCCCAAATGACTGGGATACCCTTATCCCAGTCAGGCGAATGATGACTCTTTATTATACTGTGGTGATGGTATGCTTTGCCGAGACTATTTTATTATAATTCAATTAAAGATAATTTAATTTTCCCCTCACTAGCTCGGAAACACGTGTTTTGTCTTTTAATACCAGCGGGCAAAAACGCATTTTATCCACTAGTGGGTAAAGTAATTTGACCTTGAATATAGTCAAATTAACTGCTTTAAAATTGATATAAAAAGTAGGTGAATCTAGTAATAAAGATGATTTACCACCTGTGGAACTACTGGAAGCAGTGATAAACGCATTTTTTGCGTTGTAGTTTCCTCGCTACAGTGAGGGGAAAAGTTTTGTGTTACACTCGGGTGCAAATGTATTTTACTTCTCGTGTGTTAAAAAACTCGCAAGTTCAGGATTCTATTCTCGAACCACTCGCTTCGCTCGTGGTCCGAATCCTTTCGCTTGCTCGTTTTTCAATTCCACACTCGGCGTTAAAATACAACTTTGCCCCCTTGTATTGTATTCGTTTTAAAGCTGATGAGAATGATTACAAATATAACCCAGTATTTATAATGTAAAATGAGCTCACGGTATCGTAAGTCAGTGTTTTCTCTGCGTTTGCAACAGCCATTATCATATCAATATGTATTCTGACTCCGATGATGGTCTAAATAAAAGGATTTAGCGGGAACTAAACTAAGTTTTTTTTTAATACTACGTCGGTGGCAAACAAGCATACGGCCCGCCTCATGGAAAGCGGTCACCGTAACCTAACGCTTGCAACTCAAACAGTGTCACATGCGCGTTGCCATCCTATTAGAAACTTGTACATTCCCTTTTGCTGTGTTAAATACACAGTAACAAGGAGTGCACAAGTTCCAAGGAGGGTTCGGGTTGCCGACGACTCAAAGGACAATAGACGGAATAAGTCAGTTCCGTAAGTCCTCAATTATCAAGTTATTTTGGCAGCAATTTTGATAAGCCAACCTAAAAACGTGATAGTTTCCGTCATAATTCCCTACAAGTTGTATGTGTATTTCATCATCAACCTCCTTGCGTTATCCCGGCTCATGGGAGCCTGGGGTCCGCTTTGACAAGTAATCCCAAGATTTAGCGTAGGCACTAGTTTTTATGAAAACGACTGCCATCTGACCTTCCAACCTTTTGGAATTAGTTTGGTTTTCTCACGATGTTTTCCTTCACCAAAAAGCGACTGGCAAATATCAAATATCAAAAACTCATTGGTGCGAGCCGGGGTTCGAACCCGCGACCTCCGGAACGAAAGTCGCACGTACTTACCGATAGGCTACCAGCGGGGATACCCCCATTTGCCAGAATTTCATTTGCCATAATTTTATTTGCCATCCTATTCAACAATCATAATATTGTTTCTCATAACATCTTATGCCATAATCATTGTTTACTATATTAATCTAGTGCCAGAAACTTTGTTTCCCATAAAGTCAGTTTCCATAATGTCATTTGTCAGAATCATCGAAATCCGTAATTACCACATTCCATACCATCATTTGTCATACAAATTAGCGTCCAGAAAAGTCAATTTCCATAATGTGCATTGGCAGAATCGAAAACTACTATAATAGGTACTAGAAGGACTATATAGAGAATGAAACTGCTATCAGAAAGTAGGTTAGGTTAGGTCTGGAAAATGAAACTGCTATCAGAAAGTAGGTTAGGTTAGGTTAGAACTGTGAACCTCTGGAAAAGGAAACTGCTTGCAAAAGTAGGTTAGGTTAGGTTAGAACTGTGACCCCCCGGAAAATGAAAATACTATCAGACAGTAGGTTAGGTTAGGTTAGAACTGTGACCCCCTGGAAAATGAAACTGCTATCAGAAAGTAGGTTAGGTTAGGTTAGAACTGTGACCCCCTGGAGAATGTAACTGCTGGAAAAGTAGGTTAGGTTAGGTTAGAACTGTGACCCCTGGAAAATGAAACTGCTATCAGAAAGTACCTAACCTACCCTAGGTTAGGTTAGGTACTTAATAATATGGGCAACAATTAATATGGCAATAATTGCTTATGGCGTTTGAATATTCTATGAAACCATATTATTGCACTTAATAATATGGCTAACAAATAGTATGGCATTGTATGATTATGGAAGGTAATATTCGGATAAACAACGAGTATGTCATATGATTTTTATGGTAAACAAATCATTCGGGCAAATGAAATTCAGGCAAGTTAGATTCGGGCAAATGAATATTATGTTAAATGACTGTCGGGCAAACAATAGACAACCCTACCAGCGCTTATGTTTATAATTATAAAGAAATATAAATATTGGTTGATCTGTGTACGGTGTCCCTTACACAGATCAACCCAGCCCTAAAGTAAGCAAAGCTTGTACTTCGAAAAACTGCGGGGCACTTCTGGATGAGATTAGTCCAGGACCGGGATAAGTGTCGTACACGAAGGGAGGCCTATGCTCAGCAGTGGGCGATTAATGGCTGAAATGATGATGTATTAGGGGTGCTAGGCGACGATACTTATATAGATAAATACATCATCTTGCTTTCATTCGTTCGTTTCAATTTGACGCATTCTATCATTCGTTCAAATAGAGTCATACCAGTTATAATTTGAAGCTTGCCAGTTTTCTTTACGTATTAAACCGTACGTAATAAACCTGTTATAGCTTATAAATAGGCTGTATGAGAGCATGTCTCTGAATAAATGATTTTTTTTCCGCTACCTTTCCTGCCTCAGTCCCCGCAAACGCAAACTAGTCTGGGTTTGACGTTTGGCCCTGTATTTAGCATATTAGGTTTAGATTTAGACCCCAGACTGAATATTAACTGCAGCCGACATCTCACTGTCAAAATGACTCACTCCCATACATATCCTTTGGCGTTTAGGACCTTTTTGAATAGATGAGCGAGGTTGAGGTAAATTTGTATGCATCTACGCGGGTTAGCATTTCCTGGTACGAATTTAGGATTTTCCGTATGAATCCATCTACATAGGTAATAGTACATTACATCAGAGGCCGGGAAAATGAGGATTTCCGGCCAAGTGGGTATATATCGGCCGAGCGAGCGTGCGAGCGAGGAGCGTGCGAGATAGGGATACGAGGCCGGGAATCCGTTTTCACGCCGAGGCATGTATAGTGCTTTTCTCAAACATACAATGAAATAAAAAAATGCTCTAAAAGACAATATTTTATTTATTAAGTAACCAAATACAAATACACTCAAACGTCAAGTGTGACAAGTATCCAGGTCACACAAAAATTAAAAAAAAAGTGACATGACAGTACTGACAGCTTACTTAAAAAAGTTACTTTGCAGGCCTAGGCCTAAAAAATAATATGAAATCCCTTTACAGTCCTCTCGAGTTGTTGCGCCCAAAAAGCGATACTTCCCAGCACATTTTAAGGAACGTAAAGACAATATTTCATTGCATGTTTGAGAAATAGTACATTACATCAGAGGCCGGGAAAATGAGGATTTCCGGCCAAGTGGGTATATACGGCCGAGCGAGCGTGCGAGCGAGGCCGGATAGGGATACGAGGCCGGGAATCCGTTTTCACGCCGAGGCATGTATAGTGCTTTTCTCAAACATACAATGAAATAAAAAAATGCTCTAAAAGACAATATTTTATTTATTAAGTAACCAAATACAAATACACTCAAACGTCAAGTGTGACAAGTATCCAGGTCACACAAAAATTAAAAAAAAAGTGACATGACAGTACTGACAGCTTACTTAAAAAAGTTACTTTGCAGGCCTAGGCCTAAAAAATAATATGAAATCCCTTTACAGTCCTCTCGAGTTGTTGCGCCCAAAAAGCGATACTTCCCAGCACATTTTAAGGAACGTAAAGACAATATTTCATTGCATGTTTGAGAAATAGTACATTACATCAGAGGCCGGGAAAATGAGGATTTCCGGCCAAGTGGGTATATACGGCCGAGCGAGCGTGCGAGCGAGGCCGGATAGGGATACGAGGCCGGGAATCCGTTTTCACGCCGAGGCATGTATAGTGCTTTTCTCAAACATACAATGAAATAAAAAAATGCTCTAAAAGACAATATTTTATTTATTAAGTAACCAAATACAAATACACTCAAACGTCAAGTGTGACAAGTATCCAGGTCACACAAAAATTAAAAAAAAAGTGACATGACAGTACTGACAGCTTACTTAAAAAAGTTACTTAAAAAAAATAATATGTTTTACTTTGCAGGCCTAGGCCTAAAAAAAAGTAATATGAAATCCCTTTACAGTCCTCTCGAGTTGTTGCGCCCAAAAAGCGATACTTCCCAGCACATTTTAAGGAACGTAAAGACAATATTTCATTGCATGTTTGAGAAAAGTACGCGCTTGAAGCTTTTACAGTGACATATACAATTTACATTAAAAATTCGTTTCTGGTTCGCTCACGGTCAACCTAACACGCTCCTCCTCGCTACGCTCGTCGTCGCACCTAACTGGACTGTCACATGTGATGTCTGTTCTGTTAACAATAATATAACTATAAATTATATTACTCGCAATCGTTATGATCAATAAGTATATAAACATAAACATTAGTATAAAACGTATTTATGATGAATGACATTATGAACATAAGTCATTCGAATTTACGATAGTTATTAACATAAAATTGTTATAAATAATGATCGTTATAATGTAAAATTGTATGAGAAACAATTTCGGACTACCAATAATCTATATAACAATTTTATATGAACTTTGGCGCACCCTTCGTGTATGATATCTATTTCCATTTATAACAAATATATGTTATTATTATCATAAATACTCTGAAGTCTAAACAAAACAAACACTTTTCAAAATTCGGTTTAAGTATATGACAATTAGGGTATGCAAAAACCGGTTAACTTAAAAAACCGGTTAATAACCGAGACTTTTCCTTCAAAACCGGTTAACCGGTTATTAACCGGTTTTGAGGATTTTTGGTAAATGGCCGTACTACGCTATAATTACCATTACCTTTAAGAATTCTGATGTTGATGATATCGTAGCAGGTATTACTTGCACAATGAAGATCATTTTTATCCAGTTTTTGGAAATTTGGTAAATGCGGAAATTGCTAATAAAAGGCTTGTGTGGTTTGAATGTGATTCGACAGTTGCGTTTTCTAGGCATGTCGCGAAGGACTACAGCTCCCAGAGCCCAAAGTAATACAAGCAATTGATGTAAGAAAACCAAGATCTCCATTTTACCTTTCTTTTAAAAAATATAGTTTGAAATATACGGTAGACTCCGGTTGCAACGACGCTCAAGGGACCGCTGATATTACGTCGTACTAACCAGATGTCGTACAAAACAAATTTCATTTCTTTTAATTAAAAGTAATATCTACATCTCTATTACTAAAACATTTCAATCAATAGGTTTATTTACAGGGTATTATTATCATCATAGTATTAATACCTTATTTTATTGTGACTTGTTTAGTTAGAAAAGTCCTTCTTAGTATGCGTGCTTGCTCATCATTTGTAAGTAAAGCTAGTTTATACGCAATCGAAAAATACAAATTGGGTTCTATTTAGCTTATAAGATTAGACCCGAGGCGAACAAATTGTTAAATTTTAAATGCAATACTCCAAAAAGTTACTTGGCCACAATGTAATCTTGCTACTTGTTGTAGGCAAGACTGGGGGCCGTGCTCGGGTGGAAGTAGCCTTGTTTCTTCAATTTACTAGTAAAACTAAAAACGTTGTCGCTCGTCGTTGCAACCGGACTTGACGGACGGATTCTGTGTAAAATGTGTCGTAAAAAGCGGCTGGTCGTTCAAATCGGAGTCGTAATAAACGGATGTACTTTCATACTATCACATACGAAAACCAAATAAATACCTGTGCTTATGTCGTTGTAAGAGGCTGGACGTTAGGTCTATGCGGAGTCGAAATATACTAACCGCACTGTAATGTATTGTATAAAATGTGTAATTGAGTAGACTCGGGACTCATTAGGATTCCGTAGTCAACTAGGAACCCTTATAGTTTCGCCATGTCTGTCTGTCCGTCCGTCCGTCCGTCCGCGGATAATCTCAGTGACCGTTGGCACTAGAAAGCTGAAATTTGGTACCAATATGTATATCAATCACGCCGATAAAGTGGTAAATAAAAAGTGGAAAAAAATGCTTTGTTAGGGTACCCCCTACATGTAAAGTGGGGACTGATTTTTTTTTCATTGCAACCCCAACGTGTGATATATTGTTGGATAGGTATTTAAAAATGAATAAGGGTTTACTGAAATAGTTTTTTGATAATATTAATATTTTCGAAAATAATCGTTCCTAAAGGAAAAAAAAGTGTGTGTCCCCCCTCTAACTTTTGAATCACATGTTTAAAAAATGTGAAAAAAATCACAAAAGTACAACTTTATAAAGACTTTTTGAACTTGATAGGTTCAGTAGTTTTTGAGAAAAATACGGAAAACTACGGAACCCTACACTGAGCGTGGCCCGACACGCTCTTGGCCGGTTTTTTTAAAATAAAATCATTACAGATAATAATGTTGTCAATGAAAAGTAATGAATAAATCCTTATTATTACAAAACATTAAATAATTACGTATTTTTGAACCTTTTAATGCCTAATTTTCCAAATTTTGAGAAATAAATACAGTTTCGGTTATTAACCGGTTAGAGACTATAAAAACCGGTTTTTAACCGAGGCCAAAAAGTCTCGGTTAACCGGTTTTTCGGTTAACCGGTTAACCGGTTTGCACACCCTAATGACAATACACAACTTTTGGAATTACAACAAAACCTTACCACTGCGAAGTCTGCACATGAAGTAGAAAATGTTGAAATTAATTTCTCTCCCGGTAACGCTTGGATCGCTTCATCGAACAATTATCGATTCCTATTCTAAGAGTACTCAATAATATATTATCTATAAGAAATATTGCTCTCTATAAATAGAGGAGGGTATTTACTTTTTAGGTATTCGAAAACGTGTATGAAATTCAGAGACAATTTTATCTAAATATCGAATTATCGGTTAAGTAAATAATACCTACTTACTAGATGTCTATACATATGAAAAACATCTAGACATCTAAAATAATTAATATTTTTCTTTCTTGTTTTGTCATATAGGTAGGTACAATTTAAATGAGAATACTTAAATAAGTAATGAATTAAGTCTAAAAATAAATAATTATTAATTTGAAACTAAATATTAAGACGATACGGTAGGGGTCAATTCTCCATACAAATGCTCTCGACTATTTCCTTCCTGGTTTTTGAAGATAGAGCAATGATTTTTTCAACACAGATTGTTATTATTTTTATCTATGTCGGACTGTTTTGATTTTTTTGATATTCTGCTTTTTAGAGACTCTAGAGCCAATCAAAAATTTCCAAAAACGGCCTTTTTCATTGTGGCGCAAAAAAAGGTGTGATACTCAAGATTGGTAACAATTAACCAAAAAAGCTAAGCGGTACGACATAGATTATTTCATTGTTATTCAGATTCTCAAATTTCGTTATGATTGATTAAGTTTTGAAGGAGGAAAGAGTCGAGAGCGGAACCTCGATTTTAAAGATTTTTTTGAAATATCTCTTGACTGAGTTGTTCTTAATGGACATTTTTTTTTCGATAAATCTAGTTAATAACACTTGTATATTTAACTAAAATTCCCAAGTTGAAAGGGGGGCTCCTTTCCATTTTAGCATTTTCGCTACAGTGGATACTGTAGCGAAAATGCTAAAATGGAACTTACTTATCCTTTCCGGTGCAAACGTACCCTTAAATACTTACGGTGTTAACCCGTTAGATGGTTATGGATAACTTATATTAATAATTTTCTATTTAAATAACACAGAAACAGAATACTTATTACGGGTGAACATCAAACGAGATATTCTTGGAATATGTAATTTCCAATTCTTGTTATTGCCTGATATTATCTGACTGATATAATGATATCAATAATATAAGTACCTAACTCGGAAACTCAGAAACTTTACTTCATAATGTACATAATGTACTATTTTGGTTATAAACAATAGTATATTACGATAGAACATGGATTTGATAACTAAGAAACAAAAGTGCCGTTTCTGTCTGTATTTTAAATATAGTCTGTACCTTTATAGTTACTTAGATAAATGTAAACAAAATCTACCCTCAAAAGGCTCCTTATGCCATCATCATCATCATCATTCCCTTGCCCTTTTCCCATTATTTGGGGTCGACGCAGCAGATCATCTTCCTCCATTCCTCTCTTAATGCCAGTTAGGGTAAATCATAGATTAAGGGCCGGTTGCACCACGCCGTCTGTCACCGTTAAAGCATTCGTTAAATTTTATTGTATGGGAAGTTCCATAGACCTCTGCTGCGTGACGATGATGCGTCTGTCAAATGTGGTTGATGCAACTGGCCCTAAATATAAGAAGATCATAGATATAGATAATATAGAAGATTGCCCCGTGTGGTGACGGGTTAAGAATTTCACCACCCCCTTTCTTCCCGTGGGTGCCGTAGAAGTCGACTGTGGGATATGGGTTAAATTGTGGCGTAGGCGAGAGGCTGGCAACCTGTCACTGCAATGTCACATTTTCGATTTCTTTCAACCCCTTTTTGCCAAGAGTGGCACTGAAACTTGAGTAGTTTCATGTGCTCTGCTTACCCCTTCATGGGATACAGGCGTGATAGTATGTATGTATGTATAAAGAGGGAATAAATAAAATATCAAATTCTTAACATATATATTTAATTCAATGCAGGTTACACAATCATGAGCGTTACGTAATAAAGTCACATTTGGAATTATCGAATAATTTACAACCTTATTTTTAACGAGTACAATTTACAATTAATGGAGATGAGTTTATTAATTCGTTAATTTTTCGTAAAAAAAACTGAGTGGATCTTTGTAAGAAATTATGCTGCAGAAATCATGAAATTATTCCATTTTTAAATTATAATATTTTTCGGTGTTAAAGCTACGTTTATTCGAACAAAAACATATCCAATATAAATCGCATCTAGAGTAGAGATGGGCCGAATATGGACTTTACCGAATACGAATATTCGGCCGAACATTCGGTTCAGATCTTACCGAACCGAACATTCGGCTGAATATTCGGTGCGCTATATTTTTAAAGCTGATGTAGAGTTGAAATCTTTTAAACGAATGGTAATGAAAATATAACGTTACTTAGTGTTACTACGGCGCCTATTGTTCTATGGATACTTACTTTTTTTTTCTTGACCTATATTTTTGTTATAAAATACGAAATGTTATTGATATTTCTAAACATATATTTAGCTCTATTTTTGTAGTTCCTTGGAATGCTGAAACAGGATCGCATTATCCGATGAATTACGAAATAACTTACGTTATTTAACAGATTGTTTATTCGGTAAATATTCGGCAATGTAACCGAACTATTCGGCCGAATACGAACATTAACAAAGTTGCCGAATATGCCGAATACCGAATATTCGGCCCATCTCTAATCTAGAGCAAATTTCACATAATATTAAAGTTCAAACCGGGCATGTTGTAACGTCATTATAGTAGTTTAAAATATTTAATGATAACTTTGTTTTTCTTTGCGATTGCCATATAGCATTTAAAAATTAGAAAATTGAATTTTAATTTCTTTTTTTCAAGTTTTCAAAAAAAATAACCTAATCTCAAGATTCAGTACAAAGATCCACTAATAGGAATCTTTTGAGGTGTTAAGTATATGAAAATTAAAACAATTATTTTCTCAACTTTAAAGATACCCAAAGAAAGAGTTAAGTCACTACTCAGAAACCTCAATTTAGAAACCCCGAAACGAACCAATATTTCAAATTATTTAATACTTCTTTTATGTATTTAGGAAACAATTATTCATCAAATAGTCTCATTAAATATATTTTTAAAACAAAGAACAAAAAATACTAGTATTTTTGTACGGAATAAAAAACGGTTTCCGACCCCTGGTTAAAATTGTTCCAGACAGAACAGTTGGAAACGAAAATGTTTTCGAGAACTTCCCAACTTCCCGAGGTATCTCCGAAAGTTACAACTTAATTAATTTAGCCCTTTAAAATATCTTTAAAGATTGATGAATTAAATTTAACGACTTTTAACATTTATTTCAACTCTGAAATTAAAACATGTATTTTCTGAAATTAATTGACAGTTTCTAAAGTTTCATTAACTGGTTGAATAAGTTCTACGTGCCTTCCTTCCCGAAATGAAAATCTCACACAGACTTTGCTAAAAAGATAAATTTGTAAAAGTAGGTGCATTTTGAACAGGCCCCTATTTAGTCAAACTTACAATTGTCATCTGACAGTGACAATGAGGGTTTATTTTTGCGTAACAAGTTCATAATGTTACTTATGGCATAGTATCTTTGAGTTGTTTGCATTATATACTTACTTCAGTAAGTTCTAAGAATTATTTCAAAATAGATCCTAGGGTGGTTTCTAGACATCTTGCTGAAGTTGTTAATACCATTACAGAAACACTATTACTGTGATGAAAATATATCCTTTATTATAAAGTTACCTTCTTCAATTGTGTCCTTCAATCTTTTATTATATTTTTCATGGCATAATGCTCAAATCGTCTTGGGTAATTCAGCATTGAAAGATGTCACAACTTTCAAATACCTGGGCAGCCAAATACGTAGTGATAATCGCCTTGCCTCAGAAATTCCGTAACGCATAGCCAAAGCTGCAGCCACATTTGGCAAATTAAACCAACGTGTTTGGAAGTCGCAATCTTAAACTCCAAACCAAGCTTTCTGTGTACAAGGCCATGGTGCTCCCAATACTTACCTACGCTTCAGAGTCTAGGTGCCTGTACAAGGGAGATATCAGAAAGCTTGACACTTTCCACATGCGTTGCTTACGCAACATACTCAGGATTAAGTGGCAAGATCGTGTGACGAACACAGAGGTTTTGCGACGAGCCAATATGTCCGGTATGGAGGCAGCTCTAATGAAGAGCCAGTTAAGATGGTGTGGCCACGTTTGTCGCATGGATGACTGTAGACTCCCTAAATCCGTTTTCTATTCGGAACTTAAGGATGGAAAACGCAGCCACGGGGGACAGTTTCTGCGATTTAAAGACGTACTGAAGCGCCACCTTAAAGCCTGCAATGTCTCACCTGAGCGTTGGGAGGAGCTGGCGGTCAGGCGACCAGAATGGCGCAAGAAGGTAAGAGAAGGTGTAGCTACTTTTGAAGAAGCTCGACTAGAACACCTAGACCAAAAGCGCCTTCAACGGAAGTCTCGACCCAAGCCGTCCTACGCATACACCTACAACGAACAGGGCCAGCTTTACTGCGCACAGTGCGACCGGATATTTAAGACCAAGTTCGGATTCGCGAGCCATATACGTGCTCATCAGAGGAAAATGTAAAGGTCGCCGTTGTCGGATACGACATGGAGGACTACATATTTTTCGTCAACAACAAACAATTCATACATGTAAAATTCTCTAAAACCAAAAAGAAAAATGTGATTTTCTATCTAAACATGTTTTAATTCAGAGTTTTTTGGATTAGCTAATTAATTAACTATTTTACGTAACTGTATTGACAATATGTTTTGAACATTTCGATTAGCACTTACACTAGGATGACAAGCTCTTGAGTTTTGAAAAAAAGAAATAAATCAGTCTTATGACGAAGTATAACACAAATTAATCAAAAATGTATTATAAAATAATACAAAAGAAAGTATTAGTAATTTTATTTGTCACTAACGCGTCTTTCAAGCGTCGGTGTCTAGTATAATCAATAATATAATTTTAAAAAATCATTAGGCATTTTTTTCTCCATCTACGAGTACTACTAGCGTCTACCGAGCGTCGTGTAGTCAACTCTATGGTCGTTGCTCGACCGACGCCATTTTCTAAGCGCTGACTAAACGCCGGCGCTCGAAAAGACGCTAGTGTGTTTTGGTTGCAAGTTTTAAGTCAGAGATAAAATATTGACTTCAGTATTTGTATGATGTTACTGCATTTCATGAAATGAGGTCCTAGTTTTACTACACTGGAAATTGTCAATGACAATTTTCCTTGGATTCCTTATAAAATAAGTACATTAAGTTTTTTTTTATTATACACGTTAAACTTCCGTGTGACATATTCAAATAATTAATTGAAATACGGTTGTACTCACGTTATTATATCGCTATTGCTGCGACATGTTTCGGGCCAATTCGGAGGCCCCTCTTCAGGCGTATAGGAGTTCACGCGACGGCTAGACTCCGCAAACCCGGGCCTCCGAATTGAAGAAGAGGGGCCTCCGAATTGGCCCGAAACATGTCGCAGCAATAGCGATATAATAACGTGAGTACCTACAACCGTATTTCAATTAATTTTTTTTATTATTATAAATGGGCTTACTCTTGGCCACAGACTAGCCAAAGGCAAAGACGTGGCCTACGATGGAGTGAGCTCGCCCAGAAGATGCCTGCTCACCCTTAATTTGATGTAGGTATTGTACTGTCATTATTAAGGTAACTTGGGTCAATGCTGCATAAGGTGGACGCACGCTCGACCACTCCGCTACATGCTCCGCCGAACGCTCCGCTCCGGTCGTCCAGTCAGGCCTTAGTTTTATTCTCAGTATTTATTTTCTATCTTAGGCTAGGCTGTTTATAATATGGATATCAGTAATTATCGCCCCATAAGCCTCCTTTCTCATACGTACAAACTCTTCGCAAAAGTCTTATGTAACCGTCTAACCCGTAACCTCGACGAATGCCAACCTCCCGAGCAGGCTGGTTTCCGGAGCAGATATTCTACGATCGACCACATCCACGCAGTAAAACAGTTAATGGAGAAGAGCCACGAGTACAATCGGACCCTGTGCATGGCTTTCGTTGATTACGAAAAAGCCTTCGACAGTGTCGAGCACTGGGCCGTGTTTGACTCTCTCCATCGCTGTTCAATCGATAACCGCTACGTGAATGTTCTCCGGGAATTATATAGCTCGGCAACAATGCAAGTTCGGCTTCACAGACTCAGTGACCCAATATCCATCAAAAGGGGTGCGACAAGGGGATACCATTTCACCCAAGCTTTTTACGGCGGTACTGGAAGACGTCATAAAAACGCTTGCATGGGACAAAACTGGTATCGATATCCATGGTGTCTTCTTGTCGCACCTGAGATTTGCCGATGACATTGTATTGTTTGCCGAGTCCCTGGAAGATCTCCAAGACATGATTGAAAACCTATATCATGCTTTTATGAAAATAGGTCTTAAGATGAACATGTCCAAGACCAAAGTTATGACGAACATCTCTGGTGAATCGATCCCAACTATTATGGTGGGGAACGAAGCGCTAGAGATGGTCAAACAATACGTGTACCTTGGACATGTTATATCTTTTGACAAAACACTTCAAGAAAAGGAGATCTCCAGGAGAATCCAGCTCGGTTGGGCGGCATTCAATAAACTTGCGGATATCCTCAAACCCACTGACATTCCACAGTGCTTGAAAACCCGTCTCTTTAATCAATGTGTCCTGCCCACCATGACCTACGGTGCCGAGACATGGACGCTCACTAAGAAGGCTGTGCATAGGATACAAGTAGCACAGAGAGCCATGGAGCGCGCCATGCTCGGTATTAAGATGCAAGATCGAGTAAGGAATACCGAGATCCGTCGTCGCACTAAGGTGCAAGACGTAGGTTTCGTTATTACTAAACTAAAATGGAGTTGGGCGGGACATGTTGCTAGGCAGAGTGATGGCAGGTGGACCAAAATGTTAACGGAATGGTGGCCGCTAACAAATAGAAGAAGTGCCTGGCATCCGTTGGCTCGTTGGGTCGACGACATCCGAAAAACTGCGGGTCACAACTGGATGAGATTAGCCCAGGACCGGGAGAAGTGGCGTACTAGAAGAGAGGCCTATGCTCAGCAGTGGGCGATAAAAGGCTGATATGATGATGATGAATAGATAAAGAAGAAAATGTAAGTTATGTAAGTTTTTATAAAAGTAAAATACAAAAACACATACAAAACAATATAAAAAAAACATAATTATAAACACATTATAAAAAACCTAACCTAGGGTGCCGCCAGCAGCGGGGCAGGGCCTAAGCTGCCGGTGGTTAGGGCTGCAGAGAGAGGAACCGTCGGACTATCCGCGCCGTGTCCAATTTATTATTATTGTTTATTGAATAAGCATCTTACATAATGAACATAAGAATAAATACAATGTCCCCCAAAACTGTTTACACAGTTTGACTGTGGGATCCACGAGTCTATACAATATATAATTAATTATAACGTTAATATAATATACGGATTTACATATTACTGCTAAGGTATGTAAAAAGTTGTTAACAAGTAGGGCATCTAAAGTTTATCTATGTAGTATTGGAACAAAGACCTTTTGAACCTATTTTTGTTTTTCTCCATTCTAATAGCTAGCACCGACCACAATCACTCTGTTTTACCTTAAGGTTGACTGGTAGAGAATTTTGGCATCAAGTCCGTCTTTTATAATATGAGATTTATTTTGTGCAATAAAATTTAAATAAATAATAGGTTTGTTAAAACCTAACTATAAAGAACTATAGAAAGTTCTCTTTCTCTAATATATTAATGTGGATTATATTTTATAAATGCAGTAACATCAATACGTGATCTCATTTGAATTCATGAAGTTTTGACGTGTGAATAAAACTCATAAAATATATAAGCCGTGGCTAAAACAAATTTGCTTTATTTCAGTCTTGCTTTGTTTTAAAATTCTCTGAAATTTCAGAACTTATTAATGTCAGCAAAATGTATTTGAAAGGATTTCTCATATGATGAACTCTTATATTCTACAAAGTATTTTAATCTAAAGTTTTGGCATTATTTAAGTGATATTTTAATTTCAAAATGGCATAAAAGTATAAGGCACGATTTTAATATTTACTAGTTTTACTTAATATAACATAGGGACGTCTGACACAGCTACAATTTTTTTTTCTATCTAGAAACTCTTATTAGTTAAGACTATTTTAATAACAACGAAAAGAAATTACTCTTATATTTGGCACTTATTCAGTCATAAAATAAAATTGAGACGACTTATTAAATACAAAAATGACATTATTTCATTTAAAGGTTAATGAAAATTTTGATATGTTTTTAAATTGGATTAAAACTTAAAAATAATCGGAAAATAAGGAAAAATAAATAAAACAAAAATATTTCAATTAGTTTTTTTTATTTAAATTCGAAATGTAACAACAATGTTTGTTCATGTATATGAAATCGTATTTTTCATCAATGGATGGATTTATAATTCAATTTAAAATCAACAGACTAAAACATTATAAAATCAGTCCATGGCATTATCATTTGATTAAAAAATTGTTACAAATTCGAAGAAAAAAAATTAAATAAAAATAATAAAGTAGCTTATTAACTTAAAAATAAAAATTAATAAAACTTTGGTATCTGTATTAAAACCGATTAAATTTTGGAGTAGAAAAGCTATAATGTAATAGTAGAGAAAATAAAAATAATTTATTTACATTTTATCTAAGCAGGATAAATTAAAATTAAACGATAAGACTTACATTTATTGTCAGTTTGCGATTGAGTATTAGTTTTATTTACATGTGGGGATGTAGAAAATAAAATCTAGTAAAAATGTACATTATAATTTAAATTATACAAAATGAAAATTTGGCAGTACAATTTTAGTAACTAAAACCTAAAGTAAAGATACGTTTAGTATCATCAGAGTCAAAATGTAGGTCATTATTCACACAATATTTTAATTATAATTGAGAATACAGTCCAAACACTAGCAAACCTTTAATTTATTTGGAAATTAACTAAAATTTGCTATCAAATAGAAACAGCAAACATTCAATTTCATTTTAATAACAATAAATGCAATATTCTGAATGAAACGCTTGAACAATCGAGATTGAAAATTGAGTCTGATTTTAATAATAAACGTCAATTAAGTAAATAAGAAACATTTGACGATCACTGATAAAAAATGGTATTTTAATTTGATTCTCAGTCTATAGATTCTCGAATGTCCAAGGGCTATCATTGAAAAATCTTAAAAACAAACGACGATTTAACCGCCGCTGGGCAAATTCAAAATTCTCCCATAAATTTTGTAAAAAGATCAAGATCAATTTTATCAACAATTAATAAGAAAATCTATTTAAAACTTAATCAAAAGAGATCCTTCGCGGGAATCGTTCGTATTACAAATTACGTTAATTTCAATCAGCAAACATTTCGAAGAGAAAACAAATATTAGTAAATTATTCTAAAATGATTTTGGACAATGAAGTATTTCCAATAATTCGCTTAAGAGTGGACGTTAATTAAATTTACAATAATATTGATAAGTCAGTCAATCATTAGGGTATCAATAATGACGTGTCATTACTGAAAAAATGTTTTGTACTTCAAGTAAATTAGTTTTACTATAGAATAAATTCTATAAAATCAATTATTGTTTCTATTTTTGACACCTATTATACTTTAATCACATTTGATATTTGAAATTCTATTCAAGGATTCTAGAAACGTATTGATTGAGTGTTTAACTTTGTGAAATGTTTGTATTACAAAATCATTATTTACTTGAAGTACTTATTGCAAAATCAGCCATCTTAATTAAGTAGTACCACAAAATGAAGTACTTAACAAATAATTATGGAATAAAGATACGCTTTCAAAATTGACCAAATGTAGAACATATTTAATGTCTACCGAAGATATAGACAAAGAAGAAAATATTCGTTGTTCAATCAATGATGGCGTAAAAAGGCAAGGTTGTAATAAATTATTTTATGGTACTTCACAATTCAATAAATATCATATACCTGCTCTTGTACCTTGTCAAACAGTTGACACAATCAATCAACAAACTTACATTTTCTTCTTTATCTATTCATGAAAAAAGATGGCATGACTTTGATTTATCCCAATCCTTAGTTTAAAAACACAATTACGTAATTCGTCCATTTAGGCAAACATGATTTTAACAGAATTGTATTTAAAATCACCAAAATGTCCAGCAATGTTCATTCTAAGTGCAATTCTGATAAAATAAAAAATAAAAACCGCAATAAGACTCATTCACACCATAACGTTCTCAAAAATTGTCCTTCGCCATTTTGGCACATTCAAGCACAAAACGTTCCTGTACCGTTTATGCCTGTAAGGCAATGCACGTTTTAAGTCCAGGTACAACCGTACCAAAAATCACACCGTCACTATCTACACTTATCACATTGAATAAATTTTTAAGTCTATCTACATAACCTAAATGTATTTACACTAACACTTATACCACGTGCGTTTCACTCCTTTTGTTATAAGATTCATCTATAGTAACGTTTTGTTTTTTGTTTTCTTTCCTAATGGTACCGTATTGTGGTACATCTGAAGTGAGGTTTTGGACTGTGAGGATCTGGCTGGAGTTGCTCTGTGGCGTGCTTGAGGAAATGGGACTGCCGTACTGGTTTCCGTATTTGTGCCTCGATGGGTCCTTTAGAATGGACTGGGGTTGCTTTGGCACTGGTGTTTGGGAGAGCTGGTGCTGTAACAAAAGGGTTTGGTTAGTCATGATAATAGATTACATGAATAGGTAACGCTGGAAGAGCAATTACTGCTGCAATGGCAATTAGAGTCCTCAAAAAACCTAACTAAAAAAATAAAATTTTGAAAAACCCGCATCATAGTGGACCGATTTTCATGAAATATGGCTAAGAACACTCCCGACTAACTCAGCTTTCAAACAAAATAAAACTAAATTCATATCGGTTCATCCGTTCGGGAGCTGCGATGCCACAGACAAACAGACAGACACGCCTAACTTATAACCTCCCGTCGTTTTTGCGTCGGGGGTTCAAAAACTATACACCAACAAAAACAGTACATCACATGTACTCGTAACCTTTGATTTGTTTTAAATCCTTTATCTATCGATTTATTTTTTGTATTATATAATGATTGCAGGATCCTATCCAGATTTAATAGGATCAAAAATCATGTCAAAACCGAAAATCCTATGCATGCGATAAACACCATCATCATACATATGACGTCCAATCACAGTGAGATAAAAACCTTTTTTTTTTATGAGGAACAGGTAAACCATTTGACCGCAATCTCACCTGATGGAAAGTGCCGAAGCATGTTTACCCAAAAAATGTCTATTCACTCTTGATTTAAAAAGATCCAAATTATAGTGGGTTGGAAATAGACATACAGGAAGTGAGTTCCACTCCTTAGCCGTTCGCATGATAAAGCTAGATGCTGTAAACCTGCTGTAAACCTTGATGTGATCATAAAATATATGAAACAATTCAAGTAACACACAAAAGCAAAACATGTTCAGCACCTAACACATTGTCAAAACGCAGTCCACTAAAGATGTTGCGCCGAAGTCGGATGTTTTGTTGGGAACAAAGCATATTGTATTGTTTTCCGACCGAACAAAACATTGAAACTTTGCTGAAAACTGAATTCACAGAGATTATCTACAATTTTTGCTGTCTTTTTCGACGATATTTGGGGAACACAATTCTAATAGTTACTTTGCGTTGTCTTTACAAATTGATATGTGTAAAATAAAGTGTTATACCAAAATAAATATTAAATAATAGATTAGATTAGATTTAGATTTCTTTATTTCATGATAAAAATTACACTATAAATTTGCTACATGTCAAAATTATGTTTATCTTCTCATCATGATCGTCAAAAATTACATAATAAATTCCAAATAAAAATAATTGTGTCTCCCAAATGAGGATCGTCATTTACAAAGAAAGAAAATACACATGCCAAGCTAAATAAAATTAATAAATTAAGTTACAATATCATGAAATTATCACGAAGCAAGAAAATATTATATAACAGAGAAATATAGGTATAATTATATCATCGGTCATTAAAAAATCAAATCCATGTACTCATTTACAGAGTACATGGGGTTATCTAACAAAAGGTTTCTCAATTTGCGCTTAAATGCTTCGTCACATGGCTCATTTCAATATGTTTGTTGATTATGCACTTATAATATGAGATGTGACTTCTACGAATTGTCCATAAAATTTAATATTTTCAACAAATATGTAGATGTAGTAGGTGTAGTGTTAAGGACGCCTGGCCGGAAACAGGCGGGCTGTCGATGACATGATGCATTCAGCCCAATTCCTTGACTTTCAACAAAACAAGTGGCATAAATAAAGTATGTATTATCTGAGTTCTACCAAGGAGGATTGAGTAATATAGAGAGTTACTGTCAAAGTAAAATGTGTAGTCACATTGCATAGACTGTCATCTCTCGACACAGGCTTAAAACTTTTAAACCTCAGTTTTGACAATTTGGCCCATATTCTTAGCTTGATATGTGATGAAATGTTAAATATTTTTACAAGCGCCATCTAGCCGAGCGTTCCCCAAGGTGTAACGCCATCTTGGCCACCGTACCTTTTTCATTATGGTTTTGAGGTACGTTTTTTTCTTAGACTTTATCTGTCTATACGGAGTATTTCTTTATCTGTACATATGTCTTTGGTTCTACGAACCGACGAAAATCATTTAAATGAATTTGTTACCTTGATTGTATTTAATATAGATGCCGACAAAGTGAAAAAAAATATGTAAACACGACTTTTTCCTGCTTATACGTTAAGGTTTTGGATACGTATTTTTGCCAACTCAGGTCACATTGCGTGAAACTAAGTGTCTAAGCCAAAATCTTGGGATTAATTGTCACAACGGACCCCAGGCTCCCATGAGCCATGGGTAATGCCCGGATAAAGCAAGGAGGATGAGATTGAAAAATTCTGAACACAGGTACCCGTGTACAGACCCGGTTGAGCATGGGTACTCAAATAACCTTTTTCCTTTTCCTACTCATTTTGTATTCTCAAACTGATAGTCTTTTCAAAAACAGTATTCAAAACTAAAACTGAACGCAAAGACCTATGTGTAATGAGGCTTAAATTGTCTCATTTTCTAGGCGACGTCAAAATGAGCTTCATTTCTCCGGTAAGCCAGCGAGAGTTGGAGAAAATTAAATGAACATGAAATTAAATGTGCTTAAAATTTTACTGTCCGGATAACCTTGCGGTTTGAATGTCGCCTCGGGAGTTGGCGTTGTGTTGGAATTAGTCTGTCACTAATTATTGTTTGGAATGTTTTTTTGTGAAAATAGTAAATGAAATTGTTAATGCCACGGATGAAAGTGCGATATTTAAAACATACAAAAGCTAAACTTATCTTACAATAAAACTAAACTATTAAATCTAAAATTAAACTAAAGTAAATCTAAAAACGGCCCCTGTGGCATAGTACCGAAGACGCTGGCAGCATTTCCTCGCTGGATTGTCAAGCTAATACGCTGAGCGAGGAAGCTGCCAGCTCTTCGGTCGCCGGTGGCGTCTCTTATTTAGTCTCTTCGATTAAGTCCTTGAAGAGACTCAGAGCGCCAGGGCCCCACGGACCAAGGGTCTCGACGCCGAATGGAATAAAAATATATTCGGCGCCGAGACCGCAAAAACGCCGAGCTAAACTTTGCCGAAGTCTGATAAATAAGACAAACCTTCGTATCACTTCGCAACGGTGACGCCACGAGAACGGTCGAAAAAAATCTTAGGCTTGAGTGCACGCTCATATTAAGCGTGCAGCGGAGAAAGGCGTGCGGCGTGCATATCAAACAATGTAATTTCATGTAAGTGTCCTGAGTCGATGCTGTATAGGGTTGACGCACGCTCGTTCTCCCCGCTGCACGCCCCGTCGAGTGTTCACTCAAGCCTTACGCCATAAATTAAATATAACAAGATCATACCATCCCATTCATTAAAATGCGACCGCCTACGAACGCGCTTACACTCCACCACACATAGATGGCGCCACAAAAAAATGTCTTGTAGCTTTCGATTATACTTGTAAATGGCATTAAGTGTCACTCTTGACATAGATTTACGGCTCGGAATTGACACTTAATGCCAATCTACAAATAATCGGAGGCAACAAGGCATTTTTTGTGGCGCCATCTATGTGTGGTGGAGTGTAAGCGCGTTCGTAGGCGTGTAGGTGTATATGACACAATTACCTACATTACAATGTAGGTAATTGTGTCATATACTTGAAAATTTCGACCCTTGCCGCCGTGACCAGTTGGCCGAGTGGTTCAGGCATCCGTGGCTAGGGCACTCAGGCACACTTGGATGCCTTGGTCATTTTTTCTTTGTATATGATATTTATTTCAGTTTATAGTTACATAATAGTAGTGTGTCTACTAAAAAAACACAAATTAAAATACGCCCGTGTGGTGACGGGTTAAGAATTTCACCACTCCCTTTCTTCCCGTGGGTGTCGTAGAAGGCGACTGTGGGATATGGGTTAAATTGTGGCGTAGGCGAGAAGCTGGCAACCTGTCACTGCAATGTCACAGTTTCGTTTTCTTTCAATCCCTTATTTGCCGGGAGTGGCACTGAAACTTGAGTGGTTTCGTGTGCTCTGCCTGCCCCTTCATGGGATACAGGCGTGATTGTATGTATGTATGTATGTATGTATTAAAATATTTCCTATGAAATAATTCAATTTGGTTTCAGAGTGCAAAACTACTACTACTAACATACTTACATTAATATATTATTTAGGTGAGATTTGTAATCCAAGCTACAATTACCGTACCTAAATACTCCATAGTAATATAGTTAGTCTACGGTGAATTCCGACTAGAGCTTAACCACAGAATATATAATAGTACAAGTACAGAAGGCTCACTCCTTTGATGTTCACAAAATGCCGCCATTCTAAATTCTTACCTACATTAACAAACGGACCGCACGCGAGCAGCCGACATTGAATTCTATTGCGCCGCGTGAAGGTCGTCACCCAGTGAACGGGCCGCGAACTCGCAGCCGCCGGCATGTACTTGTAGCGCGGCGATAGAATCGCGGAGTGAGCCGCCCCTGGCTCAACTCAGAAACCTAATATTCTATGCATTCCAACGTAATATGATACATATACAAGCTAAGACATATTTATGTACAGTAGGTAAGTTCGTAAATCAATTGAAAGGAAATGGTTAAATCCAGCATACCCTTCCAAAATATACTCCATTGAATTAATAATTTTGATTCCGTTTAATAAATACTAGGTATACAATTTTCGGAAGTTAGACTACTGGATCCAAAAGAAAACAGAATATTGGTACATGGCTAAAGCTGGCTAGGACCAGCTATCCTTCTCGTTCTTATGTAGTGGCGCGACAGCCAAACTGCCTTTCGCTCACGACGCAGGGTCAATGATTGTTACTTTGGCTAGGACGGCAGAGCTTCCCTACGCTGTGGTAACACATTCACTACCAGAGAAAAATGGCGCACTACTTTAGAAACCGGACGTTATCTATAACCGTACTCTATGACCTCTATGGCCTAGCGGTAAGAGCGGGCTTTCAATCCGGAGGTCGCGGGTTCGAACTCCGATGTCTGGCCAATGAGTTTTTCGGAACTTATGTGCGAAATGTCATTTAGAGTCAAAGTCAAATCTTGGTGTTAGTTGTCACAGTAGACCCTAGGCTCCCATGAGATAACTCCAGGAGAATGATAATCTATAACCCGCTTTTATGGCTACAACCCGCTTAGCGGCTTCATCGAGCAAAGTTGACGAGCACCGATAGCATGGTCACACGATAAACGATAAAACATCAGGCCGTTCCTATCGCTCTTACAAGTAGTGCGAAAGGGACGGCCTGATGTTATATCATTTATCGCGTAACCATGCTTGCCTGCCAGGAGTTAATAGTGACAAAATGTCTTACCTGATTGCATCCAGGATGTAGTACAGTGACATCTGGTGGGGGCACTGGAGCCATTTTTTCGTTTCGTCGCCTGAGAGTACCACCTGCGGATTGTCGGTCCAAGGGCACTGTTGAAAAAGAGTTTTATATCAAATTCTATTCAAAAAATTTAAGTTATACATAGATGTGAAGAGAGATAATTAGAACAAGTTTTGAAAAATAAAAATGGTCATGACACTTTTGTTAATCATACAATATACTTAATCGTATCAGACAGAACAAACAAAGAACAGGAACTATCCAATCCAAGAAAGTCAAATTGTGCTTGAATTGTCTTAATACATCTGAAAGTATCAGAAAGATGATTTTCAAAATTAATCTTCTTCCATAGCATATATAATAATTTCTATATTGCCTCATCAAACGCTTCTTCTTCTTCGAACTATCTGAACATTTAGAGGATAGTTTAATATTAAGGGTATGTTTAAGAACTTTATTTATAATCAGACATGATTGGCTGTACTTGCTGATAAGAGACAGAAGCGACGCCAAGGTGTTTCAGCACCAATTTCCGCAAACTTCTTTTCCGTAGACTATGTCGGTCTCGCATCGGTTTATTGAGTGACCAAAAAAGGTGCCTCTCGATTGTTACACCACAAACCGTCTGCAATAGACGTATAGGCCAATGAAATAAGTTCTTACCATCAATTCCATAGCTCATAGGCGGACTGGCGACGTGCGATGGTGACCCGCTCATTCCATTCAGCATATGCTTCTGCAAAGGCGCTGCTCCGTATTGCTGAGGGGGAGTTGGGGTTCGTCCGGTTTGCTGTAAAGAGGGCACTGTTAGTTATAGTCCATTTCAAATACGAAGGCCCGATGGCACTTGAGACGGTCAATTAGCGTTAACAATAGGATTAGTGATAACAAAAGATACCTGATTGCACCGACAAAAAGATTGCACCGACGCCTGCCAATTTGAAGTGGGCCTAATTAGATAACAAAAGGCAAACATTATGAGCCCTATTGTTAAGTTTCGAGTGGTATCGGGCCTTCGTATTTGAAATGGACTATACCATTTCAATTGCTTATAAATAGATAATATATATGCCTTTCACAAAAAAGCTTAAGTTATGTGACTTTTATTTTTTTGGAAAAAAAAATAATTTTACCTACGATAAAAGACTTTCATCAATTTTGAAATACTTGTTGATCCGTCTCTAATTTGGAGTCACGTCAATTTATTTAGTCTGACTGAGAGATATTGAAACAGAAAACGAATACTTAGAGATCGTTTGAAGACTTGGCGAAAAAAATCCTGATCCTGATTTTGCATCCTTTTTTTAGTTTGTCTCGAAATAGTTTTCGAGTTTACCTTGAAAGTCCCGGCATACTTTTACAAGTACAAGTTATATTCGGATTTTGAACTCTAATAGAAAAAAAAGAAAGTTCCAAATTCAAAGTCTCAAAAATGGGCCTGGATTTACGAGGCTATCTTTCAATAATCCGAAACGAAACGAAAAATACTAATAATTGTAATGACATTTTTAGCTTCTTCTGGATTTTTCTTTTTTACAGACTGAAATGATTTCTTACCTGTTGCTGCAAGTATTCGCCGATAAGTGGCGGGTAAGAGAGGTATCGGTCAGAAGCCATGTTGTAATAGGAGCCATCCAGTGGCGGCATGGGAGAAGGCGCAGGGACATAATTCTGTTTGCCTGTGAAAAAAAAAACGCACGGGTGTTATCATTCTTGAATCACTCTATTCATGGAAACACAGCATCAAAATCCATTCAAGATCTAAGCATACAAAGAGACGTCTTAATGTTGAGCAAAGGACAACAGTGAATTTTTTTGGACACGTATCGGGATAGCAGATGAAAAAATTAAGATTTATAATATGAAATGTTCGCATGTCAAGTAACATAAAGTACAAAAAAATGGATCTATCAAATTCAAAGCTGCTAGACTGTCAAAATTTAAGAAAGAAATATTTTTCTCTAGTATAATAAGTATATCAAATATAAATATAGATTTTTAAGCGTCATTCGTAAGAAAAACGATGACTTGTGATATTTCTATACATAAACTTTATGGATATCCACTCCAAATTTGGAACAATATGTGTATTAGTCAATTTAATAAATATAGTTTCGGGCAATAAGCAATAAAGTCGTGTATATGTCGGCGGACGATCGTAAAATCCGCCAGATCACGAGATTCCTAGGCATATCGTGAAACGGCGCCAAATCATGAAATACCTAAAAGTTGTCCAGGCATATCACGATATACCTGATAAACAACACGGCCGATCGATTAAAGCAACGCATTCGTCGATATTCCTAGCACTATAGCGGGCACTTCGTAGAATAGTTTCTTTCTTAGCCATTGGTGGCGCTGCCTATGCAGCGTACCTATGCGATGGCGCGGATGGCGGCCGTGTCTGTTTACCGTGTGAAAAATGTCGCGCCACTCTAAATGATTTTATCACCGAAAATAGTGTGGTTATTCAAAATAGAAGTGCAAAAGAAGCTTTTTTCTACTCATCGACTTTTTTGTCAATTACTATAATAATATCTGGGCGACCGAGCTTCGCTCGGTTCTATTTTAATATATCACGTCTTTAGATAAAAAAAAAACTCTTATAAATACAAAAACAAAAAAAAAGACAAAAAACAAAAACTTAATTTCTGACCGGGATTCGAAACCCTGACACCTACGATCTATCTGCGTACATTAGACCGACCTCGTGCGACTGAGCTAAGCGGAATCGATGCGCGCGCGGCGAAATTAAGGACCATATTTTACGTTTACAAATGCGAAAGAAAAACTCATGAAAACTCGAAAATTCGCGTTTTCCGGGATCTAAGGCTACGCTAGATCGATTTTTCACCCCCGAAAACCCCCACAAAACAAATTTCAGCGAAATCGTTAGAGCGGTTTCCGAGATCGTCGGTATATATAAATAAATAAATAAATAAATAAATAAATAAATATACAAGAATTGCTCGTTTAATAGTATAAGATTAATTATTATATTAATTATTAGCTTTAATTATTATAATTACTAACACATGTCTTGTTTTAAAAATTTTTGTATAATTTAAATGTATAATTTATATGGACCTGGTAAAATTATTGAAAATGTTAATTTAATATTTATTCCAATTAGGTAATAATACAAGTCTCTTTTCATTTCATTTGTTAACCACAAAGTTTTTAATTTAATATTGTACTTATTATGGTTTTTTGCATTTTTTACTTCAATTTTGGAACCCTAATGTATTGAACGATATGGCGGCGTATCATGATATGCCTAGGAATCACATGATCTGCCTAAATGCCACTGGCGGGTTTTACTTGGTGAAAACACGAAATGGCGGCGTTTCATGGTATGCCTAGGAATTTCATGATCTGCTTAAACGTCACTGGGCAAATCGTTAAACGGTGAGTTTTGAACGATAATATGGGCAATGTTACTACGCCAAATCATGATTTGGCGCCGTTTCACGATATGCCTAGGAATATCGTGATATGGCGGATTCTTCGTTCGGCCGCCGACATATACATTTTTTTCCCACTTTGTCCGAATCTATATTTAATAGCTATGGGAAATATAGGGATCTCGGGTACATAGAATGCTCTGTAAGCTCACTGAACCCTTTTAAGCTAGTAATCCCAAGCCGAAAGTACACTAATGGTCAAAGCTTCCTTAAATCTAATCCGTCGTATTCCCGCATTAGATTTTCTGCAAATATTCCTAAAAATCAAGGTTTTTGACCTGATTACTCCTACAGAAAGAATTGTATTTATAGGTACTATCAATATGTCTCATGTAGTGACTGGTTAATAATTTCATCACTCCCTGTTCTCCCATGGGTGTCGTAAAAGTGGACGAGATATGGGTTAAAATCAGTCACTGATTTATAAAAATTCAGTCTTCTTTCAAACCACTAATTGCTAAGAGTGGTACTGACAATTGAGCAGTTTCATGCGATGATGTGCGTACACCTTTTGCGTAGTAATAGTAAAATTTATCCTCATCGCATTCAATTGTCACTAGTATTCAATATATTTAAATGAATTCTTGAGACATGGCATTAGAAACGAAAACTTTCGTTTTATGTTAACCTCTTAAGTGCCAAGAGTGATACTGAAACCTGGTCAATTTTATGTGCTCTGCCTACCCCATTTGATAATACAGACGAGAGTTTATGTACGCATCAAAGTTTCTTACCTGCGCTACGGCCCAACGTGCTATGCCCGCTCATATCTTTATGTCTATGTGGATGGGGTAGCGTCCTAGCATGATCGCCTTCATATACGGCATAGTTCGGAGGGGGGTAGTCTAATGGTGGGGGGATGACTAGGCCTTGGTCGTCCATGAGATAGGCGTCGGTTTGCTGGAAAAAATAACTTTGGTTAGAGATTTAAATAATTTTACTGTTTAGGCAACTACTAGTTTGAACACTGGATGGATTGATACAACAGTTTCTGACTTTCGGTTTAAGAAGAATACAATTTTTTTGCGTAACGGACATCCCTCAAAAATTTTTGAGAAAATATTTTGTAAATTGAGAATTTTTGATTTCAAAATTAATTTAAACAAGTAATTTTGCAGCTCATAGTTTTGTAACAACTGTATTTATTAGCCAATTCTGTTAAATATGTTTAAGTTTTCTTTATTGAATAAAAAAATATGAATTAAGAAAATATTTCTCTTTCGTTAAAAAAAAAACAATAACCACAAGACCCAATGATACTGAAGTACTGTAAAGATACAAACACAAAGCCTTATTTTTCCCTTTGGTCTAAGAAAGTATTACATAATTGTCTTTTATCCTCACCTGCAACATATGTCTATTCGGCATACTCGGCACCTCAGGTATCGGTGGCGGCTGTCTATCATCCATCCCCTCATCTTGAGAGTACGTCTCGGATTTCTCCGACACAGAACTCAAAGTCTCTCCCGTCATCGTGTCGTTGTAGGAGGATGGGGCGTACATCTCTATCGTCGCTGATTTTGACGCTTGGCCCGCTTGTTCTGCGAAAATTTTTGGGGATGAAATTTTTGTGGATGAAAATGGGATAAAAAATGAGAGATGAAAGTTAAACGTGTTAGTGATAATGAAATTCAGTTGGTATTTTTAGAAATATTTCAATAAAAATATCTAAAAGTAAATTTTATCAATGTTCTAGCGTATAAAAAAAACTAAAAGTATGCTATTTTTGTTTTTCTTATGAAATTTAAATGTACTTAAAATGCAAAATATTTTTCCTCTCACTAGCTCGGAAACACGTGTTTTGTCCTTTAATATCAGCGGGTAAAAACGCATTTTATCCACTAGTGGGTAAAGTAATTTGACCATGAATAAAGTCAAATTAACTGCTTTAAAATTTATAAAAGTAGGTGAATCTAGTAATAAAGATGATTTACCACCTGTGGAACTACTAAAGCAGTGATAAACGCAGTTTTTACGTTGTAGTTTCCTCGTGAGGGGAAAAGTTACGTGTTACACTCGGGTGCAAATGTATTTTACTTCTCGTGTGTTAAAAAACTCGCAAGTTCAGGATTCTATTCTCGAACTACTCATTCAACTATAGAATCCTTTCACTTGCTCGTTTTTCAATTCCACACTCGGCGTTAAAATACAACTTTGCCCCCTTGTATAACAAATAACTATTTCCATCTTTCCAAATCTTTATTTTAATTATCATGCTAAACTAAAGTACGAGTAAATAGGTGATAGAAATAATTAATTCTCTAACGGTAATCGAATCAGTGAATAGAAAATAGAACTGCGTTTAAATTCAAATACCCGTAAGTATAATTCATCAATAATAATCAGTTCCATTTAACTTCTAAATTCGTGCAGTCAAAACCACTTGTGTGGCGAGTGGTAAATAAATTTCAATACCGAATTAAGGCATAATTTTGCGAAACTATAATCAAATGAGTGTGGTATTCAGATTTTAGAATTTTTAAATATTTAATAATGATACCACCTATGTAATGTCAAAATGTCAAACTCTTTTATTTATAATATTAATGTTGTTCTTACAGCCCCATTATCATTATACCTACTTGTTAAAGTTTTGATCTTCTTTTGACTGCTATTAGTTTAAAAAAAAACTTGTTTTATTAGTTTCTCTATCAAGGCCGTGTCATCATTACACATTACAATAGCTAAATACCAAGAATTACACAAAACTGTTTAAAGAAGTTTTTATTTTTTATTTTAAATGGGCTCACTTGCCCACAGACTAGACAAAGGCAAAGACGTGGCCTACGATGGAGTGAGCTCAACCAGAAGATGCCTGTTCACCTTTTGTGTAGCCAATGCTTATAATAAGTATATAAGTACTACTGTTTGACACAACCGCTGTCACTGGTATTTTTGAAAATGTTTTTTTTTATTGCAGGCGTAATCCCAAAGATTTTACTTGATGATCGATATACTCAGTTAAAATTGCAACAGCAACAAATGTCATTCAACGCTGTTATACTACAACACAGCGTTTGCGAGGCAGAAATAGTAGCAGTTGCAACCAGAAAGAATAATTTTAAACCGGTTCTCTAGAATGCAGAAAACACATGAAGCATGACTGAGTGCAATGCTAGAGTATAATCAATTAAATCCGATTATCTATGTTCACAGTCGACTAAACTAATCGACATGAGAATCATTAAGTTCTCAAGGGGTGAGCTTAGAACTCTAATGGGGGGAAATTGAATTGAAATTCGCAGGTATGTTGAAACTGCAAGGTTTTTTCTGTAATGTGAGAATTGATGCATTGAGTACTTTAACAACTGGTCAACTTCTATTGAATCTTTTATAAAAATAATTTAGTAAAAATAAACTTAAGCTACATAATATTAAAAGGGAGAAAGGGCAATAGAACGATGGTTGAATGACATTGGTTTTTCAATCTAATGAAACAAAATAAATATCTCGCTATTTCTGATATTCGGAAAATATCGTACCAAATATTTGCTAAGACGTAATGAATGTAATGATAGAGGGCTGCAAAAGCATTAAATTTTAATGAAGGTTCAGAGCGAAATCAATATTAATTTATCCTAAATCAATGTTAATTTAAACTAATGTATGCGTATTGTCTTGTCAACTGAGTGCCGGTCGCCTCTCCAGACACTCTGCCCTGAATGACATTATACGCCGGTCTCTTGCTACCGTCAACGCGCCGGCCATCCTTGAACCAAACGGCGTTTCGAGGGACGATGGCAAGAGACCGGACGGTATGACCCTAGTTCCTTGGAAGATGGGACGGGTGCTAGTCTGGGACGCCACATGCGTCGATACACTGGCACCTTCCCATCTTCCAAGAACCTCAAACAGGGCTGGGGCAGCTGCGGAGGCGGCTGAAATAAAAAAGATGACAAAATATCGGGGTCTCGGACACCAATACCATTTTAGGGCAGTTGGCGTCGAGACCCTAGGGCCATGGGGTCCAAGCGCCCGTGAGGTTTTTAAAGAGCTGAGCGCAAAGCTCAAAGAAACTACCGGTGACCAGAGAGCTGGCAGCTTTCTCTCGCAACGCATTAGCATTGCTATTCAGCGAGGGAATGCTGCCAGCATCTTTGGCACCATGCCGCGGGGGCCATATTTAGACGTATTTTAGTTTATTTTTAGTTTAGTTTAGTTTTTAATTTAATTTTAATTTGTTTTTTATTGTTATTTTTAGAGTTAGATATGTATTATTTATTTGTTACTTAAGTTTTATGTCTAATAAAAATATACTTAGTAAAAAAAAAAAAAAAAAAAAAAAAAAAAAAAAAAAAAAAAAAAAAATGTATGCAGTGTTCTTTAATATGAAATAAAATTGAATGAAAAATGAGATGGGATCATTATTATTTTAGGTTTTTAAATTGCGTGATGAGTATTTTAAGATTTAAAAAAAATCTGCAATCATACTATGTGACTTCATAATATTATGATGAAGAAATATATATATATTTTTAATTTACAAAAAAAACTTATTAGAAAAAGTATTCACCTTTAATAAAGAGACTATATATACATATTATGTTAAGAACTACCACAGTAATACAAACATTACGAGCATAAAAATCATAGATCACACTTAAACAACAAACCAAAGCTTTGTGCACCATTTCACAATCAATTTTATTCTATTAAAAAAGCAGAAAACTATAAAAATAATGAATAAACAGAAACGAAAACAAAACTGTAATTTGTCAAAGCTAAAAAAAAACAAAAGAAAACTCACCTTTCAACCGTCTAGACCGGCGTTTAAAAACAAAACAAACGACTAGCGCAGCATTAACTAAGACTAGAAGTGCCCCAGTAATGGACACGTATACAACTACGCTCTTGGACACGTCGGCCGTTTCAACATATTCCGTGGTCACTACGTTCAACTCGCCTACTTCTGAAGAAGCTTTAAAGAAAAATAAAAAAAAATTAGCAAAAAAAAAATGGAAGCTGTTTTAAAATTTCTTTATTGGCAGTGAGTGGAATAGGTTATCCAAAATCGAAATTTTGTCTAATAACCTAAACATCGACAAAAATAGAAAAAATGCTCCATATTTGAAGCGGGTAATGTTCACCAGTTTTTGACACAAACTACTATAATTCGACTGTTTCATACAGCAATTTTGTATCTAAAAGTGTTTTAATTTCATAAAAAAAATTTGATTAAATAATAAATATAATGAAAAAAAACTTACTGCCAATAAAGATATTTTAAAATTCTACAACACACAACACATATTAACAATGCTTCTCAAAACAATAACAGAAGATAAACAATTGAGTTGACATTAACAAAAAACATCACACCTCTGATCCTCTTATTTGTCCTCCTGTGCAGACAGAATCCTATCAGCAGTACATTCAACAATATCAGAGCTGTACCAACAATGGTACCAGTTATGATGAAAACCCCGGGTACATTGTAGTTGTACTCTTCTGAACTTGAATGTACCGATGATGGGACGAAGTCTGATGCGTGGAAAGGTTGAGACATATTATTAGAAAACATTTATACTCATACAATTTAAATTATATCAAGTATAAAAAATAGTTTGTTTTCCACTGGTTTATAACAGGCCTTTTCAATAATATTTAAGAGATCTTTTACTCAAACACATTAATTTTCGGAAATATAGGAACCATTGAAAAAGTGTTTAGGCAAAAATATATTGGATTTGATTAGTTCTCTTTGAACCTATTTAAAATATAAATAATTTTCAGATGCAGAATGCGGTGATCTTGGACACGTAGCGGATAGTCCGACGGTTCCTCTCACTGCAGCCCTAACCACCGGCAGCTTGGGCCTGCCCCGTTGGCTGGCGGCACCCTAGGTTAGGTTTTTTTTATTTTTTATATTGTTTTGTATTTAATTTTTATACTCATATTATAAACAACCTAACTTAATAAATACAATGAATAAAGTAATAAATAATGAAACTAACCAAAATTGATCAAACGCAGAATTTTTAAATTAGTTTGTGCTAGCAATTTATATTTTAATAAAAAATTGTACACACAAAGATACAGA
Source organism: Leguminivora glycinivorella (assembly GCF_023078275.1). Taxonomy (NCBI): domain Eukaryota; kingdom Metazoa; phylum Arthropoda; class Insecta; order Lepidoptera; family Tortricidae; genus Leguminivora; species Leguminivora glycinivorella. The sequence continues at coordinate 14,371,830 of NC_062990.1, forward strand.
TAAAATTGCCTTGAGTGTAAGTTACATAGCAACTTCCTTATAATTGCTAGCTGTTCTTTACACTATGAAAATTAACTCGTCTCATCCTTAGCCTTCCTAAATTATGCCTTTTGCTTAATTATTTACTAAGATTTCTTAGAAAAGAACCATCAAACGGAATGGTAATTTCTTTGAAGTGTTTCCCATTTACTGTTAACCTTCAACTGAGTTGTAATTGTTTCTTTACAAGGCTAAGTACTTTTTAAATATTTACACGGAAAAAAAATCATTGCAAAAGTTTTCGCTTTTTAGAATCAAGGTCATTTAAATCTTAAACAATGTCAACAAAAAACACGTGACTCGTTCAACCGAGGATTTCTTTTCACAAATACAAAATGTTGGTAAGTAGGTTTAATCCATTCAAGTAGTTCTGTTTTGTTTTGCTTTTAAAAATAAAAAAGATTCTTGAGGTGCAAGATTTTTTCTTAAAACAGTATTTAATCTACCTTTATCTTGTAACTGTGTTAATTGATTTACTTTAATATTTGATATTGTGTTTGATTTAGGTATAACAGTGGCTATTAAACCAGTGAAACATAATTTAAGTTTGAAAATATCCTTGTCTAAACTATAAAATTTAAAATACTTACTAAGTGTTGTGGCTTTAGTATCATCCGGTCTATATTTGCTCTGTCCCATTTTGTTAAGTGCCATAACAGAGAACACGTAGTCTGTATTCTTCTCCAGCCCACCAATCGTATACGACGTTGCATTCCTTGGTGATACATCCTCGTATCTGTATGTTTCTTCATATGGTTTACTAAAATTGAAGTAAAAATTTTAATTCACAAATCAAAAAGGAATCTGTGGAAAGGAAGAAACCAATAGACTTTGTTTTAGGTTTCTGTTATTTATTGTGTGATTATCAGCGACCTTGAAACAGCGGATTAGAATGTATGTGCCCTGATCAGTAGTAGAAAGATACAAAAATAAATAATAAGCAGGAAAATCCACATCATTTGTACAAAGATCAGAGGGATAAAATGTACACAATACATCCCTTTTTTAAGTCGATTAAAGTTCATTGATATCTGCTCTTTATTAGACTGATACCGTGAAAAAATCTATCTCAATAATGAACATTTTTGAATACAGATATAGCTTTGGTTTCCAAAATATTTTACACCAAAGTCAAATTGTGCCATATTGAAGAAATTGTAAGGAGAACATATAAAATAATGTAAAAACTTACCGATATCTAAGTCTAAACCATGTAGTAAGGCCACCATCAAACCCTGGCACCCATTCCAAAGTTACTGAGTTATAAGTTACGTTCGTCACCGATATTGACATCACTTGATCTGTAAACAAAGACAAAATGTTAGTAAAATAAAATAGTAATTATATTAAAGTTACTGAAACTTAATATGGCTAAGATGTTGACCAATTTCATTGATAATATCTTTATAGTCAACGAAGAAAATATAACTACTTTTAAATGAAAGTAATCCAGCAACAGACTAGATAATTACAAGAGATAGTAATACAAATACAAGGCGTCTAATCATGTCTCCAAAATTGTAGTAGGTATTATATTTGCCGATTATTTTATTAAAAAGGATTTACTTAATTAAATGAGAGACCAATTTAGACATCAGATACTGGAATCAAAAGGTCGCTCAACTATCACTAAAACTAGAAGATAAGAGAATAAGAGATAGGGTACTAAATTTAATGTTCAATTTTAATGTTCAACAAATTTTATGTTATCTTTTATTATCTTATCTTAAAATATTTACACTAACCTGGTGCACTAGTGATATCCAACTTAACCTTCGCCGTATCAAAACCCAGTTCATTTCTAGCATCACATACATAAGATCCGTAATCTGATGAAGAAACGTCATTAATCAGGAGAATAGACATGTATGTCACTGGGTCAATTTTGTGGTATTCAGCATAGTATTTAGTGGAAGTGTTGACAGGTAACTTTGCTCCGTTTTTGGACCATGTGAAATTTGGTGCTGGTGCTGATTTGCATCTAAAAAATGATAAAGATACAGGTACTGTTCATAATGAAGAAAAATAACAATATTAATTCTCAAATTTAGAAGATTGATGTAATTTCATATCACAAATACAAAAGACGATTAATGAACTATTGAGTATAAGATAAACAAAAATAACAACGTTACAATCATTGAATCAAGGTTTATAGAAAGCAAATCACATTTAAAGGTAAATAATAATGCTGTAAATAGTAATTCATCTAGCATTTGATTACATATTTACTTATTTTTTTTTATTGGATGTAATTTTACGAAGATACGAATAAAGATACAAAACAAAATCACATCATTCGTAGGCAGTATTTATATATGTTCGGTAAAGAAATATTGTCTAAATATACGTACTTGCAAATAAGTCTTCCGACTTGTCCAACATTAGAGGCAGACTTGCTCAAATTAGGAGCAGAATCCATCATTGGCTGTGTCTTCACTACCAACATGACTTCTTGCTTGCTCTCTCTATCACCTATACCATTGTTTACAATACATTCGAAGTTCCCTACATCATCTTTGGTGGCTTGATTAATGATTAAATAGCTAGTGAGATTTTTAGAATCAAAGCTACTTGAGGTTCTTGATTTGAAATTGTAGTCTTTTCGCTCCCATCTGATATGTTCAGAAGTGAGTGGATTACCTGAGAAATAAAGTAAATAGTTAGAAAAAGAAAATTAACATTATACTCTAATTAATATTTCTATTAAAGAGATTGCAGAAAAATATAAATTACTTACCAGTAGCAGTACATGCCAATGTAGCATCTTCACCAGAATTTCTTATTTCATTTTGACTGACTGATACTACGCTCGCTGAATCTACAACAAAAATAAAACAAGATTGTAAAGTGGATAAACCCTAATCTCAACTCAAATCTTTCAACTTAGTTGTGAGGCTTCATAGTGAAGCCAAATCTGAGATTTTTTAACTTAAGATAAGATGAAGATAAGAGAGAGAGAGACTTACAATGAACAGAGACGCTGATGTTAGCGGTGGCGGCGCCCTGAGAGTTAACGGCTTCGCAGGTGTAGACTCCAGCGTCGGTGCGAGAGAGACGGGTGATATTCAGCATGGAGCCTTCGGATATTATACGGTCGTCTGTTAAAAAATATTGATATTATACAAACCAATTATAAAATAACAATGCAGTTTATCACTAAAATGCACAAATTTTAAAGAAACAAAATGAACTTTGAACTGAAATCTTCTCGAGGCTGAGGCGTAGGGTTAGAGCCGGCGTAGCTTTATTTGACGTTCATATGCGCATTGTAATATGCCTACTTGAAAAATAAATATTTCATTTTCATTTCAATTTCATTTTTCATTTACTAAAAATTTATGAAATCGGAGAATGGAACTGATATTTTGTGGTTTTTATACTCTTATTTGAAACACAACTTATCACAAAAATTGACATTGAAAACGAAATGGCAAATGAAAATTAGAAAACAAAATTTATAATCAGTAGTTAGGATGTTATCACATATTAGGACGAGATGAATATCAGAGATGTAAACAATATTGTAAATAATAAAGGAAGATCAACGTATTACATAAAATCAATGTTTTACTCTGTACTAACTGAATCATCGCCTTGGGTCATCAAATGCTGTGGTTTCATAGCTGAGCAAACAAGGTAACAAAAGGTACTTGTGGTAACTATGCAAGCAATAACGATTACTAATTACGTACTGATTACTAACTAGAGCCCGACAATAATTTAAAACATGAGCACCTAAAACCTGTACTTACTTCCACTGCTATACGACGACTGAGTAATCGGCTGTCCATCCTTAGTCCAAGTATACGTGATGCTGCCAGGGTTCCCATCAGCGCGCAACATGATGATGAGAGGCTCGTTCTCCACACCGACTGTGGTGGGCGGAGTGTTTTCGTCGAAGATTGGCGCGTCTGTTGAAAAAAAATGTGGCTTTTAGGCATATATAAAACGTCTTAAGTCTAGCTATTGGCGATAGCGAACGAGCAAAAGATAGTCGCTGCCGTATAAAATAAAGAGAGAGCGAGCGATTTTTTTTTATCTGTTTTTTTTGAGCCTTGGTCCATGGGACTACGCTGGCTCCGTTAGGCCACTTCATATTATTAACAATAAACAATAACAATAGCAAGCGATTTATAGTTTTTCTACTCCCGTACTGTTATTCGTGAGTTACAAGGTCGTGCATAGAACTTTAAAACCCTACATAAAAGATGTCAGGACAAGTCTATCTAGTCTATACCCTGAAAACATTTAGTAGCAGTAGCACGATATAGCTGTTACAGTTCAGTAAATACATTGCTACCAACTTAACAAACCAATTCGCAGAGTCGAGACTCCTTCGTTTTCTGCTGCGTTCATTGGCGACGCGTCGAATCGCATTCAAATGTATGAGAACTCGATTCAACTCGGCTCGATTCGTCTTAGTGGCCAGGCTTCAAAGAACCATACCATAGACAGTTTTATTTTCATGTTTGCACTCAAACTGCATATTCAAAATGGTAGGCGGTCCACTAGATAACTAAGATGACTGAAAGTAGGTATTTCAACAAATACCTACTTCAACATTTATAATTTAAAATCAACTTAAATTATAAATCAACATTTATAATTTTCTTTCAAAATAAGTGCTTGGTCGTAGAAAAAGTATTGTATGCAACGGTGTTTAACTGAGTCAAAAAATGCTCGTGGCGTCTTTATTAACAATTTTCGGCTTCGCCTCAAATTGTTACCCACGCCACTCACCTTTTTTGACCTCTTTTAACCACCAGTTGCATAAAATACTATTATAGTTTCGGCGACGAGGCAAGGAACTATAACTACACGGCAGCGACTATTTTTTTTCCCTTAAACGCTTTTGGTGAGACCACTGCCTTAAGCTTAAAATGTTATAGCGAACATCGTATCAGTATTTTTTCCATATTTGCCATTAATTGATTTTTCTGTCATGGGAAGCAATAGATAATTTATAATAATATAAAATTATTGATTTGGCTTGATCGTTTGTGGTATCTATAAAATGGACCAAGTTGTCATTCTATTATTTTAAGTGTTGTTGTAAAATATCCAATTATTAGTCTTGCTGATTCTTGAAGACATTGTATTTCGATTTATTAGACGTATTGCTGATTTTTGTAATGCAAGTTGATTTACGTCAATAAATCACCAATAATGACGTATTTCACGTTACAATTCCATTCAGTCTTTATTTTATTTTAGCAAAATAATAAAATTGTAGTTGTACTTTTGTAATCAAATATAAAAATAATATCGTTCAAAAAATACCAGCACAAACTCAGTTGTTTATAGTAGTCAATTTCCCTACAAATACAGATTTAAAAAATAACTTGAAACTGAACACGAAGCAAAAAATACGGGATTAATGTTGTAGGACGGCCGAGAGATTTGCTTGCATTAATAATTCTGAATATCGAAATTGTGTCAGTCGCCTGTTTTTATCGAAGTTCGTGATCCAGGTTACATTTTACACGAATTCGGGAGGTAAGATCGAGTTTGGTGATTTTTTTGCAACTGAAGCCTATTTAAACTGTTTTCAAGTTATTTTTGCATTTCATTTAGAGATGGGTAGGGGTGAGTAAATACTGAGTATTTACCCGTAATTTACTCAAAGCACCGAATAAATACTCGTATTTACTCATTTGGGTGAGTAGAAACTGTTACCTAAAAATAATTTAAAAAATGAGATTTATGTACTTATACGTATTTATTTTAAGTGTGTGGACATGTTTAAATACTATTTATATTATCAGAAGCTTATGGGACTCTTAGTTTGTTGAAAAAGAGGTTTTCTGGATATTTTTCCAATAACGAATTCGAAAGTTATAAAGGTATAAACTTTATTTCGGCCTTAATTATCGTTTTATTCCAAAACTATTCATATTATTAAAACACTTTTTTAGAAACATTCAATTAATTTTTAAAGACTTATCAGATGATGTATATAACATACTGGTAATTTTTGAACTTTATTTTTGAGAAAAATAGTTAAATGTATGGAGAGCACGTCTTTAAAATAAAATTCATATAAATTTGATTACTTAACTTAATATAAATTTGTATTTCCATTTCAGCACGCTAAATAGTTTATACCCACCAATTAGAGTAAAAACGAGTAAATACGGGTATTTTGAGTAAATACTGAGTATTTACTCGATATTTACTCATGAGTATTTACTCACTACCCATCTCTAATTTCAACGGAATGTACTGCCTAATACGTCTCCCTTTAAATCTCCCTTTCGTCTGCCTTTTAAATTTTATAGTTGGTATATTGTTTGTTTTTCAATAAAGATTATATAATTTTTGAGCTATACTCGTAAAATTACCGTGTAGTTTATGTCGGAAGGTCGGAAACTCAACAAAATCAAACAGTAAAAAAAAAACATTTTTAGTCTCAGTTCTAAAACAAAACACTGGCATGTATCAGTTAGAGTAAAATATTTTTTCACAATTCAAATCCTAAACTTACCTTATTATACGTAATATAAGTAGTTTTCAACAGTTTAGTCTAGTTTCTTAAGTTGAGCTATCAGATTCAGTTTTTCCAGGTACAATCAGTACTCAATATCAGGATCAAAAAACCGGCCAAGTGCGAGTCGGGCTCGCGCACAAAGGGTTCCGTAGCAGCAAACCAAAATTACAGTTAAATCAACCTATCTCAAAAACTATAAGAGATACTTTGATCAAACCAAAAATCGTTGAAAGAGTTAATTAGCATGCATCACCTCTATTTTTTTTAGAATTTTATACCCCGTAGTTATAAAAATAGAGGGGGGGGGACATACTTTTTACGACTTTGAGAGCTGATATCTCAAAAACCGTTCACTTTAAGAAAAATGTTTTTTAGAAAACTTTATATCATTTTAAAAGACCTTTCCATTGATACCCCACACGGGTATGTACATCGAAAAAAAAATTTTCATCCCTCAGTTACATGTATGGGGGGCCCCACCCCCAATTCTTTTTTTTACTATTTAGTGTCATAATTTTGTAGCGGTTCATACAACACATATTCCCATCAAATTTCATCACTGTAGTACTTATAGTTTCCGAGTAAATCGGCTGTGACAGACGGACAGACGGACAGACGGACAGACGGACAGACGGACATGACGAAACTATAAGGGTTCCGTTTTTGCCATTTTGGCTACGGAACCCTAAAAAGTAACTACAGAATAGTACAAATCAGTACTTACATAAAACCTTCAAGGACGTAGCATCGTGCACGCTCCTCTGCAGAGCTTCGTTCATCGCTTGGCACGTGTACACGGCCCCATTCATGTCCTTAGTGACGTTTAGTTTGAGCTCCATGGTGGATAGCGTCCCGCCGTAGAGACCTTGGTTCATCTTCATTGGGAGACCTGGGTAAGAAAAATTTATTTAATAATAAAATGTGAAGGTAAAAGGTTAATTGTGTCGCTTAACTTCAAACGGGTAAATCCATTCTGTTATAAGGTTGATTATCTTTCAGATCAATATTATATTTTTTATATAATCAACCTTAAAGCTTAAATCCATTCTATTTAACCAAGTTTGAAATTAAGCGACACAATTGTCGCTAATCATTTGGACTTTTCTTGTATGTTTGCTGATTTATCGTACTTGCTTGAGCGACAATGTACTAAAAATCTTAAGGAAGACTGAGAACTTGAGGTATATATCAATAACTCGAAAACTACTAAAACAAATCTAAATACATAGTCTATTTAAACAAAATTATAGAATTAATAGTCTTGAAAAGAACTAAACAAAAAAATTGTAAATATTATGTTTTTTTTTGGTGGATTTTCAGTACAGAGGAACTTATACTGAGCTCGGAAAATTATGGCAAATAAACAATTCTGAAAAAAAATAACTCAAATATAGAAAGCACCAAAAAAAATCCTTCCAACTCAGTTAACTACATATTTAGTAGGCTCTTTTTCATAAACCCTTTCAAATCATAAATTTACCTTTGAGATTTTTTTTTTTAATAATATAAATCTTTATTTGGTCATTTCAAATTTCAAAATAAATACAATTAAAAAAAACTAAATTAAAACTAAACCCAAAACCCATCCAATAAAAACAAAATAGATCGTGATCAGCAGCGCAGGCTTCGTCAAGTGGACATAAAACAAATCAGCTACAGGCTTTGTCGACTATATACAAACTTTGAGATTAATCTTTCAATTAATGGAGTATAATAAATTCCTAATTCTAATTCCAACGTATGGCTATAAAGTGTCAAAAGACTAAATTTCAAAACAGTCTAATAAACTCAACATACACAAAGGTTTTGCGACTTTCTTATCTCTCACACTGTGGGTAATAAAACCCAAAAAGTTAAACATTAATATTAACTTCACTGTAGTTCTTATTTCACAGCTTGGCTCGTAAAAATTTTACTCGTCTGTAAACGTTTTTGACTGAGTTGATATCATCTTTATGTGCCGTTAAAAAACTTCATTTCAGTCAGTTATTCTTTGTTGGTCTTTGAGAATGAGGTGAATTCTTTTTTAGTCATTTCATAAGGTTTCACTCTTATTTTAAGACTAGTCAGCATTTTTAGTTTTATAAAACATAATAATATGATAATTACATTTTCTTACTTAGTCTTTACGAGTGGTAATTATGAAGGTGGATGGCGACAACGGTAGTGGAAGGCCTAAGAAAATATGGATGGAATATGTTAACAATGATATGAGAGTGAAAGGTGTTAGTATGGAAATGACGGCTGATAGAGAGGAATGGAGAAGGAAAATCTGCTCCGCCGACCCCAAATAATGGGAGTAGGGCAATAGAATGATGACTTAGTCAGAGTCAAGCTATGTAGTACACATAATTGATTATAAAAGGATGTGATAAGTAGTAATGATATTCATTGTGTAAAAGTATATAAAAAAAAAGTATATTTCACAAGTTTTTTTGCACTCCATGAAAACCTATAAAAAGTTGAAAAAATAAATTCGTGCCATGGTCAATTTTCAGTTTTTTTTCTTAAACCATTTGACTTCAAATACGACGTGAAAAAAACACTCCATTCAAACATACCAAAGAAGGCGTTGATGAACTTTATCTAGCGTTAGGTAATTTATTTAGGTACTAAAATGTGCCGAATCAAAAGATACCACCGTAAAAACTTTTCTTTGAAATCTTCTCAAGAACTACTTCTTTTCCGTTACTTTTTGCGAGCTAGAGAGAAATTAACAGACTTGCTTTTATTGTGCAATCAACTTTGTGATACAAATTATGAAAATGCTCCTTAACTCTTCTTTGCATTTCGTTCTTTTTATGAAAGTTTATGGATCGTAAAAGTTCAGAGTGGTTTTATACTACCCAATATAAATATATAATGTGTTTATAATAATCTTTACTTCCTTATCACATGTAATTGGCAAGTGAAAATATAGAATATTTGTAAATCATCTATGATTTCTCTTTAACTTTAATCTTATTACAATCTTTTATTAATCTTTTAACTCACACTAAGAAATTATCTACCTCCACACTAAATTGACAATATAAAATTTGTTAGTGACCTATTTGTAATGTCGTTTAGACAATTTAAAATCTAATTTATCAATAGCACGACCTAATTTCCAATAAAAACATAGATTTATATTTTTGTTAAGAAGAGAAAGGAATAAAAAACTTAGTATTCATACTGTTTTCAATGCCTATCAACAAAACGATGGCATCGCAAAAAAAAAAGTTATTTTCATTGAAAATCAGTTTCATATTGAAACATTCAATAAGGATTGACCAAAGGCCCTTTCTGTAGCCCAAAAGTAGGCCTATTTATAATAATCATAAAAAATCAATGTTACTTTATTACAAGATTAGTTAAGGAAGTAGGTAACAAATCAAATTATACCTGGGTTCAATTCTCGGCTTCGCCACCAGTGGGCTTGATCAATTTTTCTTTAGTGTATGTATCTGTTTCAGTTTATAGTTTAGTTAAAAAGATAAAATAAGAAAATTTACCTTGAACGGGTATCCCATCGCGCCACCAAGACAGAGTCGCTGGCGGATTGCTAGCGGCTGACTTGCAAGATAGTGTGGCTTCGATTCCCGGCTTGAGCTCACTGGGTTCCGTTGTCACTTTCACTGTTTCTGGAGCGACTGTTGACATAAAATATTTTGAGTAAAAAGTCAAATATAAAAAAAAACAATAAATCTTTAGCAAAAAGCCTCAAGATATGAATTAGTTATTAAGTTTCATGGTTAGTATCAGTTTATATATGTTTGTTTTTTCATATAAATTAATGATTTATAAAAAAACACCGTAAAGATTTATATAATAACTAAAGGAAATATTGTAATGACATGAATTTTAATATTATATTTGATAAAGATAAAGATTGGTATACTAAAATCAGTAAAAGAACACAGATGCATAATAATAATAGGATATAAAGTGAATATTTATTTTAAATGATCTACTAAAAAATTTGAAAAATAGAGATAAGAATTTATTCGGGTATATAAAACACAACGATATACTTTACATTCGTTTTTAAAATCTTAGAAGTTCAACGGTTACTATCAGTTTTATTTACAATACAATACAATACAAATACTCTTTATTGCAAAGCCTCAATACACGAAACAACATAGCAAGTATAAACAACAACTTAAGAGGTAAAACAAGAGGCTATTTACTGAAAGGCAAGAGGTTATTTACTGAAAAATCTGTTTATTTCGAAACATTGTAGACCTTTTCATTATCCTGTTGATCTTCCAAGCAGAAGTAAACTAAAAAGGCCAATTTAATTAAAACAATATTTACAATAAAACTCAAACTAAAGAAAACATAAACGCAAACTCAAAAGCCAAATAAAGGACTTAAAATCATTATTTTAGTAAACAAATGAAAGTAAAGTCAAACAAATGTAATTAAGGTTTAAGTTTATGTTTCGTTGCTTTATTTAAATTTGTAAAACATATTTTGTCGTCAGAAAATTTCAATGTTTAGTTTTTATTTGCATTTCGTTAACAAAACCTACATTAATTTTTCTATTCATATGACTTGTCTCGTTTTGTATGTTTTCTTTCTTTATAATTAGTTTGATTATTTATTATTTTGGCGGCTGTCTTCATTAATATCTTGCCCACGACTCTTTATTAATCTATTAGAGTCATGTTTTAAATGTCAATCTAATAATCAAGATTCTACAGCATTAAGATCAAAAATTACGCTGTTTTAACCTTCATAATGCTGCTAATATGAATCAAATACTTACAGTGCACATCCAAGGTCACAGTCGCAAACAGTGGTATCTCCGTCGCACTGTTGGTTGCCACACAACGGTACTGGGCTTGGTTGTCAATTTATCAGTGACATTGACCAAAAATATGAAGGTTTTACTGCATTTTGGTTGAAAATACACCTTTATGGTACAAATACTAATAAAATACTTACAGTGCACATTCAAGGTGACAGTTTCAAACAGTGGTATCTCCGTTGCACTGTTGGTAGCCTCACACCGGTATTGAGCTTGGTTGTCAGTGACATTGGCTAAGATGGAGATCTCAGCGGTGACTGACTTGTCTGCAGTGCGGGTTATGGTGTGAGGGATCTGGTGGAGAAAAACAGAGTTAATACAGATAAAAACAATAAGAATGATGTTAAATAGACCTCAGTTTTTATTGACACTAGAAGTCATGGAAATGTCTTAGAATATTTTAATGATTATCATACGTAAGGTACAGCGGAGCATATCCCGACTGGGAGGCAATTGTATTTTTTCTAATATTACACAATTAAGTGGCATATAATTATGACCAGTGGACTACATCCATCTACAGTGGACTATTTTAATAATGGAAACTTTGTAAAACATGGAAAAATGGATCAGTTGCAATTGACCCCCAGTAGAAATTTTCCCGCTGTACCTTATGCCATTTTTTAGTTTTATCGAATAATGCAGTTTTCAAAACAATAGTGTTCAGATAAGGTTATGTTTACAAAGAATTTCTGTACCACTTTAGTAAATTGGATAATTTTATTAATGATCCCTGAAATGTTTTGTACAAGTTGGGATAACAGATTGTTAACTTGTAAGACGTGTAGAAAATAAAATGCTTCCAAAAATATTGATGTTACTACAACAATGACTGAGATTTTATTTGTTTAATTAGTTTTATTTCTAATCGATTGTATCAATAAACTATTTCAACTACTAGAACTTTACGAGTTATCCAATAATTGCTCGTGAATTTTAGTTATTAATAGAAATAGAAATGAAATGTTTTATTTGCAGAAAAAGGGTATAACAAGGATTAACAATTTTGCAATTAACAAGGGTATAACAATTTTGCAGAACAACATTTTATTGTAAACTAGCTTTTAGCCGCGGCTTCGCTCGCATTAAATTATGCAAACTTCCATCCCCCATCAAGGAAGTGGGGGGTTAGAAAGAGACAAAAAGTAGCCCACGTCACTCTCCATCCCTTCATCTATCGCCACTTAAAAATCACATCAATACATCGTTCCGTTTTGCCGTGAAAGACGGACAAACAAACAGACACACACACTTTCCCATTTATGATTTTACTGTGTTTTTAGAAATCCATGATTTCTAAAAACACAGTAATATCTAAATTAATTTTTATTAAGCAGAAACGTCTGCTAACGATTCTAAACAATTTTAAACCCTTTTTTTTTTTTTTTTAATAAAAGGATGCGGGTTCAAGTCCCGCCGGAAGCGTAAATTTTTCCATTTTTTCCTTTAATATAAAAATTGTTCACTAATATCTACTTGACTTTATTGAACCCTTTTCAATAGAATAACGTAAGCAATTTAGACTTTTAGTAACTTAATCCCTAGATCGCTATATTTCGCCTCTTAAACAAACGAAGTGGTTGCTCTTACGAAATCGTAAGTACAAACCCTTGTTTCTTTTTATAACAATATAATTAGATAATCAGTATTTTAAGTAATTACTTCTGCCTTGCATTCACTTTTTCTGAGAGTACTATGTCACTAAAGTATTTGAGTAGTAAATATGACCAAAACTCATAGTGCATCAAAAAAAATTGGAGAAACGTTTCTGTTGATAGTACTTAAGGTATTCTATGGTAAAACGTGCGGGTTCTACACTGAACAGCTGGTGCCTTACACACACACACAATGGCACTGACACTTAACACTGACAATATTGCTATAGTTTGTAGGTTAGGTATAGGTTTAGCTTAGGAAAGTCTACCGTCTCCAATTTTCCTTTAACTGCTCTAAGGTTAACTGGAAGAAATTCCTTGGTGGGATAAGTTCGCCTTTGTACAAATGTGTTCTTATTTTTGTACAATAAAGTGTATTACTACTACTACTACTACAATTTTGTGCCTTTTTCTGGGTTGATAAGACTAACAACTCAGCGTCAATATTTCCTAGTTGAACAGGCAATGAACGGCAAAGTGTCACTTTCGGGCGACAATTGTCACTATTGTGAAATAGGTCACTTGAGGAAGTTCATTATTAATATTTGAAATAATTTTCAGTCAATATACTGGTTCCTTACACTACGATATTACGCTTCGCCTAGCGTCCTTGAGAAGACATTAGCACTTATCTGGAGGCTGTGAAATAATAACATTTTATCTTTGTTTGTACTACCCACATCTCCACGAGTTGTCACATGTCCGGTTATTAGGAACAGTTTGTCCAAGTCGAGTGTTTATTTACACTAATGTCTAATATGCTTTAGTTTATTTAATGTAAAGTAAAACTATTTTATTATTATATTTTGTACGGATCCCTTTGACATAATGATTGCAAGTCACAAGTCACAATATAATGATTTCCAGATTATCATTAGTCATAATTTTGAAACTTCATCCATTAGGTAAGTTAGGTTAGGTTTTGTTTTATGACAATCCTGAAAAGTTGCGCGTTTCTAACAAAAAACAGATTAAAACTAACGGAAATGTGAACAAACGATACATTATGACTTAAGACTTTATGGGAACAAATAGACCCGTAGTTGTATGCCAATAGGCACGATGTAGTTATACTGCAATAAAAATAAATAAAAATAAATAAATAAATATTGGGGACACCTTACCTTAAACAGATCAACTTAGCCCCAAACTAAGCGAAGCTTGTACTATGGGTGCTCAGCGACGATATACATACTTAAATAGATAAATACATACTTATATACATAGAAAACATCCATGACTCAAGAACAAATATCTGTGCTCATCACACAAATAAATGCTCTTACCGGGATTCGAACCCAGGACCGCGGTTTAGCAGGCAGGGTCACTACCGACTGAGCCAGACCGGTCGTCAATGATTATTTAACATCTCGTAACTTACTTGTGTTGAAGCAATTAAGTCATTGAATCTTTTGAATTTTATTTTTGATTGTATACACAATTTAGCATAGACCGACTAATAGAAATTATGAACAGTCTTTTATTTTTCATTTCATCATTGAACCAAGTATCAAAACATCTTACCTTCTTATCATTTTTAAACCAAGTGAGCGTAGCCAGTGGGTTGCCACCAGTGGACATGCAAGCTAGCTTCTGCACCGTGCCAGCCTGAAGAGTTGTGCCTGGGATGTATCCAGTGATCATTGGTGCTGATGGGGCGTCTGTAACAAAAAGACAAATATTTTTTATCCCATAGTCCAGTATTTTATAAGACCCAACAATATACTACATGAAAGTCAATAAATTACTTGATTACTAGATTAGTTAATCCATCACTTTCATTCAATAATCAAATTCATTTTAGATTCCATTATCTCTCAAATAGTCCTTACACCCTGGCGGGTGCTGTCTCTTAGTACGTCCCATGACACGGTCAAGGGCAGCATCCGCTAGGTATACCTTTGGCTTTGGCTCCGCGCATGCCTCCCAAAGGTCCGGAATACCCATACCGATGCAAAAGAGAACTATCAAAGGGGTATATTTTAAGAGTAAAAACTAGCCGTCACAAGATAAACTAAGGGAACTTACATTTAACTGAGATAAAAAGAGTCTTCACGTACCGAACATTAAGTGGAAAGTCTCAACAGCAATGGATGATGGTAAATGTAGTCTAAGCACTGTTTTTTTACAATTTTCTACAGGAATTCAAAGAACTTAAGGTTCAATGTTTCTGCTGCTCTTTGTTCCGTAAAGGTAAGAAATATTTTACAATTCTTAACTCTAGAACGCTTTGATCTAAGGTTCAGTATAAACCTGCTTTCTCTGTTTTGTGAGGTACGTTTGAGTTTCAACAGATGCCATTTGGTTTTCGGTGCGCCGCATAGTTTCAGAATTGTTTAGTAGAAATGTATGTAACGCTTTGCAGTATTAGGTTTAGGTACAGAATTTGATGCCTCTTTTCATGTTATCACCATCATTCACCTTGCTTTATGGGAGCCTGGTGCCCGCTTTGAAAACGAATCCCAAGATTTGGCGTAGACAATAGTTTTACGAAAGCGACTGCCAACCCGAAAGGTGACTAGGTCTTATTGGGATTAGTCCGGTTTCCTCACTCTACTGTAAATAAAGTGAAAATACATTTGCCATAAAATATTGATTTTTTATGTTTAATAATTGCCGAAATAAACAGTTTTTTGCGTCTATTGTAAAGTTGGTAAAAAACACATTGCGATTTTTGCACGCGCAGCGACGATATGTTTTTCAATGAAGATTTAAGAGGCATTTGTAACAGATCAGATTGAAAAAGTATTCTAAACTTCCAAACTTCGGCTTTCACACCTTCCACATCCGAAATCCCTGCATACCTAATATAATTTTCCTGTAAGCATCCATCAAAATCAGGGTTGCTCCCGGGGGACGATAATCGATTGACTGATTATGACAGAATGACGAGCGAGCAGCTTTTTAAGGAGTTAAGGTTAATAGTTTTCGTGGTCGGATCTTTTAAAGTTAGGTTGACAGTTTTTTGTAGTTTTTCCATGTGTGAATAAAAAGGGTACTAGTCTGAGTTTTGGTCGTTTAAGAGTGTGTTACTAGATGAAAATGTATGTAATTTTTGGTTCTACAATTTCTGCTAACAATGGCCGCCATTTTGCGTGACGTTTGGGTACGCTATTATAGTAAAGTATTTTAAAACATAACCCCAAGGATTGATTTTAACATTAAATAATTTAATTTTATTAAACTCAATCTTCTAAAAATGTTTTAGAGTTATAGTCACATAGTCTCTCTCATAATATTGAAAATATCTACTTCATTTAAACTTAATCATGGTATCGTTCACTGACATTTCTGGTAAATTGATAAGTCATTAATTTGTTCAAATTTTATTACACAATATATCAAATAAAGAACAAATGTTATACTTAATGCCCAAAGACATTATCTACCAGTCAACCAACAGTAGTATGTAATAAATGATTGCCATTAACACAGCCTATAGAATATTCAAAGGTTGTCCGTCCGTACCTCAACCTTTCTGAGATTTGCCGATAAATAGTGTTTAGGCTATCTGTTAGCGCGAAATTCGAGGCACGTAGTTGCGTTAGTCAGCAGGGGGTCCAAGATGGAGGCTAAATCGGTTTTATAAAAATACTAGCTTTACACCACCGCTGCTTCGCTCGCGTAAGAAAGAGACAAAAAGTAGCATATAACTCCGTCCTTTCAAGTATCTCCACTTAAAAAATCACGACCACGTCGCTCCATTTTGCCGTGAAAGATGGACAAACAGACACACACACTTTCCCATTTATAATATTAAAAGTATGGATTTATATATGTATATTTTACGTTTATAAATATATAAAATTTGCTTTAATTTAATTTTCTAGCACTATTAGAATTTCCATTTGTATATCTGTTTGTAATAAATCTACAATTGAAGTTTCCTTTAAATAGTTGATAGCTTGAAACTTCCTTTCGTTTTAAGAAATAAACCTTATTTGATTTCTGAATTTCCTCACAGATCCTGTAATTTTTTTTGGCAAAATTTCATTATCTGTATTTTCTTTTTCTTTTTTTTTCGCCTCAGAAATACGTGGTTAAAATCTCTCGCAATGCTCATGAGCACCATGTATGTTATTCCGTTGCATTCCGATTCACTAGCAGACATAGTCAGTAAATTAATTTGGAAATGCCAAGGAGTGGAATTCCTTGCCGGCGGCTATACTTCCGAGCTCATATAACCCGGCAACCTTCAAATCAAGAGTGAATAGGCATCTTCTGGACGAGCTCACTCCATCTTAGGCCACGTCTTTGCCTTTAGCTAGTCTGTGGCCAAGAGTAAGCCCATTTATAATAATTAAAAAAAATCTAGTTTCCACTACGTATACCTACAAACAGTTATACAAGCGAACAAAATCTTTGTAATAGTGGAACATACATTTTGGGTGGTATTGGCAATGCCAGTATGGCAGTTTTAACGGTAGATTTGAAATGAGGAGGAATTTAAAATATTGAGAAAATAATAAGCTTTTCAATATTTTTCAGAAAACGCCTTTCCTTTAACTTGGCCCACAACCAGTATCCGTACTAAATCGATGCGTACCTTATTTACGTCGATAACGTCTCCGCTGACGCGACGCACATCGATACACTCGCCAATTTATATGAAACTGACATGTTCCAACAATTTATATGAAACATTGACATGTCCCTGCAATGGGGTGGAAGTTTGTATGTGCAGATTTTGATGTTGTGTTTTGATGGGAGTATTAGGAATGATTTAGTGTAGTGCACAGCGCACATAGGAATGGGAAAGATATTTTTTGCAGATTGGGAAAGATATTAAATTTCAATGTAGATAATAATGTTTAGAAGGTTCAAACTTGAAAATGAATTATTATGAATGATGAAAGATTTTTAATAAACAAATACCATATAAATAAAAATATTTATATGGTATTTGTTTTGAGTTTCAGCAAAAATGCAATAGTACCATCGCTTTAATTTAATGGAATCAGGAAATGCTTAAAAGCTAAAGAAAACTGTTCTAAAGCAATGAAACTGAATCGTGCTGAGGATCATGTGCACGTTCTTAATGAATTAATTGATTTTCTATGGCAAGCATAATACCATCAGTGATAAAACATGTTCACACTATACGTACAAAATATTGAACAATATGGGACGTGATTTGTCTATCTATAGGGTCCTTTTAACCCCCGACGCAAAAACGACGGGGTGTTATAAGTTTGACGTGTATGTCTGTGGTTTTGCGGGGGTTAAAAATTATCCTCTTGTGATGGAACACCACATAATTATAATCATCTCTGTAATACGAACAAATAAATACAATACGTATAAATATCACAAAGGATATCCGTTCAGATTCGGTGTCTCGCTCCAATATTTCATTAATGAAACGATGTATAATCAATTTGGGAGTTTAAAGGGGAAGGGGATAGCGTTTCTCCATACAAAGGTAGACCTCGTTTTCCTCCCAAGTTTGACGTTATATAAATCGCTTGCCATTATGCCGATTAGCTTAGAATAAATTTATCCAAAGGTTGTGGTAAAAACCTCTTCTAGCCCGTGCCATTTATCTCGATTGGTGGCATCATGGCCCTGCAATCTTAATAATATCTGCTGCCCAGCACGCTTTTGGGAAAACCATTTTTTTCTTTTGCTCTGCACTTTTGGCACTGTCCATGTAGTTGCTTTAAGGGTCCATCTTTTGTCTGTAAATCTTGCAATGTGTCCGGCCCATTTCCACTTGAGACGACGTGCAAGTTGGAGGGCATCTGTTAGTTTTATTTTTTAATTCTTCATTTTTTTGTCCTGTATAATAATATCCTCCTCAAATACAATAGGCTCCTTTCAATTGATCGCTGACATGTTTCTATTTTATGTTTTATATTGTTATTGTTATTATATCAAAATATTGGCCATGTTAATATGCAATGAAGAAAATGGGGACCACCTTTGTGAAGCAAGCTTATTTCACTTTCCAATTTCATCTTAAATTGTATTAAAAGCGTTATTAATATTTTCGCAGAAATAATGATCGATTTATTCGTTTCGTAGGTGTCGAGCCGTGTGTTAATTAAAATTTGTATTCGTTGAAACGTGAAGGCTGAATGCTTTTGTCTGCCCGACTAAATTAAAAATTCAGTGTTTTTGTATGAGGATTTAATAAAAACTTGCAGGTTTTATTATTTTTAACCGACTTCAAAAAAGGAGGAGGTTCTCAATTCGACTGAATGTTTTTTTTAACCGACTTCAAAAAAGGAGGAGGTTCTCAATTCGACTGAATGTTTTTTTTATTATTTTTTTGTATGTATGTTACTCGATATCTCCGAGAATCGTGGACCGATTTTCAAAATTTTTTTTTTGATCGAACCGGTATAACCCCGAGATGGTCCCATTGGCACCAAGTCAGGGTCTGATGATGGGATCCTGGAGAAATCGAGGGAACTCTTCAAATGTTATAGGCACATGTAATGTTTTTAGTCTATTTTTCAAAGGTACACCAGTATTTACGTATGATGGTAATAATTTTATGTGGCTGAGCTGATGATGGAAGGTCAACTCCTCAATGGTTAGGAGTTTAAGGATAATTCTTTCACTACTGTACATGTATTCGGACTGATACATATAATATCACTAGGAACCACTAAAAATCAACAAATAAATAAACTTTTTAACAAAAAATAAAACCGCCTTCAAAAATAAGCGCGTTACAAAACACGGAGAAACTAAAAAGCCAAAAATAATAAACCTTTCAATTCAGATTTCTTATCGTATTGCAATAAGCTAAACATCCAAATTATAAACAAATCAATTATTTTTGGAGTCGGTACCAGCCTGTGTATGGTTGGGTGGGGCAAACAGGCAATAGCAAGGCGACGAACAGGTCTGGTACCGACTACAAAAATAATTGATTTGTTTATAATTTGGATGTTTAGCTTATTGCAATACGATAAGAAATCTGAATTGAAAGGTTTATTATTTTTGGCTTTTTAGTTTCTCCGTGTTTTGTAACGCGCTTATTTTTGAAGGCGGTTTTATTTTTTGTTAAAAAGTTTATTAACTGTAGCAACTTAGTCTCTGCTGTGAGTTTTTAACCCCCGACGCAAAAACGAAGGGGTGTTATAAGTTTGATGTGTCTGTCTGTCTATCTGTCCGTCTGTCTGTCTGTCTATCTTTTTGTCTGTCTGTCTGTGTGTCTGTCTGTGGCATCGTAGCCCCCGAACGGATGAACCGATTTAGATTTAGTTCTTTTTGTATGAAAGCTGAGTTAGTCGGGAGTGCTCTTAGCCATGTTTCATGAAAATCGGTCTACTATGTCGCGGTCGGGGTTTTTCAAAATTTTAATTTTGTGGTTAGGTTATTGATTAAGATACATTAATTTATAGGTTACAGAAGTTCACGAAAAATGTACTAATTTTTTTTGGTTCTAGCAAGTAACCGTTTGATGGCGCTGCTGTTCTCTTTCAAGTCTCTTGTGAAGCTAATATCAATAGTTACCATGATGAACACCACTTTTTTGACTACCCACCGCATAATATACAAATACAAAGGATTTATTCATAAGTTAACTGCATAATACAAATAACCACAAAATTAAAATTTGAAAAAATCCCCGACCACGACATAGTAGACCGATTTTCATAAAACATGGCTAAGAACACTCCCGACTAACTCAGCTTTCAGACAAAAAAAAACTAAATCTAAATCGGTTCATCCGTTCGGGAGCTACGATGCCACAGACAGACACGTCAAACTTATAACACCACGTCGTTTTTGCGTCGGGGGTTAAAAACGTCCCACTTTGTCGGTTACCATTAGGCGAGATTTACTTCTATCTTTATATGAATAAACTGACAAAGCGGCTTTATAGCAATCGAAAAAGTTGGGACGTTTTCCTGTGCACACTCACATATAAGGAAATAACAAACAAATTAGTTACATTTCATGTTTAATTAAACCAGTGTTAATTACGAAATTGTCGGTAAACAAAGTTTTACCTTCAAAATCAAACTCCTTTCATTTACTACTACTATTGCTAAGCAACAACTATACGCTAATTAACGAGAAAACACATGACTTCATTCAAATTTCAATGTACAACGAAAATTGTCTCTAAATACGATATCAAACTCTTCGGAGAATAATTCAGAGAGTGACGTTTCTGAAAACAAAATTCATTCGGCCAAATACACAAACGCTTTGGAAAAAGACACTTAACGTCACATAAACAAGAAAGAGACAACGCTCTACGAAGACAAAAACCGATGTGAGCATTTTTTTTTCGCCACTTTTATGAAATGTGATATTTTTGAAAAAAAAAATGGTATTTCTACTCAGAATCACTAGCTTCTTCAATCCTAGTAGTTAAAAAAAATGTCCCATACGATGTTTTCTTATTTTGTTACCATTTTCCATACATGTTGTGTGTGGGGTAACAAAAGAGGAAAGTAACAAAAATGTATGGAAATTCTGGGACACTTCTTGTCTCCCAGTGAGATTGAAAGTACTCGTGATTCTGAGTACAATTGACCTAAAATTCTCTAAAAAAAAAATCAAAATAAAATAACCTAACCACAAAATTAAAATTTTGAAAAACCCCCCGACAGCAACATAGTGGACCGATTTTTATGAAACATGGCTAAGAACACTCCCGACTAACTCAGCTTTCAAACAAAAAAAAGTAAATCGAAATCGGTTCATCCATTCGGGAGCTACGATGCCACAGACAGACACACACACAGACAGACAAACAGACAGACATACAGACAGACACGTCAAACTTATAACACCCCTTCGTTTTTGCGTCGGGGGTTAAAAAATGGCAAAAAAAAGAAATGCTTACGCAATCAGTGGCGGGTACTGTACCATAATAATTACGTCTATCATTGCCAGCTATCTCTATCGCTCCTGCATATTGGCGCTATAGAGCATTTCTATAGGCGTCTAGTGTCAACGATTTGTCATTTTAACTAGTTTTGTCAGAGACATATCCTATCCATATCTTATATAGAGCATTATCAAATTTCGAATCAGGCTGCAATCTTGTTAGATCCTATCCATATCATATATAGTATCTCGAATCTGTTACCATACACGATGACGTATTTACGCATAGCGTACAATTTTGGGTATAATTAAAGTAATTGGACCCCACGAGCGATAATTTCGATATTACTGTATAGCTACTATTCGGTGTTAATTATACTTGTTTACTTAATTAATGGGTAATAGATAATAGTTATTTGTTATACAAGGGGGCAAAGTTGTATTTTAACGCCGAGTGTGGAATTGAAAAACGAGCAAGCGAAAGGATTCTATAGTTGAACCACGAGCGAAGCGAGTGGTTCGAGAATAGAATCCTGAACTTGCGAGTTTTTTAACACACGAGAAGTAAAATACATTTGCACCCGAGTGTAACACAAAACTTTTCCCCTCACTATAGCGAGGAAACTACAACACAAAAAATGCGTTTATCACTGCTTCCAGTAGTTCCACAGGTGGTAAATCATCTTTATTACTAGATTCACCTACTTTTATCAATTTAAAAGCAGTTAATTTGACTTTATTCAAGGTCAAATTACTTTACCCACTAGTGGATAAAATGCGTTTTTACCCGCTGATATTAAAGGACAAAACACGTGTTTCCGAACTAGTGAGGGGAAAACAAATAGAACCGGATATTGATAGCTTTATTTACTGAATAGAAGGTCCTACGCGTGCAAACGACAAACACACTTTCCTATTTATAATATTAAGTACAAGCTCTTGCCCGCGGCTTCCCTCGCTTTAGAAAGAGACAAAAAGCAGCCTATGCCACTCTCCATCCCTTCAACTATCTGCACTTAAAAATCACTTCAATTCGTCGCTCCGTTTTGCCGTGAAGGACGGACAAACAAACAGACACATACACTTTCCCATTTATAATATTAGTATGGATGCTCTCAACTAACTGAAAATTACGTTTATTTTGTAAACTACATCATTATAAAATGTTGAAAACAAAATAAATATTGAAAATTTCAAAAAATAAATGCAAACGAGACATGATATTGTTGAAATTTGACTATTATTCCGTTTTAATACAGCCAGGAATACGAGATTAGTATTAATTAATTAATTTGGTTTATTCAGCACATTTTGAGTGTGAAATTAACCTTTTACAAATAAATATTATGAATTTAAACTAGGATTACAAAGGATATTTGATGATAATATCATATTTAACGTTGATTTTATACTTTATCGTTAATAACAATCAAAAACATTACTGTGGAAAACATAATTATTTAATAAATATTTATTTATAAAACAATGATTAATACGAATTTATAACTATGACAGTGAGCTTACGAAGGAATAAATGTATCTGACATTCTTTAAAGGAAACAATATTACGTCTTAAGTCTTAAAATATACAAAAAATACCTTTTAATCAAAATTTCTGTCCCAGACCTTGTTAGAATTGAATAACCTTTCTATAATGAAAAAACACATATTTTTTTGATAACATACTAGGTACCACTAATTTTGAAAATTGAGTTACACCGGGTCTAAAACTGTAGTAAAATTAAATAAATTACAAATGTTTTCTAGATATCGCCAGTGAGCGCAAAACAGAAATTCCTTGCGAAATAATATGCGAAGCCATCTGTTCACGATCCACTGATTACAGCAAAAACGGATGCCATAATGTTTTGTTACTTGTAATGACAGCTGTCAATCGGTACCGCTGTTACGATCACGACTTGTCAGGTATTTCTCCGTGTATTTAAAATAAATCAAATAGTATAACTGCAATAACACGAAGTTTCAAAAACATCAATATTAAAAAAGTATAACTAAATCTTTTAGAATAAAGGTAAAAATTGCTTTAATTTGCCAATAACCACAACACATGACTGATTCAGCTTTCAAACATGAAAAAACTAAATTTAAATCGGCTCATCTCTTTGGGAGCTACGATGTCACAGAGAGACACACACAGACACAGACTATACGTCAAACTTAAAACACCCCGTCGTTTGGGTCGGGGGTTAAAAAGTGTAATAATTATCTTTTAGTAGGTACGAGTCATAAAGTTATGCTTCAATTTTGCCAAAAAAATTTACACAAAAAACACAATTAACTTCAAAGAGTGATGGAGATCACCTATATAGTTATACGAAGCTGCAATAACACGGCCTCAAAATTATAAAGAAACAGTATTACGGTAATGCCTTAAAAATTACGTTGTTTTCCGGACGTAACCACTCAGCCCCGTGTTTCAGGGGTCCGTGCGAAAGGTCCTCTGAACTGTGAACTGCGTGGCCTAGTTCCAATGTCTAGCGTCAAAGTTGAAAGGTCAGGTGGCAATCGCCGCTTCCGTAGTGGTGGTATAAGAAAGATAAAGAAAGAAGAACTATATACGATCGCTACATAAAAGAAAGTGTGCGAATTATTTATGTTATTAGAGGTTGATGATATTTCGGCACATTTGAAAATCATCGTAACTTTGAATTTGAGGAAGCCGAATGACAAGATGGATGAGTAAGAAATATTCAAGAATACAGCTTTGAATAATTATTTTAAACGAGCTACTTTCTTTCAAATGGTATTTTGAATTTTAAAAACATCTTTATACTTAACAGAGCATATGGGCTTTATGAGTTTCAGTTGGTGCTTTTCGGTCTGAAAACCGCTCCAACAATAACGAATCTTTTGATAAAGTTTGAACCCTCTCAGTCTAACGTGATAAAGCCCAGTGGGGCATAAGCTGGCTTTAAGTACGTCCTCGTGTTTTTTACCCCCTCTGTACCCCCACCCCCTTTCTCCCCACGACGTCATGTTCGCTTTAGTGTTGATTATTTTTCCTAGATTTTATCAAGTCATTTGGTGAGTAAAAATGTTGAGGCAAATTTTGTTTTTATGAGATTATGGCACCGTTTTGCGATACTGGGAGTTATGGCTTGTTTTGTCTATGAAAGCTGTGACGGAAATTTTAAGTGAAACTTTGGTTTGTGCCGGATTTATGTTTTTATCGGGTTCTGGCCGAGAGTTGTTTTAAAATTTCAGTCGCTTGAAACAAAGTTCATTTTCAACTTTTGTGATGAAGTATTAAATTTAGCAGGCATTTTTATAATAGGATAAAATAAAATAGAATACTCTTAATTCGCACATCTCTACAAAAGATACAGTGGAGCCAAAGAAATAATAGCAATGTCTTCCTGACAACCTTGTATTATTGGTATTTTTACAAGTATTGTTCAATTTATTCCTTTATTTATTTAATACTCATCATTATCTTTTTAAATAATTAAATTAACGGGTAATTTAAAGCGAAAATTACTTATTATTGATTATCTCATAACTCAAAGATACTTAAAATCTATTATTAGTGCCGTTATGTACCTGAAGTCTTCAGACAATAGTTACTTATTTGTTCTACAAGGGTGTAAAGTTGTATTTTAACGCCGATTGTGGAATAGAAATACGAGCAAGTGAAAGGACTCTATAGTTGAACCACGAGCGAAGCGAGTCTTTCAACACACGAGAAGTAAAATACATTTGAAACTTTTCCCCTCACTATAACGAGGAAAGTACAAAGCAAAAAACGCGTTTATCACTGCTTCCAGTAGTTCCACAGGTGGTAAACCATCTTCATCACTAAATTCACCCAATGTTATCAATAAAATTTGAAAGCAGAAAATTTTACTATATTCAAGGTCAAATTACTTTATTCACTAGTGGATAAAATGCGTTTTTATCCGCTGGTATAAAAGAATAAAACACGTGTTTCCGAGCTAGTGAGGGGCAAACATAATTATACTGATATTCTACTATTAAATAGAAACTTCACTCTTCCCTAGAAACGCTCATTAAATCGCTTCCCACAACAATCACATCGCACTACGATCTATGTTTAATGAGACATCCCTTTGAACGTTATATGTAACGTATGTAGTATATAACGGTGGTACATATGTTTGTGCGTTAACCGGCATATTGGGGAGCACAAACTTGTTATCTGCCATGCATTAATCATTTCTTCCGCTGTGTGGGGGCGTTGGTGTAGAGTTTAAAGCGGATTTGATATATTTTGATGCAGTGAACATTTTGATAGAATTTCGCCTGTGTATAGAAAACACAGCCATACGAGATCTAACAATCATCTACTTACTAGCTAGGTGCCGTGGAATTGGCTCGGAAAGCGTGACGACGACGATGATAAAGGGAAACTAAAACTATGACAGAACTGTTAAGGTTTTAAATATCTAAGTATAGTGATGACTGTCTTCACGTAATCGCATTCCGAGACATGTTTAGGTTAAGGTTTAATAGATAGTAGTTAACGCATATAATTTTGAACAATTCGAAAGAAATATATTTTTTTTTTTTACATTTTCATATTATTTAAAACTATAAACTGAAATAAATGTCATATACAAAGAAAAAATGACCAAGGCCTCCAAGTGTCCAAAGCTGGATTCGAACCAGCGTCCTCCGTTGACGGCGCTTCGAATCCAGCTTTGGACACTTGGAGGCCTTGGTAATTTTTTCTTTGTATATGATATTTATTTCAGTTTATAATTAAAATGCTTGTGTATCTACTAAAATACAAATTAAATTATTTTCTATGAGGATAATTTAATTTGTTCTAAGAATATTTAAAACTAAGCAGCAAATTCAAACAAAATACAAAACATATCATTTTAAAACGCTAATCTCTCCCGCGGCCTCCCATACCAAACTCCATTCCCCCAAGTAAGGTGACAAGGCGAAAAACCCTATTCAGATATGTGTATGAATGAGGCTCACGCTCGCATTACGGCTCAAACACGTCTTGTCTCTGATGAAAACTGAAGGGAACATCTCTTTTTCAGATCCCTTTTTAGGATTTGCGTAGCTGTAGGTTTTTAGGCGAAAAAATGAAAAAGAGGCTATTTGAGTTGTTTTTTTTTTTCATTCGGCCATCCTGATACTGTGTGTCCTCGTGGCTCATATTGAGAAACAATCGGGATAAATATCCCTTTTTCCAAATCCGTTTTGCGTAGGTTTAAACAACAGAAGGAAAATTTTCAGGTTAATAGAGGTTCGAGTCACCTTTATTAAGATTTTAAATAAACAACTAATTGGGATATTCTCACAGAAATTGTATCTTCGTTAGTGGCTGATATATTTTAGGAATCAGACGGAATAAACATCTCATTTTCATATCCCTTATTAGGATTTTTATAGGTATAGACCTGAATAATATACGGCTAATACACTGACAAATAGAGGTTCCAGTTACGTGTTTTTTGCTTTTGATATGATATTCGGTCATCCTGACAAAATGTGTCCAAACAAAGAAGATTGGCTGGACATCGCTATAGACCGAGACGCGTGGTAGAAAAAGAGCGAGGCCTTTGTCGAGCAGTGGGACACAACAGACTAACAAATTATAATAATAATCTACCTCATCAGGTTTTATTTTATTTTTATATACATATAGTAAAAACCCTAGCCTAAGAATGAAAATAAATACAGAGTATAATAATCTACCCCAAAACTTAACCCTATTAACTATATCATTTTCATTCAAAGTAGGACGATAAATTCATATCCAACCCACTCTTGATAATACGCCATAAAGTATGTATAAAATTACCTACGGTCGTTATTTCGTAACTTTACCTCTGCTGCGGTTCTTTGCCGATATTCCCCACTTCATTATACACTATGATATAGTTTGAGAGACCTATAACCCTGCACGTAGGAGCGTAGGGTTGTCAAAATTTTTTTCCCCTCACTAGCTCGGAAACACGTGTTTTGTCCTTTAATACCAGCGGGTAAAAATGCATTTTATCCACTAGTGGGTAAAGTAATTTGACCTTGAATAAAGTCAAATTAACTGCTTTAAAATTGATAAAAGTAGGTGAATCTAGTAATAAAGATGATTTACCACCTGCGGAACTACTGGAACCAGTGATAAACGCATTTTTTGGGTTATAGTTTCCTCGCTATAGTGAGGGGAAAAGTTTTGTGTTACACTCGGGTGCTGATGTATTTTACTTCTCGTGTGTTAAAAAACTCGCAAGTTCAGGATTCTACTCTCGAACCACTCGCTTCGCTCGTGGTTCAACTATAGAATCCTATCATTTGCTCGTTTTTCAATTCCACACTCGGCGTTAAAATACAACTTTGCCCCCTTGTATAACAAATAACTATCATAATTAAGTTTTGTCAAAATGGAAAAGTATATCATAATTGAAAATATCTGAATAATTATTATATGAATAATAGTAAAAACATCAACAAACAACAAAACACAACTTTTTGGCTGAAATTAAATCACTTTTGATATCATTCTATGCCTATCGTAAAAAAAATATTAAAAATATACTAGTCCTGTTAGTTTATGTAGTTATAAACGAACTAATGCATATTCTGTTTCCAGTGATATATGCGACCAAAAAGAAAAGTAACGCCATGAAAATCAGCCAATACATAATTATTATCTTGATTTTTCTTGTCTTACTCAATTTAATGTATTTTTTAAGTTATTGTTTTTTAAAGTACAAATTTTAAAGAAATAAAACTAAATATAGCTCCGACAATCTGGTTGAAAACACCAATCACTGTCACTCATCGTTCCACAATTCCGTGACTTCGCACATGTTAATTAAGCAAAAAATAAGATAATCAAATAACGCCGAGGCAAGTAGGCAACCCTGGCACGCAGGGCTGTCACCGCGTCACGTCGCGCTCATTACGTTAATGAGGGCCCGTGAATTAATTACAGCACTATTTTATGCCTCGAGTATTTGTGGCAGCCCTAAGCTTTGTGCTTTAAATATAAAACCGATTTAGGATACGTGTATGGGGTTAATGGTATTTTTATTAAGAGGGACAATTAGGGGGCGGGATGTAACGATATTTTGCTTTAGGAATAAATAATTATTGGCATTGGCAGTGAAAATATGCACTTCATAGAGAATTTTTAAGCTGAAATCATTAACCACGATACAAAATTCAAATTTTGAAAAAACCCAACGAAGTGGACCGACTTTCATTAAACATGGCTAACAACACAGAAGACTAGGAATTCAGAATTCAAATAAAAATAGCGAAATCTGAATCGGTTCATCCGTTCAAAAGCTACTATGCCACAGACAGACAGACACGTCAAACTTATAACACCACGTCGTTTTGCATCGGGGGTTAAAAATAATTCATTGGAATAGGTAAACATTATCACTCACAAATAAGTAAGGCCGAACTAAATTGAAAACGATTTCAATACGAGTAAGTACCACAGACTTCACAATTTTTATCTTATAATGTCAAACTTTCGTGTATACTTTTAACTCAAACTTGTTCAAACAAGACGCAAGATATCATTTGCAATCTCATTTTCATATCAGTTTGATTTCGATAGGTTTGATACACGTTCGTATCAATTAGTTTCTCTAGAATTATTGCTAAAATATGTACTTTTGTATACTATTAAAAATGCAGTCGAAATAATAATTGTCCTAAAAAATAACTTTTTACACGCCATCACCTCGCACTGTAGTTAACACCCGTTAAAAATATAGCCAAACTAGATAACAGACTTACAAACAACTTCAAGAAGTGACTTTTTACTTCATCTTCCTTTATAAAGACAATGTAAGTGACAAGATAAGTTTTTAGTTCTTTGTACCACTATTATTTGCGACTTGGTACTTAGCCAAATTCACAAACGCTACGATAATATCATTATAGTATTTCTGTAGCTTTTCCGTATTAGCGCGACTGAGCCAGACCGCGTTTCGGCGACTAGCGTCAACGTCATTTCGTAGGCCGGAATTTGGGTACACAAACAAACGCTCACGAAACGAAACGCTCGTAGATATCTATCTCTATCGCTCTTGCGTATTGGCGTGAAAGAGCCAGACTACCAATCGCGGCGTTTCGTTTTCGTTTCTCCATTCGGCTACGGCACCTGGTTTAGTCGAAGTGACTACCGTTTACGCTAGATGGCGATCGCGCAGTCTATCTATTGCGCCACGACAGAAGAACGATAAGGAAAGCTAGCTACGATACGTTTACGAAGCATAAGCGATTGTGACATTAGTTACAATGCTTACCCTTTGAGTTAGGCACTGGTCCCACCGCGAGCTAGTAAACTATGAGCTATAAAAACGAACAAAAGATAAGCACACCCGTGCAAGTAAAAGAAACACGGCGATATTGATAGATCACCGCTGGGCGAGTAACTATAAACATCGCCGTGTCTCTTTTATTTACACGGGAGTGATTATCTTTTGTTCGTTTTTATAGCTAAATAAACTATGAGCTATCTCATAGTTTAGCTCCCGATGGGAACAGTGCCTTAAAGAGTTATCTTTTCTATGAGTATTAGTACGTTGTTTTCTGGTTGAATTTTGCTTGATATTAAAGGGTTATACATCCTGTTTTTACTGAATTCAATTAACTTTAAGGGAAGGTTATTTAGATCAAATACAATTAATTTCTCTAAGAAACTAGCGTCTTAACTCTTACGGTTATCGAGTTACTAAAAAAATAAAGATAATTAATTACTGAACACCTGTGTGACAGCCTTTACCAATTCCTAATGTTATTTGTTTTGACATGTGCCGCCAATCACTTGACACTAACTTGAATGTATTATATTAAATTCTTTATAATAAATTCATTTATTATGTATGAAAATGATGAAATTTTTTTTTGCGAATTTAACTAAAAGTGATATACCGGGTGGTTCCTGATAATAGTGATAATGAATTTAGCTACGTGTCGAATTTAACGGAAAACAAATAAAAACACGGTGTATTAAAATGATTTGGCAGCAAGTTTGTGGCTCAAAAGATGAAGGTAGTTAACTGGACGTGAAGTAAAAGCGTGGAAGGAAATAAATAGTGACATTTATTTTATTTGAGACAAAAGTTGCTGTCGGATTGCAGAAGAGATATTGGTGTTAAGGCGGTGAAGCAAGAAATGTTTATTACGGACCCCGTCACAACTAAAAAAAAAAAAGTATACTGTTTGTTTATGTTACAAACAAAACTCTTAATCTATTATTATTTAGATTCTAATTGAATTAGGTCTAATTGAGATCATGCATTACATTACAGTTTCAAAGTTAGTATTATAATAATATACTTACATTTTAACTACATTTATGTCAAGTCAGAGATTAGGTAAATTGTTCAGCAACATACTTTTATATGACTTTACTATTTGCTTATCTGTTCTATTTTCTATGATTGAATCATATGGAAATCTATTCAAAGCGCGTGGCAAGGCACTTGTCCATACTCTTTTGCCAACTGCAAGCTCCTGTTTTAGTAATTTTAAATGAAGTAATATCAATAAATAATGAAGATTATGACTAGGTACATGTATTTATGAAGTTTGGAACAGTCACAAGAAAACAGATTTAATTGAAAGTACCTTACTTATTCAATTTTATTTTTATTTTATTAGAAAACCAACAGCTTTAACAAAAAAATATAAGCTTAAGACTAGGATACTAAAATGAAGCCAATAACAGGTCTCCCTAACATATAACAAATGAAAAATACCGATTGCTAGGATACTGGGTAATTAAAAACTACATATTATGCGCGAGCGTGTGTAGTTACAACATATTTTTTTTCATTTCATTTATTTTAGCATACATAAGCATTACAGCAACAACATAGATCAAAAATAAGTTCCAACCAGCTCGCATACAATTCTTGAAAAAGGTTTTTGCAACGATTATTATTTATAAAGAAAAACTTCTACAGTTTGTCCTAAAGCTTACAAAAAACTTACAAAATAAAAGACCAACTTAACGTAATTTCGAGTAAACATATAAAATAATCCCTCCATCAAGTTCAAACTAGACTGTTGAAATTGTAAACTATTTAAATTTAAACTAACGTAAATTACAGTTCGAGTTTGAATTGAGAACTATCCGTTAACGTAAACAGCGCCGGACTTCCGGTCGAATTATCATATTTCCGGAAACGGATGTGACTGCCCAACATGGCGGACAATTCGGGGACGTCACGTTTGGTGTGAAATTTTTGTTGAATTTACTTCAAATTATTTGAAACGTGATGGGTTTTTGAGTTATTTGTATACCTAGATATTTTTTTTGCACGAACAAAGTAACACTAGTGACTTCCCTCCGACATTTTGTTTATCGATAACTTCCATTATAATATGTCATTAATTATTATAATCAGGCCCCGTAACTTTCATGCCGATGACATCAATTTGACGTCACGCTGCATATAGGTGATTCAAATAATTTTATTGTAATAATTAATTATTACTCATCAATCAATTTAATCATGTACACATGACTTCAAAAGTGAGCTACTCATACGTGAAATAATTAATACCGACTTGACACGTGAAACGAAAAGGAAACAATTTTGTTTTGTTTTTATAATTTATTGAAATATGGTAACAAAACCATTTAATAAAAGGTATGTATAAAAATAAACAAATAATTTAATTTACTATTCACGTATCAAGTAGGTATTAATTATTTTACGTATGAATAGATTAGTATTGAAGTCATGATTAAAATGATTGATGAATAATGATTAATTATTAAATAAAACTCTTGAATCATCCTATATGCAGCGTGACGTCAAATTTATGTCATCGGCATGAAAGTTACGGGCCCTGATTATAATTATGTCATTAATTATTGCCGTGGAACTAAATCTTGAATAGTTTCATGTGCTCTGCCTACCCCGTTTAGGGAATATAGGCTTAAATTCATGTGTATATAACATTAATCTTTTATACAAATGTTACATGTTTGAAAATAAATGGATAATAATAATAAAACTAACCAACCAGAACCTATGAACCCATGTAATGTCATATTTTGTCTAGCTTTAGTGGCATTACCTAAGACCAATGTAAAACACTAGCTTAATATTTTAGTACTTTACTATTCAACGATATAGCCCTCAAAACTTCAAAATGAAGTCAAGCCCTGACCCGGCCGCATTTTATCAGGACCTATGGACCCATGTAATGTCTTACTAACTCGGGCCGGTGCGTGACTTGAAAACATAGCAGAACGAGGGTTACATGTTACTTGTGTGTAGCTAGCTTTATCTTTATTTAGTGTGTAGCTAGCTTTATATCTTTCTTTTTGGACAGCTTGTGTAGTTTCTTTATCCCTCGACGCAAAAACGATGGGGTGTTTAAAGTTTGACGTTGTCTGTGTGTTTGTCTGTGGCATTGTAGCTTTTCAACTGATGAATCGATTTAGGTTGTGTTTTTTTTGCAAGGTGTATTAGCCGGGAGTGTTATTCTTAGCCTTGTTTGTTTACTATGTCTGTTTTTATTTCTAACTATTTTTTTTTATTGTGCTTATAAAATGACTGAGGTCGCGGGTTTGATTTCCGGCTCGTACCAATGAGTTATTCGGAACTTATGTGCGAAATATCATTTTTCAGTACAGATGGTGTTTTTTTTACGCACTAGTGCGAGAAGTGGTTCATTATATGCCAGGTCGAAACTTCGGAGGCTCATCTGTACTGAAAAACGTCGTACGATACACGTGCGAAAAGGAAATTCGTAACTCGTGTCGATTTAAAACACTCCCTTCGGTCGTGTTTTAATTTATTACTCGTTTCGAACTTCCTTTTTTACGCACTTGTATCGTAATGTACTATTATAATAATTGTCAGTTGCTTTTCAGTGAAAAAAAAAAACCTAGTCAGGAAACCGGACTAATCCCAATAAGGCCTAGTTCCCTTCGGGTTGGAATGGCAGTAGCTTTCGTAAAACTAGTGCCTACTAATCTTGGGATTAGTTGTCAAAGCGGACCCCAGGCTACCATGAGCCGTGGAAAAAATGCCGAGATAACTCAAGGAGGTTGATAATTTAAAAGAAAAGGGTGACATAAGTCCCAAGGAATGCATATATGAGGGGAAAATTCGACCTATGTCGCTGTGGGCCGGGTGGCCGAGAGGTTTTAGACATTTGCCGCGAATGCAGTACGCTGGGTCGAGTCCAGCCTTGGGCACTGGAGGCCGTGATCACTATTTGTTCAGTTCAGTTCAGTTCAAATATATTTATTTCTCTAAGATTACAAATCACTTAAGCGAGAAACAAACAACATTTAAGTAATTACATAAATTACAAGTAAGCCATAAGCGAGCAAAACATTAATTATACCTACTAAAATTAAAATTTACAATTTCATCAATTTGTGTATTTAATAAAAATGGATGTCGGTATTTTTAAATTCAATTCTTAAAACTACTCGAGCATTTTGGTTAGCGACACAGCTGAGCTGATAATTTGTTTCGTATTTATCTCTTTCTCCTAATTGACGATAATACTAATAGATTTTATGTCTGGTTAAAATTGCACGTATAAAGTTTACAAACTGTATAAGTAACTTCAATTTACTACTGAACTTGACTCTATCGATTTAACATCTGCTATGAAATGGCTACTCAAACGTAGGTAATTGTCTCGTCTACATTAATAGGGGCTTAAGCTATTCAATTATAGAGCTGGAATTTGACTGAAATGGCCAATTACAATGATAATAATAATTATCTTACTGGGATAATAACTTATTGATGACCTGTCTAGCCTATTGACTATAAAGGTCATGGTTCGTGGGTTCAGATCCTGTTAAGTATACAGAGTGGGGCCTGTAACAAAGGCGAAGAATTGAACTGTAGGCTATTCTCCTTATACTGATCAACATTTGTTCAGTGACTTTTAAAAATTATGAAGTCTTTAAATTTTTAATTTTTCATACAAAATAAATATTAGCTTCAATGTACGCCATTATTGTTGTCATTGACGTTGTCTGTCACACTTTAGACTTAACACAATTCGCAATACATTACCTCTTAGAAAAAACTTTCAAGGGTGATAAAAATCAAAATACAAGTTATTTTTAAAAGTCGCCGAACAAATGTTGATCAGTATAAGGAGAACAGCCTAGAGTTCAATTCTTCGCCTTTGTTACAGGCCCCACTCTGTATATATTTGGTGTATTTAGCATTTATTTTGAGACGTATTCAATAAAAAGGGACGACTTAGTCGGTTGTTGATAAGATCTATTTCATATTTGACGACCGGTCTAGCTCAGTCGGTAGTGACCCTGTCTGCTAAGCCGCGGTCCCGGGTTCGAATCCCGGTATGGGCATTTATTTGTGTGATGAGCACAGATATTTGTTCCTGAGTCATGGATGTTTTCTATGTATACATATAAGTATGTATTTATCTATTTAAGTATGTATGTATATCGTCGCTTAGCACCCATAGTACAAGCTTTGCTTAGTTTGGGGCTAAGTTGATCTGTGTAAGGTGTCCCCAATATTTATTTATTTATTTATTTATTGAAACTACATATCAATTGAAATAGCGCTTTGTTGACAACCGATAATAAATAATATTGCCTTCAGTTACCGCGATAGTTACTCATGAAATAAAACTATGGAAACGGATTAATCGGATTTTTTTTAACATACTAATGGTATTTTTTTTTAATATTGTATAACTAGCTTTATTAATAGTGTGTGAACCTGCCTTAAAAATCTATATTATTTGTAGTCATGGTTCGTTAATATTTCTTGTATGTGGGTAGCTTTTGCACATTATAATTTTTCCTCAGTCACCCGTTGACCACGAACGCTGTAAAGAGTTCGAAACGTCGGGATGAATTTTAAATTCATTATACGTGATTTAATCCGTTTCCATAGTCTTATTTCACGATAATAAATATTTTTAAATTTAAATGATCGCTATCGTGTGTTAATCCAGATACCGTGAGTTCAGGTCTCATCTAAAGTAGTAATTTTCCACTATTAAATTTATTCTAAGCCTAGTCCTTACTAAGGTAACATAATTATATACAACTAGCTTCTGCCCGCGGCTTCGCTCGCGTTAAATCCGAAAATTACGGAATGCTAAGTACAAATCCCCGCCACCCCCCACCCCCATTTTTGGAAAGCAGAGGTTTAGAAAGAGACCAAAAATAGCTTATGTCTCCCTCCATCCCTTCAACTCCACTTAAAAAATCACGTCAATTCGTCCCTCTGTTTTGCCGTGAAAGACGGACAGACACACACAGTTTTCATATTATCCGATCCGATATCGGATGTGGGACCGATATCCCATACAGTACAGGCGCCATCTTGGATGTTTTCCATTGAAATCCTTCTGACATCCGATGAAATGAAATGAAATGAAATGAAATGCATTTATTTGCTTAACATTATGTACAGATAAGGTGGTAATATCATTTGTATTATGTATGTCCAGATAATGTCAGTACCTTATACTAGTAGGCATGCAAATCTTATTATTTAAATCTATTTACAATATATTACATATATACACCATTTATTAAATTATTGTTTCAAAATATCAGATTTATAATAAGATTAATTACGGATAAATGTCAAAGTGTTAACTAAAGTCTTCATTTAAATATTCCTTAACGCTATAAAAATTATGATTACTTAAAAATGCTATGACCGCTCGTCTAAATTTAACAAATGGCATGTCTCTTAAATATTGTGGCAGTTTATTATATATAATATATGTCATCCCGTCTACATTACTGCGGTAAAGTGCCAAATTGTTTCTCGTACCAAGAAGCTTGTTTAATCGATTAGCTCTGGCGTTTGGATTGACTTGTGCTACGAAAGTAAAGTATTGGTAATGTTTCTTTACAAAAATACATATTTCTGCTATATATATACATGCCAAGGGCAGAATTTTAAGTTTTATAAACATGGGTCTACATGATTCTCTTGTACCGATTCCACATAATGCTCTGATACACTTTTTTTGGGCTTTAAATGCTGTATTAATGTCAACAGAGTTACCCCAGATTATGACACCATATCGTAACACAGATGATACGTAGCTATGATAGGCATTTAAAGCTGTGTCTAAGGATGCGATTTCTTTGAGCCGTTTGAGTGCAAACATACAGTGTCAATATGTTTCTTCCATTTACAGTGGTCATCAAGAGTTAATCCCAGAAAGACAGTCGAATTTACCATTTCTACTTTGGTATCGTTGTACATTACATTTAATGATAATGCTTGGCTCTTACTAGTTCGAAATTGTACAGCTTTGGTTTTATCAATATTAATTTTAAGATCGTGTATATTCAGCCAATTTACTATGGTTCTAACAGTTTCATTTATTTCATTTTCAAAAGTATTAAGGTTCGTACATCTAAACAGTAAAGTCGTATCATCGGCAAACAATATACATTTGTGAGTTGTTTGATCGGGAAGGTCATTAATGTATAGAAGAAACAATATTGGTCCTAAAATGCTTCCTTGAGGAACTCCTCGTCTATTAATTTTATATTCTGACTTGACACAGACTTTTTCATCATTCATTATTTTAGATATTTCTGTGCAGTGTCTTCTTTCACTTAGGTAGCTAGTAAACCAGTCCTGAGCTTTCCCTCTAATGCCATAATTGTAAAGTTTATTGAGAAGCGTTTTATGATTTACAAAATCGAATGCCTTAGACATATCCAAAAATAATGCTATGACAGGCTCTTTACGGTCAAGACACTCGGTTACAAATTTAATTAAATCAAAGCTAGCAAGAGACGTCGATTTACCCGACTGAAATCCGAACTGATCCGAGCTTAAAATATTGTTTTTTTGAAGGAAAGCACACAATCTCTTAGCAATTACTTTTTCAAACACTTTTGAAATTATTGGGATAAGAGTGATAGGTCTGTAGTTATTAATCTCTAAAGCGTTACCTTTTTTATAAATTGGCTTTACTATCGAGTATTTGAGACGGTCTGGGAATATACCTGTGACGATAGAGAGATTTATTAGATACGTCAGAGGAAACACTAGCTTGTGGGCGCATAACTTTAATAGTTTGGTGCTAATAGAGTCATATCCAACCGAATTCGTATTATTTAATGAGAATATAGTGTTTAACACCTCATTTTCCGATACTGGAGTTAAAAACATAGAGTTTATCTGGTTGTATTTATAAGAACCGGGTAGAGTCGCTGTACTCGCGTTACTAGTACAAGGCAGATCTATGAAGAAATTTTTGAATGTTTCCGCTAGTTCTACGGGGTCATCTATGTATTTTCCATTATTATATATTTGGTCTATATGTTTTAAAGAACCTTTGGTGTTCAAATTTCGGTGGATTACTGACCATGTTGCTTTACATTTATTTTTGGCGGTTTTAATTGTGTTTTTGTTGACAATACGCTGAGCTTTATTAATGCAACGTCGTAGCGTTTTTGAATACTTCATATAGAGACTTTTATACAATGACTTATCACTTCCAGTCGATTTCCGGTAAGAGAGATAGAGACGACGCTTTTGCTTACAACATTTTCTTATTCCTTTTGTTATCCAAGGTGAGTTTTTAGTCTTTTTTAACTTTAACCTTAATTTTAGGGAAACATAATTCAAAAAAGAGAATGATTAAATCATGGAATTCGCTGAATGCTGTATTTGTATCATCATTATTAAATATATTATGAAAAGATACAGAATGTATAGCATTGATAAATTTTTGTGTATTCTCCGCACTAAAGTCCCGCCTATATTCGTACCAATTCCTAAGATACTTTAGTCTTCCTATATCAAATGAGATGAATTGTCCTGTATTATGATCCGACAAACCTAAATGGTCATTTCGACACAATACTTGCTCTATATTGCTAACAATGAGGTCTATACATGAAGATTGTCGCGTCGGAGTATCAGTATGTACTTTAAAATTATTTGCTTCCAAAATACTGATTAATTCTTGGCTTATCTTGTCGGTTTTGAGTATGTTGATATTCCAGTCTCCACATAAGATAATTCTATTTTGTTTTTTATTGACTTTAGAAAGCAAATAATTTAATTTTTCTAAGAATACTAGTACATTCGAAGAGGGAGTCCTGTATATACAAATAACAATCAGCCCCATCTGCTCTATCTGTACTCCACAACATTCAAACACATAGTTTTCTGAAATTTGGTCGCAAATATTTAATGTTTTGTAGTCTAATTCATTTTTCAGCAGAATGCATGAGCCGCCTCTTCTTTCATGTGGACGCGAGAAATAAGCTGCTAATTTGTATTTGTTAATGCAAACGTTATGTTCCATTCCCTTTTTCAAAAAAGTTTCTGTTAAGCATAGGATATTAATGGGATGCTTATTCACAAAATATTCTTCCAAGACAATATCTAGCTCATCCTGTTTTTTTAATACACTAGCTATATTCTGGTGCAATAATTGAATACTTGTATTACCATGATTGTAAGGTTTATTAAGTTTTAATTTAGTTTTAGGCACGAAAGGAATGAGACTTTGTTGTTACTTCAGAATTATTAGTTAGAAGCAAGTCCGTCTGTATACCTATATCGTTTGTTTTAGGAGGACAAAATACTTTTTGTTCCGGTTGATTGAAGTTATTGAACTGGTCTATAAACAAAATAGTTTTCATGACACCTTGGAATATCTGCTTTAGTCCGTTGTTGTTTACAAATCCTGACACTCTACTAAACATATCATACTCATAGGACAGTTCGAGATTTGAGTCAAGCAAAAATGAGTACTCGTACTTCAAGTTATCACAATAAAGTAAGTTATTAAAAGTTTCGATTCTCCAATTTAACATTATACCTGTATTTTCACACCGGTATGTAGGTAAACATATAATAAAGTTGGTATAGTCCAATGGTAATAAACTGTTTCTTATATTGTTCACAAGTTGTTGGTAGTCCTTAGTTTCCTTGAAATCTTCCTCTCCGATGAAGATGATGCAATAATCCTGTTTTGTAAGGTTCTGTGTCTTTTTATTAATGTCTGAAAACAACTCTGAAATTCCACAATTAGGCATTAAGTAATGACATATCTCTAAGTTATCTGAAAGTGTTGCCTGTGCCACTTTCAGTATCTTATTTCTTTTGTTAGCACTTATTAGGCAGAGTTTTGACTTCTTAATATGTTTCTTCGTTTCATTTGTTTCTAGTGATGGCGACCTAATTCCAGAAGAACTAGTATTGGGTGCTGTAGCCCGTTTCTTGGGATTTGCAGGCATAGAGTGTTCTTTTTGAGCTAGATCTGATGAAATTGGTGTGCTACTTATATGTTGTTTTGTAGGTAGAGGTAATATAGAGTTTCGACTTTTTATCTTATTAGCGGTTTTCTTTTTTTCTTACCTCTTATGGTAGAGATAGAATTGTTTGGTGTGTTTTCATTTAAGATTTTGCAATAAGTGTTAATTTTGATATGGCAATTATCTAATGTATTTTTTAGCTTAGTAATATCACTATTCAAGCGAGCAATTTCTTCATGAGCACTCAATAACTGTAACGTTAATTGCTGATTTGCAGACTGCAAGTTCGCTATTTCAGAGCTATTCAAGTCGGGTATATTGGGCAGACTTAATCGTTCATTTCTACTACTTGATTTTGATTCCGAGTCTGAGTAGTCCGTATCAGTAGATGTGTTAAAATTTTCATCTGAGAGATGGAAGCATTTTCTTGCATTTCGCTTGGTGACATAATCGATATTAGGACTCATTTTGCTGCCCTCTGAACTATCTTCGAATGCCATCGAAGTGTTAACGGGTTTAGGAGACGCCTGTGTCTCATCTTCATCTAAGTTCGTGGTACTGTTGGAAGGCATCACACTACTGCACTGGATATCGGCACGCAGGTCGTCGTCGCGCTGCTCCACTTCAAGTTCTACTTTGTATTGCTCTTCGTCAATTTCTTGCGAGTGGTTTTGAGCTGTAGTAGGTTGCATGTCCATGTCCGTGGGCTGATTTCCGTCGCGTGGTTTCCCCTCGCCGCTTATTCCGCTATAACGGTCTTGGGAGCACTGGCTTTCGTTGCCCTGCCGCTCCGCAGATTGTGAGACTTGACTCTCCTTACTCTCGTTAGCTGTATCTGTCATTTTGGGTGATAACTCGTTACGTTTAGACTTTGGTGAGAGTTGTGTAGAGTCATTATCTAACATGCTTGACGATTCAGGAATATGCGATTCAGATGTCGCATTCTCAGTTGGTGTGTTTAGGTTCGTTACACAGTTACTACATTTCCATGACTGCTTATTTTTGGTTGTCATAAGCATAAACCTTTTGGAGGTAACATTAGTGGTGCATTTCCTATGGAGAGTATTTTTACAAACAGAACATTGTAAGTATTCTCTTGTCGTTATAGTATTTAGACATTTTTGGCAAATAATTTTAGTTGATAGTTTTCTGGAAGTCAGAGTTTTTACTGCTTTTGTTGACATGGTCCGATATCAGATCGGATAATGTGAAAACGGACTTAGGGTCACTGGCACTACCGAAAATGGAGAGTTAACCCGAGAGTTAACTCACCATTTATATGGAATTTGACAGTTGACAGCCAACCATGAGTTAAGCGAGTGGAGCAAGTGGCCCTTACCCATTTGTAATTATTGAGTATGGATAAATATTGTATGTGGAAGCGCTGGTGGCCCAGCGGTAAGAGCGTGCGACTTTCAATCCGGAGGTCGTGGGTTCAAACCCCGGCTCGTACCAATGAGTTTTTCGGAACTTATGTGCGAAATGCCATTTGATATTTGCCAGGCGCTTTTCGGTGAAGGAAAACATCGTGAGGAAACCGAATAAGGCCTAGTTACCCTTCGGGTTGGAAGGTCAGATGGCAGTTGCTTTCGTAACACTAGAGCCTACGCCAAATTTTGGGATTAGTTGTCACAGCGAACCCCAGGCCCCCATGAGTCGTGACAAAATGCCGCGATAACGCAAGGACGATGATGGATTAATAAATAATGTAGTGTACTTACATAGGACGTTGATGGTGTGAGTAGCAACAACGTTCTCAGTCAGTTGCGCGTTGATTCCATGACAGACGACGACGATGGAGCGCCTGTCTTTCTCCACAGTCACAGTGATGTTGGATGTAGTGATCCAACCACCTAGAATATAGAAATAGAATTGAGTGATTACATTAAAAAAATAACCCACTATCCTACTCATACTGTTATGTTGCCAGAGCTCAACGAGGATACGGTGTGCTAGTGACGGAAGGATATACGGAACGGAACTAATTTGTTCCGTCTATTGTCCTTTGAGTCGTCGGAACCCGAACCCTCCTTGGAACTTGTACACTCTGTTTTGCTGAGGGCTATAAGGGGCAGTACTACAGGTTAGAGGTACTGGGTCCTATTCTGGCTTCGTTAGTGCTACCTCTGTCACTCTCATAGTCTTTTAGTCTATCTCTGTCAGTATCCAAGCTTTTGTAGCATGTAAAAACCTAAAGAGGTTTTTAGATTTTAAGAAACTTACCTTCAGGACATATGACAGTCATGTTGTTAGCTTCTTTCTGATGATTCCCTAGTACCAGCTACTTGATATCAGCGGCAGGGCTAGCAGGGGCAGTACTACTGGGTCCTAGCCTGGTTTCATTAGTGCTACCTCTGTCACTCTTATAGTCTTTTAGTCTATCTCTGTCAGTATCCTTACTTTGGTTGCATGTCGTAAAGACCTGAGGAGGTTTTGAGGTGTGGGAACTTACCTTCATGAGATATGACAGTTCTGTTGCTAGCTTCTTTATGATGCTTCCCTAGTACCAGCCATTTAATGTCAGCAGCAGGGTTAGAAGGGGCAGTACTACTGGGTCCTAGCCTGGCTTCATTAGTGCTACCTCTGTCACTCTTATAGTCTTTTAGTCTATCTCTGTCAGTATCCTTACTTTGGTTGCATGTCATAAAAACCTAAGGAGGTTTATAGATCTGGAAACGTACCTTCAGGAGATATGACAGTTCTGTTGCTAGCTTCTTTATGATGCTTCCCTAGTACCAGCCATTTAATGTCGGCAGCAGGGTTAGAAGGGGCAGTACTACAGGTTAGGGGGACTGGGTCCCCAACTCTGGCTTCTGTGGGGCCAGTGATGGTGACGTGAGCTGGAGCGACTGTGGAAGAAAGAAATAATGAATATCGGATTATTGTAAAATGAAGAATGGCATTGGTAAAGTGAGCTGCAAAAGTGCATGGTAACTTTATCAATTAATTCATTAGTAATTTTTCCACGCAATTTCGCAACTTACTGTACAATACAAATCTCAATGAAAAAAATTGAGTTTGATTGTTCCCAAAGCAGCTCAGATAATTTAGATGATACCAAATGTTTAGATTCAATTATTTTATTTGGTTTATTAATACTTTATAAAATTTGGACGTTTATAAAAGTTACTGGTAATAGAAAAGAATAATAATGATAAGAATGTTTCAAATAGTGTGTGAAGCAAAAACGGTTTGTTAGGATTGTAGTAAATGGAAATCCGTGATCTCTGCCTACCCCTCTGAGAAACAGTAAAAAATTCAACGTAACAAACGCATTTCTAAATCACAGAAAAGTGTTTTAATAGACATAGGTACATAATATTATATGAGATTGTTGTTCTTTTATAAAGAGATGAACTAATACCATTCTTAGAATTGTATTTCATACCAATATTGTAATTTCGTGGTATGAAGTCTCTACTTCTTATACGTCTACTTTTTATAAGATTACATCGCTTCTGATAACTTTGCCGACTCAATAATTCCAAAAAATAGTTCTTCCATAAGTTCTTATATTAAAAAATCTTATGCATTGGTAACCAAGTCACATCTGACCTTTAGGTCTTTAAGACTAGCTTCAACTTGTTCAGACTCCAATCATGTTTTAAGCCCCAGCATATTAACTATCGCGAAAAGATCGTTTTCATTCATTTTATAGTCGATATCTTCGATCTTATGAACTTAGAGTCGAGGTTGTCTCAAGGACTGCCTCATTAGGGCAAATTGTCTTTGGGCTGAGGTACTATAGGTTCTCGATCTTTCTCGTGTAAGTTACACTCGAAGTGAATTAACGTTTCTTGAAAGCCAGTTGTCTTTAATACTAATACTGTATCGTTATAAAAACTAACTTCGTTGTATAAAACTTAGCAACCTACTACAAAAATAAAATAATTTTATAACAAACATTTCCAGATAACAGATGAAGCCAAAATCAAAAATCAAAATCATCAACTATTCTGCAAATACGCCACTGGAGAACTTTACACGTCATATCCCCATAATATACAAAAGATTTAAATCACACACAAATACAATTGATAAGATAATACTAATTCCAAGTTCTAACTCAAGTATAACTCTATTATAATCGATAAGAGATGTATAAGGTCTGTTGCACCACCAAAAATGGAGGGTTAACCCGAGGT
The DNA here is from genome assembly GCF_023078275.1 of Leguminivora glycinivorella. NCBI lineage: Eukaryota > Metazoa > Arthropoda > Insecta > Lepidoptera > Tortricidae > Leguminivora > Leguminivora glycinivorella. The sequence continues at coordinate 14,415,985 of NC_062990.1, forward strand.
CAACCCACCATTTTATATGGAATTTCACAGTTTACAGCCCACTAACCTGGAGTTATGTGGGAGGTACATGTGGCTCTAAATGTCGAATTACAAATAAAAACTATCAACGCTTAAAAATATCAACGGTTTTTTAGATTTGACATGTTTATGAATAATGTCAGTGTCGTACGTTAAACTTAATAAAGAAGATAATTGTAATGATTCATCGGTAAGCTTCCAAAACAGGGATTTTTTGCAGGTATTATTATCTAATAACATAGTTGAACAGCTGTAAACGTAAAAAAAAAACTACAGAATAGGGATAACGACTACATAAAAAATGGCATTCTGTTGAGTCCGTCAGTTAGATCGTCCAAAAATACTGAACAAAAAGTTTTCGCTTTTTCTAATTAATAAAAAAATACAAAGATATAGAGCATCAAAGTTCCGGAGTGGGGGCTTGTGATGTCACTTCTGTGTAAAAATTGTACCTAGACGTGACGTCACACGAATCTTCAACGCACTGTACCATCGTCATTTTTCGTTTAAGAGAAAAATGAAAAAATACGTGTCTAAATTTTTTTGATAATCTAACTGACGAACTAATTAGTTTTTTTTAGTCGTCTCGCATATTATTATGTTTGTGTTGTATTTGTTACAAATACCAAATGAGTTACAATAGTAACGCACCCTGATTACCTACAGTGGTACCATCAAAACTCGATTAAGGTATAATTCAGCAGAATCAGACTAATGCAAATGTCAATAAGCATCAGGTATTCACGGAATCGAGTATTCTGTTTAAAATAGTTGCTATAGAGAAGTATTCGTAATGAGATGGTAATGATGGATAGAATAATGATAATTTAGTTAGGGAAGAAACTTTGTTGGCAAAGGATACTAATAGAGTTATAAACTTTAAGATATTAGGAAACAGTACTGTTATTAAAGTAAATACTAAATGGATGTGAACAAAACATGATCAGTTAAGTTAACAAGTAGAATCACTTGAAAATCAGGTAAAAAAAGAAGTTTAGATTTAATTTAACATGATGATAATAAACATGAATATTTGTAGTGAACGATATATTTTGATAAAATACACCTAAACAAGAGAACATTTTAGTTAAACATGAAATTATAAGACTTCTCTAATTAAACTTCAAAAACATATTTTTGCACAAAGTAAGGCATACACAAAAGTTTTTGCGAAAAATCGTAAAAAAATGCCTACATAATTTTCTCACCATTTTATTGTGTTCCTAAAAAGCTTTATTCTGAAATATTATACTGTATTTATACAAGAAACCACATCCAGACACCTGAATTGTTAAATAAATACCGGTTATTCTCCAGGGCAGCCCTCTGGGCCCAAATTTATTGCGATAACAACTTAAGTGTAAAAAAAAAACTTAAGTGTTAATAAAAAAGTTTGATAAACTCCTTAAAAAAAATAACGCCAATCGCCTCGGAGACCCGTTGATTTGACATTTATTTTCGTTCAACGCAAATCTCAAGTTTTAATTTCTTTTCACAAGTCCATCGACGCGTCGAACTTTGAGAATTTACTTAAAAAACGGGGCAAGCGCGAGTCGGGCTGAAAAATTGGCTGCTAGGGAGTTATATTTTTTTGATTTAATGTTAAAAGAAATAGTACATTACGATACGAGTGCGTAAAAAGGAAGTTCGAATCGAGTGGTGATAAATTAAAACACCACCGAAGGGAGTGTTTTAAATCGACACAAGTTACAAATTTCCTTCATTGCACTTGTATTGTACGACGTTTTTCACTACAGATGGCCCTCCAAAGTTTCGACCTGACAAGAAAATATTAATGAACTATTTCTGGTGCGTAAAAAAGCACTATTAATATGTATTGAAAAATACTGTTCTAATTTTCGATTATATCAACATCACTGTTGACTGCATTGCTACTGCAAATGTCAAAAATCCAGAATGAGACATCGATTTTCACATTTGTGATATAGTCGGTAGTAAGTAATATTTCCCTGTAACTTTAATGTTGTTGTTGTTGAATGTCCTAAGGCACCCCATAGGTGCATAGGGCCTCAACAAGATCCTTCCACGCCTTTCTATCTTGAGCCACCGCCTTGGCCTCGTTCCAGCTCAGTCCATATTCCCTCAGCTCGTTCTCAACGCTCCGCCTCCAGGTGTGTACGGGGCGTTTGCAGGCTCGCTTCCCTCCTTGAGACCGCCACTAAAACGCGATACTGGCGCTGTTGGTAGCTCCTCTCCGAAGGGTATGACCGATCCATCTCCATTTCCGCAGAGCCACTTCCTGGGCGATCGGAGGTTGTACACATACTCCACAGATCCTCATTTCTTACAAGATACAGATGATTGACCGGAGGGACTTACTGACAAAAATTGTAGTTAATAGGGCTGCAGTAAAATGCTGTTGTAGTTTGAATGCAGACGGCAGTTAAACTAAAATGTTACACACACTCACACACTAATGATATAGCTCTGAACTCTGAAGACTGGCCATGGTGAACAAAATATCTGAATGAGCCCAACAATTACCTAGCTTTTATTAATCAAACATGACTAAAATTAAAAAGCAAGAACCAAAAATCATCATGCAAACATTTTTCAATGTAACATCACACTGAATAATTTTACTAAGGATCCCTAAAAAACTTGTTACCAAAGATCGACATCGCTAACTGAATGGTTTTGTAGATTGACTTTAGAAAATATTGACAGTTCCCAACTTTGTAACTGACACCCCTAGTTTGCTGTCTGGGGAGTTTATCAGGGCAAGTATAAAAAAGCCATGTAATTAGTTTTATAATATATGTTTTGGATTTTAGCTGGTATTTTCTATATAAAAGACTGTTTTGGTATCTCCCGATATTATCTTCGACTAATTTTTAAATTAAGCATCAGTGTGAAATTTCTCTTTCATACTAGGTGTTTAGTATTGTTATACCTTATTCTATTGTTTTTGAAGGTAGAGCTGGGCAAATCTCGACTGGGGGACAAAAATGTAACTGATCCATTTTTTCCATGTTTTACAATGTTTGTATTGACGACCGGTCTGGCTCAGTCGGTAGTGACCCTGCCTGCTGAGCGGCGGTCCTGGGTTCGAATCCCGGTAAGGGCATTTATTTGTGTGATGAGCATAGATAATTATTTGTTCCTGAGTCATGGATGTTTTCTATGTATATAAGTATGTATTTATCTATTTAAATATGTATATCGTCGCTTAGCACCCATTGTACAAGCGTTGCTTAGTTTGGGGCTAAGTTGATCTGTGTAAGATGTCCCCAATATTTATTTATTTTATTTATTTATTATTAAATAGAGTGTCCACCGGTTATATATCTATGGTAACTAGGCGTGTTCAGTGGGTACATGTATAACTCAACATCATAGTGTAATAATGGAAAAAAATGGATTAGTTACAACTCTGTGGGCCTAGTGGAAAAGGGTATAACTCAAATTGACTCGGTGAAAAAGGTCACAAGTCCGAGATGGGACTTGTGCCCTTTTTCACCGAGTCAATTTGAGTTATACCCTTTTTCACTAGGCCCACAGAATTGTCCCCCAGTCGAGATTCACCCCGCTGTACCTTACTACATTTTAATGACACTTTTTTTATAAACTCTGTAACCTGATCTCGTGTTATATCTACGCACTCGTTTGCTGATAAAAAGTATTGTAATACCCGACATATTTTTTGAAAACTTTATGGTATTTTATCAATAATGAAAAATAAAGATTTGCATTTCCTTTTAAAAAATCTCAACAGAACAAAACATCACGGCAAATGTTACATACACTCCCCAAATCCGAACGAGCACAATTCTGACTAGACAAAGAAACCAATCATCGAAGGAAATATGTAAGACATAAAGGATTGCAGAAATCATTGTTCAGAAACATATGAAATACAAGAAGAATAAACGAATGGAAAACTTCGTGTGGTTTATTTTCAATGCACGTAAATAATCACAGGTTTATTGAATGATTCGGTATTAATTGTTGGATTATATTTCTTGGAACCTTCGTTGATATTATTTATTGCTTCAACTGTAAACAACAGTAAAAAAACACCTTATGTTATCAAAACATATTATTAAGTAGTGATGATCGCTCAAGTCTAGTTGATGTAGTGACGCTACTCGCGAAACCGTTAGTCCTGAGTTTGAATCCCAGCACCCTTTGTGTGTATATTTTTTTACAGATAGTTTTTATATGTGACTACTTAAATATAGGTTTGTATAATATCATCGCTTAGGTGCTTGGTTAGTACCGACATCCACAGTAAAAGCTTTGCCTAGTTTGGGGTTTGCTTGATCTGTTGTGTCAGATTAATACATTTAATTTAATTTTATTTATTCAAACATATTTTCTGTTGGAGACGGCCTTCCCGAACAATATAAAATTCTTTCAAATAGATTCTGTTTTAGTGAATTCAAAAAATATCTGTAAAAGATTTTCAAGACAAACGTCGCTTAAAAGGAATTTTAATTTGGCACCGTAAACATTAGTAACCTAATTTACTTTACGTTTTCCTCGACCAAAACCAGTACATCTACTGACCCAGTTAGCCAACCATTCAGGATGCGAAGTAAATCAAGGACTCCATTATCATTATCTCCATCTAATTTCAATTCAACTTTAATCTGGCCCTCACTTACACGCTTGTTTTACTTGATTAAATATATTTCAATGTGATAGCAACACATTTATATTCTTATTTCGGAATTGATCCTCAAGTTCAATTTTGAAGGCAACGATTCGCTTCGCTGCTCACTTTGAGACCAAGACAGCTCAAAATTGTGTCCCTGAGTATCCAGGGAAGTTAAAATCTTGAATGTACATAAAAAATAAGGAGTAGCAATTTAGAGAGATCGCTCTTTCGAAGATCAGATTTTTACGTTTTCTGAAAAGATTTATTTAGCTAAAACAAGTATTGAAGTATAAGTAAGATTGGCGTTCAACAAGCAATGTGCTGTCAAGAAATTTTATGAGTTGAATAACTTTTTAGTAGCAGTATCCAGATATTTCAGAATTTTTGCTTTAACAAGCAACCCAATATGAAGTGAGATGTTGCTATTTTACAACGATAGCTTTTTACTATCCAACAAAAACTTTTGAAAGGGTTTTGGGATTTTTCAGCGTTATACTCCCTAAATCTGACGATTCTTTGTCAAAATATCATCAACATAAGCACTACTCTTTCTGTTTAGCCTGTTAGTAGAGTTGTACTTTATTGTGCAAAAAAGTTTGAATAAATAAACATAAAAATCTACATATGGTCAAATCTCTGGACATAACTGGTTACTAAAGAGCTGGTGACTTAGCTTAGTGGAAAAAGCATTTGTTTAACGTGCTCAGTCAAAATATCTAGGTAGTCCTTTTTGTAAGGGGAGTCAAAGAAAACACAAAAAATGCCTCTTCGCGTAATATTAAATTGCAACCAAACAAAAATTATGAAGCAAGAAGATCTTATTTCTTATTATCTAAAATTTTGATACTAAGAAATTATCTAGATTCTTAATTATAGTTCTAAATAAACTATTCAATGAAATATGCATATTCTATCACTCTTTTATTATTTTAATGATTTAGGATCATCATAATATGTCATGAATTATTCTTTTTTTAAATTTTAATGTATTTATTTAAAATGGTTGTAGTTCTAAATATAGTTCTGTAGTATCAGCATTGCATAAGGAGGTAATGGCGAGAACATTATTAGTCCAACGTCACAAATCTTTGCAATAATGTCCACAAATTAACAATCTGGCTCGAAATAATTGGTAATTATGAGAAAGAGAAAATTAAGATACTTACATAGAACAGTCAGATCGATCTCAGCTTTCAAAGTGTTGCTGATCATAACGTTTTTCGCCTCGCAGGTATACCTAGCCTTGTTGTCGGATGCGTCTGCTTTGAACGAGTAGATATTTTCGGACATTCGGCCACTGGTTCTGTAACAAAGAGATAATCACTTTACTACAAGAAAATAAGGTTAGAATGTGAAAATCTATATCTATATCATTATACAGGTAGGGGTTTTTTTAAATATTATTAATGGGCTTACTCTTGACCACAGACTAGCCAAAGGCAAAGACATGGCCTACGATGGAGTGAGCTCGCCCAGAAGATGCCTGTCAGATGATGATGTGTTTCAGATTTGCTCAAATTTAACTATATTTACACCACATAGCTAAAAGGGTGGCTAAATATACATCCTATATGCAATGATATGCGTGGCCTAGCGGTAAGAGCGTGCGACTTTCCATCCGGAGGTCGCGGGTTCGAACCCCAGCTCGTACCATTCGTACCGAGTTTTTCGGAACTTAAGTATGTGCCAATTGTCATTTGATATTTGCCAGTCACTTTTAGGTGAAGGAAAACATCGTGAGGAAACCGGACTAATTCCAATAAGGTCTAGTTACACGTCACGTTTGGGTTGGAAGGTCAGATGGCAGTCGCTTTCGTAAAAACTACTGCCTACGCCAAATCTTGGGATTAGGTGTCATAGCGCTCCCCAGACTTCCATGAGCCGTGGCAAATGCCGGGATAACGCAAAGAGGACGATGATGCATTGATAAGTCGTTTGATTAATTATTACAAATCTCTCATTAACACTTTAGTGCTAGCACTTATAGTTTTCGCGTGATCCGTCACGAAAGTTGGTCCTTGCTGCAATTTTCTTTAAAGAATATTAAAGTGTTCTCCCAAAATGCTTACGAAATCGTCGAAATTTGTTTGATACGACTAAAATTTTGTAAACTCATGACTATATTAAATTAAGGGGATAAATCACTACCATGGATGGGACTTGAACTCACGGCTTCTGGATAGAAACTCGAGGGCTCTACAAACTGAGCCAGCAAAAGCTCATCTCTAGTTAGCGAATCTTTCAGCTTTCTACTATATGAATCAATGGTACCCCTAGCGTTATTTATCTATCATATGTCGTTTGATTAATTATCATTGAATGACCTTGAACAAAAACATCACCTATTTTAAAACAGTTACTGACTCCGTCCTTTTAATGTTCAAAATTAAAACTCGTATTTGCCTATTTAAAGATTCTAGTGAAATGTTGCGAGTTCTTTCATCTGAAAGGTCAGACGGCTCGGTATTTACCTTCAAATATTTATTTAGTGAAAAGAGGGCAGTGGGTGTTTCTTCGGGGTTTGTCAAAAAAAAGAAGGGTATTTGTTGAAATATTTTATTTTTTTGGAGACCAGTCTGGCCTAGCATAGAAATAGCCAAAATTTTTATCCAATTTTAGTATTAATGGTACTATGGGATCAATCCAGAAATCACAAAAAAAACTTTGGCGGTTTCATATATTTGTTCCTGAGTCATGGATGTTTTCTATGTATTTGGATGTTTTGTAAGTATTTGTATATTATATATATCGTTGACTGAGTACCCATAACACAAGCCTTCTTCAGCTTACCGTGGGACTCAGTCAATCTGTGTAAGAATTTCCTATAATATTTATTTATTTATTTAACCTTGAAATATTATTACATGAGATTTATTTACTTTACAATTTTACATCGCTTTAAACATCGTTTTTCAAAGAGCAAACCAGAAACACAAAACGCAATGCAAACCGTAAGACCCTTACCTCATTACGTACATTAGTAATACTCGTTACAAACGTACTCATCTGCTCCAAAATCCTCATTAAAGAAACCAAAGTGGTTACGCAAGGCGGATAATAGAAATGATATTGGAATCAATTCACACGGCTGCGTGGGAGAGGCGGGGAGCGGAACGGGCACCCTACCGTGAACAGATAGTTTTTGTCTTAAAAGGCGACCTGTGGGTAAAAGGCTATTTGATCTGGCTCAAGCGTTTGATATGTACAATCAACCAGTTTGAACCCTAGGCCACTCTGGAACTATGTCATAGTGACATTATAAATCAGATTGTAAGAAATATCTTATTGCTTGTCATTTTGACATGGTTATAGAGCGGCCTAGGGTTCCAATTGGTTGACTGTACGTACATTAGATCAATGATATTCATTGGATGAATGAACCTGTAATAAGTAGACTGTTTAATGGAAAATATATTACTATGAATCTAATGGTATTTTATATTATGGCGTCCTGGACTACAGGAAAAAAGACATTTTGATATATATCAAGCTGAAGTTATAAAAAAAATAATAAAGGTTTTTAGGCAGAACATGTATTCGATAATGATATGTAAAAAAAAAATGTTGTTGTCATGGAAGAATGAACTGATATAAGAATATTGATTTTGCCAAATATATATAAATGAAAATATAAGAAGAAACAAATGCGTTTACTAATTATATCGTCCCAAAGAAGGTTATAAATTATAAATATAAATATTATCCTTATAAAAAAGGATAGAATTAAATGTAGATCAAATAAAAAAAATTGATACCTCTGCTATAAATAAAATAAAGTTATTTTAATGTTTTTACATGGTATTTAATGACCACCATTTTCAAATACAAATTCCTGTTAATACATGGAAATTCGTAGATCCACGGATAAAATTAAAATATATTTTCTCTCAGCTTATTTAACCGTGCTTATCGCGTTCCCAAACAGTACCATTACGTATTCAAAACCGTCAAGATGAGAAGGCTGGTTCTGTTTCTAACAATTTTACATTGTTTGTCTTGTTTTGACATGCTCATTCACAATAGTACAATAGGAATAGCGATTCAACGATTTGACGATTGGTCTGGCTCAGTCGGTAGTGACTCTGCCTGCTAAGCCGCGGTCCTGGGTTCGAATCCCGCTAAGGGCGTTTATTTGCGTGATGAGCACAGATATTTGTTCCTGGACCATGGATTTTTTCTATGTATATACTCGTAAGTATGTATTTATCTATTTAAGTACGTATATCGTCGCTTAGCACCCATAGTACAAGCTTTGCTTAGTGTGGGGCTAAGTCGATCTGTGTAAGGTGCGCGTGTGTGAGTGTACTAAATGTACTAGAGAGCAGAATCATTTGGGAGTCGTTCGGTCTAGTACAGTGCAGGGAATCGTGTCTTTTGTACTTTTAGTACATGTATGTACTACACAAGCCTAAATTACATCAAAACCGGAATTTTAAAACAGAATCAGCCCCAAGAAAGAGCTTCTGCCCTTCGGAATATATTACAGAGAAACAATTAAAGTTGGAGTTCCCGCGTTTTCATTTAAAATTCTACCAACTAGTAATAATAAGGCCTTTGTAACTGTCTTCTCCAAAGAGAAATGCGTCTTGTACACATTTGCATAGAATCCATTGTCTTCGAGCGGACGTATAACATTCGTTATGTTGGCATCAAGAGAGCGAAGTAATTTTTGGCTTCCAATCTAAATTTCCCATTTGTTTTCTAAGTTTTATCCCCAATTTTGGTGCAGTGTTTTATTATTAGATTATTTTCTATCACCCCCTTACTCCCGTGGGTGTTGTGGAAATCGACTATGGGCAGGGGCGGCTCACTCCGCGATTCTATCGCCGCGCTTCAAGTACATGCCGGCGGCCCATTCATTGGTGGCGACCTTCGCGCGGCGCAATAGAATTAAATGTCGGCTGCTCGCGTGTTAGTGTAGGTAAGAATTTAGAGTGGCGGCATTTTATGAACATCAAAGGAGTGAGTCTTCTGTACTTGTACTATTATTATATTCTGTGCTATGGGATGAACGAAGGATTAAATTTTGATGTAAATATGCTGGCAACCTGGCCCCGTAGCCGAATGGCAGACGCGAAACGCCGCTGAAATGCAACCTACCTCTATCGCTCTTGCGTATTGGCGCGACAGAGTCAGACTGCATTTCTGGGGCATTTGCGTTTGGTGTTGAAATGCCATTCGGCTACGGGGCTTGTCACTGCAGTGTCACGATTTCGTTTTCTTTCAACCAACAAATTGCTAAAAGTTTCAGTTTTATGTGCTTCGTCCCTTTTAGGAATATTGGACTGAGTTTGTTAGGAATTTTGAGACTGTATGAATGTACTTATGTTATTTTCTAGGATCAGTTCATTTTCTTTTTATCTCACTAGAATATTTACTGTGTTAATATTTACTGTCTCTTTTATAATGGAAGAGACATTCTCCGAAGTACAAATTAATTTCAAACAGGAAAATTCTCAAAGCACTTCTGTGTACTTTTCACCAATCACCCAAATTAGTTCTCCGAATTTCTGGATACTAGCCACAGGCACAATAGCTTACGCTTCCTAAGCTCGCTCTTTCATAATTTTCTTAGGATATTTTTGTGTATTTGTTTTTATTATTAGTTTTTTTTTTTTTTCACCATTTTGTCCTGTGTATGCGTGCTGCAGCCTTACCACGATCTTTTTAAAAACGATTCAAACGCAGAGCAGTTCAGTTTAGGTGCCTAAACTGAGCGTCTCAATTTGCTACCATGACCTCCAATGTTCAGAGTCGAAACTGAACCGCGTACAAGTGAATGAAAGACCGATATTGTCTCTGGTTCGCAACTGAATCGTTTTGACAAGAAAAGGATGACTCTATAGGAATCGTATAAATCTATCTCGTTTTCCCCTTGTGACGTTTGATCGTTCGAAAACCAGGAACGATTACTAATTTTTAATTTTATTTTATTCTTAAAACTGGAAAAAGAAACATTTAAAATATTTAAACGTAAAATTCACAATAATTACAATGATTTTGTGTAAAATATCGTGTCTTTTTGAACAAAACTGTAAATAAATGATAAAAATATATATAATGACATTAATGACAGTTCGTTAAAGCTTATGTTTAGAACATCGCGCCCTTGACTAGTAGGTAATTAATAATAAAGTTTTTATTTATGTATTTGAAGTGCTGTGCTCGGCTATAGAACTCGCAGTGTTTGGATGATATTTTAACAAATACGTAAGTCATTAGTATTTGTAGGTAGCTCACTCGTGTCTAAATTTAATGTATATCGCTAAGTTATGCTAGACCTAGTTGATTCCTTAGCCATCCTAGTTCTAGGCATAAGTAGTTTGTCGCAAGTGTTAACATGACTCCTTGCATATCGACTAAAAAAGGATCAGACTTTTTCTCGCTCTTTTTGATTTGCGTTTTTGCGAAAGTTGCGAGATCATAGGGCACTCTAAAAATGTAAAAACGTGTTCGAATAGTTGATCCGTAAATATTACTAAACAAAATCATAAAACTTTATATTTTATTATCGAATCGGTAAGGATCGAAAAACCAAAATAATAAATTAATCATGTGATGAAACTAGCTTTAGTTATATTTTCCATCTCCTACTCCTTATAAAAAACACAAAACTATTTAGTATCGCTAGTGTTACAACAAAGCGATTCAGAAGGGATACCCCCATTTGCCAGAATTTCATTTGCCATAATTTTATTTGCCATCCTATTCAACAATCATAATATTGTTTCTCATAACATCTTATGCCATAATCATTGTTTACTATATTAATCTAGTGCCAGAAACTTTGTTTCCCATAAAGTCAGTTTCCATAATGTCATTTGTCAGAATCATCGAAATCCGTAATTACCACATTCCATACCATCATTTGTCATACAAATTAGCGTCCAGAAAAGTCAATTTCCATAATGTGCTTTGGCAGAATCGAAAACTACTATAATAGGTACTAGAAGGACTAGAGAATGAAACTGCTATCAGAAAGTAGGTTAGGTTAGGTTAGAACTGTGACCCCTGGAAAATGAAACTGCTATCAGAAAGTAGGTTAGGTTAGGTTAGAACTGTGAACCTCTGGAAAAGGAAACTGCTTGAAAAGTAGGTTAGGTTATGTTAGAACTGTGACCCCCGGAAAATGAAAATACTATCAGACAGTAGGTTAGGTTAGGTTAGAACTGCGACCCCTGGAAAATGAAACTGCTATCAGAAAGTAGGTTAGGTTAGGTTAGAACTGTGACCCCTGGAGAATGAAACTGCTGGAAAAGTAGGTTAGGTTAGGTTAGAACTGTGACCCCTGGAAAATGAAACTGCTATCAGAAAGTAGGTTAGGTTAGGTAATAATATGGGCAACAATTAATATGGCAATAATTGCTTATGGCGTTTGAATATTCTATGAAACCATATTATTGCACTTAATAATATGGCTAACAAATAGTATGGCATTGTATGATTATGGAAGGTAATATTCGGATAAACAACGAGTATGTCATATGATTTTTATGGTAAACAAATCATTCGGGCAAATGAAATTCAGGCAAGTTAGATTCGGGCAAATGAATATTATGTTAAATGACTGTCGGGCAAACAATAGACAACCGATTCAGAATAATGCGGTAAGTGAGTAACTTTTTATGAATCGCTAAATTTGACATTCCTGCGATTCAGTTTAGGCTCAAGTGGCATGTCATGGTACGAAATACACTTGAGATGAGTGAATGAAACGGCTGGGACGCTTATCGCTCGCTCGGTCGAAATTTGATCGCAATAACAATGTCGTGGTAGGAAATAGCGACGCAGTTCAGTTTAGGTCCTAAACTGAATCGCGTTAAGAGATCATGGTAAGGCCCCTGTACTGAATAAATGTCTTTTCTTTCTTTCTTTCTCTTCTGTAGTGGCAAGATAGCCAATGGGCTCAGAGCGTTATTAGTTTATGTTCACGTTCTTTCGCACGTGATTGCGCGTCGAAGTTTTTGAAAACGAAAAGAGGATGCGTGTAAACGCTAATCGTGCGCGATAGACCGCGTTATTACTATTTATTAACCCCCGACGCAAAAACGAAGGGGTGTTATAAGTTTGACGTGTCTGTCTGTCTGTCTGTTTGTCTGTCTGTGTGTGTGTCTGTCTGTGGCATCGTAGCTCCCGAACGGATGAACCGATTTTGATTTTTTTTTTCTCTGAAAGCTGAGTTAGTCGGGAGTGTTCTTAGCCATGTTTCATGAAAATCGGTCTACTATGTCACTGTCGGGGTTTTTTTCAAAATTTTAATTTTGTGGTTAGGTTATTGTTATTAATAGTATCGATTTGAAAAGAGAAAGTAATTCAAACAGTAATTCTTTAGTCCACGAGCGTATGTCCGCCATGTTGCGCGCGCGAATGAACGTACGTATAAAGACAACCTCAACCACGCGATTGCGCGCCCGCTCCAGCGCACGCAATCGCGCGGTTTTTCCCTTCCCCTCCCGTCGGCTTTACACGCGCATTCATCACACGCGATTGCTGTATTACGCGCGACAGAGCGTCTGTGTAAAGACGCCTATTGTCACTTCAGGTCGGCTGATCCTTAAAACTATTGTTTCCTCAAATTCTAAGAAAGAATCTTACTAAATAGCTACTTTACGAACCTCAAGAGCTCGAGCAAAAAACTACTTCGCCACAATTTCCTCTATTTTCTGAGAATAATTCAAAATCCTTCTTAAACTGATGGGAGTTACTGGTAGTTCAGAACTTTACTTTGAGAATAATTACCGTCTAAATTTAACCGGGACTTATCTGCCGGTTTAACTGCTAGTTGGAAATGTTTTCGACGGTTACGCGACTCTG